>NC_139227.1:52954686-53582397 GCF_055691185.1 Crinia signifera
TGAGGGAGCGTGTCATGCACCACTTAAAGGCTTGTCTAGTTCCATATATGGAGATATTGTGAAAAGAGATTGTGAATGTGGCACCTAGAAGCGTGGGTGTGTACTGGCTACATCTGAGAGGAATCTTTTAAAATGACTTAGATCCAAATGTAGATGAGCTCCAAAGACGTTAGTAAGAGCTACTATACTTGTTAAAGTGCTGGGAAATGGTGATGATTCAATGTAAATGTATCTATCTCTCATCCCTTTTTTCCCAAAAAAATGTAACAGTGTAATGTGGGCTATGTAAAATGAGGGAGATTGCTAGACTAATGGGGGAAGAGAGTGAGATTGCTGCTATTTCAGGGAGTCTCCTGCAGAATGCAGGAGGGTAGGCAACTATTCGCACAGCTGGGCACTGACACCAAAGCCGGCTTGGGAACTGCTACCTCAGGCATTGCACAGCTGGGCAGCACTGATACCTCAGGAGAGAAAGACTGATCCCCACCTGAGGTGTACACACCATGGTGTGTGTACTGTGTAGGAGAGGTGACACTAGTAACCGGGGGCTCGCCTCAGACAGGTAGTAATACAGTGGTGGATTATACTGCTGACGCGGTTGCCGTCGTCTGTAACGCCGGTATCTACTAGGCAGCCAGTTGCAAGTTGCATTTCCCGCCTAAACACAAGCACGTGATAAAGGCGTGTTTAACAGCTCAATGAAAAAAACCTTCCCGGAAGTTGTCGTTTCCTCAGCGACCGCTCCGGCCCTCCCAGGATTGGCATTTTGACTGGCCTATAGCGGCTGAGCGGGATTAGCGGGCGGAGCACCGGGGGCTGTTGGCGGGAGAATGATCTGATGTGGCTGGCGATCTGGTGCTGGTCTCGCTGAGCCGTGGGTTCCCTGTGCTTGGTCCTTATAGAGGTTAGTGGTGTGTCTGTGTTGTGAGTGACGGGTGGGGACCAGCTACCCCCGTATGTGACAGCAGTGGTCTGTCTCTGGCAGTCTGTAACACTGGCCTGGGCTGTTCCATCTGCGCAGGATAGTGGGGAGGACAGAACGTTACCCCCTAATACTGGTGTTATGGTACTTACCTCAAATGAGAGGAGTCGGCCGCGGGGTGTACCATGTGTGTGCTGTAGGGGTGGCAGCAGGGTGCAGTGTGCAATCTGTGGTAGATTGGGGTGGCCATCTCTATATCGCCCACCTGTGCTGTTATGCAGCCAATCGGACTTGGCGGTCGGGCTTCATGCAAGGTTTTCACCGCAGCCTTCGCCTCCAGTCCTTTTCTGATTGTTCACAATCTGTGGCTTCCTGTATCAGTGTGACAGCAGCCTCACATAACTGCTCTGTGCTGCTGGGGATCCTGCTCCTGCCACTATATAACTCTTGTCTGTGGCTTCCTGTATCAGTGTGACAGCCTTACTACTCTGTATCAGGCTAACATCCCTGCTCTTTGTTGCTGAGACCCCTGCTCCTACCAATATATAACGCAGCCTGTGGCTTCCTGTATCAGTGTGACACCCCTACTCTGTGCTGCTGGGACCCCTGCTCCTACCAATCTATAACTCTCAGCCTGTGGCTTCCTGTATCAGTGTGACATCCCTAATCTGTGCTGCTGGGGACCCTGCTCCTACCAATATATAACACTCAACCTGTGGCTTTCTGTATCAGTGTGACATCACTGCTCTGTGCTTCTGGGGACCCTGCTCCTACCAATATATAACGCTCAGTCTGTGGCTGTCAACCATTGCCCCACTAATTGGAGGTCAACGTGCTACAGAAAAACGTGTTGGACCATTAAAAGTCGACACGGTCAAAATGATGACAAAAGCATTGGGAAGGCCGACAGTCAAAAGGTTAGGGTTTTTTTGTGCCGACAGGCAGTATTTTATGCCCTACCATCCACTAGGGTGTGGATGTAAAATATAATAGTGTGCACAAAGCATGGCGATTGCAGTGTTGCACCAATAGTGTCTATGTTGACTATGTCAACATTCGGGTCAAAAAACGTGAAAACTCCAAGTCGACCTTTTGACTGTTGACCTAATGTGTGTGTTGACCTTAGGCATGTCACATTTTGTCTGTGTCGACCCAATAACCGCTACCCGATTAGTGTGCCATTGCGCTTGGCGCACTCTGTCATTCCCAATTGGAGTCCATTTGAATTGTAATGCTTAAAAAAACAAAATTAAAAACATTGTGTAAATGTCATGTTGACCTTTCTCATGTGTCGACTTTTTGACCGTATGATGTCACTCTAGACTGAGCCTGTCCCACCTGTGACTCTCCTGCTCCTGTGAAACTACAGGTCCCAGAATGCCCTGCCACGGCTTTGCTATTATGGAATGCATAACTCTAGCAAAGCATGCTGGGATGTGTAGTTGCATAAAGCTGGAGAGCCACAGTTTGGCCAGACCTGGTGCCAGCCATCCAGATACCATAATATAATGTATGAGCAATTATGATGTCGGACAGTAGATGGCAGTAGAGCTACATGTAACACTGCATAGCGAATAGTAACTCTAACTAGTATCTGAAGAAGTTGCTGTTCGATGTGTTCCCTACTGGCGAGTACTTACCTGCTGCTTACAATCCAATTGCTTATTAGAATCAGACTTACCAAGGCTTTATCATTTTCCTTTCTGAGGCGGATGGAATGTTGTTCTGTGTTGTGCCTTCATATAATCCTAGATAAGACTGTTAGTTCCAACAATGTCGCTGCCCTGTCCTGTTACACACTGATCTGCTGGAATTCTTTGTGCTGCTGTGAATGCATCCCATTTATTACTGCTGTAGAGGGAGAGAGAGGGCAGGAGGTGCCACAGCAATGTCTATCCTGGCAGATTAAATGGCAAGTGCCCCCTTAATAAATGTGGACCTAGCTTGCAGCTTATTTGCATGATGATAAATGTATAGAAAAGTCCTCGCGTGTCTCTTGCGCAGGATGTTACCTCTGTAACACGCAGTACATAATGACTGCTCTGTTCTAGGTTTGAGAATGGCGCAGGAAGAAATGGATGTGGATCTCTCCGGTGCAGCTCTCCCGGGGGAGAGCGCTCTATCCCACCAGCCATCGCCCAGACATTCCATCTTTCTTGTGCCACCTTCTACAACTTTGGCTGACGTCATGAGAGAAGACATCTCAGGGCCAGAGCCGAACAATGAGGTGGTTGTACCGGATTCCGGGGAAGAGCCCCCTCCGCAAGTACCGTCAACAGTGCAGTCCCACACATCCAATGCACTACAGATGCTCCAGGGCGCACTAGAACAGCTGCGCCAGGCAGCCGAGCATCGCTCCAGATCGCATCACACGCAGACAATAACGCGGCTGAGAAATCTCAGGCAGCTGACGGGTGGCTTGCAGCGCGCTGCTGGTACCAGGTAAGAACCATTGTATCTCTCAAGCTAACTCTGCGCCTAGCAGCCACATCAGGCTCTGATGTATTGTATCTTCAGCTCTAGGACCGGACCTCCTCACTTCAACTTCTTTCATGTGCAGAGAAGCCAGGGGTCCGCGCCATCAGCAGGGAATGGGGGCGACAGTTCTGATGAGACCGTGGAGCTGAGTAGTGATGATGAAGGGGGAAGCTCCACAGATGTGAATGAATGGGAGAATAATGCCAGTCCTGCTCAGCCAGCCGAGCCAGGTGTGTGTCACTTTATCACTCCCTGGTATTACTGTATGGGCAGGTCATGGCTGCCTCCATTATGTATATGGGCTGCTTATATCTTCTGTCCTGATTATTATTATTTTTTTTTAGCTCCTGAGGAGCTCCGGATAAACCTTGTAGAAGCTAGTTCTGAGGCCCCCGAGAGCTCTGTACCAGCAGTTGTAACGGAGAGCGTATCGTCCGCATCTCCAGCCAAGATTAAAAAGGTGTGATGGGGAGAGGTGGCATCTGGTTACTGTGTATGTGGGAGAGGCGGTGTCTGGTTGCTGCACGTGGCCCCAGTGTGTGTGGGAGAGGCGGTGTCTGGTTGCTGCACGTGGCCCCAGTGTGTGTGTGTGTATGGGAGAGGCGGTGTCTGGTTGCTGCACCTGGCCCCAGTGTGTGTGTGTGTGTGTGTGTGTGGAGAGGCGGTGTCTGGTTGCTGCACGTGGCCGCGGTGTCTGGTTGCTGCACGTGGCCTCGGTGTGTGTGTGTGTGTGTGTGAGGGAGAGGCGGTGTCTAGTTGCTGCATGTGGCCCGGTGTGTGTAGGAGAGGCGGTGTCTGGTTGCTGCACGTGGCCGCAGTGTGTGCGAGGGAGAGGTGGTGTCTGGTTGCTGCACGTGGCCCCTGGTGTGTGTAGGAGAGGCGGTGTCTGGTTGCTGCACGTGGCCGCAGTGTGTGCGAGGGAGAGGTGGTGTCTGGTTGCTGCACCTGGCCGCAGTGTGTGAGGGAGAGGTGGTGTCTGGTTGCAGCACGTGTATGTGTGGAAGCAGTGACTGGTTGCTGCACGTGGCCCCAGTTTGTGAGGGAGAGGTGGTGTCTGGTTGCTGCACCTGGCCCCAGTGTGTGTGTGTGTGTGTGAGTGTGAGGCGGTGTCTGGTTGCTGCACCTGGCCCCAGTGTGTGTGGAGAGGCGGTGTCTGGTTGCTGCACGTGGCCTCGGTGTGTGTGTGTGTGTGTGAGGGAGAGGCGGTGTCTAGTTGCTGCATGTGGCCCGGTGTGTGTAGGAGAGGCGGTGTCTGGTTGCTGCACGTGGCCGCAGTGTGTGCGAGGGAGAGGTGGTGTCTGGTTGCTGCACGTGGCCCCTGGTGTGTGTAGGAGAGGCGGTGTCTGGTTGCTGCACGTGGCCGCAGTGTGTGCGAGGGAGAGGCGGTGTCTGGTTGCTGCACGTGGCTGCAGTGTGTGTGAGGGAGAGGTGGTGTCTGGTTGCTGCACCTGGCCGCAGTGTGTGAGGGAGAGGTGGTGTCTGGTTGCAGCACGTGTATGTGTGGAAGCAGTGACTGGTTGCTGCACGTGGCCCCAGTTTGTGAGGGAGAGGTGGTGTCTGGTTGCTGCAGGCATGTGTGTAGAAGCAGAGACTGGTTGCTGCACATGGCCCCAGTGAGAGGGAGAGCCTGCGTCTGGTTGTTGCACATGGCTGCAGTGTGTGAGGGAGATGTGGTGTCTGGTTGCTGTGTGCGTGTAGAAGCAACGACTGGTTGCTGCACGTGGCCCCAGTGAGAGGGAGAGCCTGCGTCTGGTTTTGCACGTGGCCGCAGTGTGTGAGGGAGAGGTGGTGTCTGGTTGCTACAAGTGTGTGTGTGTGTGTGTGTGTGTGTGTGTAGGTAGAAGCAGCAGTTGCTGCACATGGCCGCAGTGTGTGAGGAAGAGGTGTTGTGTGGTTGCTGCACGTGGCCCCAGTTGTGAGGGAGAGGTGGCGTCTGGTTGCTGCACGTGGCCACAGTGTGTGAGGGAGAGATGGTGTCTGGTTGCTGCACGCGAGTGTGTAGAAGCAGTGACTGGTTGCTGCACGTGGCCCCAGTTTGTGAGGGAGAGGTGGTGTCTGGTTGCTGCAGGCATGTGTGTAGAAGCAGCGACTGGTTGCTGCACATGGCCCCAGTGAGAGGGAGAGCCTGCGTCTGGTTGTTGCACATGGCTGCAGTGTGTGAGGGAGATGTGGTGTCTGGTTGCTGTGTGCGTGTAGAAGCAACGACTGGTTGCTGCACGTGGCCCCAGTGAGAGGGAGAGCCTGCGTCTGGTTGTTGCACGTGGCCGCAGTGTGTGAGGGAGAGGTGGTGTCTGGTTGCTACAAGTGTGTGTGTGTAGGTAGAAGCAGCAGTTGCTGCACATGGCCGCAGTGTGTGAGGAAGAGGTGATGTGTGGTTGCTGCACGTGGCCCCAGTTGTGAGGGAGAGGTGGCGTCTGGTTGCTGCACGTGGCCACAGTGTGTGAGGGAGAGATGGTGTCTGGTTGCTGCACGCGAGTGTGTAGAAGCAGTGACTGGTTGCTGCATGTGGCCCCAGTGTGTGAGGGATAGGTGGCGTCTGGTTGCTGCACATGGCCCCAGTGTGTGAGGGAGAGGTGGTGTCTGGTTGTTGCATGTGTGTGTGTGGAAGCAGCGACTGGCTGCTGCATGTGGCCCCAGTGTGTGAGGGATAGGTGGCATCTGGTTGCTGCATGTGCCCACAGTGTGTGAGGGAGAGGTGGCGTCTGGTTGTTGCACGTGGCCACAGTGTGAGGGAGAGGTGGTGTCTGGTTGCTGTACGTGTGTACATGTGTGTGTGTGTGTGTGTGTGTGTAGGTAGAAGCAGCGATTTGGTTGCTGCACATGGCCGCAGTGTGTGAGGGAGAGGTGGCATCTGGTTGCATTTCAGTGCGTGTGTGTACGGCCAGCTGCTGGTTCCAACTGACCACGCTGGTCTGTCAGCCTTTTGTAAGACCCTGCTATTTCTCCACAGCGGACACCGGTAAAGACGGCTGTGGCCCCGCTTGCGACAGAAGAGGAAGAAGGGGACACCTGTGCCATATGCCTGGAGTCCTGGACCAACGCTGGACAGCACAGACTCTCTGCCCTCCGCTGTGGCCATCTCTTTGGCTTCACCTGTATTGATCGCTGGCTGAGAGGAGGTGCAGCCAAGTGTCCGCAGGTTGGTGCCATTTTTGCTGTGGGTGACGACGTGGTCCTCATTTCTGTCTGCATTGGACCAGATGTAATAGGGGGGGGGGGGGGGGGGGGGGGGCTTCTCACGAGCTCTGCGCTTTTCCAAAAGGGAGAAGAGACTGAAAAACACTTTTCTGTTTGTTTCCATATTTTGAGATTCTTTGAGCCCCTCTTGCCCAAGATCTTTGTTGCAGACAATGTGGAGGTGACAGCTTGTATTGTGTAACCCGGTCCTTGTCAACCTGTGGCTCACCAGCTGTTGTGACACTACAAGTCACAGCATGCCCTGTCACAACGTTAGCATTCCCTTCAAGCAAAATTGTGGCATGGTGGTACCTGTAGTTTCACAACTGCTGGAGAGCAACGTGTTGGCCTATGTCATACAGGTGGAGGGCCCAATGAAAAGAACACTTCATGTTAAGTCTGTCCTTCAGTAAGAAGTATATTTAGGAGAAGCTTCCTGCGCCTAGTACAAAATAGGCAGCAGCGCTGAGACGAGGCCCTGTAGTTGCGCTGGCAGATGGGCACCAGTGCTGGTTCTGGGGAGTTCTGTGTAGAGTATTGTCCCCCTGTTGCAGTAACTGTGATCTCTCTAACTCCCAGTGTAATAAGAAAGCCAAACGTTCCGACATCGTGGTGCTGTACGCTCGCACCCTGAAGGCTCTGGACACCAGTGAGCAGGAGCGTATGAAGAGGTAATCCTGCTGGGGGGTGGGGTAGATGCTGTGTAATGTAAGTTTGTGGGGAGCAGTGCCGCTGTTACATGCAATAATACAGGTGACATGTTTGCATGCCCTTGCGGTTACACCACGTGATCTGTACAAACGTATTACCACTACTTCAGTGTAACTAATTGCTGTTAGGGTCCATGCAGCTAACATTATGTATGGGATTTTCCTATTTATCTACAAATTAGTTATGGTATATTAGATCTCAATGTCTAGGTCTACAGTCATATGGTCGACGTGGTCAAAAGATTGACATGAGTTTTTCATGTTGTTTTTTATTCTTCGGGACACATCAGGGGCCACGGGCTAACGCTGGGTAGTGCAGTGGGAGAGAGCTTCCAACACCCAAGAGGTTAAACTTCTGCCTCCCTGGCAGCCAAGCTCCTCCCCTCCTGTACCCCGCCTCAATGCTATGCAGTTCAGTTTTTTCGGTGCTGGTAAGAGCCACATGCACCATTGCTTGCTATATGTTATTCTGACACATTCTAGTTCGCACATGTTCTCTATGGTGTTTTTCTTCCTTTTCTCATCTCCTGCCTTGGCTTTTTAAAACTGAGCTTCTTGGCCTGGAGGTGGGGTAGAGAATGGGAGGAGCCTGGCTGCCTGGGAGGCAGAAGTTTAACCTCTTGGATGCTGGAAGCTCTCTCTCCCACTCCACTACCCAGCGTTAGCCTGTGGCCCCTGACATCCTCGAAGAAAAATTTAACAGGTAAGACAGAAATCTAATTTTGGTGTCTTTCAACGAAAGGGCGGCATGGACACTGTCTAAGTGTACCGAGTCCCTTCGCATGGCTTGCCGTGCTTCGGACTCAGTGATTCTCTGCGCTCGGCACACTTTTATATTCTCCATCCACGTCATAGTGGATGGTAGGGTATGAAATGCCACCTGTCTGCTCAACATTTTGTAAAAAAATAATAATTTTGACCTTTTGGCCCAATCCATCATGAGTCCAGATACCCTATTAATTAGCATTTTATTCCATGTTGCTGGATACTTAGACTCCTATAATGTCCTTGCAGTTCCCTAGAGAAGGAGCAGACGTTACGGCGGAAGGCGGAGCTTGAATCTGCGCAGTGTCGCCTTCAGGTTCAGGTCTTGACAGATGAATGTGGTAAACTCCGCAATCATATACAGGTGAGCAGCTGGGTGGTAAACACAGGATGATGTGGGTGAGGGAACAGTTACAGGTGGCCGTTACCAGGCAAAGTATAGCGGAACCATTTATAGAACTCTGGAATGCCCTCACTAGTTACATTAAGAATCTGTATCCCATTACTTTATTGGCTTGCATTAATCCTAATTGAGGGGGGTCTTGAAATGCACACCTTAAATATATACATATATCATGAGGTGCTATCATGCTGGGACTTCTAGTTCTGCAAAGAAAGACCTACAGTGCTGATGCACACTCCACAATATTAACCTTTTGCGTGCCAAGCAGATATGTCAAAATTGGTGTAAAGGCCTCCACACACTAGAACGATTATTTTGTCCGATTTCCGTCCGATTATATTGACCAAATTTTTTTATCGATAATCGGCTGGTTATTGCTAATTATCGTAAATAATCGGCCGATATATAGGACGATCGGTCGGAAATCGGACAAAAAATCGTTCTAGTGTGTGGGGGCCTTTAGAATTGGCAAGCAAACCTTTTTATTCATCATAATGACCTGTCCTATAGATTGTAAGCTTGCAGCCGGGCCCTACTACCTTCAAGTCTATCTGTTGTTACCCAGTTTGTTTTATCACTGTCTACTATTGTAAAGCGCAAGGGAATCTGCTGCGCTATATAAGAAACTGTAAATAAATAATGTTACCGTATATAGGAAATAATCTTTTTTTCCTCTACCTCCCCATGGCAGCCAACTCATGGGTTAAGTCCCGAAGGGTAGTACTCTGGAAGGAAACAAAAAAAGAACACTGGCCCCTATATAAGCTCCACCTCCTTAGGACTCAGTGTCTTTTTTTTTCCTTCCAGGGTAGTGGAAGGGCTTACCCTGAGCTGCAGCCCTCTCCGCTGCCTAGAGCAGTCGGGGGTGAGGCATGGATTGAGGAAAAAACGGGTCCCCGCTGTCGAGGGCAGTAAGGGGTACCTGAGGTCTGCTGGAATCGGCCGGAGAAGCACGCTCGTCCGTGGTAATGGCGGCGGACATGGGGGTGCAGGTCGAGCCGGCGTGTGGAGTCTGGTGAGGAGAGAAGACGCTGAAGTCGGGCGCCCGTCGGGCGGAAGCTGGGTGTCCGGCGTGTAAGCGTCTGACGTCAGCGCCACGCAGGGACGCAGGAGGCGGGCGCCCGTCGGGCGCTTAGCCCAGTGGCTATGGGCGGCGGGCGTCTGACGTCACGGACGCGCCGCACGCACCGAGGGGCGCGTCATTAAGGCGCCGGTTAACTTTAAAAACGGAACATGAAGCTCCTAAAAATGGGCCAGCAAGCTCTTTGACGCCAGTGAACGCTGAGAGCTCATAGACTGCGGGGAGCAGTGGAGTGTATGCACGCAGTATTCCAGCAGACGGTAAGACTCCGCTGACAGCAGTAGCTGGAGGAGTTACCATCATCCTTACTCTGTGTTATTTGCTTTAGCTACAGGCTTGAAGCTGTCACTATGGATGAGGGGAAGAAGCAGCACAGAAAGTCAGGGTAAGCCAGAAGATAAGCACTGGTTGGTGAAGCAGTTCAGGTACTGATTGTGATATGTGTGTTTTAGGTCAGACACAAGCAAGGGGCAGGCTGAGGCAAAGGCCAAGCACAAGAAACACCATCCTGCCAAGTGCAGTTTGTGTGACAAAGCCCTGCCGGATATGTGGATAGGCTCCTCGTGTAGCGCCTGCAAACTAACCCAACAGATGGGTATGCCCCAGATGACCGAATTAGTGTCTATGCTGAAGACAGCGTTGGCGGACACATTTATGACAAAGCAGGATGTGGAAAAAATGCAGGCAAAAAGGAGCAGAGCTGAGCTCTCAGGGGGATCCCAAGACTCGGCAGAGGGACCGGCATTCAGAGAGGAGGAAATGGAAGAAGGAGAGATAGCGCAGGATAAAGCAGAGGCTGACTTTAACCCAGTGTTATTGGAGAACCTGTTGGTTCTTATCAATAAGTCTCTGAAAATAGAGGAGACTCAAGGGGAAGAGAAATTGCAGGACCTGCTGTTCCAGGACAAAAAGAAAAAAAGTAAAACATTTCCGTTAACAAAGGCGTTGAAGGAAATGGTGGACGAAGAATGGAGGCACCCGGATAAAAAAGTGGCGGTGCCACTTAGGGTAGCCAAGATGTATCCATTCGAGAGTGAGCAGGTGAAACACTGGGAGGAAGCCCCGAGGGTCGATGCGGCTATTGCAAGAATTTCCAAAAAAACGACGCTCCCTCTGGAAGACGCGAACAATTTTAAGGACGCGATGGAAAGGAAGATGGAGGTCAGTCTGCGCAAGCAGCATGTCACCTCGGGGGCAGCAATCAAGGCGGCTGCAGCCATGGCGGTAACGGCCAGGGTAATGAGGTCCTGGTGTCATGACCTAGAGTCAGACACGCTGGATGGAATTCAGAGGTCAGATCTGATAAAGACCATCCAGAACATTCAGATTGCCGTGGAGTTCATGTGTGATGCGTCTGTAGATGTGGTGAAGTTAGCGGCAAGATCAAGTGCCACTATGGCAGTAGCAAGAAGAGCGCTCTGGCTTAAGCCATGGGCAGCAGACACACAGTCGAAGCAGAAACTGTTGGCACTACCATTTCAGGGTCAGTATCTATTTGGCTCCAAACTGGATGATATCATCACTAAGATCTCGGGCGGTAAGTCAGTGTGGCTGCCGCAGGATAAGGGGAAGAAACCCTTTTTCAACAGGTCACTTAAATTCCAGTCGCAGGACTTTAAGGAAGCAAGGGCGTATAGGCCGGGGAGAAGCTTCAGAAGGTCCTGGGCGAATCGGAGTTTTTTTCGAGGCCAAAGGGGCAGAGATGGAAGGTATTCCGCAAAGCACTCTACCCAATGACGCCAGAGAGACAGTTGGGGGCAGACTGCTGCAGTTCAAGCAGATCTGGTCCCAATCCGTTCAGGACAAATGGGTACTGGACATAATAGAATCCGGGTACAAAATAGAGTTCGCGAAGTTCCCCGGTTACTGGAGGACGGAATCTCCAATACCCCGGGAGCCGAGAGAAAAGGCCGCGTTACTGGACAGTTTACAAAAAATGATCAACCAGAAAGTAGTGATCAAAGTGTCAAAAGAGCAAGAAGGGAAAGGTTGCCAGTCAAGATTTTTTATAGTCAAAAAGCCTTCAGGAGGCTTCAGAACGATCCTCGATTTGAGAAGAGTAAATACGTTCATCATAACGAAAAAATTCAGGATGGAGTCACTAAGGTCTATCCTACCGGATATCGTGGAAGGGTCATTTCTGACCACAATAGACCTTCGGGATGCATATCTGCACGTACCAATATACGCAGGGCACCACAGGTATCTGAGATTTCGTATTGGAAATGTAACATATCAGTTTGTCGCCCTGCCTTTCGGCCTGGCTACGTCCCCAAGGACGTTCACAAAGGTGCTGGTGGTGTTGGTCGCCAACCTGCGGCAGCAGGGGATCTGCGTGTGGCCATACCTCGACGACTTGTTGATCATGGCCAGGACAAGGAAAGAGGCAGAGAGGAGTACGTCCCAAGTAAGACAGTACCTGGAACAACACGGGTGGTTGATAAACCAGGAAAAGAGTCAGCTCGTCCCGGCAAGGGCGGCAAAATATCTGGGTGTCTGGATAGACACAAATCGCATGACGATCAAGCTAACAGAGGACAGAAGACAGAAGCTAAGACGCGAAGTATCCTCTCTCCAGAGCAAAAAGAGCATTTCGTCAGGGGACTGCATGAGAGTGCTAGGACTCATTTCGGCGGCTCTAGATGCAGTGCAATGGGGCCGATTCCATATGAGGGCTTTCCAAGGCTGCTTTGTTATGCAGTGGGACGGCAATGGAAAAAACAAGTCCCAAAGGATTGTCCTGTCAAAAAGAGCGCGTCAGGATCTAGCATGGTGGTCGGACAGACCGAGGCTAGAAGAGGGAAGAGTGTTCGCGGTGTCAGAACAAAAAGTGGTGACCACGGATGCCAGCCTGACAGGCTGGGGAGCGGTCTGTGGAGAACAGATAGTCCAAGGGGTCTGGACCCAGGAAGCAAGAGCCAAGCACTCAAACGTCCGGGAGATGAGGGCAGTGCTGATGGCCTGCATACACCTACAGAAGTGCCTAGTGGGAAGAGACGTTGTCGTGAGGTCCGACAATCAGTCTGTGGTATCTTACCTAAACAGGCAAGGTGGGACAAAGAGCCGAGAGCTCATGTCGGAGGTATCGGAGGTAATATCTTGGGCAGAGAGCCACGTAAACAGTCTCACGGCGGTGTTTGTGGCAGGCAAGGAGAACCTGCAGGCGGACAGCCTCAGCAGGCAGCTTGTGCAGCCGGGAGAATGGGAGTTGGCCCCGGAAGTGTTCGAGCAAATCGTAAAAATGTGGGGTCAACCTCAGGTGGACCTCATGGCCACCAGGAAAAATGCAAAGCTCCAGAGATTCTTCTCAAGGCATTGGGAGCCGGGGGCAGAAAAACAGGATGCACTGACATCAGTGTGGGAAGCAGAATTTGTGTACGCGTTTCCACCCTTCCCAATAATAGCAAGGCTGCTGAGGAAAATTCAACAGGAAAGAGTGACCGCAATAGTGATCCTTCCGTACTGGCCAAGGAGACCGTGGTTCTCCAAACTGCTGGAGATGTCGATAGCAGACCCATGGCACCTGCAGGATCTGAGCAACCTAATAGGTCAGAACAAGTTATGGAAGGCGCAGCCCTGCACCTGGAAACTGACGGCATGGCTGTTGAGACACGTATGTTAGAGAGGAAAGGTTTTTCCAGTAGAGTGGTAAAGACCTTGCTCGAGGCCAGGAAAAAATCTACGTCCATTACGTACCATAGAATCTGGAGGAGGTACGTGGAGTTCTGTAAGTCAAGAAACAATCAGGCAAAGGAGATAGGCGTGGTGCTGGAGTTTCTACAGCAGGGTCTGGATAGGAATTTGTCCGTTAGTTCAGTTAAGGTGCAGATCTCGGCTCTGTCGGCCATGCTGGACTGGAGACTAGCAGATAATAAGTACGTTCAAAGATTTCTTCAAGCAGCTAAGAGGATAAAGCCGTCATTCCATAACCCGCTGGCACCTTGGGACCTCAATCTGGTCTTGAACGCGCTAGTAGAAAATCCTTTCGAGCCTATGCAAGAAGTATCGTTGAAACTGCTTACCATGAAAGTGGTGTTTTTAGTAGCTATCACATCTGCAAGGAGAGTATCGGAACTCCAGGCCCTTTGGGCAGAAGAGCCCTTCTTGAACTTTTTTCCTGATAAAGTAGTTCTAAGAACGAACCCGCGGTTTCTGCCCAAGGTGGTGTCCACCTTTCATATGAATCAGGAGATTGTCCTGCCCTCGTTCTGCACGAACCCCGCTAACTCTAAGGAAGAGAGGCTACATACGCTAGATGTGGTTAGGGCGCTAAAAATATATTTAGAGAGGACCAAATCTCACAGGAGAACAGAAAGGTTGTTCGTGCTTACCGAGGGGAAGAATAAAGGGCAGGGGGCCAGCAAGACTACGATCTCAAGGTGGATCAAATCCTGTATTCTAGAGGCGTACAGAGTTAGGGGTCAAGACCCGCCAATAGGCTTGAAGGCTCATTCAACGAGAGCAATGTCGGCCTCCTGGGCGGAGAAGGAGGCAGCGTCAATTCAGGAGCTATGTAAGGCAGCATGCTGGGCTTCAGTACATACCTTCACCAGACATTACAGAATGGATGTAGCGGCGTCGGCGGACGCCCGGTTTGGTAGGAAGGTGCTGAGCGCAGTGGTTTAAGTAAGGTGATGTAACCTTATTTTCATTATTTTCATTATGATTATCAGTATTGTGTTATTATGCCCACCCAGTGTGGTAACTGCTTGGGTATTACCCATGAGTTGGCTGCCATGGGGAGGTAGAGGAAAGTACAGATTCCTACCTGTTAATATGCTTTCCTCTACTCCACCATGGCAGCATTATCCCGCCCGGTTGTTGGTGGTTATGATTTAAGTTGATGTATAATGATGTGTTGTGTGCTATTTAATCAAGACACTGAGTCCTAAGGAGGTGGAGCTTATATAGGGGCCAGTGTTCTTTTTTTGTTTCCTTCCAGAGTACTACCCTTCGGGACTTAACCCATGAGTTGGCTGCCATGGTGGAGTAGAGGAAAGCATATTAACAGGTAGGAATCTGTACTTTCAAAACCCTTCTTTTTTTTTTTTTTTTATCTGACTTTATATAACAAATGTGAGCACCGCTGGGATTTTTAGCTGATATTTTGATCATCTCTCACAGATGTTGGCACACAAAGGGTTAAACACTTGTATTGAGCAATAAATCGAGGTTCTTTGTAAATTTTTGGGCAAAGAAATACTAGCCCACCAACCAGCGTCAGGTAACCTCATCTTCTGGTGGGTCCCTGTAAAGGTGCCCACAGACGCTACAATTGTACTGTGCTATGCGTTTTTGTCTGTACAATGGTTCTATACAATTTTTCTTCCAGCTTGCGATGCAATGTGCACTTGGATGCATGCGATGTGATGTGATGAACCCATGTTTGTAATGTTAAATTTCAGATGTAGTCTAAAAAGTACGTGCAGCACGTACTTTTTTAGACATACAATATCGGGCTCCCAGGAACGCGCATCGCATCGCACAAGCCCATAAACACCATCCAATAATTGTACATAAGATGCAATTTGTGCTTAAAAAGTACAAAACGCATTCGATTATTGTAGCGTCTGTGGGCACCTTTACTAAGGGTATCCGGACTATTTGTCTACAACAAGAAGATAGACAACTCAATAGGTCGACATGGTTTTTTTACTGTTTTTTTTCTTGAGCCCACATGTGCCGACAGGCGGTATTTCATGCCCTACCATCCACTATGGCGCGGAGTTAGATTATAATAGTGTGTTGAGCGCAGCGAGGCACCGTGCCCGAAGCATCGCGAGGGGCTGCGGTTCACTTCAAACTGTGTCCATGTCGACTGTGGACTGTGTCGACATTTGGGCCAAAAACCAGTGGAAAAAAACCATGTTGACCTTTTCACTGTCTACCTTTTCACTGTCTACCTTTTCACTGTCTACCTTTTCACTGTCTACCTAGACACTGTCTATCTTCTTGTTGTAGACAAATGGTCCCGCATCCGTTACTAAGTGTGATCCAAAAAGGCCAGTTAAAGCCAGTCCCCGGGCAGCACACTAGTGAAAAACTAAAGTATTAGTGGGTCAATAAGAGAGAAGCAGAAACTCCCTTTAGAGAAGCCTGTGATGAATGATGGTACATCCAGGCTATGTACTGATTCTGGTATTTCTCCATGGAGGTTTAGGGAGCCTCTATTGATGTGTGGGGGGTTGTATATTGCAGTATTGTGCCAGCTGATCGCTAGCTTGGTTCTTTCTGGCAGGAGTTGAAGACACTAATTGCCCAGCATGGAACCAGCTCTTCGCAGCAGCCCTCTCATTCCCGGGCTGGGGGGTCTGGCTCGCTCTCCTCCAGCCAAGGTCAGCACAAGTACAACTTTGAGAAAGCTGTCCTGATCTCTCAAGGAGGGAACTGTCGGGTCATGTCGTATTGTGAGCGCCTGAGCTGTCTCGTGGTATCGCAGCCGTCCTCTCACAGCACTCTTGTCCCTGGTAAGACGCTGACTTTTGTGGTCGGTTTTTTTTTTTTTTTATATGAATTTAGTGCTATCCGCCATTCTTGTCATTTGCTATTTGGCTCTTACAGTATAAGCACAGAGAGATCCCGTTATTGCGTCAGAATAGTTAGGTGCCCGAACCCCGGAGTAAATCCACAACACGCTGTAGTCCGACATGGTGCCTGGTGAACTTGGGAGCTCTGCTTATAGCCGCTTACTGTAGCGGGACCGCAGTGCAGACAGTGGGGGGGATGCTCCTCTCATTTCTATTGCTGTTAGGCCCCATTGAAGTGAATAGGATTCGGGCGCATGTCTTTGTTGACTCCCATTCACTTCAGTGGCATATATAATGGGAGCGTGGATATAGCCGCCCCTTGCAGCGATGTAAGAGGACTCACATGTTAGGGGCTGCTTTGCCTGGATGGTAATATTCCGATGTAGGTAGAAGGCAGAAATCACCACCACTCAGACATTGCCTGAAACCTTTGTGTGCTCTCTGTTTCATGTAATTCCCTTCTGCCAATATCGGGCAGCCTGTAGGCTGTCACCTAAGCGTGGTGGATGGGTGTTACATTTTTTTTCTTGTGCGCTGTAGGAGCTCTGCTCCTGGAACGAGGTGGTCAAACTCCGAGAACCATATTCGCTCATTGTCTCCACTCTTCCCAGGTTGTGGTGTCAAGAAGCTGAGTGCGGCCAATATGAAAAGCAGCCAGTACGTTCCAATCCATTCCAAACAGATCAGGGGCCTGGCCTTCAATGACCGCTCGGATGGCCTGCTGCTGTCGGCTGCTCTGGATAACACTGTGAAGCTCACCAGGTGAGGGCCTCCTGGCACTTCTGGGAACATGGGAGTTACACCTGCCGCATGCTCATAGATGTTGGAATGAAGCCGTTGGCATTGTTCTCTTCTCCCTGCAGCCTGCTGACGAACACTGTGGTCCAGACCTATAATGCTGGCCGGCCTGTATGGAGCTGCAGCTGGTGCTCTGACGATACTAACTATGTGTACGCCGGTCTCATCAATGGCTCAGTGCTGGTGTACGACCTGAGAGACACCAGCCAGTGTGTGAAGGAGCTGGTGCCCCTGGGCTCCCGGTAGGTGCCTTTCCTGTAATGCCGTACATATGGAGATATGTCTGGCATTACTCTGCCTCACACGCTACCCTTTTTATCTAGTTGTCCTGTGGTCTCACTCTCCTACGTGCCCCGAGCTGCCTCTGAGGTCTTCCCATGTGGAGGGGTGCTGGCCGGAACCCTAGAGGGAGCTTGTTTTTGGGAGCTGAAAGATGGTCAGTACAAGCCGCACCTTCTCCCGTTAGAGCCCGGAGGGTGCACAGACATCCAGATTGAGAGCAGTACGCGTCACTGCCTTGTGACCTACCGCCCTGGTAAGTGTGTGGCCCTGGCCCCGGTAATGTGTGTTATGTACGCAGTCACCCACAGACCTACTTCTATCGGTAGGTAAGATGCACAGCTACCTGCGCTGTGTGATGATGGAACTTACCAGCAGCCGGCTGGGTGACGCAGCGGATGAGTACAGCTGTTCCTGTTACCCGGTTCAGACCTTCAACGCAGGACCCACGTGTAAACTGCTCACCAAGAACGCCATATTCCAGAGCCCAGAGGGGGATGGTAGCATCTTGGTGTGTGCGGGAGACGAGTCCTCCAACTCTGCCCGGGTGAGGACTGCTGCACACACAGTGTACCGATTCTACAGTGTTACAGTATCTGGGTCCAAAGGTGGCTTTTATGTAATAACATGAAATTCCGTGGTTATGCATGCTGGCTCTTAGTGCAATCGCATCCACATGGACGATAACTTTGAAAAGTTCCAAGTCCCAAAAACCTCATGTCAAACATTTGCCATGTTGACCGATCATCCGGGTCCCTTTATAACCGGCATGGCCAAACTCTATAATACTGCTTGTGAATACAAGCCGGTCTGTCAGAGGTATATTTACTAAGATGGGAGTTCTACTTAAGATGGGATGTTGCCAATAGCAATCAATCAGAATCTCTTATTTAGCACCTTTTTAGAAGATAATATAATCTGATTGGTTGCCCATAACGCCATCCCATAAATAAACACCTTTTAGAGTCTGCTATCTGATGGTAGATAATCTGTTATGTGCGGTGCCAGTGTCCTGCCGGCTGGAGCATTGACCCATCTATATTCTCCGATTTAACGTGATTAGTTTGAGAACTGATATCCCATAAGGAGACTGTCTCTGGCTCCTCACACAATGGTCCCCCTGCCACACCAGCGCCAGCTTTCTGTCCGCACCGCTCACCGCCTTCTCCTGTCTCTGGCTCCTAACATGATGGTCCCCCTGCCATACCAGTGCCAGCTTTCTGTCTTTTCACACCGCTCACCACCTTCTCCTCTCTCCGTCAGCTCTGGCACTCAGGCAGCGGCTCCCTCCTCCAGAAGCTACAGGCGGACCAGCCTGTCCTGGACATCTGCCCCATCGAGGTGAACCAGAGCCACATGCTGGCCACGCTAACAGAAAAGATGGTGAAGATCTACAAATGGGAGTGACTACTTTCCCAGACACCTGTGCTGCTATGTGACCACATACCTGGCGTAAGTCCGTCACTGGTGGGTGCAACTGGTATACACAGCCTGGCTGCCCCCTTCTACCGGGATCCAACAATATTACTGATCGCTTCCTCTGCGTATTGTACATATTCTCTTCGGTGTAAAGAATTCTCTTCTTCTCTTCCTCTGTTTTGTTTCTTCTTTTCCTTTTCTGTCTGAATAAAAGTTTATTAATTTTAATGAACTCCGTCTACATTGCATGGTAAGTGGCAGTGGGTCAAGGTATTCTGCGTGGTAGTGGCAACACGTCGTTTTATTCTGCGTGGGAGGTGGCAGCGCGTAATTTTATTCTGCGTGGGAGCGCATCATTTTATTGTGCGTGGGAGGTGGCAGCGCGCCAGTGTATTCTGCGTGGGCTGTGGCCGCATGTCGGTGTATTCTGCGTGGGCCGTGGCAGCTTGTCGGTTTCCTCGTAGGGATGGGCAGCGGCATCTTTGTATGCTGTGGAGGCAGCGTGTCATATTGTACTTCGTTTTACTCTGTGTGGACTGTGGCAGCGCATCAATGTATTAGGCCTGGGTGGTGGCAGCACGTCTTTGTATTCTGTGGGGACAGCATGACGTATTCTGCATCGTTTTACTCTGTGTGGACGGTGGCAGCGCGTCAGTGTATTGGGCGTGGGCAGTGGCAGCGGGTTCTGGTTTCCCAGCCTGACGATAGGAGCAATATGTACCCTGTATATTGATCACATACAGACAAGTCTTATTGGCTGACATAGGTCCAGACTCTTCGCCTATAGTGTGGCCTGGTCCTCTACACAGTGTCTACATCAGGGCTTGACAAATTTCTAAAAAATCTAGGAGCCAGGATGAAAATGTAGGAGCCAGAAAAAAAAATAGTGACAGTGTGCGCCAAAAAGTAACACCATAATACCTATTACATATGTCACATACCCATTACACATACCACAATGCCCATTACGCCACACTCAGAAAAACCTTTTGCATACTATACCACACACAATAATGGCCATTACATATACAACACACCGCAATGCCCATTACACGGTGAACCAAACACCGTAATGTCCATTACATATAATACCACACAACGTAATGCCAATGGCATATTATGCCACAGTGCTGCTTACTTACATGCTCATTGCTATGGGTTTCTGGCTTAATGCCAGGCAGGGGCAGACAGAGAAAAAAAATAAGGGGGTTTGCCTCTGGTGTCTGGTGCCTCATGTCTCTGGTGCCTCTGCGTGAGCAGCGGGTCCCCGTGGCTGGTTATACTATCAGCACTTACAGTAGCCTCGGGCAGGGGCGTAACTAGTACATTGTGGGCCCCATAGCAACATTTTGAATGGGGCCCCCCTCACTACTGCCACTACAATCTCTCTTGGGGGTCAGAAGAAGGAGTGAGAGACAAAGGGGTCAAGTTAATTCAGCACACTATGAATAGTGCCGGGATGGCACTCCCATGGCTATTCAAATCAGCACGCTGTTATATCGGAGAATGCAGGTTCTCACAGGTGTTTAGATGCAAGTACTGCCATTCTTTGACAAATGCGCCCTGACGCATTGCTGCGTACACCGCACTAGGGCACAAAACAGCATTGCTGAGTTAGCTCTGGGGTGCAAGCAGAAATGCACTAGTTAGGACTTATCATTCCAGTGACTTGAGGGAGCTCTCTCATTGCGATATTCACTGTACGCTGAATTGAATTGACCCCAAAGAGGATGTCGGATAAAGAGAGAGAGGAATGGTCGGAAAAAGAGAAGTGGCTTCATGTGAAAAGTGGGAATGAGAGAAAGAGGATGACAGAGAGATAAAGGTGGTGTAATTAGATAGAGAAGTGGTATTAACAGGAGTGAGAGCGAAATATGGAGGGAGAGAGAGAAGAGGAAGAGTGAGTGTCAGACAGAGAAAGAGGGAGAGACAGGTTCCCAGGGAGAGACAAGGAATGAGAGAGGTTGTCAGGGAGAGACAGGAAGATACAGGGAGTGAGAGAGGGGGCCAGGGAGAGACAGAAAGAGACATGCACTGAGAGAGGTTCCCAGGAAGAAACAGGGCATGTCATGTAAGAGGGTTCCAGAGAGAGACAGGGAGTGAGAGAGGATGCCCGGGAGAGAAAGAGGGAACGAGAGGTTGCCAGGGTGGAAAGAAGTAGACACAGGTACAGAGATAGGGTGTCGGGGAGAGAATGGGGGAGGGACAGGGAGTGAGAGATGGTTTCAGGGACAGAAAATAGAAGACTGGCAGGGTGTCAGGAGGGGGGTAAATGACATGAGGTGGAGGGGTAGAGGATATTTAGAGTATGAGAGTGGCAGGGGTGAGAGAGGGATGGGGGCAGAGCACAAGAAGGTTGATAGAGGATGTACCTCCATCAGCACAATTCTCCGGAGCAGGCAGCAGAGGCCTCACTCTCCCGGCATCACAGGGCCATGGGCTCCCAACTGCGGCGCCGGATCAGCTCTTGATCCCCAGCACCGGCAGCGCAGACCTCCCTCTCCCGGCATCACAGGGCTGTGGGCTCCTCACTATCTCCTGCGCCGGGTCTTCAGCTGTCAATCCCCGGCGCTGGCAGCGCAGGCCTCCCTCTCCCGGCATCACAGGGCTGTGGGCTGACATATCCTGCGCCGGGTCTTCAGCTGTCAATCACCGGCACCAGCAGCACAGGCCTGCATCAGAGCAGGTCCGCAGTGCACCTATTTCAAAACTCAAGCACGGAGCAGCATTGGTTGCTCCCGATTAGCTTGTGAGCCGACTTGACTTATGAAATAGTCGCGCAGCGGACCTGCTCTGATGCAGCGTCAGCCGGGAGAGTTGTGCACCGCTCTGCCGGGCTGCCTGCTATAATGAACATAATAACCCACCGCGGCGCCATCTGAAACGGGCACCCCAGGCTGCTGTATGTGCTGAAAGGACAGCAAGCCACGGGGACCCGCTGCTAACGCAGAGGCTGCTACCAGCTCCCAGCCTCTCCATGTTCCTCTCCCTGCAACCGGGAGAGTTGTGCCCTGCACTGCCGGCTGCTGCCGTGGTGGCTTTTACCGTGTATCTAACAGTATAACCCACAGTGGGGCTCGCTGCTGTAAAGCCACCACTCTGCCCAGGGGTTCTGCTTCCTGGCAAATCTGGTCGCCAGGAAGCAGAATCTGGTCGCCATGGCGACCTGGCCCCCGGGTTTTGTCGAGCCCTGGTCTACATAGTAAATAGGCGGGGCCACAGAGAGCCTGGGTGGGCCCCAGTCAGGGCTTAAAGTGATCCTGGAGAGGGGGCGGAACTCCTTTCCCCTCCCCATACATTAGGCAAAGACTAGACCACTGCCAGGGAATTTGTGCCCTACCTCCCATAAAGGGATAATGGTCCCACAGGGAAGGGGTGTGGAGACACAATAGTAATGGCAATTAAAATTACAACATACAGTAGCACAATCATATACACATTACACTGCATGTAGTGCCCTTGATTCATATTAAGTTACACAGTATTTCCCATTATACACCTAATGTTCAGTTGTGCTACTTATACACATCTGTCTCTGTCAATCCAGCAGCTCACTGTCTGTGTCCCTCCAGCAGCTTCCCCACCTCTGAGTCCCTCCAGCCCCCTCTCACCTGTCTTCAGCATGCACAGAGCCTGCTCATCTCAGTGTTTGTTTGTTTTTTTCTTCACTTCAGCGGCAGTTACACCGTGCCAGAAGAAGACAGGCTTTTCTGTTGGGATTACTGTTCAGGATTGCGGTAGAGGTGGAACTTTGTTTCCTCCCCCCACCCCGTTCCCCCTCACTTTAACCCCTGGTACTGTGTTTGGGTTAAAGTGTGGAGGTGTGGCTGGGTCCCTGTAAATGCACTTCAAAAGGTATCTGCATTGGGGTCACACTGGAGCGGGAAGCTTTGGAAGATTTCTGGCTTACTAAGGTGACCTACATTCAGCCCTTAAAGGGTCTTCTGTCCCAGACTATGGCCTTGGCCTCATCACTTGCATTGGGAAAGTATTTCCATTGAAGGTTCCCAACTCTCATCCAGCTTCGGGAAGGCCTTATGGATGTTACTGTAGTCTATCAGCCACAATGTGCAGACCTGAGTGAACCGGTTCCCTGATAACTATTTATGGAGTTATACCAGCTTTGGGCAAGTCGTCTGGAAATCAACCCAGATGCTGAGTTTGAGTATAATGTCAGGAGACAGCACCTGCATTCTACATTATTCATCTGTGCTGTTCCTTCTGTTGTGGTTCTGTCCAGCCCAATGTAGGAATTACTTTGTAGACAAGCTGTTGAACACCCCCATGCAAGTGGACTGGTGTACTCCTGCAGCAGACACAAGTCTGTGATGGAATAAAACATCAAATCAAATGGATTGGTTATTGCCGGGAGAACTTCTGATGCCAGAGTGTGCAGAACCTACAGCATGGAAATGGTCGTGTTATTCTGTGTGCATGTGTCCTCTGGTATCCTGGATGTACTGGCCGAGCCAGAGTCTGGGTCTTAACCTCACTGAGAATCTGGGGGATGGATTGGAGCGACGAGTGTGTTCTAGGCTGATTTGAACTTGTTATGTGTCAAAGGTGGTTATTGTACTTAAGACAGAATGGTCAAATATATGCATGCCGGCTGTCCAGGGACTTGTGGACGTGTTGCCAAGCAGGTGTCTGTCGGTCTGCAGGTGCATGTGAGGACATACGCAGTACTGACCTATCACTGATCTGTCGGTGTCCAACCACTTCTGTCAAATTGTAGTAGTGTGTACATGTGGCTTGTGTGTACCCAGGTTACACTGTTAACCCCCCCCCATATGTTCTGTCAGTTCACAAATCAGGTAAAACCATTCTAATAAACTTTGCCTATGTGTTTTTCATGTGGCTTTTACGGTAAAGTATGTTTAATAAAAGTAGAATGTTGCGCATGGGTGGTACCGGGAGGATATATTTATTAAAGCTCTGTTCTGGGATTCTGGTACTAATGCAGCGGTTTCCCAGAAGGATTGTGACCCGATCCTTTAAGGAGCATATACTCAGGGTGATTTTCACCCTGTTTCTAAGTGATCTGACTAGATCAGGCATGTCCAACGTTGGCCCTCCAGATGTTGTGAAACTACACATCCCAGCATGCATTGCCACAGTTTTGCTATTAGAGAATGCTAAAACTATTGCAAAGCATGCTGGGATGTGTAGTTTCATAACATCTGGAGGGCCAACGTTGGACATGCCTGGACTAGATCGTTCAAAACTGGAGTATTGATTGTTCTGTGTGTATGTCCAAGGTGGTTCTGCGCATCGCTCGCAGGGAAAGACTGCTTGCACTGTCTCTCCTGCTAGATCACGGGGCTTTGCCTATGAACAATGGGTAAAGCCCTGATCTGCACAGATCATTTAGCACACATCACTGTGTGCATTGCATACCTCCCAACATGACCCTCTCCAGGAGGGACACAATACTCTGCTCCTGCACTTTCCTCTTAATGTATGATTGCCAGCACCTGTGTTGAACAGGTTAATTGACAAGAAAGGTGCTTCAACACAGGTGATGGCAATTATACGTTATCAGGGAAGGCCAGGAGCAGAGCATTGTGTCCCTCCTGGAGAGGGTTATGTTGGGAGGTACGGCATTTGGAATGTACCGCGATGTGTGCTGAACTATTGTGCTTAAACCTGTCACTTGGCAAGAGACTTTACTCATACTTGCTGCACTCACACTGGGAAACCACATCCTAGAGCAAGTAACAGGCCTGGTTTTACCATTCTCAGCACTGAGTGCTCTGATTTTATAATAAGGTTGTGAGCGTTGGAAATGCATCCTCACCCAGCAGCGGCATGATCAGGGCCAGGAATGGAATGCACTCTCCAGCGGGTCAACAACCCCCACACCACATTCCACAATGTAGGGATTTTTGCAGAGTGGCCAGCTATAACCCCAAACACAGCAGTGATCATGGGTAGGAACAGACAGATACTCTCATGTGCAACATCATGATGGGTATATCCATGCTGTGCCACAGGTGACTTAACTAGCCTAATTTTGAAGACTAGTTTCAGGGAGATTTGTTGGTAGTAGAATTTTGCACAGCGCCCCATTGAGGGTGCGTGTCATGCTGCATCCTAAGGGCGTGCCTAGTTCCATATATAGAGATATTGTGAACGTGGCACCTAGAAGTGCGGGTATACTACTATATTGGAGAGGAATCTTTTAAAATGACTTCAAGATGTGCCCCAAAGCAGTTAGTAAGAGCCACCATACTTGCTTAAATGCTGGGAAATGTTGCAGATGATTCAATGTAAATGTGTATCTCATTCCCACAAAATGTAACAGCTATGGGCTATGTGAAATGAGGAAGATTGCTAGACTAATGAGGGATATTTCTGCTATTTCAAGGAGTCTCCTGCAGAATGCAGGAGGGTAGGCAACTATGAATTAGTACCTTGGTCAATTTGATTATAACATCTATGCTGACTCTGAGCCATGGATATACTTTAAATCTGGACTGTTGGGGTGTCTTAAGGACCATGTTTGGGAACCACTGGCCAAGTGCTCCGTACTTCAGAGATATTACTTATTCATATCACCCCCTCCCCCCCAAAAGAGGTGACTTCCAATATATATACGCATGCATATATGTGTACGTATGAATATTCAGGTACAGAACATGGATCCCCATTGCCTGAGCATTATATACGGAGGACAGTATTTGCTGTGATACATTTCGTAGTTTCTTCAGGAAATGTCATCGCCAGAATGGCTCCCCTAGTGGGCGTGGCCTCCTGTCAGCTAGGCCCCTCCATTTTCTCGTGGCCCATAAGGCACAGCGGCCGGAGCGCCTATACAGTGTCATGGCATTACTCTAGTTATATTAATAGTTGCGGAACAGTGACGTCGGTCCCGCAGTGAAATCAGGGTGTATGTCGGAGGAGCGAGCTACCACATTTGATGAGGGCAAGCCAGGCACAGTGTGGTTGTGACGTGACCACGTACCTCGTCGCCCCGACGTGCGCGCACCGGCATTACCCGGTGGACAGGGAACGCGCCTGCAGCTCCGTGACTGGCTGCTGATCCCAAGATGGCGGCCTGCGGACGTGTCCGGCTGTGCTGGTGCCTGCTGCTGAGCGCCGGCCTGGTTCTGCTTTGGGGCCCGGAGGTTAGGGCCCAGGCCGCGGCTCAAGAGGTGGCTGCGGCCGGAGCAGTGGCGGCTCAGCCTGGAGCCTCCCAGCCGCGGAGACTCCCCGGCATAAGGCTGATCGAGGAGGAGGCCTGCCGGGAGGACATCACCCGCATCTGCCCCAAGAACTCCTGGAACAACAACCTGGCCGTACTGGAGTGCCTGCAGGATGTGCGGGAGGTACATATCCCTATATTGTATATACTGCCTCCTCTATACATTATACTGTATGCATATTACATCCCCCTACTAATATACCACCCCCTATACATTATACGGTATACATATATCCCCCTACTAATATACCACCACTTATACATTATATGGTATACATATATCCCCCTACTAATATTATACCACCCTCTGGCCCTACTGGAGTGCCTGCAGGATTTGCGGGAGGTATATACCCCTATTTTGTATTTACTGTCCCCTCTTTGCATTATACTGTATACATATTATCCCCCTACTAAAATACCACCCCCTGGTCATACTGGAGTGCCTGCAGAATGTGCGGGAGCTATATACCCCTATATTGTATATACTGCCTCCTCCATACAGTACATTAAACTGTGTGTGTGTATGTGTGTATATATATATATATATATATATATATATATTTCCCCCTGCTAATATTATATACCACCCCCTGGCCGTACTGGAGTGCCTGCAGGATGTGCGGGAGGGGTATGCCCCTAAATTATATATACTGCCCCCTCTATACATTATTTGGTATACGTATTATATCCCCCTATTAATATTATACCACCCCCTGGCTGTACTGGAGTGCCTGCAACTGCGGCACTCTCCAGACTTTATGTAGCAGGAAAAGACAACTTTATTCAGACATGTTTCGGGATGAATACCCCGTCATCAGGGAGCAAAGTACAATTGACCACACATCAGATATAAAGACATTCACAAGACACACCTTCACCAATGGGGGAGCGGCACACCCCGCAGTCACGCCCCAGTGGCAATCATGCACGGGCAGGTGTTATCCCAGCCATTGCACCATTACCACCGGCACCTGCCTCCACTTAACACCAATTAAAAATACCCTCACAGAGAGGAATAATTAAAAAGACATCCACATACATTATAATGCATCTGTTACAATATTTAAAGTTATAAAGTGTAATCACTTAACAAGGAGATATCAAACAAAGTTAAATGTACCATTATTCCTGTATAACTACAACAATGAAGGCATATTGAAAAGGATCAAAGTTAATATATCATAGGCAACCATCAATGTTAACATATCGTAAAAAACAATGTAGGCCGAGCTTTTCATTTAGTCCCTTGGGGGACAATGTGTCCAATTTCATAATCCATTTGCTTTCAATGCGTAGTAGGAGTCTACTTCTGTCACCACCTCTTTTTAACGGAGGTAGGTGATCAATCAGTTTAATCCTTAATGAAGCCATCGTGTGGCCAGCCTCAGCCCAGAGATGGGCTACAGGCTGATCACTAGTACCTGTGGCCAAAGAGGCCCGGATGGCAGCTCTATGATTTGCCATCCTTTCACGCAGGGTAGTATCAGTTTTTCCTACATAAAGTAAACCACAGGGGCAAAAAAATCACATACACTATAAATTTAGTCGTGCATGTGATAACATGTTGGATATAGAATTTCTTGCCACTGTATGGATGCACCACGTGGTTACCTGGCAACAGGGAACTACACGTAGTGCACCCAATACAGTGGTAACAGCCATTAGGTTTAGCCAAGAAGTGGGTGGGACCTAGTTTTCTTTGTGAGTTCAGACACGTCCAATTTCAGAAGATGGTCACGAAGGTTTAAACTTCGTAAATAGGCAGGCATCAGTCGAACGTCTGTGAGTGCTGGTAGTTCCCTATCTGTATTAATGACAGGCCAATATCGTTTGACACCTCTAGTAATCTGTTCGCTACTGGTACTGAAGCGATTGACCCAAGGTATCATCTTGGTTTTGGTGTCCATTGTAGTCCTCCTGTTCTTGGTAAGACAATATTATTCCACCCCCTGGCTGTACTGGAGTGTCTGCAGAATGTGCGTTTATACTATTCCCCGCTTCCTGTATATTCTTGTCTTCCATATATATAACAAATGAGACATAAGGAATAAGGATCCTGTGGATGACTCCCGCCAGTAGGAGGACTAATAAATCAGGCTAAAAGTTGGATACCACTGTTTACGGTACTCCTTTAATTTTGGGGGGTGCTATCTAACTATCTATCAGGTGGAGGGTTACTTCACAGAATTATATTTATATACTGCACTAGGAGGCGCCCTTCTCACTCTCTTTTTCAGATAGAGATATCTATATATACATTCCCTGGTATTCCACATTCCTGTTGCTTGTGGTCTTCATTTTATGCTGGGTACACACCAGCACGATGCTGCTCGTGAGCTGGTCATCACAGGAATGCAAGACCCGCTCTTGAGCTGACTGAGCCGCCAACCCGAACAGAAAAGGCACTTGATGTGATCACGATCCGATCTTGACCCGCACCCACTACAATGGTTGTTTCTCAGATCCTACCTGCTGCAGGTAGGATCTCAGAAAAGACCTAACGACCCGCGGGCAGGATTTACCTCCCAGGAGCACATTGCAATATGCAATCCTTCTTCAGAATGTATTTCCCTGCAGTGGCTCCAAAAGGTCTGCACATGCAAAGTCAGTGCTATCCCACGGTCTGTAGCCCAGGACCTTGATGTGATGCTGCCTGTATCACATCCCCCATAGAAACCTATGAGGGATATGATTGCAATCAGGACAGGAGGGATTGCTGCACAGGTACTTAATAATTGTGGCTAACCCCCCAAAACGGGTATTTTTAGGGGAATTAGCCACAAATATTTAATAGTAACTGGGCCCCATAGGGAGGTGAATAAGATAAGAGTGGTGCTAAACCTGCCTAGCATCAAACATTCCCATAGAGCAGGTGTGTGTGTGTGTGTGTGGGGGGGGGGGATCAGTTTACACACATAATCTTATACTGTGTACACATGGGTACAATCAGAATTATATTTTGACTATATAGTCAAAATCGTATGCAGATCGCACAGGTTTTTTATTTGAAACCCAGGTAGACAGGGCTGCAATGACTATTTCTCTTTCGTCCGGTCCGGTGACACAGCTTCACAATGGTATGTAGGAGAGTCCGCAGGAGCCAGGCACCTATGCTTCTAATTCTTTGGGAGCAGGCTCCTCCCTACTGCATCCCATAATGCTTCAGTTAGTTTTAGGTGCCCACAGGAGTGGGTGCTATGCTGTGCTGCAGCTGCGTTTTTTCTTTGGATTTTTTTTTTTCAGATTAGTTACGCTTTTTATTATTTTATTAGTGCACTAGCTAGAGCAGGTTTGCCAGTGTGTCGCTTCTCACAGAAGTGTACACACACTGAGAGCGCAGCAGAGGCTGACAGAAGCGCGTCCTATCAGCTCTCTGTGTACAGAGGGACACCTTTTTATTCCATCTGCACAGCGCTTAGTCTCTTTAGTATAGAGACTTTCCTGGGCCACGGGGGTGTCCTAACCGGCTCCTTGCAGACGGGGAACGTGGGGGACGGACCCCCTGCGATGGCGCCTGCCATCTTAAAGGGTTTAGGGACGGAAATCCCACCAGGGAAGTGAAGTCCCTTACAGGAGTCCGGCGCTGCTGGACAACTCCATTGTGGTCCCACTGAGGGAGGTACAAGGAGGTGAGAGAGACAACTGCGGGAGCGGCCAAGGGGGGAGAAATGCACCAGATGGGCTGGTCTCCCTGCTGAGGCAGAGACTTGGTCTCTTCCTGCTCTGTGTTTGGCGCCTTTTTCACCGTGCTGCGGAGCTGACAGGGTGATTTTACACAGACTCCAGTCTCTTCACAGAAGCGCTTCCCTCGCTGATCGCTGACAGGATTACCAGCTCAGATAAGTACTCTGATACATTGCTCTGTGCGGTGCCTGTTCATTTTGCATTGTGTTATATACATGGCTGAGGGTTTTACTTCTGCTGCTGTGGGAGGGAGCGCTGGACATGTTTAGTTACTGTAAAAAGTGTGATGCTAAATTTACATGTGAACATGAGGATCAGGGGGATTTATGGCCGGCCTGTGAAGCTGTTCCCACAGATAGCTGAACCTGTGTGGGCTTTGACTCTGGGCAGATCTATGAATGCTCTTACTGAGGCTTTGAATAGGCAGAAGGATTCTTTGATAGGGTCTCCTGGCCATTTTACATAGTCTCAGGTGTCTGGGGGATCACTTACCCCGGCTCAGGGGGACCCCATTTTGCTGCAGGCTATGCAGGATACTGCTCAGGGAGTTCATAAAACGACTGCCCTGATGGAGCAGTTTACAAAATCCTCTGATAAGAGTGTGCTTAGACACCCTGTGTCTACACCACCTATTATTCAGGATTTGGATGATGATGATGATGGTGGGTGTGATGAGAACTGGAGTTGGGACATGAGTGATGAAGCTGAGGCTTTAACTTCAGGCATTGAGGATTTGATTGTGGCTGTTAAGCAGACCTTGAATCTTGCAGAGGAGGAAAAGACTCCTGTCTCTTAAGGCCCATACACACTTGAAGATTTTCATTTCAAAAGACTTTGCCAAAATCTCTAAAAGATATATCTTTTACCAAAGTAATGCATACACACTAAGCTACTTTCCCCAAAGAGCAAGAGATTTTCAGGAGTGCTGAAAATCTTTCATTAGAAAAGCTATTTAAATAATGGGCGGGTTTGAATTCCAAGGGTGGGAGCAGAGGCCACCAATGTAAAAAAATATATATATATATATATATGAGGAGGTAACGTATACATCGCTGGCCTGTGATGTATATTCTGTACATCGCTGGCCAGGGATGTATACGTTAGTGGATCCACTGGCCACCAATGTAAAAGAAACATGAGCCGGTAACGTATACATCGCTGGCACAGGCCAGCGATGTATATGTTACCAGCACCACTGCCCACCCATGTTAAGAAATGAGCTGCTAATGTATACAATGTTGGCGTGTCAGCGATGTATACGTTATCGGCTCATTTCTTAACATTGGTGGGCAGTGGCAGTAGTAACGTTTTACGCCAGTGATGCATACGTTAGCGGCTCATTTTTTTTACATTGGTGGGCAGCGGATCCGCTAACTTATACATCGCTGGCACAGGCCAGCGATCTATACGTTACTAGTTCCACTGTCCACCAATTTAAAAAAAATATAAGCCAGTAACGTATACATCGCTGGCCTGCACCAGCAATGTATACGTTACCAGCTTTTTTTTTTTCCATTGGTGGCCAGTGGCACTAGTAACGTATAGATCGCTGGCCTGCGCCAGTGATGTATACATTACTAGCTCTTTTTTTTTTTTTTTTTTTTTTTTAACATTGGTGGGCAGTGGTTTGCTGGTTAATACCAGCATAATACATAATTACATTGGTGGCCAGTGGTTTGCTGGTTAATACCAGCATAATACATAAACAACATTGGTGGCAGTGTACTCGCTTGTAATAGCTGCAGCAGCGCTTCTGCGCTTCTCCAGCAGCTTCTTCTATTGTGAGTGACTGAGGGACGGACGGACTGACGGCCGGAGGGAGCAGGGCGGGTGAGTATGACTGTGGGAGGCACTGGGGGAGGCAGCGGGGGGAGTGCAGTAGCGCCTAGGCTACTTGGACGGGACTCGCGAGCGCAGGTCAGAGGGAGGGAGCGGGGGAGGGTACAATTGCCGCGGCAATGTAAAATCAGCAGGACAGGGGGAGGGAGCAGGGGAATGGAGGCCGGCCCAGCAGAATGTCTTCTTTGGACCATCATCACTCGCCGCATACACACTGAGCGATGATGGTTCCAAAAGAAGCCATGATCGCCAGGCATGCTGGTTTTACCAGCAGATTACCCACTTTGACAGCGATGATGCGGGAGCGCGCATCATCGCTAGTGGGTGATCTTTGCTCCATACACACTAGGCGATTTTCACCTGAAAATCGGTCAAAACACCCGTTTTGACCGATTTTCACCTGAAAATCGGCAAGTGTGTATGGGCCTTTATGTGTTTAAAAAGAGTCGCAGAGACCCTCTGTGTTTCACCTCTGATGAGGGAATGTCATCTCTTTTAAATGAAGCAGGAAAAACTCCTGATAAGAGATTGTTGATGGCAAAGAGGTATGCAAATATGTACCCTATGCCAGAGGCGCATACCAAATTATGGGAAAAAGCCCCATTAGTGGATGCATCAGTTGCTAGAATGTCTAAAGCCACTGCCTTGCCTGTCCAGGGGGGTGCTGCCTTTAAGGACCCGGTGGATAAAAAAGTAGAAGGCTGTTTGAAGGCTATTTTTGAAGGTGTGGGTTATACCTTGAGACCCATTATTGTGTCTGCTTGGGTCACAAAAGCCATGATTAAGTGGGCGGAGGAGCTGTCTGGGCTACTCCACCAAAATTCCGAGGCTTTTATTCTGGCAGAAAAATTGAGATCTGCCGCAGAGTATGTGTGTGAGGCTAGTGAGGAAGGAGCTAAGATGGCGTCCAGAGTGTCTGTGAATTCAGTGTCTGCGAGAAGGGCTCTTTGGCTCAAGGCTTGGGAAGCTGATACTGAGTCTAAAAAGTCCCTTGAAAACTTGCCTTTCAAGGGGGAGTTATTGTTTGGCTCAGAGCTGGAAGCCATTATCAAGCAGGCTACTGGGGGCAAGAGTACGTTTCTTCCCACCACTTCCAAAAGTTCAGGCTCCAAGTTTGGAGTTTTCAAGCCGTCCTTTCGGCCGCCATTTCGGGGCGGGGCGTCCAACAGAGGACAGTCCGGCTGTGGCAGATTTCAGGCCGGCAGAGGAAAGGTTTCCAGAGGCCGCTTTGGTGCCTTTACAAAAAAGCATGCAGCCAAAGGGGATGACAAGTCCTCTTCATGACGGGGCGGGGACTCCCCTTTCTGGGCTCAGAGTGGGGGGTCGCCTCCTACATTTTCGGGACAGGTGGAGAGAATCCATAGTGGATCCTTGGGTCCTTTCCATCATTTCCGAAGGTTACCGGATAAATCTCAGGGGCACGCCACCCAAGAGATTTCTCCCTACACCCTTGCCGCGGTCAGCGTCACTGAGGTCCGCTCTGTTGGGAGCAGCTGTGGCTCTCAAAAGGGAGTGGTAATTCCGGTTCCCCAGGAAGAGAGAAAACAAGGGTTTTATTCAATTCTGTTCCTTGTCCCCAAGCCAGACGGGTCTTTCAGGCCCATACTAAATTTAAAATCTTTAAATCTTCACTTGTGGGTAGATCACTTCCGAATGGAGTCCCTGCGCTCTGTGCTCCTGAGCATAGAACCGGGAGAGTTCCTGGCATCGGTCGATATTCAGGATGCATATCTCCATGTGCCCATCTTCAAGGGTCACCAAGCTCTCCTAAGGTTTGCAATTGGAGAAGACCATTGGCAGTTTCAGGCACTGCCGTTTGGTTTGGCAATGGCTCCGAGAGTTTTCACGAAGGTGATGGCGGTCATGGCTGCAGCTCTCCGTCTAAGGGGAATAGTAATTATTCCTTATTTGGATGACCTTTTATTCAAGGCGGAGCCGGCAGGAAAACTTCAGGAACACCTGAGTGTTGCGACGTAGTTCTTGCAGGAACAGGGTTGGTTGCTAAACCTTCCCATCTAATACCCACGCATAGTCTGCAGTTCCTAGGGGTTATCTTGGACACACACCTTCACAGGGTGTTCTCTCTTCACCCCAAAGCAGTGGAGATTCGGCAGATGGTACTGACAATTCTCCGGGCCCCTGCACCGACGGTGTGGCAGGGAGTAAGGCTGCTGGGCAAAATGGTAGCGACCTTCGAGACGCTGCAGTTTGCCAGATTCCATTCAAGGTCCTTCCAATGGAACATACTAGCATGCTGGTCCGGCAATGCCAAGACAATGAAACAGGAGAGGCTGATCTTGTCTCAGGAAGCAAGAATTTCCTTTTCAGGGTCCATGGGTCCCACAGGGGACATCGGGGTTGTAGGTGGATCCAGGGAGTCCGAGGCACCAATCAGCGAAGCTTCTAAAGATTTCCCAGGATGCCTGGGCCCTCTCCCCTACAGCCCCGCCTCCAGGCTCATCTAGCCAGTTTTTGTTTGGTGCCTGCAGGAAGCAGACGCACCTTCATATCAGCGGGGGTTACCTCACTGAGGTAACCCCATAAAAGCTCACTTTTTCTATTTAAATCTGCTGCCTCAGCGGCAGAAGCCACTTTGCGGCTGAGGCTGCTCACCGCCGTCAATCACTGACGGCGGAGCGCGCAGCTACGTCACCCTCCCGGCGCCATCTCCATCCACGACGCCTGTCAGCGGAGGACTTCGGCGGGGGAGACCACGATGCCTAGCACCGCCGACGGTCTCCCCCGGGCAGCGTGGCTGGAATAGAGGGCAGGTAAGGCTCCAATAGGAGCGCAAACCGCTGCCATACCGCGATAGCGAGGGAGACGTGCGCGGTAGCTGGCGTGGGTACAGGTTTCGGCCCGGGACCCCACTAGACCACCGGGGACTGAGCGCAGAGGGGACCCCATTATTACTCGGCTCCATATAGCCCCGGTGGGGGAAGTCCAGCAAGGGGAGGCGGCGTCGGGTCTGCAGTCCCTCCCCCAGCTTTGGCGCCAATCTCACTAAGGATCTGCCGTTCCATAAGCTGTAGCTTATGTGTCCGCCCCCCCTCTCTCGGACAGGCGCCATTTCTGCAGCAGCACTTCCAGATAGCGGGCACACTTCTCCCCTGTGAAATCGCCTACAGGTTTAGTAGCTGCTTTCACAGCCACCCTCATTCCCACTTTTCTCCATAGAGTTAAGCGGTTGACACAGGGTGAGGTAGTCTTTTCCTGACTAAAAGTGTGTATGTGACTTGTGCTAGATTTCTCCCTCTTCTTCCGTCAGTAATCTGTCCCTTTATCTCTATTACTGAGGTAATACCTCATTGATCACATAGCACATGGTTTTCCTTAGTGAATTATCCTATTGTGCACTGTAAGCTCTCATTGTCAGTGTGTTTACACCATGTCCAAACGAGGGCGTCAGCAGACAGAATCTCCTCAGCTCTTGTCCTGCAAGGGCTGTGCTGCAGGCCTGTCTGATATGGATGTTGTTAAGGATGGCCTGTGTGTCAACTGCTTTATCCCTTCTGCGCAGTCTTCTGCCACAGTAGTCCCACAACAACAACCCCCATGGGCAGCCTTCCAACAATTGCTGGGTACTCTTGTGGACCGCTTGCCCGCTACTATTGCACCCCCTGTAGTCCAGCCCCCTCCACCTTGGGTGGATGCCCTGTCGACCACGGTGCAGACCTTGCAACAGACCACGGTAGCCATGCATAGGCTGCTGCCTCAGACTGTACAGCCCAGTAGACCCCTGCTAACTCCGTTGCTAGCGGATACACAGGATGACACTGATGATGGTGGGGATGATGTCGACAATACTGGTGACGACATCAATTTAGATGATGATCAGGATGATCCCATGCCTATGGATACTCCTGCTTCTCAAGCAGAAACTCCTGATGTAACAGCCCTAATACATGCCATCAAAGAAGTTTTGACTCGGAGGAGCCAGAACCAGTCGCAAAGACCAAGGATGTCTTTAAAAAAACAAAAGGTCCTTAAGGCCCAGTTCCCACATTCTGATTATCTATCTGAAATTAGGACAAATCAGTGGGAAGCGTTAGGCAAAAAAGCCAGCATTCCACGGAGGGTTCTAAACAAATACCCCCTCCCACCAGAGGACTGCAAACCATGGGAGATCAGTGGATCCCCATGTTACTAGACTGGTAAAACCTTCGGTCTTACCTGTTTCATCTGGGTCCAATCTTGGGGACCAGACTGACAGGCGGCTGGAACAGGCTCTTAAGGCCACGTTTTCTTACACTGGCGCTGTTCAAAGGCCTACCATAGCAGCAACCTGGGCAGTTAAGGCTATTCTCCCGTGGGTTCAAACATTGGAGGAGGAGCTTACACAGGATGCATCTGAAAATGCTAAACGGTGCATCCACCATATTAAACACCATATTAAACAAGCAGCTTCCTATATTATGGAGGCCATGTCCGATGCAGGCACACTAGCAGCCAAGGCATCAGCTAGCTCGGTTTTAGCACGCCGCATCATTTGGCTCAGGCCTTGGAAGGCGGATTTGGAGTCCAAAAAGACTCTGGAGTTACTACCCTTTAAGGGTGAGACACTCTTTGGAGAGGAACTAAACAAAATAGTAGCCTCTTTGGCTGCAGCAAAAACTGCGTGCTTTCCGATGGCCCTCCCACAAAAGCCTAGGACTACCTTTTCGGTCCTTTCGTCCTCAAGGAAAGGCCAGAGGTCAGCCTTTTACAAAGCCTCCCTCCTCACATAAACCCGGTAAGGCAAAACCAAAGCAGGCTTGGGCCGCTAGACAGGCCCCAAACAAGCCTGACAAACCATCTGCATGATGGGACGGGCCTCCCGCAGGGAGAGCCCCAGGTGGGAGGCAGACTTCTTCACTTCACACAACAGGTCCTGTCCACAACAAAGGACGCCTGGGTGAGAGAAGTGGTGTCTCGGGGCTACTCCATATCCTTCAAAAGGACGCCACCTTCAAAAGGACGCCACCCAAAAACTTATTTTGCATTGGCCTCCCACACGACCCCTTCAAAGCAGACCATCTGCAAAGAATATTGCAGTCTCTGCTACGGTCTCAGGTTATTGTTCCGGAACCTTCCCACCAGATGGGACAGGGTTTTTACTCAACTCTCTTCCTAGTCCCAAAACCAAATGGGACGTTCAGACCCATTCTGAACTTAAAGGCACTCAACAAGTCAGTCAGAGTGTCCAAGTTCAGGATGGAAACATTGAGATCAATAATTCTGGCACTGGAAGCTGGAGATTACATGGTCTCCCTGGACATTCGGGACGCGTACCTCCATGTTCCCATCCTTCCAGCACACCAACAGTACCTGAGGTTCGCGATCCAAAACAGGCACTTTCAATTCAGGGTCCTACCTTTTGGACTAGCCACTGCCCCAAGAATCTTCACAAAGATCATGGCGGTAATGGCTTCCCTCCTCCACCAGCAGGGCATCCGAGTGTTCCCTTACTTGGACGACCTCTTGCTGGTGGCGAAGTCTCTGGAAATCCTGCTGTTGCATCTGCAAACAACAATTGCAATTTTACAGGACCATGGGTGGCTCTTAAATTGGGGAAAGTCCACTCTGATTCCATCGCAATGCATGTTGCACCTGGGAGCTCTTCTGGACACCAAGGCCCTGAGGCTGTTTCTTCCAGCGGACAAGAGTGCTGCCTTACAAGAGCACATCTGCAAATTCATTCTAAGCCCAAAGGTCACGGCCCATTGGGCAATGTAGATCCTGGGCCGGATGTCCACTTTCGACATGGTCGAGTGGGCCCAGTTTCACTCTCGCCGTCTTCAGCGTCTCATCTTGAAGAAGTGGGACGGCCTGACTCATCACATCAGGACTACCTCCTTCCAACTGACACAGGAAGTCCAGGAATCCCTCCAGTGGTGGCTTCAAACGCAACACCTGTCAAAAGGCCGACCATTCTGGTTCACCGAATGGCTGGTCCTCACAACCGACGCCAGCTTGCGAGGTTGGGGAGCAGTAATAGAATCCCAATCCTTGCAAGGTGTGTGGATAGTGCAAGAATCCAGACTATCCATCAACGTCCTGGAATTGAGGGCAGCCTACAACGCCCTGGTCGGATCAAGGGACCTGCTCCAAGGCAGGCCAGTACAGATTCGCTCCGACAACGCCACGGCTGTGGCGTACATAAACCGCCAAGCGGGCACTCGAAGTCTGGCGGCCCTACAGGAAGTGTCCAGAATCCTGACTTGGGCAGAACAGAATCTTCTGGCACTCTCAGCTGTCTTCATCCCGGGTGTCCTGAACTGGGAAGCGGACTTCCTGAGCCGTCAGGACATTCATCCGGGGGAGTGGTCTCTCCACCCAGAGGTCTTTGCCACTCTGACAGACAGTTGGGGCGTGCCGGACGTGGATCTGATGGCGTCCAGACACAACCGCAAAGTGGAAAGGTTCGGAGCAAGGACAAGATATCCTCTAGCCGACTTCACAGACGTTCTAACAGTTCCATGGAGATTTCATCTCCCTTATGCATTTCCTCCTGTCAACATGATCCCCAGGATCGTCAGGGAATTCAAACTGGAACGCGGGAATCTAATTCTGATAGCCCCATATTGGCCACGCAGGCCTTGGTTCGTGGATCTGCAACAGATGTCTCACCAGCCCCCCATTCCATTGCCACCTCGGAAGGATCTGTTATCCCAGGGTCCCTGCTTACACCCGGACCCTCAGCGTCTGTCTTTAACGGCGTGGCGCTTGAAACTACCCTACTAAAGCAGAAAGGGTTTTCCTCCAGAGTGGCTAGAACTATGATCCATGCTCGTAAACAGTCATCTTCCAGAATTTACTACCGGATTTGGCACACTTTCTTTTCTTGGTGTACCACCAGAAAGTACAATCCAAAAATTTTCAAATTGTCAAGGATTTTGGCTTTCCTACAGAAAGGTCTGGACATGGGACTGGACTGGCATCCCTGAAAGTCCAGGTCTCAGCCCTATCGGTCTGGTTCCAGAGAAAAATTGCACTTTTACCAGATATTCGCACTTTCTTTCAAGGAGTAATACATCTCCAGCCACCGTATACTCCTCCTACCATGCCTTGGGATCTTACACTAGTATTACAGGCATTGAACCACCCTTTGAACCATTACAGTCAGTGGATCTTAAGTGGCTTACTGTAAAAACAGTTTTCCTCCTGGCAATTTTTTTCTGCTAGGAGGGTTTCTGATCTTTCGGCTCTTTCATGGAAACCTCCCTTCCTTATCTTCCATGCGGACAGGGCGGTCCTGAGGACCAAACCGTCGCACCTTCCTAAAGTCGTCTCCAGGTTCCACCTTAACCAGGAAATAGTGGTGCCGTCTTTCACATCAGAAAATTTGTCTCCACAGGAACATCTTCTGGACGTGGTTAGGGCCCTGACCATAAATGTTGACCGTACTAGGGCGGTCAGGAAATCTGACTCTCTCTTTGTCCTGTACGGTTTTCATAAGAAAGGCTGGCCAGCCACCAAGCAAACCATAGCCCGCTGGATTCGCATGGCTATTCATCAAACGTCTTAACTGGTAAAGTTACCTATCCCTGTGTCCATTAAAGCACATTCTACTAGAGCGGTTGGTCCGTCTTGGGCAGCAAGCAGAGGAGCTTCTCCCGAACAACTGTGCAAGGCTGCAACGTGGTCATCTGTCCATACCTTCACTAGATTTTATGCTTTTGACACGTTCGCCTCCCAGGATGCTTCCTTTGGTCGTCGGGTTCTTCTGACACCTCAGACAAATTCCCTCCCTTGAATATACGGCTTGTGACATCCCCGATGTCCCCTGTGGGACCCATGGACCCTGAAAAGGAGAGTTATGGTAGACCTACCTTTGTTAACGCCCTTTCCTTGAAGTCCATGGGAACCACAGGGCGCCCTCCCCTTAATTTGCTACTGAGGTATCCCTGGAAGTGATATTATCATTGTGACCCGTAATGACCGTAATTTAAGATCATGTCAACTCTATTGTATGTACGAGTATATGGGCATGTGTGCCTCATGTCCTTCTCTCTTCTCTGCTTCCTGCTTATGGCTTGTTACTAAAAACTGGCTAGATGAGCCTGGAGGCGGGGCTGTAGGGGAGAGGGCCCGGGCATCCTGGGAAATCTTTAGAAGCTTCGCTGATTGGTGCCTCGGACCCCCTGGATCCACCTACAACCCCGATGTCCCCTGTGGTTCCCATGGACTTCAAGGAAAGGGAGTTAACAAAGGTAGGTCTACCATAACTCTCCTTATCCCTGGAATGGTGGACGGATATAGAGACCCTGCAGATGGGGCAGTCCCTTTGCTCATGGGATTGGTTGGTCATCACGACGGATGCCAGTCTCAGGGGCTGGGGGGCAGTAGTGCTTCACCTGAGATTGCAGGGCCTTTGGTCAGTGGAGGAATCCAGTCTTCCCATAAATATACTGGAACTGAGAGCAGTATGGAATGCCTTGTGCCAAGCAGAGGAATTTCTGAAGGGTTTACCAGTACGAGTACAATCAGACAATGCCACTACAGTGGCATACTTCAATCACCAGGGCGGTACTCGGAGCAAGATGGCGATGGCAGAGATTGTGAAGATCTTCACCTGGGCGGAGGTTCAGGTTCCAGCACTGTCATCTGTTTTCATTCCGGGGATCCTGAATGTGGAGGCGGACTACCTCAGCAGGGCGGACCTGCTGGAGGGGGATTGGTCACTCCATCGGGACGTGTTTCAGAAGATGGTAGACAGATGGGGACTGCCAGACATAGATCTTATGGCGTCCAGGACCAATTGTCAAGTACCGAGATTTTGTTCTCGGTCGAGGGATCCGTTGGCTTGGGCAGTGGATGCCATGACCGTTCCTTGGTCTTTCCGTCTGGTCTACATTTTCCCCCCGTTCCCAATGATCTCGAGGATGTTGAAGAGGATAAAGAACCAGAGTGTACCGGTCATTCTTGTTGCACCAGATTGGCCCAGGAGGTCATGGTACTCAGACATACTGAGATTATCGATGGAATCGTGGCGACTTCCTCTTCAGCCGGATTTGTTAAGCCAAGGGCCGTTTCTGCACCAGGACCTAGCTCGTCTAAATTTGACGGCGTGGCGTATGAATCCTCCTCATTAAGAAAGAAGGAAGAAGAAGTCATACAGACCATGCTAAGGGCCAGGAAACCGGTGTCTGCGGCCAATTACCACAGGGTGTGGAGGATCTACATCAGGTGGTGCGAAAGGCAGAGAGTTCATACCTCCAGGTTTAAGGTAGCAAGGCTACTGGAGTTTTTACAGGATGGATTGTCGTCTGGGTTAAGTTTACAGTCTCTGAATGTGCAAGTTTCGTCACTTTCCATTTTCTTTCAAAAGATAGTGGCTCTGTTGCCGGAGGTACAAACCTTTTTACAGGGGGTGGCCAGGATTAAGCCTCCTTAAAAGCAGCCAGTTGCACCATGGGACTTATCTCTTGTTTTGTCCATGCTGCAGAAACCCCCTTTTGAGCCACTGAGATTGGCTGATCTCAAGTACCTTACCTGGAAGCTTACCTTTTTATTGTCATTGCTTCGGTTAGACGTGTGTCAGAATTGGGTGCCCTGTCTTGCAAATCACCATTTCTGATTTTTCATGATGACAGGGCTGTACTTAGGACAGTACCAAAATTTTTACCTAAAGTGGTTTCCTCCTTTCATTTGAATCAGGACATTGTGCTCCCGGTTTTTTCCCCGCCTGAGGGAACGAGGAATAGGGACAGTTTGAAAAAGTTGGATGTGGTTCGCGCATTGCGAATTTATATCAGTAGAGTAAAGGATGTTCGCAAATCAGATTTGTTGTTGGTTTTGTACGATGTACATAAGATTGGGTGGCCTGCTTCAAAGCAGACTATAGCCCGCTGGTTGAGATCAACTATTGCATTTGCCTACTGTAAGGCAGGTAGACCTGTGCCATCTCGCATGAACACCCATACTACGAGGTCAGTTGCTTCGTCGTGGGCGGTGAGGCATGGGGCCACAGCAGAGCAGTTGTGCAGGGCAGCCACCTGGTCCTCTGTTCAAACCTTTACAAAATTCTACAGGTTTCATGAGTTCGCGTCGGAGGACGCTTCATTTGGACGGGCAGTGATGAGAACTGGCAGTCTGAGCTTACCCTCCCAAAGGACCGGCTCGTGAACGTCCCATTGTGAAGCTGTGTCACTGGACTGGACGAAAGAGAAAAGGGGATTTTTGTAAGAACTTAGCGTTAGAACCCCTTTCTCTGAGTCCAGTCCGGTGACACAGCGATCCCTCCCTAACTCTCAGTAAGTTGTACCGTTCATGGTTGCCATGTTATGTGTTATAAGTTGCATATATGATGTTCAGGCATTGTACTGAGTTGTGTATCCTAGTGTGCTGTAAAGAATTAGAAGCATAGGTGCCTGGCTCCTGCGGACCCTCCTACATCCCATCGTGAAGCTGTGTCACCGGACTGGACTCAGAGAAAGGGGTTCGAACGGTAAGTTCTTACAAAAATCCCCTTATAGTGCTAATCGAATGTAGATCGCAAGAATTGTATGCAAATAGTAGAGTTAGCAAAGATTGTATAGCACTTAATGCTGTGTACACACTTGTACAATCTGCATGAGATCCAATTTAGACTATGTATACAATTTAGACTATCTGCATACATTTTATAATGCAGATCTGCACTATATAGTCTATGCAGCCAAGACTTTCTGCATGAGATCCAGATGAGATTTTGACTATATAGTCAAAATCTCATCTGGATCTCATGCAGATTGTACAAGTGTGTACACACCATATTGGTGTGTACACACTTGTACAATCTGCATGAGATCCAGATGGTGCCGACGGAGGGGGGAGGACGGCATTGCATAGCGGAGCGCTATGCAAAGCCGCCCTGAAAGCCACTCATCTGCTGGTATAACCAGCAGATGAACGGCTTTCCCGGCGATGTTGCGGGAGCGCGCAGCACTGCTCATCGCCGGGGCATACACACTGGGCAGCTTTGAGATGAAAGCTGCTCAAATCTGCTGTTTTGAGCGACTTTCAGCTCAAAGTTGCCCAGTGTGTATGGGCCTTAACAAATAGCAATGTTTCAATGTTGTAACAAACAGGATTCAATTTTTTTTATTAGAAAGCAAAAAAATAGTTTTACACCCAAAAAAGCTTTTTTCTAACCCTGAAATACATATTATATCCCTCCTTCAACTATACCACCCCCTGTACCCCACTATACATTATACCAGGCATTCCCAACCACAGTCCTCAAGGCACACAAACAGTGCAGGTTTTAGTGATATCCAGGCTTCAGCACAGATGGTTTAATCAGAATCCCTCAGATACTAATTAAGTCACCTGTGCTCAAGCCTGGATATCTAGAAATCCTGCACTGTTGGTGTGCCTTGAGGACCATGGTTGGGAATGCCTGCATTATACTATATACCCTAATTTATACAAATTATGTCCCCCCTCTTATCATTATACCACCCCCTGGTCATGCTGGAGTACCACATCCTGGCGTGTTGAAAGTAGATGGGGGTGCTGGATGGCATCTACAGCGTAGATGCGGGAGGATGGATGGTGGCTAGAGCGTAGATTGGGGAGGATGGGTGGCGAGTAGAGCGTAGATGTTGGAGGGTGAATGGCAACTAGAGCATAGATGGGGAGGATGGGTGGTGGCTAGAGCACAGATGGAGGAGGATAGATGGCAGCTAGAGCATAGATGGGGAGGGTGGGTGACGGCTAGAGCTTAATGCGGCAGGATGGAATGGCGGCTAGAGCTTAGATGCGGGAGGATGGAATGGAGACTAGAGCGTAGATGGGGGGAGGATGTGAGTGGGAGCTAGGGCATAAATGGGGCAGGATGGAGTGGCGGCTAGGGTGTAGATGGGGGAGGAAGTGAGTGGCGGCTAGGGTGTTGATGGGGGGGAGGATGTGAGTGGCGGCTAGGGCGTAGATGGGGGAGGATGGAGTGGCGGCTAGGGCGTAGATGAGGGAGGGCTATTAGTGTAGATGGGGATGTGGGGGGAGGGGTTGACTACAGTAGAAACTGGTATTCTAGTTTGCAGCACCAATTTTACCCAAATGTATTGTCTATTTTTGCTTATGGGTGTTAGTAAGGTTAGACATACTTGGGTACTTGTGGAGTATCACGGCTCCCATCGCATGCCAAATGTAGTGGCATGAGATGGGATGCGATTTTTACAGTTTTTAAGCTATTTTTAGCAAAAATCGCATGCAATCAAATCGCATGCGATGCGATGGCATGCGTTTTTGCACTGAAATGCATCCAAATGCATAGAAATGTGCAGCAAACATGTTAAATGCCCCAAATGTCATTTTTTAGTGTCCCACCCCCACTATCAACGCGAACCCGAAGCGTGGCGAGGGGCGGCGGTACGCGTCCTACGACCTTTTCATACCCCCACTATCCACGTCGGCGTGGAGTTGAGAATAAAATAGTGTGGCGAGCGCAGCGAGCCACCGAGCCCGAAGCGTGGTGAGCGCAGCGAGGGGACGCGGACACCTGTGAAGCCCGCGAGGGGACCCGGATACCTGTGAAGGTATCCGGGTCCCCTCGCGGCGCTCGCCACGCTTCGGGCTCGCTGCGCTCGCCACACTATTCTATTCTCAACTCCACGCCGACGTGGATAGTGGGTATGAAAAGGTCGTAGGACGCGTACCGCCGCCCCTCGTGGGCTCGCTGCGCTCGCCACGCTTCGGGTTGGCGTTGATAGTGGGGGTGGTACACTCTAAAAAATGACATTTGGGGGCATTTAACATGTTTGCTGCACATTTCAATGCATTTGGATGCATTTCAGTGCAAAAACGCATGCCATCGCATCGCATGCGATATGATTTTTTAGCATGCGATGCCCATCGGGGGAGCCGTGATACTCCACAAGTACCCATACTTGTGATGTGTGAGTATGGACCGGTTACTACTCATGCTGTGCATATGGGATTGCTGACATAAGGTGATAGAGGGGAGGACGATGTGACTTCTTACCGATAGGTTGCTATATGTATGTCGTGTGTACATGGCGGCATGTTTTTTATTGTATGTGTCCATTGTGTGAGGTGGGGGCTCTTGTACTTGATTACTGTGTGGCAGGAATGTTTCTCTGCTGGCGTTATACAGGGCGCAGACAGATTCTCTGTGGGGTGGGGAGTTTCCCTGGCAGTACACCGGTCAAACCGTAATGCAGGTGTCCTAATGTTAGCTCATGGAGGACATATAGGGCACAGCCAAAACTCAGCTAGTGCGTGGCAAGTTGCAGCATGTGAACTGTATAGACAAATGCAAATAGTGTATATTCAGTTATCACAGAACCCTCAAACTGCAAACATAACTACTGAGGAAAATCCCATTTCTTGCGCACTTCTCTGAGTAGGTGAAAAAGTGGAGAAAATCCTTATTGTAAGGTAAATATTAACACAAAACCTCTGATGTAGCCTTCCAGTCTCTCAAAATCTCAATAATGGGCTCAGTAACATGGGACGGGGCGTGCGGCAGGGTGAGTGAAGGGAGGAGCATGCGGCAGAGTGAGTGATGAGGGGCGGGGTGAGTGATGTGTATATATCATGAGTCGCCAACTGCTGTGGTCTGTAATTAGGATTAATGGCTTAGTGTCAGGATGATAGTACGGGGTACATGCCACGCTCTCTGTCTCCCCGTGGCTGGTTTAGTGGTGACCTGTAAGCTCGTTAGATTAGGTCTCTGGAGGTTTGTGTTCTATTCTGTGTGATGTGCGGAGGAACACATGTACACTGTTACGCATGCGGTCTATGCCAGCTTGGCACGTGTTGTTTCTGTATATGTGATTGTACACATGGTATAATTGTGAGTTCCTGCCATGCTCTACAAGGCGAGTGTGATGTTAGGGTCTATACAAAACTATTCTGTGTTTAGTACAGTTTTGGGGTGTTAGGGTGAGAAGAGGGTGTTACCCATTGGATGTGCTGAAGCCTTGTGTGATGTCCGATTACTGTCCTTTGTGATACTGCTGGAAAGGTTGGATCCCTGGCTGTGTACAAGATCTGGTAATGTGTGATCCCAGGGTGCAGCATCCAGGGCTGCCTGCTGGGAGCATCTGTAGGGACCTGGCGCTGCTCTGCCTGCTGTCGTGGCTGCAATGTTAGGTCCTTGGTGATCCCTGGGAAAGTGGAGCATGTGTAATTAATGCTGTTATTGCCAGAGATTGTGGATCTGTGGATGGGGGTTACAAGAGCCAGCCAGGCAAGCAATGTGCCGGGACTGTGACTGCTAGCTCCCTGTACATTGGATCCTTGTATTCAAAACTGATGGGGCCCATACATTTGTTGGGTCAGGTGCCTGATCCTATTTGCTTATTTCTGTTTATCAGTCAGTGAAATGCTACATGCTAGAAAACCTCTTTCCAGTTCTTATCGATATTGGGTCAGAATCAACAGAATTTTGCCGATGGGTTATCAATAAATGGCCCCTTAGGGTAGACATGCTTCGGTTGCCTAATACGCTTGATGGCACTCATTTGTGCAGACCCCAATCATACATCACATTGATGTACTCTGAGACGTGGTGCATTATCTGTAGCATCGGTGGGATACCACCATTATACTGGTCTCCCCTTAATGCCCTCACTTATGCAAACCTCCAGCCTCTGTAATCCAGGCCAGGGGGGTGACCTGGAGACACGGGACTGCTATGAGGGTTACCCAGGTTATCTTGCTGTTTCTATCACTTGTGCTTGGAAGTGACGGTAGAAGCTTTTCACCATCTGATGTGCGTGTTGTGGCATCCGTGGACTGTCCGGCTGTCGCAGTAAACTCACAATAACCCCGGTGTGTAATTACCCGCTCTGTCCTCTCAGCGACTGTTCATTTTCTGCTGCTGTGTCTCGACCCCGGAATATTTAGTGCCACCAAACCTGAGCTGTGGCTGCACAGTACCAAGGAATGCGTCTCCGCTTCTTTGTGTAAGGCTGTGGTGTTCTCGCTCCCACGTTATTCCTCTTTACATGATATCACCTGTTCTCGGTGACATGCTGAAAATCTCTGGGACATACAGCTCTGTACGTCATATCACTGTGGTACCGTGTAGCTGTGTGCTCAGTAACATGCTGGTAATCCCAAATACACACAGCTCTGTACATCCTATCACCGTGTAGCTGTGTGCTTGGTGACATGCTGATAATACCAGGGACACACAGCTCTGTACATCATATCACCGTGGTACTGTGTAGTCGTGTGCTCGGTGATATGCTGATAGTCCCAGGGACACACAGCTGAGCTCTATACATCATATCACAGTGGTACGTGTAGCCGTGTGCTCGGTGACATGCAGATAATACCAGGGACATACAGGCTTGTACATCATATCACAGTGGTGCCGTGTGCTCAGTGACATACTGATAATACCAGGGACACACAGCTCTGTACATCATATCTCCGTGGTGCTTGGTGACATGCTGATAATCCCAGGGACACACAGCTCTGTACATCATATCACCGTGGTATAGTTTATCCATGTGCTCGGTGACATGCTGATAATTCCAGGGAGAGACAGGTCTGTGCATCATATCACTGTGGTGCCGTGTGCTCAGTGACATGCTGATAATCCCAGGGACACACAGCTCTGTACATCATATCACTGTGGTGCTTGGTGACATAATCCCAGGGACACACAGCTCTGTACATCATATCACTGTGGTACCATGTAGTTGTGTGCTCGGTGACATGCTGATAATACAGGGACACACAGCTCTGTACATCATATCACCGTGGTGCAGTGTGCTCGGTGACATGCTGATAATACAGGGACACACAGCTCTGTACATCAGATCACGGTGGTACAGTGTAGCTGTGTGCTTGGTGACATGCTGATAATACAGGGACATACAGCTCTGTACATCATATCACGGTGGTGCCGTGTGCTCGGTGACATGCTGATAATACAGGGACATACAGCTCTGTACATCATATCACGGTGGTGCCGTGTGCTCGGTGACATGCTGATAATCCCAGGGGGACACACAGCTCTGTACATCATATCACCGTGGTACCGTGTAGTTGTGTGCTCGGTGACATGCTGATAATACAGGGACACACAGATCTGTACATCATATCACGGTGGTGCCGTGTGCTTGGTGACATGCTGATAATCCCAGGGAGACACAGCTCTGTACATCATATCACTGTGGTACCGTGTAGCTGCGTCAGTGCTACAAATGACTGGTGTGAGCACAGTGTTGCACTGGGTTTGTATAGCTGACACATGGTTTAGATCAGGGCTGAGAACCTTACGTCCGTGTTGTCCTGATGGTGGTGGTACAGAGGAACATCACACGTGATCTATAGTGTGTCATGTATGTGTAACTTTGTTCTGTGCTACGTTCCCCATCCTGATGTTACATCCTGATATTGGTTCATCTATGTGGTCACAATAAATGCCACGTCCCACCATATATTTGCAGGCGTGAATATGGTGGAAGTGCTCTGTCCTATAGTATTCCTGTATAATATATGCTCAGTCTACCAGCCACCTCTTCAGCGTTTCTGCGCTTCCTGGTATGGCTTACAGCTGGGAATCCTTAGTGCCTGGCCTGCTGAGAGCAGTGTGTGCTGCAGACCTGTGAGTGTGTGGAAATGCCGGGTCGTCAGGGCTTGTTCCAGCCTGTCCCCTGTGGTATTCTGCTGCCAGCTCTCAGGTCTCATGGAATGAACACTATTCACAGAGCTAATTCTTGTTGGGACACTTCCAGAGACTGCCTTACCCTCTCTGGGGAACATCCTAGCATGCAGCATGGATGGTGTAGTGGTTAGCATTGCTGCCTCACCGCAATAAAGCAGCCCATACACGGTCCGTTTAACGGATCCGTTTGGGACTTAATTAGCACGGATCGGATCCCTAGTGCGTGCATGCACTGTGATCCGTTCCGATGTGTACCTAGTACAAAAAGTATGTGCAGCACATACTTTTTGTACCGTACTATGTGATGCGCGGGAGCGCGCATCGCATAGTACAGAATGGAGCCATACACAACGGACCGTGTATGGGCTCCTTTAGGTAATGGTTTCTATTCCCCTAGCGGAATGTTCTCCCTGTGCTTGCGTGGGTTTCCTACCATGCTCCAAAAACCCACAGGAAATGAGCCCTAGTATAGATTGTAAGCTTACAGCAGGGCCCTCCTACCTCCAAGTCTATCTGTTGTTACCCAGTTTGTTTTATCACTGTCTACTATTGTAAAGCTCAACGGAATCTGCTGCGCTATATAAGAAACCATAAATAAATGTGTGTGTGTGTGTATATAGGGAGATTGGACGGGCCACGTTCTAGCTTTTACATGCTGCCTGAGTGTATTTGGAGTCCCAATGTTCTATCACCGCTGTGTAGCGTCATCAGTAAGACGCAGGTTACTGTGATCTCGCCTTACATCCGGCACTGGCGCTTGACATATCCTGGCTGGCAGAGTAGATGTGACTCTTCTCTTCCTCCTTTTATGGCTGATCTGTCCTTTCTCTAGTAAATTATTAATTTGTTTTACAGTTGGTATCAACATAATTACTCTGCAAACAGAATTGTGCTAAGCAGAAAACACAACCTTTGTCTTGTAGTTCTTGTCTTACCATGTGTAGGGGTCCTGTGGCGGCTTTGTGAAATGGTTCCAGTGGAGTTAATGTGAACGGGGTCCGGTGGTGGTAATGTGAATGGGGTTCTGTGGCGGCTTTGTGAATTGGGACTATAGTCTGTGTCCTGCAGCTGGGGGCCCTGCCATGTCCAGTCCTCTGCCAAGGTTCCCTTCTGGAGACTGGTCGCCCTCACTATCTCTGGTATGGGTCATTGGGTCGACATGCATTTAGGTCAACATGGGGTTTTTCAAATTTTTTGGCCCGAATGTCGACACAGCCAACATGGACACTAAAACTTAGCACAGTGTCCCCTCGCTGCGCTCGCCATGCTTCGGACGCATTGCCTCGATATGCTCGGCACACTATTTTATTCTCTCACCATACCCTAGTGGATGGTAGGGCATAAAATACCGCCTGTTGGCTCAAAAAAATGCTAAAAACCCCATGTCGACATTTTGTCTGTCGACCTAATGCTTGTGCCGACCTTCCTGCATGTGACCCAATGTCCGGATACCTACTAGCTCTGTTTCCCCCAGTTGTCTTTGCACATGTTGGACCTGCCAGCTGTGACATTAGGGGGGATGTAGTGGGAGGTGTTGGATGGGTATAAAGCAGTTGCCATGTAGTTATAGGGTGTGTGTGTGGGGGGGGGGGGGGGGGGAGGGGCGGGGTGCATGTGCCACATCATGCCATTCCGCACAGTGCCCTATGGGCGCAGATCTTGTTCCAGGTGCTGATACCTGTACGTGTTCTCCAGTCCGGTCACTGAGGGTCAGCACCTGGTCTCCCGTTCAGAGGCTCAGCCCTGTACCGGAGCTATGAGGAGGCGGATACGGGGATGTCTGGTAAGGAGTGTACATTGCTGCTGCTGGTGGGAGGTGCAACATATAAATAGCCCTTACTGCTTCCTGACCAGCTGGCTCTGAGACTCCTGTGTCCTGGGAAGTCCCTAATGTCCCAGGCTTTATTGCTTCAGTGTAAAGCCTCATATACACACATTGCTCAAAGGGTCTTCTGAATATCATCATTCACAATATTGTCTAGTGTTTACACTCAATATCCATAATGACGCACACTGCTATGGGATCACATTGTACATCTCTGTGCGTTACACACTACATATTGGCCAGCTATACTTGCGTATACTAGATACAGCATGGGGGAATACATAGCATACATTACATACATGACCGATACGGGATATTCCCTTGTGGCTTCTCCACGTTCTAGCACTGTCCCAACATGCACTTATACTCTGCTGATTTTCAAGGTGAGGTCCAGGTTCTCCCTCAGCATTTACCTGTGAGCAGGATTATGGCGTTCCCGAATTTGTCTCTCTGGCAGCTCGTAAATAACAGCCATAAAGTCAGCTGCTTTATTGCGGACCTGCCCTGTGATCACTGCTCCGTACCCTGGTCTGTTAGTAACCTGACCTCTATCTAGAACATGTACCATTGTTATACTTTATACCCCGTCACCATGGTAGCAGCGTTATTTATCCAATGGCATCAGTGCAGTAAGCCATAGCCTCTACAATTCTAGCCACTGTGCCATAGTACTGTCGATGTCTGCTGTCCTATATGTGATAACAGTGCCCCCAATGGTGGTGTAGATTAGTGTATAGCTGCCAGCACTAAGCAGGGACATGTACAGCCATAGTTTGGACATGCCTGACTTCATATGTTCCGGGATTTCCTGTATGTTCCTGAGGAGAAATCGGCATACCTTGGTTACTGGGATTACATGTATGTTCCTGAGGAGAGATTGGCATAGTTTAGTATGTTCCGGGATTACCTGTATATTTCAGATGAGAGATCGGCATAACTTATCGGGCGGTAGTCTGCAGTATATAACGGGATTTATTTACCAGGGAGATGTGTGGTATAACCGTCCACAGACCCCGATTGTAGCGGTTACCTGGAATCATCTGATGTCATCCTAATTATTTTCTTCTCTTTGCAGGCAGACAATGAGATCTCTTCAGACTGTAACCATGTAAGTATGGCACTGCCTATATAGTGATTGGACTGCTCACCTACATGACGTTATAGAGCATACTGCACATCCCTATAGATGCACCAGTATTCCGCTGCAGTCGAACAGTGGAGGAATAAAGGCTGAGATATTAGATTGGGGGGTGGGGTGCTGGACTCACTCACTGACTGGTATTCCATCTTTAAGTCAACTGTCAATAATCGCTATTGGTCTACACAGTATGGGGATATGCAATCTTTGATCACGGCTGTAGATCCCTGCCGACAGCCGTGATTCTGGCCCGTTTGCGGTCTGATCGACCGCAGTAGGAAAGACGGGATTCAATGTCCCGTCTGCTGCACGGCGCAAAGGGGGCGTGGCCGTGAAACCGGCCGTGGATTGTTTATCTGCGGCCGGGAGTGCGACAATTCACGCCCGTTATCGGCAGAACGCGAGCCCGTTCTGCTGTGATCCCGCATCAATGCTGTCACTAAAGACAGCATTGAATAGGGAGCCGCCACTATTTCCCGCGTCTGAAATAGCGGCGGCACATTGCATACCCCCTATGTGGTCATTGTGAGTCACTTTTTTGTATTTAGAACAGTTATCCCTTACCATCCACGTGGACTATAATTGGGAATAGTGCCCTTTGCAGAGGGTGGCACCTTGTCTGAATCATGGCGCGTGAAGCGGTACAATAATTTGGAATCCAGGTGCTAAAAGTTTAAAACGAACACCCATAAACCTGATAAGGTCATGTCGATTATTTACTTGTGTTGTCTTTTATAGAGATTGCAGATTTAACTCAGATCTCAAAGCAGGCTCCAAAACATGTGATAGCCAATAAGATCTCGCTTTGAGGTCCGAGGGTAATTCCGAACCTGTACATACTTTCTAATGTTGACCTTGTGCAAGTCGCTAGCACCTAGCCTAGATCCATGAGGCAGCACCTGGGCTCTATAACTGTACATTGTACCCAGTATAGCACTGAGATAATAGACCTGCCCCCTCTCACAATGCAGCCAGCCCATGTACTAGGGGATGCGCACCAGGCTCCGGCCTCTGTAGCCTACATAGTGTGTGTAACCTCTTTGTATTATGTTTACAGTTGCTCTGGAACTTCAAATACAACCTGACCAAGGACATTAAGTTTGAGTCTGTGGCAAAGGAGATATGCAAATCTACTCTGTCTGCGGTGAGTGTGAGGCCAGGGGGCTCCATGCCCAGACCCCCTGACACTGAGGTGGCTGCTGCCTGGTCTCTGTATAATGTCTCCTGCATAGGCCGCAGTGAGGAGGCGGCATGTAACAGCCTCTTATTGTCCACAGCTGAAGGAATGTGCAGAAGAGACCCCGGGGAAGGGTTATGTGGTCTCTTGTCTGGTGGATCACCGTGGTAATATCACAGAATACCAGTGCCACCAGTACATCACCAAGATGACGGCTATAATCTACAGTGACTACCGGCTGATCTGTGGCTTTATAGAGGACTGCAAGGCTGAGATCAACACTCTGAAATGTGGCAGCATCCGGCCTGGAGAAAAGGTGCCAGTCTGTTTTCATACTATACTGATCATAAGCTCTTTGGGCAAGCCAGCTGCAACAGAGTTGTTGTCATACGATATCCAGTATCAGGGTTTCCATGTAGTTCGTTATTACCGAACATACATAGAAAAAAAAAAAAGGCATTGCAGGGGCTACTGTGTCTTGACTTTCCCTGGTGTATAGAGGGACACAGCGCTACTTCCCCTGATCTTTGGCTAGTACTGAATGTAGGCCCATAGTGACTGACTTGCTCCCTCTGCACAGGACCCACATTCGCAGGGTGAGGTGGTCTCCTGTCATGCCCTGGTATATAGCTGTACACCGTGCTACTTCCCCTGATCTCTGGCTTGTACTGGATGTAGTCCCAGACTGACACTGACTTGCTCTCTCTGCACAGGACCCACATTCGCAGGGTGAGGTGGTCTCCTGTCATGCCCTGGTATATAACTGTACACCGTGCTACTTCCCCTGATCTCTGGCTTGTACTGGATGTAGTCCCAGACTGACACTGACTTGCTCTCTCTGCACAGGACCCTCACTCTCAGGGGGAGGTGGTCTCCTGCCATTCCCTGGTATATAGCTGTACACAGCACTACTTCCCCTGATCTCTGGCTAGTACTGGATGTTGTCCCAGACTGACAATGACTTGCTCTCTCTGCACAGGACCCCCACTCTCAGGGGGAGGTGGTCTCCTGCTTGGAGAAAGCCATTGTAAAGGAGGCGGAGGAGACGGACTCTCAGTCCCACATCTCAGATAAGTGTAAGCAGGCGATCCTGCGAGTGGCCGAGCTGTCGTCTGATGACTTCCATCTGGACAGACACCTCTACTTCGCATGCCGAGATGACCGCGAACGCTTCTGTGAGACTGTAAGTTGCCATTACCATGTACTGGGAACAGAACAGGGGGCAGTTCTGGTTCGGACTGCTGAAGTTCATTTCCATAGTGGTCAATGGGGTGATGGGGCTGCCTGAGCCTTTACTTATAGTACTTACAGTACACCTTATAGTCCAGTCTGTCTGCACTGTCAGAATATTGGGTAGCTGTTGGGTTGAGATGCCTACATCTGTGCAGGAACCATAATCTAATCTGTGGCTGTAACTGTGCAGCATACATGTATAAGTGTTGGCTATAGGTTCTAGCAAAACCAGGATTTCTACACAGATGCAGACATCACTAATTCTACTCTGCCCATGGTCACATCAATGAGTCAGCAACATAATGCCCTGCATCTGGGTAGCAGATAACCCTGCACCTTTTTTTTTATACCATCACATACAGTAGGTGGCAATAGTGCTATATTTCTTATGTGACCATAGCGTGCTGGAACATTTCCTTCTACTGCAGTATATAACATGTATTGGGGCCAGATTGGGAGATCGCGGGGCGATATTCAAATGGCCGTTTTCGTTGCACTCATTAAGGTCGGTTTTAGCTGCGCATAGCAGCTAAACACAAAAAAAACACGAATGGGCACTATGCGAAAAGTCCTGTATGTATGCTCAAACGGGTGACTTTAGGTGCGAGCTGAAATTAATGCGCCGACAGACCTACATGCCTGGACGGAGGTACATTTGAAAATCTCCTTTGGGCGCCCTCTAGTGGCTGCCGGTGAGGAGTAATTGGAGTCCACCTCATCGTGTTTTTATGCAGTTCATGTCCCTCGGTCGCTATCTTCATTCCCTGTTTGTGTCTGGACACATTTAGGAGTATCTGCTGTAGGCTGCATACGTTCATCTCACACTGTCTTGTGTTCCCTGAACAGGTCCAGGCTGGAGAAGGAAGGGTCTACAAGTGTCTGTTCAACCATAAGTTTGAGGAATCCATGAGTGAGCGGGTGAGTCTGGAGACTTGGCTTTGTCCATAGACCTTATCATGCACCGGTCTTACAAATGTCTGACCAATCACCTCTAAGGTGTTCTGCAGCTAGTGGTAACCTGTCGTCCTGTCCGCAGTGCCGCGACGCCCTCACTACACGTCAGAAGCTGATAGCACAGGATTACAAAGTCAGTTACTCCTTGGCGAAGTCCTGCAAGGCTGACCTGAAGAAGTACCGCTGTAACGTGGAGAACCACCCTCGCTCGCGGGAGGCGCGGCTCTCCTATCTGCTCCTGTGTCTGGAGTCGGCTGTGCACAGAGGTGTGTGGCTCGGTGGTCCGTAGCATAGTCACTGCAGCGGAGATGTTAGGCTAGGTTCTATGGTCATAATGGTATAGTGTCAGAAGTTTGATATTATGACCTGTAGTAGAGTCCTTGGCTTGGTTACGGTTTGTGCCATTTCTGAGGCTCTACAACATTATTGTAGTCAGCGACTAAACTCCCCGGTTCCTACTGTGTTCCCAGGCCGCCAGGTCAGCAGCGAGTGTCAGGGAGAGATGCTGGACTACCGGCGGATGCTGATGGAGGACTTCTCTCTGAGCCCTGAGATTATCCTGAGCTGCCGTGGGGAGATAGAGCATCACTGCTCGGGGCTGCATCGAAAGGGACGGACTCTGCATTGCCTGATGAAGGTGGTGCGCGGGGAGAAGGGGAACGTGGCGGAGAAGTGTCAGCAGGCGGTGAGCAACCCGTTTAGTGTTTATAGACTCGTAAATGTAACTCATGCCCTGCTCTATGTGCCTGACCCTGTCCTTCTTATATGTGCGTGTCACCCTTTTCTCCCTCCATCTCGCTCTGTCCACCTATATGTGCCAGACACTTATCCTTTCCTCTTCTCCCCCGTACAGTTACAGACCCTGGTGCAGGAGACGGACCCTGCAGCAGATTACCGCATAGACCGGGCACTCAATGAGGCCTGTGAGTCTGTCATCCAGACAGCCTGCAAGCACATCCGCTCCGGGGATCCAATGTGAGTACGACACCCTAATGGCTGTTCACGGAGTTGTGTCAAGTGTCACGCCTGTGTATTGTGGCTGCTTCCCATGGGCTGGGCGTATCAGAAGCTGTTCTCTGCACTCAGCTGATTGGGTCAGCTCAACCCCCTTCTCTTCTCTTTGCCAGGATCTTGTCGTGTCTGATGGAGCACCTGTATACGGAGAAGATGGTGGAGGAGTGTGAGCATCGGCTGCTGGAACTGCAGTACTTCATCTCCCGTGACTGGAAGTAGGTCTACCTGCTCTTACTGCTGTATATGTGCTGCAGCGGACGCCTGCCCTGGAGATAATACAGTCCCTTTTTCCTGGTGCTCCTGGGGATCTCTGTCACATGGTTAACGGCTTGTGTAGTAATCTGTCTCTCATCAGTCTCTGCGCTGCTCGGGGCCGGTAATCTCAGCCTTCTGTATATAAAGCATTGCATTACCTGGGGGACTGCGATGCTGAGAGTCTATACCTCATATATGTATTATCTATCATCCGCCATGATGGGGACATATGGGGCTGTATGATCCTCATGTGATGAGCCAGCTTTCTCTTCCAGGCTGGATCCTGTTCTATTCCGGAAATGTCAGGGCGATGCTTCCCGGCTTTGCTATGCACATGGCTGGAACGAGACCAGTGAGACTATGCCAGCTGGAGCCATCTTCTCCTGTCTGTACCGACATGCTTACCGCACGGAAGAACAAGGGCGGCGGGTGAGTTTTACTAGTCGGGGGGCTGTGAGGTGAAAGGTAGTGGGGGAGGACACGAGGGGTCGCCGGTAGTGGGGGAGGACACGAGGGGTCGCCGGTAGTGGGGGAGGACACGAGGGGTCGCCGGTAGTGGGGGAGGACACGAGGGGTCGCCGGTAGTGGGGGTGGACACGAGGGGGTGTATGATGAAGAAACTAAGTACATTCTAAACTAAGTATTCGGATACCCTATAGACTCTGCCTTATGTCCATCCCATTCTGTCCCTGCAGCTCTCGCGAGAGTGTCGCGCTGAAGTGCAGCGCATTCTCCACCAGAGGGCACTGGATGTAAAGCTGGATCCTGCCATGCAGGCTAAGTGTATGACCGAGCTGGGGAAATGGTGTAACGAGAAGACTGAGACCGGGCAGGTAAGCCAATGCAGCAGCAATGTGAGTGTCCCATTAATGAATGAGTACAGCCAGCCCCACTGCACCACTGAGGCTGCTTGTGCCCAGCGTGATGTTGGCCCTTTTCCCCTAGGAGCTGGAGTGCTTGCAGGATCACCTGGAAGAACTGGTTGTGGAGTGCCGGGAGATTGTGGGTAATCTGACGGAGCTGGAATCGGAGGTGAGGGTTCTGCTGGTGGAACAGCGCCACCTGTAGTCCTTGCATGGAATGTGCATTTGTCACAGTGAGGCTGAATGTCTGCTGCTGGCCTGGTGATGAGTTCTTATGACCTTTAGATGTGTACATCTAATGCTGTACATTCCCCTTCTGCCTTACAGGACATTCAGATAGAAGCGCTTCTGATGAGGGCCTGTGAGCCCATGATCCAGGGGTATTGCCATGTACGTGGGGGAATTACCGGGGTTACAGAACACAGTAATCCACATGTAAACCAGACTTACACCGCATATTATCTCTGCTGCAGGAGGTGGCTGACAACCAGATAGACTCAGGAGACCTTATGGAATGCTTAATCCAGAACAAGCATCAAAAGGAGATGAATGAGAAATGCGCAGTGGGCGTCACCCACTTCCAGCTGGTAATGACCCTTTATCCTCTGCTTTGAGAATAGGCCTGGGTGCCCCCCCACCGCATCCTTGTGCCTGCTGATGCCATTCACAGGTCTCCAACACTCCCCCCTCTGCTATATTCTCAGGTCCAAATGAAAGATTTCCGTTTCTCCTACAAGTTTAAGATGGCCTGCAAAGAGGACGTCCTGAAGCTGTGTCCCAACATCAAGCAGAAGTGAGTTCCCCTCCAACATACCTTCTTATACTGTCGTTCCTCCTTTATGTAATGTAATGAGCCTGAGCGTTCCCTAAGCTGCTAACTTTTCACCTTGCAGGGTTGATGTTGTCATCTGTCTCAGCACCACTGTACGCAACGACACCCTGCAGGATCTGAAGGAGCAGAGAGTGTCTCTGAAGTGCCGGAAGCAGCTCAGGGTGGAGGAGCTGGAAATGGTGAGTCACTTACATCGGCATATATGTAGTAGGGTTACATAGTGTATCAGAGACTACATGACTACGCTGTAGGGTTACATAGTGGGTCAGAGACTACAGGAATATGCTGCAGGGCAGGGGTGGCCAAATCTGTCCTCAATATCTACCAACGGTGCATGTTTTCCAGGCAACTTGTGGATCTATAGTAGGAATGAATGCAGCGTGTTTTAAAATGTGACAGTTAGTAATGACTACAGCTGTGCACCAGCTAGGTAACCTGGAAAACGTGGACCGTTGGTAGATCTTGAGGACTGGTTTGGCGACCCCTGCTGTAGGGCATACATGTCCAAACTATGGCCCTCCAGCTGTTTTGAAACTACACGTTCCATCATGCCTTGCCACAGTTTTGTTATTAGAGAATGTTAGAACTATGGCAAGGCATGCTGGGATGTGTAGTTTCAAAACAGCTAGAGGGCCATAGTTTGGACATGCCTGCTGTAAGGTTACATATTGTATCAGAGACTACAGGACTATGCTGTAGGGTTGCATATATCAGAGACTACAGGACTATGCTGTAGAGTTGGATAATGTATCAGACTTAATATTATAATTTTATTTATAAGGTGCCGCAAGTGTTTTGCAGCGCCGTACAAAGGAACAGTACAGGGAGACAAATTTGACATAACATTAAATAAATAACAAAAATAGACTACAAATAATAGCGCCACAGTTCAATACACATTACAGCTTAAAGATAAGTAGTGAGGACTCAATCAACATGCTATAAGAGGCTTGAGGCCAATGATGGAGATGAGTATGCGAACGAAGATGGTCACTGAGTGTTTGAGTATAGGAGAGCTGTGAGTGAAGCGAGAAGAGGGCTTTGACAACAGGAGGGAAGAGGGCCCTGCTCGGAGGAGCTTACAATCTAGTAGGAAGGGGAGACAGACAGATTACAAGAGGTGTGAGCAAGTGGGTGGTGGCTAGATAGCAGGATGTAAACAGGCAAGGAGTCGGAGAACCAGCTAGTTTATGCAGTGGAAGGGTACGCTTTGATGAATAGGTGAGTTTTTAGTGCCCGTTTGAAGCTTTGCAAGGTCAGGGAGAGTCTAATGGAGTGAGGGAGTGTGTTCCACTGAAGGGGTGCAGCATGGGCAAAGTCCTGTACTCTAGCGTGGGAAGCAGTTATCAGGGTGGAGGAGAGACTAGTCGGCCGACCGTAGAGAGCGGGAGAGTGTATGAATGGAGATGAGGTTAGAGATATATGGAGCAATGGAATTAGAGATGGCCCTGTATGTAAGTGTGAGGTGTTTGAAGAGGATTCTGTAGAGGAATGGGAGCCAGTGCAGATTTTATTGAAGGGGAGTGGCAGAATTAGAGCAGTGGGAGAGGAAGATAAGCCTGGCTGCAGAGTTGAGGACAGATTGAGGAGCCAGTTGGAGCAAGAGGAGCCAGTTGGGATCGAGAGAGGCCGGTGAGGATAGCATTGCAGCAGTCGAGCCGTGATATGACCAGTGAGTGGATGATGAGCTTAGTTGCACTCTGTACACTACAGGACTACGCTGTAGGGGGTTACATAGTGGATCAGAGCCTACAGGAATATGATGTTGGGTTACATAGTGGATCAGACTACAGGAATATGATGTTGGGTTACATAGTGGATCAGAGACTACAGGATTGACAGTTTTCTGGTTTGTGTCTCAGTCGGAGGACATCCGCTTGGAGCCAAAGTTGTACGATGCCTGTAAGAATGACATAACGACCAACTGCCCCAACGTACCCTTTGGAAATGCCCAGGTGAGATTGCATCTGCCATGTGTGTAGCCTTCTCTCTCCTCTAGTGGCCAGCGCTGACCCTGTCTTTGTGCAGATCATAGAGTGTCTGAAAGAGAACAAGAAGCAGCTGAGCGCCGCTTGCCACCAGAAGGTGTTCAAGCTCCAGGAGACAGAGATGATGGATCCAGAGCTGGATTACACCCTGATGAGAGTCTGCAAGCAGATGATCAAGGTGAGCGGGGTCATTCCCTTTAGAGGAGACTAGTAAACGCATGAGGTGTCCTCTAACACTTCCCCTTGTTGTCTCCGTCTGCAGAGGTTCTGCAGCGACACCGACCCCAAGAACATCCTGCTGTGCCTGAAGCAGAACAAGAACACTGAGACCATGGACCCCAAGTGCAAACAGATGATCACCAAACGCCAGATCACCCAGAACACAGGTCTGGCCTACCATGATGTGACGATGCTTGGATCCAGCTGTACACCCCGTGGAGACAGAGATTCATCCTTCTCTGATCCCTTTCCTCACAGATTACCGGCTCAATCCTATACTCCGGAAGTCCTGTAAGGCCGATATCCCCAAATTCTGCCAGAACATCCTAAACACTGCCAAAGATGACACCGAGCTGGAAGGAAAAGTGATTTCCTGCCTGAAGCTGAAATATGCCGAGCAGGTGAGTTTGGGTGGGACATTTGCCCCCTAGTCTAGAGCCAAAACTAGTACATGTCACAGCCCCCATCGTATCCGCTCCTCTCTGTTCCCGGTGGCACAACATTTGTTAGCTGGTCTGTGTCTCTGCTTAGTCTTGTCTTTGTACCCTGTGGCACAGCGACTGTCTCCAGACTGCGAGGATCAGATCAGGGTCATCATTCAGGAGACTGCTCTGGATTACCGGCTCGATCCCCAGCTGCAACTTCAGTGCTCTGATGAGGTGAGATCTCAGGCTTGTGTCTCTCTAAGTAGAGATTGGCCCATTCCCGTGTGGGCTACAAGTGTCCCCTCCTGGTCTCTGGCTATTCAGCTTGGGGTCTGTTGTCACCCATGCAGTGTTAGAATGCACAGAATCAGACTGTTCTGGGGATAGTATTGCTGAATCTGGATGCTGTGTGGACCCGGGTGTGTGTGTGGGGGGGGGGGGGCGCTATTGTATAGGGGAGGTGTGTTCGAATTGCAAGGGTTTTTGTGAAGGCCTTGTCAGTGTCGCCCCGCTCATCTTTTATGTGACCACTTTACAGATTAACACACTGTGTGGGGAAGAGGCAGCAGCTCAGGAGCCTACTGGTCAGGTTGAGGAGTGCTTGAAGATGAGTCTGCTTAAAATCAAGTCTCCTGGTTGCAAAAAGGTAAGAAGTGATCCTCTGTCCATCGCTATTGCCCCTCCGCGCTCCTGACGTCTACATATACAGAAATGGGGCCAATTCCACCAAATACTGTTCTCCCAGCACCGGTGAGATCTCGCTCCCTAGTCACTGTTAACTGTCCTTTTCCAACAGGAAGTTCTGAACATGCTGAAAGAGAGTAAAGCGGACATATTTGTGGACCCCGTCCTGCACACGGCCTGCGCACTGGACTTAAAACATCACTGCGCCGCTATTCCACCAGGCAAAGGGCGCCGTAAGTATTGTCATGAGCTTTCCTCTGTCCACCCTTCCTGCAGGTCTGGTGACTAGCGGATAAATAGAGTAACTTGTTCTTTCAGCTATAGTCTGGATGTCCATGTACTGGTCTACACCACTCTTGATGCTATCCTGAGATTTTTGTGACAGGGTGTCTGGTGGGTAGGACAGTTTTACATCCTGTGCTGCAGATCAGATGCCAGATTCTAGCACCTCTATGTAGCTCTACTACTTTCCTGCGGTTACCGGTTCTAGCTTTTACTAGACTACAAATTATTTCTCCCGGTAAAATCTGAACCATGATGTTAAATGAGATCTTTAGTGACCTATTAACGGTGTGCAGTGATGGAGTGAGGTCTTCTGGTTGGCCATCGTATCTGATCCTGATCTTAACCTTGGAGATGCGAGAGCAGATGATGATGATGATGGTGTGTTCTCTTGCAGAGATGTCCTGTCTCATTGAAGCGTTACAGGATAAGATGGTGCGGTTACAGCCGGAGTGTAAGAAGAGGCTGCAGGACCGGCTGGACATGTGGAGTTATGCAGCCAAGGTAGGACGAGCAGGAGGATTATGGGGTGTGGAATGAGGCTCGGCAATGCTCTGTGTCTCATGGTCCCACAATGAGGCTGGAAATGGCAGAGACCTTCTTCTGTGACTGATCTATACGTCCTTCTTTCCAGGTGGCCCCAGCTGATGGCTTTTCCGATTTGGCAGCGCAAGTAATGACCTCTCCGTCCAAGAACTACATCCTTTCTGTCATCATGGTTGGGGTGTGCGTCCTGTTCTTCGGGGGTCTCCTGTGTGGGCGCATCACCAAGAGGGTGACACGAGAGATGAAGGACAGGTAGAGCAGAGGACCCCTCCTATACCCCTCAGCAAGAGTTTTGAGAAGCAGGGGTTTCTGGGGAGGGAGGGCAGGCCTGTCCACATGTACAGCTCTCCCATGCAGCTCTATCCCATCTTCCTCCCCACTCCTTCCAGTGCTGTGGAACCTGGAGGGGTCAATGGAAGCAACTGCGGTGACTCCTCCCCCCAAATTCCCGTGTTCTACACATCCCATCTCCCCTGCTTCTGCCATCCATCTAGCCCCATCCTGACTCCTAGAACATGGTTCTATAACCAGACTTCAGGCCTTCTGTTGCTGCACAGCTCCCTTCTCTCCTAGTGCTGTTACTTTGTGGACTTTTCTTTCGTTGTTTTGGGGGGGGGGGGGCTCTCAGAGACCTAGGTTTATTTTACAATATGCCTCCTGGAGGTGGAAGCTGTGCCTCAGCCATGTTACGTTAGCACCCCTCACCATGAGATCTGGAGATTGAGCTCTGTCAGAAGCTGCCTGAGCCTGGAGATCTGCAACGAGGGAGATCAGCCAAAACCCCCAACACTCCTAACTCCTCTCAGACACACAAAGCCGGGCAGAGGAGTCTCGGCGGACGTGCGACCCAACTTCTCACCGGTTCCACAGATAGTATTAACGTTCCACCGTGGAGAATGCGGCCATTTTGGATGGGATGGTCTTCCACGCTGGTTTAGGAGAACCACAATTCTTTCCACCAGAACCGTACATCTGCTTTTTAACGTGAAATGGGTTGTATCCTGGAAGCTGCCCACATTGCTTTGTCTTAAGATGAATTGTTTTATCCTGCACTCCTCCATTTTGCAATGTCTGTTATTTATCTGTTCCGTTTGACCTCGTTGTGCAGCCGCCTGATCGCTTGAGCTTTGCTGTACAGAGACTGACAAGTAACTGAAATCGTCCAGCTGTCTGTGTAGCTGCTCAGGCGCCCGAGGGGTTACGCTTCTGGAGATGCTGGATGGTCTGTGGCTCGCGTTAGATATCTCCATTTTGCACTACTGATCCCCAACACCTGATTCTCACTACTGGATGCTGATCAATATTCCCTGCTCTATCTGCGTCCCTTCCCAGCCAGCTCCAGCTCTGATCCGGTTATAAATGTGAATGACAGAAGTGACACCCAGGTCCCCCTCGCAGTGCGGCTGGTATAGGTCTGTCTAGCTGCGGAGTGGGAGTGTAGTCAGTGGTCTGCAGAGTCTCTTCCTACGATGACAAGCAGAGTGGTAGTTAACCCTTTGTCTTCCAGAATAGTCCTTGGCACCTCTGCATTACTTTTTCAGAGGGTCTTCACAGCTCCGGGCTGTCTGGAGCCGCATTACTGATTTTCCCTTGAACATCCCCATAAATATCCAGCATAAATGTTGCTCCAAGCATTACAGGCCTGGTCACCTGCAGCTGGTGGCTAACCTGGTTATGGATGGTTGGTCTGCTATGGATGGTTGGTCCTTCTGGTATTTGGCTATGGAATCTCTATCTCTGGCAGACTGCCATAATTGTATGTAAGCCCCATGCTCTAATGTAATCACTTCTTTCACTGTGGCAGTATCCTCTAGCCCAGTGCATTGTGGGACTTCCAATGGAACGTGTAATGTGCAATCAGCAATCTACTTGTGTCAGTGGCGCTTCGTTTCTGATTGCCCCCAAATAGGGTCGTAATATTCCTTCACAATGTTTTTTTTTTTGTTCTTTTTGTCAGCTACAAGAAATTGTTAAGATAACATCACAGAACTCTACTACAACAGTCACTGCACGCCTTCCCCTCCCAAACTCCAGCCAGGACTGCAGCCACAGGCCACACTCAAACCCATTACCTACTACACTTTCAGTTCCGTGCAGTACACACTGGAGCTAAGCCTATCCGCAAACAGGGAACGAGACCATGCCATTGCAATGTTTTACCAATCACATCGATGCATCTTGAGTACAACTTTATTTTTCTTTTTGTAAATTGTTTTTCTTCTGTGTATAGATCAGTCATTCTGTCCATGCTGTGTCCTAATGAATTGTTACTGATGTTAAAGGCATAATGTGCATTTTTTTTTTCTGTACAGAAAAATGGGAAGATTTAATAAAAAACAAAAATGCTACCTAAAGTGTGTGTGCTGTAATGTCTTGCTGCAGCCCCTGGACTTTATGTGCCAGATATAGGCACTGATCAGCTTACTGGGCCGGTTACATGGATAACATTGGTCTGGTCTCTGATCATCCATAAATACATGTGTTGCTTAACATTCTTTCTCTGTATCCCCAGTCATTACTGGCTTGCTCCATTCTCCTCTAGCTGTATCTCCAGCCATTACTGTGTAGCTCCAACCTAGTGTGCTTCATCTCCAGTCAGTCATTTGAATCTTCACATTCTTTCCCTGTATCCCTATTCATTACTGGTTAGCTCCATTATCCTCTCATTGTATCTCCAGCCATTACTGGCTTGCTCCAAGTAAGTGTCCCTGCATCTCCAGTCCATCGTGCAGTTCTTTCCCTGCATCTCCAGCAATTACTGTGTAGCTCCATGCTCCTCTCCTGTACAGTATTTTATTTATTAACAGTTTCTTAGATAGTCTCCAAAGCACTGCGGAATGTGTATGCTATCTAAGAAACTGTTAATAAATAAAATACTGTACAGGAGAGGAGCATGGAGCTACACCGTAATTGCTGGAGATGCAGGGAAAGAACTGCACGATGGACTGGAGATGCAGGGACACTTACTTGGAGTAAGCCAGTAATGGCTGGAGATACAATGAGAGGATAATGGAGCTACCCAGTAATGGCTGGAGATGCAGGAAGGAGGATCATGGAGCTTATCAGTAATGGCTGGATACAGGAGATGAGCATGAAGCTACACAGTAATAGCTGGAGGGACTGATATGAATGTTCAAATAGTCTCCAAAGCACTGCGGAATGTGTATGCTATTTGAACATTCATATCAGTCCCTCCAGCTATTACTGTGTAGCTTCATGCTCCTCTCCTGTATCCAGCCATTACTGATAAGCTCCATGATCCTCCTTCCTGCATCTCCAGCCATTACTGGGTAGCTCCTAAGCCACCCCCCTTGTAACTGATTGGCTGTTCATGACCATGTGCAGTTCCCAAACACAGATGTGGGTGGATGTAGACGGGCACTGCCATTGGTCGACTGGGGCGGGTTACGTGCTGACGTATGAAGTGTCACATATATACACCCTCCACGGGAGTGTGTGTGTGTATGTCAGCCATGTTTCGCGTTTTGGGTTCTGATCACCTTCAGGTTTTGGGTTCTACTGGGTTTTGCCAAAACACCACCTCCAAGTTTTTAAACATAAAAAACACTAAAATCACAGAATTTAGGTGTTTTTTTTCTCCTACGCTATTATTAACCTGAATTCCACTCCTCTCCAGTCATCTCCAGTCTATTCTGAACACCTTACAATATTGTTTTTAGGCCAAAAGGTTGCACAGAAGTAGTTGGATAACTATGATAAGCGACACAAGTGGGCTGCACAAACACTAGACTGATACGGCTTACTTAATAGCACCCCTGGACTGATATGGCGCACTTAGCATCACCCCTGGCCTGATATGGCACACTTGGCAGCACACCTGGACTAATACAGAACACTTGGCAGCACTCAATGAATTATACGGCAGACTTGGCTTACCCAGGAATTATACGGCACAGATGGTGGCATCCTTGTCAAGTTCAGGATAGAATCGTTAGAATGTAATCGCAGGTCTGGAACCAGGGGAGTTCTTCATCATCAAGGACGCATATCTGCACGTCCCCATTTGGCAGACACATCAGGCATTTCTATGGTTCACCATCTGAGATCACCATTTCCAGTTTCAGGCACTGCCTTTCAGTCTATTCTCGCACCCAGGATCTTCACAAAGATCATGGCTGTCATGATGCAATTGCTTAGGTCTCAAGGCAGAACGGTAATGCTTTACCTGGACGACCTTATACTGAAGGCATCTTGACGGGAAATTCTGGTCTCCAATATTAATCAGACCTAACGGGTACTTTTGCAGCATGGATGGATTCTCAACCTTCAGAAGTCACATGCATGCCTTGCATCAGTTTCAGCATGGCCAGATAGCAAAACTAATGCAAAGCATCCTGGGAGGTGTAGTTCACTAACATCTGGAGGGCCGGTGTTGCCCAGCCCTGCTCTAACTCTTAGTTTGGTCAGTGCTCCAACAGTCGAGTGTCTGTACACCTCTGCACACACCTTCTCGGAAAGCTGATTGCAGCATTTGAACCGATCCAGTATGGTAGGGTCTGACCGCTCCCCAACCTCACAGGTTGAGGTCAGTCGGATTCCACTCTGGGCTCAGGCTCACCTTGAGGTAATCTCAGCGGTCTTCATTCCCAAGGTAGAGAATTGGGAAGCTGACTATCTTAGTAGGCACAAAGTTCATCAGGGGGAATGGAGCCTTCACCCTCAGGTCTTCCAAAGTTTGATCTATCGTTGGAGATGCCCTCATATAGACTTGATGGCGTTTCGCCTCAACCATCAGTTACACCTGTACTGTGCACAGGCTCAGGATCCGGCAGCAGTGGGAGTGGACACCCTTACACTACCCTGGTGCTACCAGTTTGTTTACCTCTTCCCTCCCTTTCCGATGCTACCTCGGATCCTTCAGCGCATTGGCAGGGAACAAGTCACGGTGCTTCTAATAGCACCAGACTAGCCGCGCAGGTCCTGGTACACCAGTCTAACCTCTCCTCATGGACGAACCATGGCCTCTGCCATTATGAGACTATCTGCTGTCTCAAAGTCCTTTCCTCCATCCGGACTTGGGTCGACTTCATTTGATGGCTTGGCTACTGAAAGGGCCATCCTATGGAAGGCGGGTATTCCCTCGGCGGTGATCCCCACCATGTTGCGTACCAGAAAATAAGTGATTTCTGTGCACTTACCGTATTTGGAGAGTATACTTCTCCTGGTGTGAGGGTCGTCAAGTCTCACCAAGGACTTTGAAGTTGGTGTGCCTATTACTAGTTGTTCAGGCTGGTCTTTCTGCGGTATCTTTCTTGCTGGATATTATCCTTCTGTGCACAAAATTTTTCTCTTATATAGATATCTTCAGGTACATCATAAGACACGGACCACGTAAAAAGGCCCTATGTTCATAAAAAAGTATAATTTCATGGGTATCTGCTTCTCCACATCAATCCACTGTGATAATCCACATCCACATGCAAATACACACCAAGGGTTCTTATAGCCCAAGACTCACCTCATTAGGTGGCCCGATATTCATTGAAAGGTATCTCCTATGATGATCCACATCCTTTCACCAGCCCAAGAAAGTATCCAATCACAGGATATGTGGTCAACAAAAAAGATTTTTAATCTAGTAAAAACAATCATCAATAAAAATATACAATAAAACAAAAAAGTATTCATACAGAGATGGAAAAGAGACCCCAAAAACCTCATTCCCTGTTGCCGGACCAGAAAAAAAGAGGTTTACTAGATGAAAAAAGTAATGGGTCTCACCATTTCCTATGTGCACCTTCTATTAGACACAGCCTTTTTCAAGGTGTGAGGGGTAGCAAGCACAAACAGGTATTTATATTTGTGTGGTTAATTATGCTGCACATAGTATCCATAAAAACAGGACCAGAACAGTCTTGTGACATACAATATATATCCTATTAAAAAATCATACTACCTAATACATAGTGTGATCCTCTCCTATGCATACAGGTTTTAGCATATCTTTAAACATTTGGTGATGTTTGCCCCAAAAAAAGCAAGCTCTTAATTGATGTCCCTGAGTCGATTAGCCACATTTTGTAAGTGGCGGCTGTCCAGGTGGTGCACTGACTGATTAACAGCATCCTGCCGTCGCTGTGTAATCACTGGAAGTGTGTCATATTACTTCCGCCCATTTGAGACGCACAATGCGGAAGTAGCGGTATTATACTGCTGCAGTCCACCAAATGTATCCTATGTGAAAGTGTCCTCAAAACTGGGCTTGCGGTCACCATTTTTTGGGGTCTCTCATTGCACAGTGTTACAGGTGATACATCAAAAAAATACATAAAAAAACATGATTACTACAATATATCATTACAAAAAGCATTTCACTTCAAAACCTACATTAAGGCCATTAGGTTCAATGGTTTTAAAAGAGTATATCTTTTTGTATGGAAATGAAAAAGATATACTCTGTTCGACAACTTTGTTGAGCCGCTACTTGGTCTGGTCTTGGACCTTTATCCGGTTCTACAGTTTTGATGCCTTCGCAGCTCAGGTTTCTCAATTTGGCTATTCGGTGTTGAGAGGATCTCAGCGCCGTCCTGCCTGTGATGGGAGTTCTGGGACGTCTCCACTGTTAACTCCAGTGCCACCTGGTGGATGACGGAGAAAATGTGATTTTGTACTTACCGTTAAATCCTTTTCTCCGATTCCACAGGTGGCACTGGACGCCCTCCCGGCGCCCTCCTTTCTACATTCAGGTTACTTACCTCTTAGGGGGTATTGAATCCTGGCCACAATTTGCGATGGGGCAAATAGCGGTGACCGCCTATTCAATGCTGTCTTTCCTGACCGTATTGAAGAGGCAGATCGGCAGAATGGGCCGACTTTAAAAGCAGTCAGGCCTGTTTTGTCAATTTCGGCCATGAATTGTTGCGATCGCAGCCGAATATCGACAAGACATGGCCCTTTTCGCCAATCGCGAATTGGGGTCAAACAAAACAAAAATGGGCCAGGGTCACGGCTGTCGGGCCGGATCGACAGTTGTGATCCGGGATTGAATACCCCCCTTAGTCTCCTGCCAGGGTTGATTCCGGTTGTCTGTTGGAACTCCCTAATCGTTCTGGTTCTGTTACAAATTTCTATTCTCACATTTCTGGTTTGGTTTTGTGTGTTGTTTAACCTCCTCTGGGCACAATTCTTCAGACTGCCTGTGGAGGGGAGGAGCCAACCACACTTGCTTAATTTCCTAAAGTTCCCATGCTCGCCCTCTATTCCCCACTGTGAACTCCAGTGCCACCTGTGGAATTGGAGAAAAGGATTTACTGCTAAGTACAAAATCCCATTTTCTCCAACCTTATCACTGAGATAATAAGAGATATCATAAATACACAGATATTAATGGAGTACTGCTACGCAAGGTACGGAACCTCACTGCTAAACAAGGTACAGGAAACCTATACCCACACTGTGACCTCACTGCTAAACAATGTACGGAACCTTATACCTACACAGTGACTATGTAATGTCCCCATGACATCACAGCTACACAAGGTACAGAACCCCACACTCACATGATGACCTCCCTGCTAAACAAATTATGGAACTTCACATCCACACATTGACCTCATACAGCCTCTGTGACACTACTGCTAAGCAAGGTACAGTTACCTCAAAAGCACCCAGTAGTGATGCTAAACCTTAAGGCAGTGGTTCTCAACCTCAGTCATCAGGAACTCCCCAGCAGTGCACGTTTTCCAGGTCACCTGGCAGGTGCACTCATTATTCACTGACACATTTTAAAAGATCACAGGTGTAGCTAATTATTTCACCTGTGATTCTGTGTGGAGACGTGGAAAACCTGCAACGTGGAGGTCCTGAGGACCGAGGTTGAAAACTACTGCTTTAAGGAAATATTACGCACACACAACTGAGCCCCACCTAGAGTCAACCAACAATAAGAAATAACATACTGGCTCTGTTGCTAATCATTTTAATATACGCCAAAAACTGATTTAGTCTCCTCCTCCTACAGTCATTCTGATACAAAGCAATGCTCATGTCCCCTGTATCACCAGATGTGTAGCTCCATGCTCCTCTAGCTGTATCGCCAAACATTCTTGTGTTCCAAGCTAGTGTCCCCGCATCTCCAATCTGTCATGGGTAGCTTCACATTCCTTTCCCTGGATCCCGTTATTACTGGGTAGCTCCATGCTCCTCTAGCTGTATCTACAACCATTACTGTGTAGCTCCATGCGCATCTAGATGAATCTCCAGCCATTGCTGTGTAGCTCCAAGCTAGTGTCCCGCATCTTCAGTCTGTCTTGTGTAGCATCACATTCCTTTCCCTGTATCCCCAGTCATTACTGGGTAGCTCCATGCTATTCTAGCTGTACCTCCAGCCATTACTGGGTAGCTCCAAGCTAGTGTCCCTGCATCTCCAGTCCGTCATGTGTTGCTTAACATTCTTTCTCTGTATCCCCAGTCATTACTTGGTTGCTCCATTCTCCTCTAGCTGTATCTCCAGCCATTACTGTGTAGCTCCAACCTAGTGTGCCTGCATCTCCAGTCAGTCATTTGAATCTTCACATTCTTTCCCTGTATCCCTATTGATTACTGGTTAGCTCCATTATCCTCTCATTGTATCTCCAGCCATTACTGGCTTGCTCCAAGTAAGTGTCCCTGCATCTCCAGTCCATCGTGCAGTTCTTTCCCTGCATCTCCAGCAATTACTGTGTAGCTCCATGCTCCTCTCCTGTACAGTATTTTATTTATTAACAGTTTCTTAGATAGTCTCCAAAGCACTGCGGAATGTGTATGCTATCTAAGAAACTGTTAATAAATAAAATACTGTACAGGAGAGGAGCATGGAGCTACACCGTAATTGCTGGAGATGCAGGGAAAGAACTGCACGATGGACTGGAGATGCAGGGACACTTACTTGGAGCAAGCCAGTAATGGCTGGAGATACAATGAGAGGATAATGGAGCTACCCAGTAATGGCTGGAGATGTAGGAAGGAGGATCATGGAGCTTATCAGTAATGGCTGGATACAGGAGAGGAGCATGAAGCTACACAGTAATAGCTGGAGGGACTGATATGAATGTTCAAATAGTCTCCAAAGCACTGCGGAATGTGTATGCTATTTGAACATTCATATCAGTAGTAGTAGTAGTACGTTTATTTATAAGGCGCCGCAAAGTGTCCGCAGCGCCGTACATAGCAAACAAAAAAAATAAATTACAAGGTAACGTACAGGGTTTGTTGAAAAATACAGTATAAATAGGGGTATAGCTGGTAGAACTAAAATTAGCATCAGTTCAGAAGTAGGTGTGGAAATTGTCGAGGAGACTGAAGATGAAGTAGAGGAAGGGAAGAACAGGACAGGAGCACAGGTGAGGTAATGAGGTAGGGTGAGTACGTGAGGAAGGAGGACCCTACTCATAAGAGTTAACATACTAAAAATAGGTGGGTGGACGAACGAAATACAATAGGATAAGTAGGAACGGAGGGGAACGGAGGCAGGATAGGAGGATCAAAAGAGGTTAGGAGGAGGGATAGGCTAGTCGAAAAAAGTGGGTTTTGAGTTAGTGCTTGAAGGAGGTAAGGGAATCAGATAGCCTGATGGGTGGCGGGAGGTTGTTCCAGTGCAGGGGGGCAGCGCGAGAGAAGTCTTGGACACGGGAGTGGGAGGAGGTGATTAGGTGAGAGGTCAGTCGGCGGTCAGCGAAGGAGCGAAGAGGACGGGAGGGAGTGTGGATAGAGATCAGTGAAGAGAGGTAGGGAGCTGTGGAGGAGGAGAGAGCCTTGTAGGTGGTGGTGAGGAGTTTAAAGAGAACTCGGAAAGGAATGGGGAGCCAGTGAAGAGATAGACAGAGGGGGGAGGCGGAGGTAGAGCGGCGGGAGAGGAAGATGAGCCTAGCAGCAGCGTTAAGAATGGATTGGAGAGGTGCGAGGCGGGTGAGAGGTAGCCCAGAAAGAAGGATGTTGCAGTAGTCAAGGCGGGAGATGACAAGAGAGTGAATGAGAATTTTGGTCGCGTGGAGAGGAATGGTCTGATGCGTGAGATGTTGCGTAGGTGAAAGCAGCAAGACTGTGAGAGAGCACGAATGTGGGGGGTGAAAGAGAGGGAGGAGTCAATGATGACACCGAGGCAGTCCCTCCAGCTATTACTGTGTAGCTTCATGCTCCTCTCCTGTATCCAGCCATTACTGATAAGCTCCATGATCCTCCTTCCTGCATCTCCAGCCATTACTGGTAGCTCCTAAGCCACCCCCCTTGTAACTGATTGGCTGTTCATGACCATGTGCAGTTCCCAAACACAGATGTGGGTGGATGTAGACGGGCACTGCCATTGGTCGACTGGGGCGGGTTACGTGCTGACGTATGAAGTGTCACATATATACACCCTCCACGGGATGTGCACCAGCCACGTTTTGGGTTCTGATCACCTTCAGGTTTTGGGTTCTACTGGGTTTTGCAAAAACACCCCCTCAAGTTTTTAAACATAAAAAACACTAAAATCACAGAATTTAGGTGGTTTTTTTTCTCCTACGCTATTATTAACCTGAATTCCACTCATCTCCACTCATCTCCACTCTATTCTGAACACCTCACACCTTACAATATTGTTTTTAGGCCAAAAGGTTGCACAGAAGTAGTTGGATAACTTTGTAAAGCGACACAAGTGGGCGGCACAAACACAAGACTGATACGGCTTACTTAATAGCACCCCTGGACTGATATGGCACACTTAGCATCACCCCTGGCCTGATATGGCACACTTGGCAGCACACCTGGACTAATACAGAACACTTGGCAGCACTCCATGAATTATACGGCAGACTTGGCTTACCCAGGAATTATACGGCACAGATGGTGGCACGCCTAACCTGATACAGCACACATGACAGCACACATGGTATTATACGGCATAGATAGTGACACTCCTGCAGTAAAAAGAGTTATTCTTTTAATTAAAAAAATGGCAGCACCCCTGGATTGAAACAGCAGACTTAGCAGCACCCCATACATTATACAGCACACTTAGCATCACCCCTGGACTGTGATGGCACACTTAGCAGCACCCCATGAATTAGACAACAGACTTTGCAGCAACCCATGAATTATATGACACACTTGGCTCACCCCAGGAATTATGCGTCACACATGTGGGCATCCCTGACCTGATACAGCACACATGGAATTATACAGCACAGATGGCGGCACCCCTGGACTGATACGGCATACATGGCGGCAGGCATGGAATTATACGGCAAATTCCTGCAGTAAAAATAAAAATTTGTATTCTTTTAATTATAAAAAGGAGCAGCACACCTGGAATTATATGGCAGACTTGGCAACACCCCATGAATTATACTGCACTCTTGGCTCACCCCTGGACTACAGCGCATTTAACAGCCCTTGCAGTAAAAAAAAAAAAAAAAAATTATTTTATTATTAAAAAAAGGCAGCTCCCCTGGTCTGATACGGGACACATGGGGGCACCCCTGGAATTATATGGCACACATGAGGGCACCCCAGGACCAAAACGGGATACATAGGGGCACCCCTGGACTGATACGGGACACATGGGGGCACCCCTGGACTGGTACGGGACACATGGGGGCACCCATAGAATTATACGGCACACATGCGGGCACCCCTGAACTGATACAGCACACGTGGGCACCCCTGGACTGATACAGCACACATGTGGGCACCCCTGGATGGATACAGTACACATACGGTCACCCCTGGACTGATACAGGGCACTGGCAGCAGTAATTAAAAAAAAGTGTTTTTTTGCTTTGACTTTTTTTAAATTAAAATAATGCAGCCCCCTCTATGCATTAAACATCCCCCCCCCCCCATTGTGTTGTTTAAGGGAACACTTAAACAACACAATGTAACTTCTGTGAAATCAAACTGTCCACTAATGCTGGGTACACACCAGGATGACAAGGGTCCGATCAAATCAATGTACATCCAATTCCGACTGATTGGATGTAGATTGTGTGGTGATTGGGCCCTTTTCTGTCCTGGTGTGGACCGATGCGCAGTCCCGCGGGTTGGTCGGTATTTATTCAGATCCTACCTGCAGCAGGTAGGATCTGAAGAACATCCATACTCCCGGATGCGGGTCGCCATCGGATCGGACCCGCTCACGGTGCACATCGTGAGTGAGTCATGACACACACTTCCCCCCCCCCCGCTTCATCGTAAGCGAGTCGGAAGAAACACTGACGACCCGCTTATGATGTGCATCGTGAGCGGGTCATCCTGGTGTGTACCCCACATTAGGAAGCAACACTGATTGACAATCAATTTGTTCCTGCAAGTTCCTGCAAGACAAAGGCATTGATGCTATGGACTGGCCCGCCATTCCCCAGACCTGAACCAATTGAGCACATCTGGGATATCATGTCTCGCTCCATTCACTAATGCCACGTTGCACCACAGACTGTCCAGGATTTGGCAGATGCTTTAGTCCAGGCCTGGGAGGTGATAACTCAGGAGACCATCCGCTACCTCATCAGGAGCATGCCCAGGCATTTTAGGGAGGTCATACAGGCACATGGAGGCCACACACTACTGGACCTCATTTTGACCTGTTTTAAGGACATTACATCAAAGTTGGATCAGCCTGTAGTGTGTTTTTCACTTTAATTTTGAGGGGGGCTCCAAATCCAGACCTCCATGGGTTAATAAATTTGATTTCCATTGATAATTTTTGTGTGATTTTGTTGTCAGCACATTCAACGATGTAAAGAACAAAGTATTTAATAAGAATATTTCATTCATTCAGATCCAGGGTGTATTACTGTATGTTAGTGATCACTTTATTTTTTTGAGCAGTGTATATAATATATCCCTCCCCTGTGTTATTATATATACCCCCCTCCTCGGTATCATAATATATACCCCCTCCTCTGTGTTTATATATACCCTTACCTCTGTGCTATATATATATATCCCCTCTGTGTCTTTATGTATACTCCCTCCTCTGTGTCTTTATGTATACCCCCCTCCTCTGTGTCTTTATATATATACCCCCTCCTCTGTGTCTATATGTATACCCCCTCCTCTGTGTCTTTATATATACCAACCCCTTTGTGTCTTTATATATACCCCCCTCCTCTGTGTCTTTATGTATACCCCCCTCCTCTGTGTCTTTATATATCCCCCCTCCTCTGTGTCGTTATATATCCCCCCTCCTCTGTGTCTTTATATATACCCCCTCCTCTGTGTCTTTATGTATACCCCCCTCCTCTGTGTCTTTATGTATACCCCCCTCCTCTGTGTCTTTATATATCCCCCCTCCTCTGTGTCGTTATATATCCCCCCTCCTCTGTGTCTTTATGTATACCCCCCTCCTCTGTGTCTTTATATATACCCCCTCCTCTGTGTCTTTATGTATACCCCCCCTCCTCTGTGTCTTTATATATACCCCCCTCCTCTGTGTCTTTATATATACCCCCCTACTCTGTGTCATAATATATACCCCCCCCCCCCTCTGTTATATATATATATATATATATATATATATATATATGTGGAAGGGTTAGATTTTGGTGAGATGTGCGCCAGGAGGTTATAAACAGGTAATTGTACAGGAGCGTGATCCCATAAAATGCACTCCCCTAGTAGTATGGTTGGGGCATCAGCTAAGTCCAGGAGCGGTGGTGTGCCACTCAGGGGGTGATTTGTAAAAAGAGTTTTTGGTTTGGACTTTAGATAGCGACTACTGTGCACGTATTTCACATGGGACAATGTATAAAGAAAAGTATTTTATTTGAACACAGAAGAGAAAAGTATAAAAATATATATATATATTTATAACATTGTGTGAATATATATATTTTTATACTTTTCTCTTCTGTGTTCAAATAAAATACTTTTCTTTATACATTGTCCCATGTGAAATACGTGCACAGTAGTTGCTATTTAAAGTCCAAACCAAAAACTCTTTTTATATATATATATATATATATATATATATATATATATATATATATATATATACCCCCTCCTCTGTATCATAATATATATCCTCTCCCCTGTGTTATTATATATACCACCATCCCCTGTGTTATCATATATATACCCCGCTCCTCTGTGTCTTTATATAGTATATACTGTCATTAGATATATTCACTGTATATACCCCTCCCCTGTATATAATTACCCTGTTCTCTGTATCATTATATATACCCTGTCCCATGTTATTATATATCATGTGTCAATATGTGTGTGTATGTATCCTGTCTGCTCATCCCCTCTGTCATATATACCCTGTCCTCCTAGTACTATGTAATTTTATATTATAAGGACAGGGACGTGCGGTGTGATGTGGGTGACGGACCTGCTGTGTGATTTGGGTGACAGGGACGTGCGGTGTGATGTGGGTGACAGAGACGTGCGGTGGTATGTGGGTGACAGGGATGTGCAGTGGAATGTAGGTGAATGGGACATGCTGTGTGAAAGAGAATGAGCTGCAAATAGCAGCAAATGAGTATAAAAGCTCAGCCTGTGCCCCACAAAAGTGAGACATAATTGCTGCAGGGGGAAAGGCAGCTAGGGTAGGTGCCAGCTTAGAGCAAACTGGAAGATAAGGTAAAGGACAATAGGTAAACGGCCCCTCCCCAGGAGATAGGCCATACTTAAGGAAGGGGAAGGATGGGGGTCATTACACTCAGAAGCAACTCCAGCAAGGATACAGTCAGCAGAGGTTATCAATCAAGAACATCCAGCAGCAACAGAGAAATGAACCAGGAAATATGCTAAGTATCTGGGGGTATTTATTTATTATAAGTATTCCTTATTTCTTTACTTAATCTCCTATTTGGCACCCTGCCACCCTCTATTGCAGGGTTGCCGACCCTCCCGGAATTACCGGAAGTCTCCCGAAAATCGGGTCGACCTCCCGGCCCCCCGGAAGGGTGGGCAACCCTCCCGGAATCAGGGGGACCCCCACTGAGCCCCCCGATTGCGGTATTTAAATGCCGCAATCAGCGGGTCTCAGAGGAGGGGGCGGGGCTAAAAACACATTAGTGTCATTTTAGCTCCGCCCCCTCCATGGAGATCAGTGATATCAACTATTTCCCGTAATGGGGGCGGTGCTTAATGACGTCATAGTCAAGCCCCGCCCCCCGAACGGGTAATGAAAGTCTGAACAAAACACAAAAAGAGTAGAAAAGTCCCAAGGCGCTATCTGTCCTTGCAGCCACCGACCCAAATGGAGGAACACTCGGAACTTCTCACTGGCAGATGCTTTGGAACGAAGAAAGGTCTCGATAGCGCTGAACTGTTAAATCCCTCAAAATGTGTGTTGCTCGTGATTTAGGGCAAATGAATATATGAAAAAACGTATTAGAATTTAAAAAAAAATTAAACGAAGGTGTTTACAAAAGACACTAGGTGGGAAGGATTCGTACCCAAACTCACTGGTTAAAGGTGTGATAAAGATGTATAAAGGTATATTTTTAGGGGGTCCACCCGTGCAGATAGAAATAATTTGAATACCAAGGTAGTTGAAAAATGTCCTAAATGACGCTTATAAAGGTTTCTTTTGTTGACACACTATACGAAAGTATCCAGATATCACAAATAGGTGCCTACCATACTCACTGTGTGGGTAGGTGGGATAAACATATAGCGGTTTCTTTGAATGTAGCCAGGTCTCTCAACTTCTTATCAACCCCATCCCAGGGGTATGCAGTATATATAAAGAGAGGAGGACCGGTCTCAATAAAAGGATTTATTACTGGTACAACTGATATGTGGCCAATAGTCACAAACAGATAGTCCAATAAACACAATAAAAACAAAGAGTGCTTTTATGTTTGTTTTTATTGTGTTTATTGGACTATCTGTTTGTGGCTATTGGCCACATATCAGTTGTACCAGTAATAAATCCTTTTATTGAGACCGGTCCTCCTCTCTTTATATATACTGCATGTTTTTTGTAAACACCTTCGTTTAATTTTTAGAAAATTCTAATACGTTTTTTCATATATTCATTCGCCCTAAATCACGAGCAACACACATTTCGAGGGATTTAACAGTTCAGCGCCATCGAGACCTTTCTTCGTTCCAAAGGGTAATGAAAGTCTCCTCTCCGGGCTTCTCCCGGAGAGGAGCATTTCAAAGTCGGCAACCCTGCTCTATAGTCGCCCGTCACAAACTCCCAATGTATATGTTATGAATTCAATAGTCAATGTAGCATACAGAGGTTCTGGTTCTGCCTGGTCACAGTGGGCAGGATTGCCTTTGCTGCTCTTTTATTTTTTTGCATCTGTCCTCTCTAAACAATACCACATACTGGGCTTTATTCTAGTTCACTCTTTCTGACAAAATCCTTCTTATACCCCTTTCACATCGCACTTTTAAAACGGTATATTGCCGTTTTTTTCCCATTTTAAAACGTTTAAGGCTGCAATGTGAAAGTGCCAAAGTTGATTTACCGGTTAAAGTTAACTGGTATTTCAACACGGTTAAAAAGCAGAGTCCTACACATTTTAAAGCCCGTTTTTTAGGCAGTGTGAATGGCTCTATTTCAATGGCTTGAAACGTGTCCCTTGGGGGTTAAACGGGTTGAATGTTTGAATGGTATTAAATGATTTTTAAAACGGTTTTCACCTGCAATGTGAAAGGTCTCAAGGCTCAGACCCGTTTTAAAGTCCCATTTAAGAATACCGTGTCATTACCCATTTCTGCAATGTGAAAGCAGTTTTAGATGGACAAAACCATGTGCACTGCAGGGGGGGAAGATGTAAAATGTGCAGAGAGAATTAGATTTAGGTTGGGTTTTATTTAAAAGTGAGATCTATATTGCAGTGTAAAAATAAAGCAGTCAGTATTTACCCTGCACAGAAACAAAATAACTCACCCAAATCTAATTCTCTCTGCACATTTTACATCTGCCCCCCTGCAGTGCACATGGTTTTGTCCATCTAAGAAGGATTTTGTCAGAAAGAGTGAACTAGAATAAGGCCCACTGTTTGGGCAACTTTCCCCTAAGGAATAAAGGCACCTTATAGGGTTTATACACCAATTACCTAAAAGTACAGTTGGGATTCAGTGCAGGAGTTGTTCAATGCTTCTTAATAGGAGGTTACTACAAGGGACAACAAGGCCAAAAATAAGTACTTTATATATAAGGGATTTAAGATTATACTTACTGAGGGCTTGTTTACATGACATAGTGGGGGGGGGGGGGGGGTATTTTCTTTGATAGAAATCGCCTTTCACTCCAATCCCTTCATCTACCCCTCCCAACATGCAGAGTAACCATGAAGCCTGCAGGCTGCGTAGCAATAAAAAACAAATGCATAGTTGTGTACAATTACATATGAATGTTGGCAAAACGGAATTGTTTCATATCATATGTACTAGCGAAATTATTTTTTTTTTATCAATTTATTTTCTCAGTAACATAATATAATATTGCGTAGCAGCATTATTAGGATACGGCAAATCAATAATTTAAGAAAGGCAGAATGCAAATATGGGAACGCATGGTTGCAAGTGTATATTTATAATGTTAATATAATGCAATATAAGGCGGGATAATTAATATGGTGGCATGTTTTCAGCGTGAAAGGCATCATTGGGTTATAATATACAGTATTAGAAAGATGTTGCTGAATGGGGGAATGATATATTGTATCAGGTTAGATTAAGCTGCATTCAGAAGTATAATATGGTGTTGCATACTAATTAGTAACTTCATTGTTACATGCGTGTATGTACAATCATAATGGTAGTACATGATATCAATAAGTGAATTCATTGCGTTTGCATGTTAAGCACTTTACTTCAGTATTAGATTGAATGTTCAAATATTCTCTGCAAAGCACTGCGCAATATGTATAGCCCCGTACACACGGGGGAGATATATTGCTCAGCCATATATGGCTGAGCAATATATTGCTTAGTTTCTCCTTTTCATTAGCGACCAGAGATGGTCACTGATGAAAACTGCCGGGGGATCCCGGCAGTGGTAATCAGCTGGTCGCAGGAGCATGTTCCTGCGACAAGCGATCACTACAGGGGTAAAAACGGGAGCGCGCACCCAGCGATATATCGCCGGTGCACACTCCCATCGTGGGCAATATGGTTGCTTAGCGGCCATATTTCCCGCGATATTATACAAAATTGCCCCCGTGTGTACGCACCTATAGCGCTATATAAGAAACTGTTAATAAATAAATATAAGATTTTTACAGAAAAGAGAATGGATTGTCATATGGTGGTGCACCATTTATAGAAAAGAGTCATAAAATTTACCTTTTATTATTTTTATTTTAAAAGTGAAGAACACGAAATATGACAAACAACAAATAACATTAACACAAGTGAAAACAGTGTGCTATTAAAAGGCACGTGCGAGTTCCCGGAGCAAATTCCCTCTATTCAATATTATCAATTACACTACTAGCTTTCTCCTTCTTGACCTTTAAACAATTGTTTGAGGAGAGAAGTGTGTCAATCTTAAATAGGTTTGTGTTCTATATACAAATGTAACAGCCTGTCTGTTAGCTACTTGGATGCGGTGTTTGGTACTCAATTGGTTGAGATTGAATTAATTAGCTCAATTAATTACCAGTTTATCTGGCGTGGTGCTGTTTGTATTATTTGTATATTGATAATACAATTGAGCTGTGTGTTATCACAGAAATGCAGTAATATCACTAATCGGTTACCCCTTTCCGTCTGAGGTCACTATTAAATCAGTGCTTACAGAGCGGGTTTTTAGGGTGATGCAGCACCTCTATTATATGTATGGGTTACTGCTAGTGAATCAATTCAATGCCCGGATAAAAATTGCTACCTGGGCTAGGGTTATTAATTAAGCTGGCGCTGGTTGTTTGGAATAAAAAACACAATATTGGGCGGTAAATAGTTAATAATAAAAATTATATTTTTTACTGAATAATAATAAAATAATCAACAAATAAATATTACATACATATACAAATTAATTCATATTGATACATTTTAAATAGGACTAATATAAAATGGGCTCAGTCTCATCCACCAATGGGTGGTATAGAAAAAATATGTGGTATGAAATTGTGATTTTAAAAAGTCAAATAGCAGCTGTTGGGGTATAATATTGTAATTATATTACCATCCTTGATTTTCCTTGTGCTTTGATTAAGAAGTTTTTGTAATCCAAGGGTTTATACTGGACCAAAATTTTTCATGCTCTGTATTGCCAATTGGCACAAGTCCCCTTATATATGGCTCACCGTGATATCCAAAATTCAGGGACCAAGCTAAATCCCACAGCCTCAGCGTTGGAAGGATTGGGTGATTGGAAAGATGCCAAATTGTAGGGTACCATCCATCCAGTTGACCTATTCACCTTCCCTACAATTTGGCATCTTTCCAATCACCCAATCCTTCCAACGCTGAGGCTGTGGGATTTAGCTTGGTCCCTGAATTTTGGATATCACGGTGAGCCATATATAAGGGGACTTGTGCCAATTGGCAATACAGAGCATGAAAAATTTTGGTCCAGTATAAACCCTTGGATTACAAAAACTTCTTAATCAAAGCACAAGGAAAATCAAGGATGGTAATATAATTACAATATTATACCCCAACAGCTGCTATTTGACTTTTTAAAATCACAATTTCATACCACATATTTTTTCTATACCACCCATTGGTGGATGAGACTGAGCCCATTTTATATTAGTCCTATTTAAAATGTATCAATATGAATTAATTTGTATATGTATGTAATATTTATTTGTTGATTATTTTATTATTATTCAGTAAAAAATATAATTTTTATTATTAACTATTTACCGCCCAATATTGTGTTTTTTATTCCAAACAACCAGCGCCAGTACAAACCTATAACCTTCTCTTTACATACATTTGGGGCTGACTACCCCTAGTACCGGCTGCTGTTAATTGCGCACCACACACAACCCTTCTTTCTTTATTAATTAAGCTGATGGTGTGGAGTTATTTCCTTACGCCGTTTATTGAGAATATAGCTTATAGTTGCGGTCGCAGGGAGACTCTTTAACCAGTACAGCTTAAACCTGCCCTATATGGACGGTATGCAATGATTCCCCCAAAAGGAGAGGCTGGTGGTAACAGTAACAATAGTATCACAGGTACTAGGTAGAACCCTGTGCTGTCGACCTGATACTATGGTCGCGTACAGCTAGCGGGGAGCCGTCCGTTCTCCGTATAACAGGTAGCTATCGGCGCGCACTCCCTGTCCTAGGGACAAGTGCCGCAAACAGGATTTCAGTTGCCGTATGTCTTTGAGTCCAACCCTGTGCCACTGTCAGCTCGTACTGCTGCTGGCGTGGTCTTAGGGTGACTAGTGACAAGAGGCTGCTAATACATTAGAGTCCTGAAAAGGACTAATAAATACATTTCATAGAACACAAAAAAGGAGGGTAGGGAATTGCTGGAGGAAAGTGCGCACGGCTGGGTCGGCCGGCGTACGCTTCGTAGGTCTTCCTCAGGGCCAACATACATAATAAATAAATATATACAGCCCAGTAGCATCCTTATGTTACTTCCTGAAGAGCGCTGGGTTAATCCGCTGCTTTATACAAAATCATTTGCTATTAGAATTTTGTTTTAAGTCAATCCATGTAATTGTATAAGAGTAATGGGTATTATTAATAAGGGCACAGGGATAGTTCTGATAGCAATTTAGTTTGCAGTACATGCATGGCCTAACATGGAAGAAATATGCAAAAGTAGATGGTGTACGCATAATCTTACCTCCAAGTCTGGCTGTTGTTAGCCAGTTGGTTTTATCTCTGTTTACAATTGTAAAGCGCAATAAACTACACAGTACAGGTAACTGCTCAGTGTGCATTATCTTGCCAATTAGGAGGAATGAAGTAAAGCAAAAATATTATAAAAATCTATGTCATTTTATGTAACTTGGGTAGTAAACCATCATAGCTGCAATAATGACAGGGATCAGAAGGGTGCAAGCAGACATATGTGCAGTGCACCTGCCAGCAATGTCGATGCGATTTTCCATTGGATTCAATGTTAAATGGCCCCTGGTCATACCCCCACTATCCAAGTGGGCATGGAGTTGATTTTATATAGCGTGGCGAGCGCAGCGAGACACCGAGCCCGAAGCGTGGCGAGCGGACGCAGATTACTTAACATGTATTCCGCGGCCTCTCGTGGGGCTCGCTGCACTCGCCACGCTTCGGGCTCACGCTATATAACATCAACTCCATGCCCACCTGGATAGTGGGGGTATGAACAGGGACCATTTAACATTGAATCCAATGGAAAATCGTGTCGATCGCATCACATGCGATTTGGTTGCATGCGATGCGATTTTTCCGACCCGATCAAAAAATCGGCGCCCAGATATTGTCACGTTTCGTGAAGCACCAGCTGGAGTGTAACGGAGGCTGGGTGCTTTAATGTAGGGCTGTTGCATGAACGACAGATTGGAGTGAAGCAATTGGATAAAATTAAACCATTTTTAATAAAGATACTGCGGTACAAGATATGAATGATCACTTTTGTATAATTTACTTGTGTTCAATGCGCATAAATTATGAATTAGCAGCCTGCTATGTTCCCAGAGGAGGGATACCGTCCTCCTTGTACTGAATGCTTAGAATGTAGAAATGGGATAGCTTGGCGCACACTCATAAATAAAATGTGAGTTGTTCAAATTTTAAAACAACATTACATATTAAAATACATACATAATACACATGGACACTTTAAAACACTGGGAGTAATGCAGATATTTGACCTCACCCTAGTTGATGTTTGCGGTGGGCTTTTTCTTAAAGCAATAAGACCCGCGGCACCACCGCAGAAGGCTTGAGGGTAAGGGTCCCAGGAGAAAGTGCAAGTGCGTCCTTTCTGAAAGTGTCCAAGTGCCAAAAAGTGCAAGTGCAGCTGCTTTATTTGCCAGTGCACTTGTACTTTTTGGCACTTGGACACTTTCAGAAAGGACGCACTTGCACTTTCTCCTGGGACCCTTACCCTCAAGCCTTCTGCGGTGGTGCCGCAGGTCTTATTGCTTTAAGAAAAAGCCCACCGCAAACATCAACTAGGGTGAGGTCAAATATCTGCATTACTCCCAGTATTTTAAAGTGTCCATGTGTATTATGTATGTATTTTAATATGTAATAAATGTTGTTTTAAAATTTGAACAACTCACATTTTATTTATGAATGTGCGCCTAGCTATCCCATTTCTACATTCTAAGCAAGATATGAATGATGGCATAAAGAATAACTGTAAATATTGATAAACTGAAAGAATAATAAACAATACTTATTGGAGAGCTTGAAGATGATTGGGAAGTTGGATGATTGCAGGATTGGATGATTGGATGATTGAAGAAAGATTGGATGATTGGATGAAGAATTGGATGGTTGAATGATTGGATGATTGGATGAAGGATTGGATGAAAGAGAAGAAGATGAAGTCCAGTTGAAACTGTGCTGAGTGAGATCGTAGCGGCAGGACCAGGGATGCGACCACGGATAATAACCGTCAGGAATACAGGAAGAAGATGACACCCTTTGGGGGTTAACCTTGTCCTATCCTTATAGGCGGCAGAGGGTTCCGTGATGATATGGTGGAGCAGTGGACGATCAGCAGGGAGATCAGCGAAGACTTTCACCAGGATGCGAAGGAGAGCTGTAGTGGATACTACAGGGATAGACAGGAGTGATCAATGATGTTAGCGGGTAGACATCATTGTACTGACTGCCGGTCTGGCCCGGCTAATCAGACTTTAAGGGTAGAGCTGAGCGGTGATTGGCTGCGCGTGTGACCTCACCCTTTGGAGCCGCGCAGCATAGGTTGTAGCATCCAAGAAGATGGCCGCCGCCAGTGCAGCGACAGAAACCAACCGGCGGAGAATATATACGTGGAGGCGCTGCAGCGGGCGCTTCCCAGCCAGAGGCCTAACATGACACCATCATGGTGGCTCATGCCTCACGCCACTCAGAGCCTGCACAGCAGGAGACTGCACACCACAGCTGTCACCTGGCAGTGACAGAGTGTCGGAACGCAGACAGCCAGCAAGGGTATAAGCAGTGGAGGTGAGCACCAAGACAGAGGGTAGCATGTCAGAGGTCTGTAGGACCGGGACAGCACAGGGAGCCAGGGTAGCTGAGATGGTGGTCGTGACAGATATTACACAAGTACCAAAAATGTTTAAGGAAATAGAAGCGGGTCGCATAGCAGGCCCCTTCCAGGAACCCCCTTTAGAGCAGCTAGTAGTGTCCCCCTTGTGTGTAGTACCAAAAAAGACGCCTGGAAAATTCAGATAAATACAGCACATGTCATACCCCGCTGGAGGGTCGGTAAACAATGCTGTCACGGGCGGTGGGCTGGGTAGGATCGCGCGGGTTTCAGGAACCACTTGACGACCAGCAGAGGCAGGGGTAAAACGTGCAGGCTTTATTATAGAAGGTTTCATAAAGAAATGTAAGCACTTTCAAATATGGCTTTGACAAGGCTTTAAACTAAAAAGTCTTAAACCTCTTTGGAAAGTTCCATTTAGGACCCAGAGAGGTTAGAGTTCACGACTCTGTGTAAGGGCAGCTGTATTGAGGGAGACTCCCTTGTATATTGGAAGAGGGTGGTATGTCCAGAAAAGAATAACGGTGGAATTCGGTATAACTGAGTCTAGCAATGATACGGTGAAAGAGAGGATATTGGTCTGGAGTGGAATTGAAGGTTCTGTGGCAAGGCGTAGGGAAATCCGGAGCTGGATAGGTGGATTCCAAGACAGGACCAGGAGATGGCAGTGGTTCGGAATACGACGACAGCAATCCAGGATCTTTCTAACCTCGAATTCCGTATCTCCTTTGATGGGAACTGGTGGAGTCTTTTTGGGGGGCTTGGGATGGTAGATGCTCAAACTAACTGGTTTTAAAAGAGAAATATGAAAGGAAATGGAGGTTTGCATCGAAGAAGGCAGCTTTAACTTGTACGCAGCAGGGTTGAGGACCTGGATGACGGGATATGGGCCAATGAAGCGAGGAGCCAATTTCATCGAGGGCAGACGGAGACATAGGTTACGAGTGGATAACCAGACCAGATCCCCTACTTTTAGTTGGGGTGCAGCTCTCCATTTTCGGTCAGCGAACCTTTTGTAACGGTTCAATGCTTTCAATAAGGCATGATGAACATTAGTCCAAATTTTTGAAAAACGAGAGAGAGGAGATTGGACAGCAGGGACGTCTGGAACAGGTAGACTAGTGAACTCGGGTGAACGAGGATGTCGACCATAGACTGTGAAGAACGGAGTGGAGCCAGAAGATGAATGGTATGAATTGTTATGAGCAAACTCTGCCCAGGGAAGTAGGTCTACCCACTCATCCTGCGTGGAGGAGACATATAGGCGAAAAAACGCCTCCAGGTCTTGATTCACCCGTTCCGTCTGGCCGTTGGTTTGCGGATGGTAAGCTGAAGAGAATTTCAAGTCGATCTGTAGAGATGAACATAGGGCTCTCCAGAACCTGGCAACGAACTGGACCCCACGGTCAGAGACAATTTCGGTAGGAAGGCCATGGAGCTTAAAGATGTGGGAGATGAAGAGCTGAGCCAACAGTGTAGCAGATGGTAGAAATTTCAGGGGAACGGAATGAGCCATCTTGGAGATTCGGTCGACCACTACCCAAATCACTGTGTGGTCTTTGGATGCTGGAAGTTCTGAAATGAAGTCCATGGACAAGTGGGACCAGGGACGACAGGGAATGGGTAGCGGTCATAGGAATCCTGCAGGAGTCACTCGAGGTACCTTATGTTGCGCACAAGTGGGACAGGACGAGATGAAGTTGTGGATGTCTGTCCTCATGGAAGGCCACCAATATGAGCGCTGTAGGAAGGATTGGGTCTTTTGAGTCCCTGGATGTCCACGGAGGCGGGAGGCATGGGCCCAAGTCAGGATTTTTTTCCGTAACTTGGTAGGTACAAAGATTTTCCCCAGAGGTGGAGTAGGATGGAGCTGAGTTTCAGTGAAAACCAATGGGTTCAGAATAGGCTGCGGTTCAGGAGCATCAGGGGAAGTGGAGTCAAAGGAGCTGGACAGGGCATCGGCTTTACTGTTCTGTGAACCAGGAAGGTATATAATCTGGAAGTCAAATCGTTCGAAGAATGTGGCCCACCGAACTTGCCTAGAAGAGAGGCATTGTAAATTGCTAAGGAAGGAGGTTCGTATGATCGGAGTATATGGTTGATTCGATGTCGTACAGCATGTCTCGGAAAATGTCATTAGCAAATTGCTGGAAAACTGCTGGCGCGTTACACAAGCCAAAGGGCATAACTAAGGGGGTTATTCTAGTTCATTCTTTCTGACAAAATCCTTCTTAGATGGACAAAACCATGTGCACTGTGGGTGGGGCAGATATAACATGTGCAGAGAGAGTTAGATTTGGGTGGGGTTTTTCTTCAAAGTGAGATCTATATTGCAGTGTAAAATAAAGCAGTCAGTATTTTCCCTGCACAGAAACAAAATAACTCACCCAAATCTAATTCTATCTGCACATGTTACATCTGCCCCCCTGCAGTGCACATGGTTTTGTCCATCTAAGAAGGATTTTGTCAGAAAGAATGAACTAGAATAAACCCCTAAATATTCGAAATGTCCATCTCGGGTATTAAAGGCTGTTTTACATTCGTCCCCGGACCGTATGCGAATTAGGTTTTTAGCACCCCGAAGATCTAGCTTAGTGAACACTGCAGCTCCTATCACTTTGTCAAACAGTTCCGTAATTAAAGGAAGTGGGTAACGGTTCTTAATGGTAATATCATTCAAACCGCGGTAATTGATACAAGGGCGGAGTGTGCCATCTTTCTTCACGAAAAAGAAGCCCACTCCCGCAGGTGAAATGGACGGTCGGATAAACCCCTTATTGAGATTCTCTTGAATGTAGGCAGACATAGCCTCGGTCTCAGGAATAGAAAGAGGATAGGTACGGCCACGAGGGGGAGTCTTTCCAGGAATTAGCTCGATGGGACATTCCCAACTGTGATGGGGTGGCAAGGTGTCTGTGCCTCCCTTGCTGAACACATCCTTGAAGGAATGATACTGTGATGGTTGAGAAGTGATGGAGTCATCTGGAGAAGTCTGCCGGAGTGGTAGAACTTGGGAGAGGCAATTGGAAAAACAGTTTGAACCCCAGGCTTTGATCTCCATGGAACTCCAGTCAAGATGGGGGCTATGCTTGGTTAGCCAGGGAAGTCTGAGGACAAGGTCATGAGAGGACTTGGGAATGGCAAGAAACTCTGTCATCTCGCGATGGAGAAGTCCTACTTGTAGCAGCAATGGGATAGTCTGGTGGGTGACTTGCCCTTGGGTGATGCCACTGCCATCCACAGCGGTTGGGTACAATGGTTGCTTCAAGGGGTGTACCTCCACTGCAAATTGGGAGACTAATCCAGCCGTGAGGAAGTTACTGGCGGCCCCAGAGTCTAATAACGCCTTTACAGGAACCCGACCTTGTTGAAGAGATAGGTGTACCAGGAGAGAAGATTTTGTAGCTGTAGGAGAGGTAACCAATACTCCCAATTTGGCCTCTCCTTTGCCGATCAGGACAGGTCGTTTCCCGGCCGCCGGGAACAGGAAGACACGAGATGAGATGCAGACCCACAGTACATACACAGGTTTTCTCTTCATCTACGAGATCTCTCTTCGGGAGTGAGACAGAACCGGTTAACCTGCATGGGTTCTTCAGGAGGAATGCTGGTTGGAGGACTCTGCTTTGGTGCAGGCAGATTGGAGGAGGGTCGGAACTTGAGACGGTCTGAACCTCTCTAACTGCCATTCCTGGAGTCGAAGGTCCACCTTGTTGCATGAGTATATTAACTCACTCAAGCTGGCTGGAGTGTCTTGGGTGGTAAGTTCATCTTTCAAACGTCCGGAGAGGCCATTCCGGAAAGCCGACAGGAGCGCCTCTTCATTCCAGCTTAGTTCCGAAGCCAGCGTTTGGAACTGGATCACATATTGGCTGACTAGTCGACTGCCCTGCCGGATTTTCAGGATTTCAGTAGCGGTAGAAGACACCCTTCCAGGCTCGTCAAAGATCCTATGGAAGGCCGAGATGAAGCCAGCGTAGTCAGACAGCAGCGGATCTGATCATTTCCATAATGGAGATACCCATTCTAAGGCAGAGCCGGTAAGGATAGATACTATATAGGCCACTCGTGACTTAGGCGTGGGAAAGTTGGCTGGTTGGAGGGTGAAATGTACATCGCACTGGTTAAGGAATCCTCGGCAGGCCTTCGGCGTACCATCGAACTTATTGGGGGTGGGCAGATGGAGGTGAGGCGGAACAGATGACCCTGAGGTTCCAACGGGATGTGGTGTGAAAGAGCCCTGGGCAGGAGAAGCTGAAGCTGTAGATAGAGGTGGCTGTGGAGGAGTCAAGGTCTGCAGAAACTGGGCCATCTGCCGTTGGGAGGCCTCCAGTTGTTCCAAACGACTCATGATTGCCTGTAGAAGGTCAGTCGGTAGTTCTTGATTCCCACTCGAATCCATGGGGTCAGTGCAAACTGTCACGGGCGGTGGGCTGGGTAGGATCGCGCGGGTTTCAGAAACCACTTGACGACCAGCAGAGGCAGGGGTAAAACGTGCAGGCTTTATTATAGAAGGTTTCATAAAGAAATGCAAGCACTTTCAAATATGGCTTTGACAAGGCTTTAAACTAAAAAGTCTTAAACCTCTTTGGAAAGTTCCATTTAGGACCCAGAGAGGTTAGAGTTCACGACCCTATGTAAGGACAGCTGTACTGAGGGAGACTCCCTGGTATATTGGAAGAGGGTGGTATGTCCAGAAAAGAATAACGGTGGAAGACTGAGGAACTGAGTCCAGCAATGATACGGTGAAAGAGAGGACATTGGTCTGGAGTGGAATTGAAGGTTCTGTGGCAAGGGGTATTATGAGATCCAGGCGTAGGGAAATCCGGAGCCGGATAGACGGATTCCAAGACAGGACCAGGAGACCTCAGTGGTTCAGAATACTGGAGAAAGGACAGGATGGACTGAACTGCGGACTAGCAGAGACCAGAGTGAGCCAGTAGTATCCAACTGCAAAGAGGCAAGAAGACCTTTGCACTGACACAGTTAGCCCAAGGCAGATCCCCTAAATACCTAGTGGGCAGCTGCCATTGGCCAGACAGTGCAGGGAGGCAGGAAACAGAACCTGGTGGCCAATCTGCACATTGCCCACATCCAAGATGGCGGCGCCGGCTTCCGGCGCTGCCTCAGTCACACTCCCAGGTCCCCCAGGCTTCCCCCAGCATGCAGCACTCTCCCTGGCTGCCGAAGGCCCGGAGCAACATGGCGCCCGGATTCCCAGCCTCAGAATGGACAGGCGGCGGCGGGCACGGAGAGTTGAGTAACGGACCCGCTGCGGCCGTCCGTGACAAATGCTATAGAAAAGCAGAAGTGCAGTGTGGCTTACCAGTCTTTTTAGGATGCGCTCAAAATAGCCTTTCTAATGGTCGGCCAGGATAATACTGATAGATGCGAGCAGCTGCTCAAATCCACCCAGGTGCTATTCCACACGTTTGGGGTACCCATAGCAACAGAAAAAAACAAAGGGCCAACAACAAGGCTATACTACCTAGGCATAGAAGTAGACACCTCAGACAAGCCTTGTAGGTTACCAGAAGACAAGGTGTCCAACCTCCTGGGGCAGATTAGCGAGCACGCAAGGGCAAAGAAATTGACACTAAAACAGCTCCAATCCTTGCTGGGGTCATTAAACTTTGCATGCAGGGTGATCCCCCCAGGCAGAATCTTCTGCCAAACTGGAAAGGGCCACAGCGGGGGTGAAAAATCACTTGGTTAGGTTAACGGCAGAAATGAGAGAAGACATGCTCATGTGGGAAACCTTTTTGTAGAAATTCAATGGAGTAAGGATCCGGCCGGCACTGACTGTGCCAAAAAGAAGTTACACCTATACACGGACGCAGCGGGGTCATGGGGCTTCAGAGCTTACCTAGAGGGAGAATGGTGCACTGCACTGTGGCCCCAGAGCTAGACAGAGGAGGGGCTGACAAAGAACTTGCTGCTTCTGGTTTGGTCAGGACCACAAACATCCCTTAAGCACCTCATCGAGGATATTAACCAACGAGATGGTCCAATAAAATTAACTTATTGTCTGGATGAAAAACAAGTCAACTACCTGGATGTATCCATCGGACTCAATCAAGGTACAATTAGTACAACAATTTTTCATAAACAAACCGACAGGAACACGTTGCTGGAGTATAGTAGCCATCATCCACCTGCCCTTAAAAAGGGTCTCCCTAAATCCCAGATGATTAGGGTGGCACGTATTACCAGTGAACAGTCTCAACTTGCAACCAACCTGGAGATAATGCAAAAAAAGATTTATTGACCGGGGCTTTGATCACAGTATTCTAGAACAGCAGAAAAAAAGAAGTCCTGGCCATGCCGAGGGAGTCCCTTTTAAAAGCAAGTGTGAAAAGATCATTAGGCAACAAGATCCCATTTGTATCTACGTTTACACCAGCTACACAATTATTGTCCAGGGCGGCAAGTGCGCTCTGGCCTATCGTCTCAAGCGACAAGACTTTGCCAACATTCAGAGAGAAAACCATCATGCCCAGCTTCAAACGGGGAAATAATTTAAAGCACATACTAGTAAAAACTAATGTAATCCCTAAACCCAGCCCCACTATATTCAACATCCAAACTAAAAGACCTGGCTGTTATAGATGCCCCTCCTGCACAACGTGCAAAACTATGGAGATGGGCCACCAATTTAAACATCCACAGACTGGAAAACAGTTTCAAATCAGGCATGTTTTAACTTGCAGATCGCAATTCATCATCTACATGGTGAGATGTCCTTGCGGCAAAATATATGTGGGACAAACTATTAGAACTTTCAGGGAAAGGATGGCGTTACACCGATCCGCCATATTGTCTACCTTAAAAGGGAAACCGGTAGATCAACCCGTCGCGAGGCACTTTAGAGAAAATGGACATACAGGGGCAGACCTAAAAAGCCAAATTATAGACCATATACCGCCGTTAATAAGAGGAGGTGATAGGCAAAAACTATTATTTTAAAGAGAATCCGAGTGGATATATAGACTGAATGCCTTGGCACCGACGGGCCTGAATGAGATGATAGCTTGGAATGTATTTTTATAATTCTGATATTAAGTACTTGTATAATTCCAATTTAAAGATGTACCTGGTGTTCTGTATACAACAAATATGGCTGCATATGCCCAAATGTGTAGTAGGGGTGCATACAGTGCTTTGGTTTAGAGAACTCTAAATAATAATAAGATATATGATTAGCTGTAGCTGTAATCCCAGAACTAATTGCAATAATGACAAGGGATGAACTGGATATTGTGGCTATTACAGAGACATGGTGCAATGAAAATCATGACTGGGACATAGCTATACCAGGATATACTTTATTTAGGAATGACAGATTGGGAAAAATTGGAGGAGGGGTTGCAATATATGTGAAAAAATATATAAAGACTACCTTAATACAAAGTATTGAAGAAAAAACGGAGGTGACCATCGAAACAGGGGAGAAGGCGATTCTTCGTATAGGGGTGATCTACAGACCACCAGGTCAGGACGAGGAACTAGACAAGAGCCTATTGCAGGACATCAATAAAATGGCATTAAAAGGAGAGGTGATAATCATGGGAGACTTTAATCTACCTGATGTAAACTGGGAGCTGCCTGTTGCAAGTTCCACCAGAAGTAGGGACATGCTGAATTCCTTGCAAGGAGCATCCCTCCAGCAATTGGTGAGGGAGCCCACTCGTAAGGACGCAATATTAGACTTAATACTTACAAATGGTGACAGAATATCTGACATAAATGTGGGTGAAAATCTGGGATCCAGTGACCATCAAGCAGTATGGTTCAAAATAAAGACAGAGACTGACTCATCGCACACAAAAACAAAGGTGTTAGATTTTAGGAAGGCTGATTTTGTAGAGATGGGAAACTCTGTAAGGGATTCTTTGGCAGAGTGGAAGAACTTGGAAGGAGTGCAGGATAAGTGGGAAAAATTAAAAAGTGCAATTCTAAAAGCAACAGTACTTTGTGTCAAAAGAGTTAGGAAAAACACAAGAAAAAGAAAGCCATTGTGGTTTGCAAAAGAAGTAGCAAGTATTGTGAAAGCAAAAAAGTTGGCCTTTAAGAAATTTAAGCAGACGCAGAAGAATGAGGACAAAGAGGTGTATCTTGTTAGACAGAAGGAGGCTAAGAAGGTAATCAGATGTGCAAAAGCACAGGCTGAAGAGAAAATGGCCCAGTTAGTGGGTAAAGGGGGGAAAACTTTTTTTAGGTATATAAGTGAAAGGAGAAAAACAAAAAGTGGAATAATTAGACTGAAGACAGAGAGTGGAAGTTTTCTTGAGGGGGACAATGTAATAGCAGATAATATTAATAATTATTTCTGCTCAGTATTCACTGCTGAAAGAGAGGGGAAGGGGCCACAGTTAAGTTGCAAGTATAGTCAGAAAACTGAGGGAGAGACAAGTACATTTACAGAGGAGAAAGTCCTCACAGAACTCTCAAAACTGAAAGTGGATAAATCGATGGGGCCAGATGGGATACATCCAAGGATACTAAAAGAGCTTAAAGGGGAGCTGGTAAAACCAATAACAGAATTATTCAACCAGTCACTAGCTACTGGAGTAATCCCAGAGGACTGGAAAACAGCGAATGTAGTCCCACTGCACAAAAGTGGAAGCAAGGAAGAGGTAAGCAACTATCGACCAGTGAGCCTTACATCAGTAGTAGGGAAATTGATGGAAACACTCTTAAAACAAAGAGTTGTAGAATATCTCAAAACCAGCAATTTACAGGATCCAAAACAGCATGGGTTTACTGGGGGAAGATCATGTCAAACAAATCTTATTGACTTTTTTGACTGGGTGACTAAAGTAATAGATCAAGGTGGGGCTGTAGATGTAGCTTATCTAGACTTTAGTAAAGCTTTTGACACTGTCCCACATCGCAGACTGTTAAATAAACTTGAAAGCTTGGGATTGGATTCTAAGATAGTTGAATGGATAAGAGCGTGGTTGCAGGACAGAAAACAGAGAGTTGTAGTAAACGGAGTACAGTCAAAGGAGGGAAAGGTTACAAGTGGAGTACCCCAGGGATCTGTACTTGGACCGGTGCTTTTTAATATCTTTATTGGTGATATTGCAAATGGAATTGAGGGTAAAATGTGCCTTTTTGCAGATGACACAAAGGTATGCAACAGGGTAGACACACCAGGAGGGGTAAAACAAATGATTGAGGATCTAGGCAGATTAGAGAAATGGTCAAGAGAATGGCAACTACAGTTTAATGCCAAAAAATGCAAAATCATGCACTTGGGTCTCAGAAATCCAAAGACTCAATATAGTATAAATGGCACTATAATGGAAACTACTGAGGAAGAGAGGGATCTAGGTGTCACTATTTCAGGGGACTTAAAAGCAGGTAGGCAATGTAACAAAGCAATGAAGAAGGCAAGTCAGATGCTTGGTTACATAGGGAGAGGTATCAGCAGTAGAAAGAAAGAAGTAATAATGCCACTGTATAGGTCATTGGTACGACCTCACCTAGAGTATTGTGTTCAGTTCTGGAGGCCATATCTCCAGAAGGATATAAATACATTAGAGACTGTACAAAGAAGAGCAACTAAAATGGTGCATGGCCTACATCACAAAACGTACCAGGAAAGACTAAAAGATCTTAATATGTATACTTTAGAGCAGAGAAGGGAAAGGGGGGACATGATAGAAACTTTCAAATATATCAAGGGCTTTAACAAGGTACAGGTGGGAGACATTCTTCACAGGAAGAGGAGCAACAGAACACGAGGACATGCACTGAAACTAGAGGGAGGAAGATTCAGGGGAAATGCGAGGAAGAATTTTTTCACAGAAAGAGTAGTAGATAAGTGGAATAGCCTCCCAACAGAGGTGGTAGACGCAAATACAGTAGTACAATTTAAACATGCTTGGGATAAGCATATTGATATCCTTACAAAAAAATAAGGATCAAATATGGTTTGAGGTAACATGTTTAAAAAAAGGGGCAGACTAGATGGGCCAAGTGGTTCTTATCTGCCGTCAAATTCTATGTTTCTATGTAGTTTACCGGCAATTTTGATACATATTATTTAATAATTAACACTACACATTTTTGACTAAATTTAATGGTAGACCTTTTTAATGGTTTTAAAGTTTTTTTGCACTTTGTTTTTATATCCAGCATCTTTTCATAGCTGGTCTTAACGTTTTGGCAGATCAGAAAGCGTGAGGAGGGGAAGCACCAGTCACCTAGAAGCAGCGACAGGGCATATTCAACACAGCGTTGCCTGGTAACCAGCAACACTGACACTCCGGCTTCTCCCCGCTAGCGTCAGGTAGTTGCTAGGTAACGGCCCGACTGGAGGGGAGTATCGTCATCAGCACTTCTGGATTGGCGGCTCCCGCACGCCGCAGTTTTGTTAGATACACAGTAGGGAAGGGGTATGGGTGTACACATCAGTCTGCTATTTAAGGTAATACATACACTTATACTTTTTTGCACAGCACTTTATGCACCTTGGAGGATACACATCCTGATGAAAAGGCCAAGCGGCCTTATAACGTCGACAAGACGCCTTGCATTTCATTACTTCAATGAAATAAAAGAACTTCACCTTTAAAGTAAGCCCGCAGAGTGTCACTTCTTTTCTTCCCCTTGGGGGGGCACATAAATTTGAGACATATATATATATATATATATATATATATATATATATATATATATACACACACACACATCACTTGGTAGCTCCATGCTCCTCTCACGCTATCTCCAGCTATTACTGCATACCCTCCAACATGACCCATTCCATTAGGTACAAAATGCTCTGTTCCAGGACTTTCCTCTGACATATAATTGCCATCACCTCTGTTGATACACCTTTCTTATAAATCAATTAGTTCAACACAGGTGATGGCAATCATACATTAAAAGGGAAGTCCAGGAACAGATACTTTTGTCAATGAGGGTAGAGGGAAGGGGAAAAAGTATTTTATTCCGCACTGAAAGGTCCTTATGTTCGCCTTTTGTTCTGCTATCTCTTAGATATTCTATACTCTATTTCTTTAGATATTGGTTAATTTGTCTATTTGAAAAAGAGAGGTGATGCTACCCTTCTCTAATATATTAGTATATAAGAAGAAAAAAGGGGGGGGGGACAGTAGCGAAAAAAATGGGTGCCGCCTGCAGATATCTATATTGGGCGTCCAACTGATATTTATACGCTTAAAATTTAACTTTTAATGTATACAATAATTAAAAAAGATGTGTATTAATTACACTATCTTATTAGAACAATAGTATAGAGTGCAAAAAGTTTAGAAAAAGTGATTAAAAGAGTCGGGATGTGGATGCTCTTTTGTGTCTATGTTAGATTACGTCCTGCTCTCCCTATCACTTAGAGGAGAAAATCTACTTTGTATGTGTTTATTTGGTTCTGTCTTTGATGTTATAACTGTCTGTTCCTACTATAGTTCACATTTGTCTATTGCTGCTATATGGACAGCATTCTGCTACAATGTTGCCCTTCTTGTCTTCAAGGCTACTTATTTATGATTTTTTGACACAATTATGTTTCACTTTTAATCCGATGCCAGCTCTCTTTCAGTAGTTCCCACCTTTCACTGTCCGCCCTTCGATATGTGTATCCAATTTGTGTCGCAGCTTCTCTGTTCTTATGCGGTGATTATATTGATTTTATAGGATCAGAGCCTGCGTGTTGCTTTTATATTTTTGTTTTTTATTTATTTATTTATTATTTTAGCGTATTTCAGCAATATTTCTTGTGTAGTGTCAAACGGTCTTTATTTTATATTCTTTGTTACTTGGCAGTCACTGTAGTTGTCAGTGTATGCTGCTTTGCTATCTCACAACGGCGTCTCCACAGTTGTTTAGGAGCAATAGTTTTATTCTATGTCCAATTCGTGGTGCAATTCTATGTCCAACACACGGTGCAATATGATTGCTAGCGATATATTGCTAGCAATGTATCCCCAGTAGGGTTACCACCTCATCCCTTTAATTCCGGACAAATATTAATTACACAGGTTCTGTGGCTGGCTGACTTCAAGACTCCATTTCACCTGGTTTAAACTGCCACAGAACCTGTCTAATTAGTATGTGTCCGGAATTAAAGGGATGAGGTGGTAACCCTAATCCCCAGCAATCATATTGCTCAGTGTCTCCTTTTCATCAGCGATGAAAAGGAGACACTGCTACAGGGCGGAGGGGGAGCGCAGCAGCAGCAGACGCTGCTGCTGTCACTTTGATGGGAGGAGGGAGCAGCAGCACGGGGCTGAGGGAGCACAGCAGCAGCAGACGCTGCTGCTGTCACTTTGATGGGAGGACGGAGGGAGCAGCGGCACGGGGCTGAGGGAGCGCAGCAGCAGCAGACGCTGCTGCTGTCACTTTGATGGTAGGAGGGAGGGAGCAGCGGCACGGGGCTGAGGGAGCGCAGCAGGAGCAGAGGCTGCTGCTGTCACTTTGATGGGAGGAGGGAGGGAGCAGCGGCACGGGGCTGAGGGGATCAACGCTGATCTCCCCGGCGCTGACCTCCCGGCACAGCGATCGCCGGGAAAAGCCGGTGGTGGGATCCAGCTGCAGCCGTGCGGCCGGGCCGTGGCCGTCCCGTGTGAATGGACACAATAGTGTCCATTCACAACTAATGTGTGCGGCACGGCTCCCTGGCCGTGCGGGATTTCACCGTCCGGCAGGAGCCGGAATGTGTGAAACCAGCCTGACAGTGAAATCTCAGACAGTTTTGTTAGATACACAGTAGGGAAGGGGTATGGGTGAAAACCGGACCAACACAAAACCTCGGGACCGCACATCAAACTCTGCATTTTGTAGCTTGTAGCCTCCGGTCCGGGGGGTGTCCTGTCCGGGGGGGCTGCCTGTCACACCTGTCACCAGGTAGAGGAGGAGGGGGGGGGGGGTAGAATAAAGCCTCCCTGTATGGTCCGGGCATGTAGCAAAAACCAGACGTCCGGACCACCCGGGGAGGCTGTAATCTCCCCTCCCCCATGTCCCTGGTGATAGCTATCACAGGAACCCCCCGGACAAGACACCCCTGGACAGGACACCCCCCGGACCGGACCCTACAAGCTCCGGACTGCAGATTTTGATGTTCTGTCCGGCAGTCCGGGGTTTAGTCCGGTGACGGTCTGGTTTTTACATAGTCCCGTAGGGAAGGATCGGAGATCGGTGCTATATATTGCGCTGCAGCCGCTCACCTCATACAAAGTGTGAGCGCTGCCCACTTCCCCTGGTATTGGGAGTGCGGTATCAGCGTAATAGTGGGATCTAGGACAATTTAATTAAGCACACATTAGGGAAGGTTTGTCAATCGCTGCTGTGTACCACTTAGCGTTGCAGCTGCTCCCCACATACAGTGTGAACGCTGCCCGTTTTGTAATAATTTTGTACCTAATGGAGAGGGCAGGGCCGAAACTAGGGTTTCCGGCGCCCGGGGCAAGGCAGTCATTTGGTGCCCCCCCCCCCCCCCCACAGTGATGCTGCTGCGCGCCGGAGGCGCGCTGAAATTTTCGGGGGTGTGTGTGGCCTAATTTGGGGGCGTGGCCTATAATCACTGCTCTCCCGCGAGGCCACGCCCCCATTTTGCCGCTATGGGGGCATGACCCAGAGGCTCTGTGAGCCTCTAGCCATGCCCCCAGCCCCCTGGCTGCGGGAATAGACGCTGTGCGCATGCGCACAGCGTTTATTCCCCGCTGCTTAGTTAGCAGCTGACAGGGGGGACCGGACCAAATGACGCTTTGTCCCTGGCGCCGGAGACCCCCCCCTCCCCGCACAGTCCTCTCACCGCCACGGCTGCTGCCCTTCTCCTCCTCATCCCATGCTGCTGATGGTGTAGCCGCATCTTACTTTGACTTCGTCCGTCTCCTACTAGCGCTGCGGCGGGAAGCGCTGATGACTTCAAAAAGACTTGCCGGACGCTGATTGGCTGAATTCAGCCAATCAGCGTCCGGCAAGTCTTTTCGAAGTCACCAGCGCTTCCTGCAGCCGCGCTAGTAGGAGATGGACGGAGTCAAAGTAACATGCCCAGTACATGATTGACTGACTGTAATTGGAGGTTGGGTACAGCATATATATCTGCTTTCCCATGCCTCTAATCACACACTCACACGCACATAATCTAGGGTTACCACCCGTCCGGGATTACTCCGGACAGTCCGGTAATCAAGCCCGGTGTCCGGAGTCCGTACGGGTGGTGTTCCCGGACTATACAATGTCCGGGAACGGATGACAGGAGGAGATGCGCTGCAGTGCACACCTTGCGCTGCTGCCAGGACTCGGAGGGAGAGGCGGTGCTTGTGTAACATGCTGCTGCTGTCAGTGTATTAGACAGACAGCAGCCGGCGCCGGCAGCAGGGAGGAGGGACTTACATTAGATGTTGAACTTGTGGCTGCGGCAGAAGTAGAGAGCAGCAGCAGCAGGGGAAGTCTCTCTACCTCTCCTCCTTCACTGCGGTGCGGAGCCCCTCCCCCATGCTCTCAGCATCAGGGTTCAGGACAGCATGTGCCGAGCTGTGATTGGAGGAGCTCGGCACATGCTGATTAGAAGAGCACCGATTGGAGGAAACTATAACACTTTGATCATAAAAAAAACAGAGGATTTCATAGCATGGCGTTCTCTGTGAGTATACACAGCGCTGCAAGTATGGCGGTACGGGGTGGTACGGCGTACCATTAAAAGAAATACTGCCGGTACCCCGTACCGCCATAACAAATCTGCCCCAAAGTGTTTAATGCGCATGCGCGCATATGTAAGTGGCGGGGGGCGTGGTTTTCGCCGCCCCGCCACAGCTGATCGGAGCGGAGGGGAGCGCATTGCGCTTCTCTCCCTCCCCTCCCTGTGTCACTCAGACTAGGCTGTCAGGCGACAGCCAATCAGCGCTCGCGGGCTGGCAGCCAATCAGGAGCCAGCCCGCGAGATAGACAGAGCCAGGCAGAAGAGACGGGAGATGCGCTCCCTCCCCCTCCCCTCCCCAGGGAAGCAGAACAGCGGGGGACTATAGGGGGGAGAGGACCTGACTGCCCCGGACACAGCCAGCACTGGTGAGTTGTGCTGCTGTGGGGGCATTTATGTGTGGCACTGTGGGGGCATATTATATCTGGCACTGGGGGCATATCTGGCACTGGGGGCATATGTGTGGCACTGTGGGGGCATATATCTGGCACTGGGGGCATATGTGTGGCACTGTGGGGGCATATGTGTGGCACTGGAGGCATATGTGTGGCACTGTGGGGGCATATGTGGCACTGGGGGCATATGTGTGGCACTGTGGAGGCATATGTGGCACTGGAGGCATATGTGTGGCACTGTGGGGGCATATGTGGCACTGGGGGCATATGTGTGGCACTTTGGGGGCATATGTGGCACTGGGGGCATATGTGTGGCACTGGGGGCATATGTGTGGCACTTTGGGGGCATATGTGGCACTGGGGGCATATGTGTGGCACTGGGGGAATATGTGTGGCACTGTGGGGGCATATCTGGCACTGGAGGCATATGGGTGGCACTGTGGGGGAATATCTGGCACTGGGGGCATATGTGTAGCACTGTGGGGGCATATCTGGCACTGGGGGCATATGTGTGGCATTGTGGGGGCATATATCTGGCACTGGGGCACTGTGGGGGCATATCTGGCACTGTGTGGGCCTATTAGTAATGGGCATCAGTTGTGCGGTGTAATGAGCATTATGGTGTGGGGAATAATGTGTAACGGGCATTATGGTATGGGTCATATGTATTGGGTGTGTGACGCGTAACAGGCATTACTGTGTAAACTTTGGCCGTGTGCCTTTGGCGTGCAATATTCCAGCCACTCCCCCTAGTGTCATATGACCACGCCCCTGGTCACACCCCCTGACCACGCCCATTTTTCGGCGCACGCCTTCGGCGCGCGGCACAGTACCACTAAGACCTTTTTCCTACTTGCACCACTGAGTATACAGTTCTCTGTCTCTGGCTCCTGCCTCTCCCTGCAGCTTCTCTATCTTTCTCTGTCTCTGTCAGTGCCTATCATCTGTCCCACTCCCTCCCTGCACAATATCTGCCCCATCCAGCTGACCCTCATCTGTGCTACCCCCTCTCTGTCCAGTATCTGCCTTCCTCTCCCTGCCCAGCATCTGTCCCCCCTCTCACTGCCCACCATTGCTCCCCTTCTCTCTGCCCAGCACCTCTCCCTCTCTCTCTGCCCAGCATCTTACCCCCTCCCTGCTCATCATCTGTCCCCCCACTCTGCCCAGCATCTCCCCCCCCCCTATTCCTCTTTGCCCAACATCTATCCCTGTCTCCCCACCATCTGTGTCCTCTGCCCAACAGCTATCTCCCTCTCCCCACATCTGTCCCCCCTCTCTCTACCCAGCATCTGACCCCTCCCCTTCTCTTTCCCCAGCATCTATTCCCCCTCTCTCCCAACATCTGTCCCCATAGGCATGTACACAGTGGGTGTGCCAGGTGTCAACAGGTACACCCTAATGCACCAGCCGCCGCTGTCACTCACATCATGTGCGGGGACAGAGCTTGTGTGGACAATGTAGCAGCACATTATGTGTTACTTAAGTGCTGGCCACCACGAGTCATAGGTAGTGTTTTAATGGTGGCTACTGCCTAGCAGTGTGCAGTGGCCGTGAAGGCAGAGGACAAGGAGGCGGCAGCAGCAGAGGCAAAAAAGTGGAGGCCTCTTTACCCACAATAAAAAAGTGATATGGATGAATTTGACCATGCTGCCTTTAGTTTGGGGTGTCTCTCACTGATTGACCCTTAGTAGTAAATTAAATGTGGCTTGCATTAAATGGTGCAACAGGTGAGACGAGAGAGAGTGAAAAAAATGTAAATGGTTTATTAATTTATCATCATGTTGTCAGTACGGTAATTATTATTGGCAACACACCGATGATAAACTAATAAACCATTTTTATTTTTTTCATTCTCTCGCCTCACCTGTTGATCTGTTTCGCTATTTTGTACAATCCACATTTCATGACTTGCCTGGATAAATGAGTTGCACGACTGGGGCAGTGAGGTTCTGTGAGGACCAGCCTCACCCCAGGGGTGGGGACTGGAACACCTGCTGTATGGCAGTGTATAAAGCAGGGCAGGCACTCACAGAACTTTTCTATGTCCTCCCTAGTGCCCTGTATTTCATTATGCCCTACATACCGTCCTGCATTGTTCTAAGCCCTTTCTACATTGCTCTATGCCGTCCCTAGCGCCCTGCATCTTACTATGCCCTCATTAGAGCTCTGCATCTCTCTATGCCCTCTACATCTTACTATGCCCTCCTTAGCGCCCTGCATTTCTCTATGCCCTGCCTAGTGCCGAGTCTCTCTATGCCCACCCTAACACCCTGCATCTCACTATGCCCTACCTAGCATCCTGCATCTCATTATGCCTCTCCCTCCCACCCTGCACCTCGCTATGCCCTCCATACCTCTCTCTCTATGCCCTCCCTACCCCTCTATGCTGGTTGGGCACACCCTAATAAAATGATCTGCACAAGCCTATGGCTGTCACCCTCTCTCAGCCCAGCATATGGTTGTTCCTCACCCTTTCCCTGGCCAGCATATAGCTGTCCTACCCTCTCTCTGCCCAGCATCTGGCTCCCCTTGTTCCACCTTTTCCCTCCAATCATTTTTCCTTGTACCCCATCTATCATTTCTATACTCTATCCATATTCAACCATTTTCCCTCTGCACCCACATTTCCCTTGTACCCCTGACAACTCACTATTCCTCTCACATTTCCCCTTCTCATGCCTCCACTTTCCTATTACTATTTCCTATTATAAGATGCATCACTACTTTGGATTTTATGTTCAATCAATGGACACTACTGTGAGCGTTATGTATAAGGGGCACTACTATTGTTGGCATTGTGTTTTTAAGTAATATTGCTATGGGATTTATATATAAGGGGCAATGCTACCGTGGGTGTTTTAAATGGCACCACTGTGGGCATTATGTTAAAGGGGCAATACTTCTCTGGGTATTATGTATAAGAGGCACTGCTGTGGGCTTTGTGTATAAGGATGACCATGTGTGGTGTAATGTGAATAAGATTGTGCTACTGTATGGTGTAATTGAGATTACCTGAAGGGTAAAAAAAGTGGCAGACTAGATGGGCCAAATGGTTCTTATCTGCCGTCAAATTCTATGTTTCTATGTTTAATTGAACTGGTGGTACTATTGTACTGCTATGCCCCTTCCTTATGATACCACACCCTTAATTTGTGTGTGCTTTCCCTTTATTTAATATGGGAGGGCGCCGGACACCCTAGCACCGTCCCTGTGCGCGCCGCTGCGGGGAAAGAGACAGAAAATTTAGCAATGGGATATCTTAATTGTAGGTTTTCCACTTAACTTCCATATAGTATAATACATTATGTCTACCCTTCCTAAGTGTACCAGTTTCCAAGGCAACGCATACTTCCATCCCTTGAAGTATTGAATCGGAAGTGGTCCGTTCCTATTACTGTCCTTGCGGATTTGCAATTTGGTTCCTAGCGGTGATGCTACTTTCTGCTGTACATGCGGTGTAACGTCCTGAGAGACTGGGGAGGTCAGAGGTTTTGCGGATGTGGGGGGAGAGATAGGGGTCGGCTAAGAGGCTGGTGTTGGTCAGCGTTATGTTGTCTTATTATTTGTGCACCTAGTACATGAGCGGAAATCTGGTCTGTAATCAGTGACATGTCAGAGCTGCACAGCAGGAGTGCTCCATGTTTTGCACCGATTATACAGATGCTGTATTCCACCTGCCTCCCAGACAGCTGCTATTACAATGTACGTTAGGTTTGCTTTTTTAGGATACAATACAGGTAACACCTATCATCAACCCTGATTAATGTATCCATCATTACCTACTTAGTGCTTTACACAGTCTGCATCTTCATGACAATTGGGCCTAATTTAGACCTGATTGCTGCTGTGCAAATTCGCACAGTGGCCGATTATCATTACACTGTGCATGCATCTGGTCTGCAATGCACGTGCGCAGCGTTGTTCAGAGATGAAATCCTGCTACTTTTTTATGCACATGGCATAACCTTTAATGGACATCATGGTGTGTGACATAACGTGTAATGGGCATTATGGCATGTGGTATACTATGTAATGGGTGTGTGACGTGTAATCGGCATTACGGTGACATTTTTTGTGCACATTCTCCCTACCTTACAAGAAGTTTGTTGAGTCCTGGCATAACGTGTAATTGACATTGCGGTGTATGGTGTAACACTTAATGGGCATCACGGTTTGCAAAATCAAGAACAGAATTGAAGCGAAGGATAAAAAAAAGATGGGTCAAGGGGCGGAGCTGGGGGTGGGTCAATGGGTGGACTGTGGGTTTGTCAAGGGGCGGGCAACTGTCCGGGAATCTCTAAACACAAAGGTGGTAACCCTAACATAATCTCCTAAGCAAAGATGGCAATTGTGCTTTTCTCCTCCCGCTATGCGCGTTTAGCTTGCCTCTGGTAATTTAACATGCCGCTACACCTGTCACCGGACCTCACAGCGCCCCTCACCTCCAGCGCCCGGTGCGCGTGACCCCCCAGCCCCCCCCTAGTTAGGGCCCTGGAGAGGGTCATGTTGGAGGGTATGTTATCGTGTAGCTCCATTCTCCTCTCCCGCTCCATGCGCATTGTCTCCAGCCATTACCGGGAAGCTCCGTGATCCCCTCCCTCTGCATATCCAGCCATCACTGGGTAGCTCACTCTATCCCCAGCTATTACTGTGTAGCTCCATGCTCCTCTGACTATCTCCAGCTATTACTGTCTAGCACCATGCTCCTCTCTTGCTCCTTGCGCATCGTCTCTCCAGCCATTTACTGGGAAGCCATATTAACCTCTCCCTGCATCTCCAGCCATCACTGGCCTGGGTAGCTCCATGCTCATCTCCCTGCATCTGTAGCACACTTGCCTACCTGACCCTCTCCATGAGGGAGAAAATGCTCTGTTCCTGGACTTACCTGGTAATGTATGATTGCCACCACCTGTGGTGAGCTAGTTACTTGAGGTGATGGCAATCATACATTACCAGGGAAGTCCATAAACAGAGCTATTTCTCCCTCATGGAGAGGGTCAGGTAGGCAAGTATGATCTCCAGCCATTACTGGGTAGCTCCATGCTCCTCTCCAGCTACATGCGCTTCTTCTGTCTCCAACCATTACTGGGAAGCTCCATGATCCTCTTTCTGCATCTCCAGCCTTCACTGGGTAGCTCCATTCCCTGCATTTGTAACCATCACTGGGTAGCTCCATGCTCCTCTCACTCTATCTCCAGCTATTACTGTGTAGCTCCATGCTCCTCTCCCTGCATTTGTAGTTATTACTGGGTAGCTCTATGCGATTCGTCTCCAGCCAACTCTGCGCCCCATGCTTTTAGAGGGCTTCGTTATGTAAGCCACGCCCTTGTTACTGATTGGCTGTTCATGACCATGTGCAGCTCCCAAACACAGATGTGGGTGGATGCAGACGGGTGCTGCCATAGGCAGACTGGGGGGGTTACGTGCTGACGTATAACGCTCTAGAAGTGTCAGGGTGATATCCGGAAGCGGCGGGGTCAGAGGTGACAGAGCGGGACATGGGCTGGTGGTAGGACTCCATCACCTCTAGGACTAGACTGTGACCTCCCCCCGTATCCTCCCCAGTGCTATTGTTTCTACCCCCATCCCCTGTTATTATTATTATATATATATACCACCCTCCTCTGTGCCACTGTTTTTACCCCCTCCTCTGTGTTATTATTACACCCCCCCTCCGTTGTGTTATTATATATAACCCCTCCCCTGAGTTATAATACATCCCCCCTCCTCTGCGTCATAATATATACCCCTCCTCTGTGTCATAATATATACCCCCTCCCCTGTGTTAAAATATATATATATATATATATATATATATACACACACACACACACACACACCCCTCCCCTGTGTTATTATATATATATATATATATATATATATATATACACTCCCCTCCCCTGTGTTTATATATATATATATACTCCCCTCCCCTGTGTTGTTTTATATACCCCCCCTCCCCTGTGTTTATATATACCCCCCCGCCCCAGTGTTGTTCTATATACCCCCCCCCCCTCCCCTGTGGTGTTCTATATACCCCCCTCCCCTGTGGTGTTCTATATACCCCCTCCCCTGTGGTGTTCTATATACCCCCCCCCCTCCCCTGTGGTGTTCTATATACCCCCCCCTCCCCTGTGGTGTTCTATATACCCCCCTCCCCTGTGTTATTATATATACCCCTCTCCCCTGTGCTATTCTATATACCCCCTCCCCTGTGTTATTCTATATATACCCCCTCCCATGTGTTGTGTGTGTGTATATATATATATATATATATATATATATATCCCTCTCTCCCCTCTATTATATATACCCCCCTCCCCTGTGGTGTTATTCTATGTACCCCCCTCCCCTGTGGTGTTATTCTATGTACCCCCCTCCCCTGTGGTGTTCTATATACCCCCTCCCCTGTGGTGTTCTATATACCCCCCCCCCCTCCCCTGTGGTGTTCTATATACCCCCCCCCTCCCCTGTGGTGTTCTATATACCCCCCTCCCCTGTGTTATTATATATACCCCTCTCCCCTGTGCTATTCTATATACCTCCTCCCCTGTGTTATTCTATATATACCCCCTCCCATGTGTTGTGTGTGTGTGTGTGTGTGTGTGTGTGTATATATATATATAACACAGGGGAGAGGGATATATATATATATATATATATATATATATATAACACACTGGGGAGAGGGGTATATATATAATAACACAGGGAAGAGGGTATATATAATAACACAGGGGAGAGGAGTATATATAATAACACAGGGGAGAGGGGTATGTATAATAACACAGGGGAGGGGTGTGTATGTGTATGTATGTATGTATGTATGTATGTATGTATATTTTTAACACAGAGGAGGGGGTATATATTATGACCCAAAGGAGGTGTGTGTGTGTATGTATATATATATATACATACACACACACACCCTCCTTTGGGTCATAATATATACCCCCTCCTCTGTGTTAAAAAATATACATACATACATAAACATACATACATACATACACATACACCCCTCCCCTGTGTTATTATACATTACCCCTCTCCCCTGTGTTATTATATATACTCCTCTCCCCTGTGTTATTATAATATACCCCTCTTCCTGTGTTATTATATATATACCCCTCTCCCCAGTGTGTATATATATATATATATATATATATATATATATCCCTCTCCCCTGTGTTATTATATATACTCCTCTCCCCGTGTTGTTATATATACCCCCTCCCCTGTGTTGTGATATATATATATATATATATATATATATATATATATTTACACACATACATACACCCCCCATCCCCTGTGTTATTATATACACCCCCTCCCCTGTGTTATTATATACACCCCCTCCCCTGTGTTATTATATATATATATATATATATATATACACCCTCCCTTGTGTGTGTGTGTATGTATATATATATATATATATATATATATATCCCTCCCCTGTGTTGTGTTTATATATATATATATATATATATATATACACCCCCCTCCTCTGTGTTATTATATATATACCCCCCTCCCCTGTGTTATTTTATTTATATATATATATATATATATATATATATATATATACCCCTCTCCCCTGTGTCTTGATGTATAACCCCTCTCCCCTGTGTCTTGATGTATACCCCTCTCCCCTGTGTCTTGATTTATACCCCCCTCCTCTGTGTCTTGATGTATACCCCCCTCCTCTGTGTCTTGATGTATACCCCCCTCCTCTGTGTCTTGATGTATACCCCCCTCCTCTGTGTCTTGATGTATACCCCCCTCCTCTGTGTCTTGATGTATACCCCCTCCTCTGTGTCTTGATGTATACCCCCCTCCTCTGTGTCTTGATGTATACCCCCCTCCTCTGTGTCTTGATGTATACCCCCTCCTCTGTGTCTTGATGTATACCCCCTCCTCTGTGTCTTGATATATACCCCCCTCCTCTGTGTCTTTATCTGTATATATATCTATATCTCATGTCTTGTTATTATATATATATATGAGAGAAGCAGAGACGGGCGGCAATACAGGCAACGTTTCGGGGGCTGCGCCCCTTTCTCAAGCCAAAAGACAACAAGGCCCCGAAACGTTGCCTGTATGCACAAATAAACCCATCTTGTTTTTTTTCACCACCACCTGAGTGCCGCCCCTCTCTGCTTCCTACATACCAGGGCAGGAGGTATCCTGCTCATAGGAGGGCACCAGGGCAGCTTCACACATCAGCATCAGGGAGTGCCCGATACAACTGATATGTGTATGTATGTGTGTGTGTGTGTGTGTATTGTATCATTATATCTCCATTCTGTCCCCTCCACCCCTTTATTACTACATATGGCTAGCTCTTGTCCTAACGTTCTCTAAGTTACAGTGATTAATTTGACAAGAAAGAGAAAAGTATGTCCTGATGTGGTGCAGCTACTTGGACTCACACGAATAAAAATTAGCTTTTATTAGACAATTTTTAAGATAGCGAAGTATAAAAACACACAAACAAAAAACATGTACGTGTTTAAAAAACGGCGGCTCTCTAATCCCACACTACGTTTGGGATGTGAATGGTATTGATACAGGTATAAGGTAGCCGGCACCTCTAAAAAACAAAAACAAAAAAAACTAATTTTTATTCGTGTGAGTCCAAGTAGGTGCACCACATCAGGACATACTTTTCTCTTTCTTGTCAAGTGTGTTAATTTTGATGTCCAGAGGTAGCACACCCCCCTTAGTACACGTTACAAATCTTCAGTGTACATAATATATTGGGGGTCCACCAACTATCCTCGAAAATTATGAGGGTCCTGTGCGAATAGTAATCCCCTTTGTGTGTCGTTACAGTGAATCCTACTGTATCTCCTGTATCCTCCGCCCCTTTGTTACTATGTATGGCTATCTCTTGTCCTAGTCTTCCCTTAGTTACAGTATATTATTATCATTATATCTCCTGTCTCCTCCATGCCTTTGTTACTACATATAGCCAGCTCTTGTCCTAACGTTCCCTAAGTTACATTGTATCATATCTCCTGTCTCCTCCTCCCCTTTGTTACTAGGTATGTCTAGCTCTTGTCCTTACCTTCCTTAAGTTCCAGTGTATCATTATATATCCTTTCTCCTTCGGGAGATGTCAGGGGCCACAGGCTTTACACTGGGTAGTGGAGTGGGAGAGCACCAGCACCCTAGAGGTTAAACTTCAACGGCCTCCCAGGCAGCCAGGCTCATTCCCTCCTCTACCCCGCCTCCAGGCCAAGGAAGTCAGTTTTTTTTAGGATACTGGCAGGAGCCAGATGCACCCACTAGAGGGGCTGCTATTTCAGCAGCCAAAACTTCTTTTTTTTTTTTTTTTTACAACTGACTGGGTGTCTATAAGACACCTGCGCTGCTACTCCATCACCCGGGTCCGTAGCTGCATCGCCGCTTGCGGGTGGGGACCTGCAGCGCCCCCTGGGGAGCCACAGCCGCCACCGGACGCCGGGGACCTGGGAGCGCATGCGACCGCGCATAGCGTGGCACATGCGGCTGTAACAGCCGGCAGGGGGGACCGCTGGCTGAGTTAGCAAGCAGACGGTCGGTCCGCCGCCCGTACCCGCTGGACCATCAGGGTGACAGTTTGTGGGCAGCAGCTGCATGTGGACAATTCCCTTGTGACCATTTGCTAGCAGGGGGAGGTGGCTCCCCCCACATCAGCCCCTCCCCCGGGGACAGTAGGCAGGGAACTGTGCTCAGCACAGAGAGTTCCCGCCACTGACATCCCTTCCTGGCTGCACGTGTGGAGGGACACGGAGGAGCTCACAGCCACCCGGGGTTCCACTCCTTCACTGCCAGGAGGTTTGGGCAAGTCCCACCCTGTACCTTTCCTGCGGGACACAGGTTACAGTCTTTCTCTTTCAATGGTCCTGGTGACACAGCTTCACATTGGGATGTAGGAGGGTCCGCAGGAGCCAGGCACCTATCCTAAAGCTTTTGGAGGGTAGGCTCCTCCCCTACTGCATCCCAGACTCCTCAGTTCGTGTTAGGTGCCCACTGGAGTGGGTGCTATTCTAAAGGGCTGCTGGAGCAGCCGAAGGAGTAGAGTTAGTTAGGGTTTTTATTATTTTATTAACTTCTACACTAGCTAGGTAGGCACAGTGTGAGGATTCTCAAGTGAATCCTCACACTGCTAGCGCAGCAGGAGCTGACAGAAACGAGTCCTGTCAGCTCACTGTGCACGAGGGAGACGCTGTCTGGCCTCCCTGTGCAGCGCTTACAGCTTCTTTTAAGAAGCTGCCTGGGCTCCGGAGCGCTCTGAAACCGGCTTCACGCTAGGTGGGGATCATGGGGGACAGGCGCTCCGTGATGGCGGCGGCCATTTTCTGCGGAGCTTACACACTGAGCTCCTGATATGAGAGGACAGCAGTGTTGTTACAGGCATGTTCCGAGTGGTCCCCAGCTGAGGGGGAGATACTGGAACGAGGAGATCCTACAATGGGAGCGGCTGTCTGGGGGTAGTTGGCGCCAAAAGTCACAGACCCCGCAGCAGCAGGGACTTGGTCCCTTCCCTCACTCTGTTTTGGCGCCATTCAGAACGCTTGCAGCGGAGCTGAGCTGGCTTACAGATCCTGACAGAGTGATTGGATTTCCTGGGCTTCGCTTTCCCCATTCTGAAGACTACAGAAAGCTAAGTGACTGAGTACACTGTATATAATGTATGTACATTTAATGCTGTGACTGTGTTATTGAGAACATCATGTCTGAGCAACAGTCTGTGGTTTTGGGGGAGGGAGCCTTTAATGCATTGAGCGCTTGCAGTGGTTGTACACTGAAATTTGTCCCTGAGGGGGGCTTATGTATTTGTTGCGCTGCTGTGAAACCCATGGGGAGTGAACCCCAGAGGGTAGTGCATCGGACCTTGCGAGGGCTAAATCCCTGAGACAGGTCGGAAAATGCTTTGGTGCATTACTGGACAGGCAAGAGTGATGGCTGGTAATTTCCCTAGACCAGGACCATTCTCTCTGCAGTCCGTCCAGCTCTTTGCCTCGGACCCAGACAGATCCTGACTTCTACATGTCATGTAGGATACTGCTATGGGAATCAGCAGGTTTAAATTACTTGCTTGACAAGCTTTATGGTTATTCTGAGGACCCCTAAAAGGTCTTAGTCAGTGCCATTATTAGCTGCTGATGAGGAGGGAGAGTACACAGACATACCCTGGGTTCAGGGGGATGTTTCTGAAGAGTCCTCACCCTCTGGGGTGGAGGATTTGATCACTGCTGTAAACAGGCATTAAATTTGTCTGTGAAGAAAAAACTCCTGCTAAGGTTGTTTTTAAGAGACAGCGTGAGGGAAATGATTTCTCTCTGCAGACAAGGGTTTACAAGATTTATTGGAAAACCCCTGACAAAAGGCTTTGGATGCCTAATAGATGGTTAAGCCTGTATCCTATGCCTGAGGATCATGCAGACCTCTGGGAAAATGTTCCAGTGGTAGAGGCTTCTGTGGTATACTTGTCAAAAGCCACTGTGCTACCAGTGCAAGCCTTCAAGCAAGCAAGCTTCTGATTGGCTTCAGTCTGGGTCCCTAAGGCCAAGATTGGTGGGTCAGTGACCTGTGCTCTAGTTGACATACTGTTTTTGTGTGTTGTTACTAGGCAGAGAAGTCTAATGCTGCTGCAGAAATGTGATTCAGGCTGAGCAGGAAGCTCTCAAAATGGCTGCCAGAGTTTCCTCAGTGTCTGTGTTGTTACTAGGCAGAGATGTCTAATGCTGCTGCAGAAATGTGATTCAGGCTGAGCAGGAAGCTCTCAAAATGGCTGCCAGAGTTCCTCAGTGTCTGGAGTGCCAGGAGAGTGCTCTGGCTTATAGCTTGGAAGGCAGATAACAAGTCTAAAAAGGCTTAGAGGCATTAGCTTTTAAAGGAAAGCTGTTATTGGTTTACGACTGAAAGAGATCAATAAGCAGGCCACAGGTGGAAAAGCACTTTCCTGCCTACCCCTGCAGCCAAGCAGACATCAAGGTTTTCTGTTTTCAGGCCATCCTTTCGGCCCTCCCCTAGAGGAGGTGCGTTCTTTTGAGACCAGTCTTTTAAGGGATAGTCTCAGTCCTCCAGGGGCAAGGCCCCATAGTCAAAAATTGGGTTCTTTTTATAAGAAACCAAAGGAGAGGAAAAATCCTCAGCATTCTGCCAAGGGTTTTGCCCGGCGGTGTTTAAGGAGGGGGGACGTCTGTCACTGTTCAAAGACGCAGGGGCACTGTTAGACCGGAACGCTTGGGTTAGAAATACAACCCAGGGTTAAAAGATTCCCTTCAAAGTTCTTCCACCGAGAAGGTTCATTCCTACACCACTACCAAAAGGAGGCTCGACTCCGTACAGCTCTCTTGGGAGAGGCTCATTCTCTTTTAGAGAAGGGTGTGGTAGTCCCGGTCCCCAGAGCGGAGGGAAAAAAAAAGGCTTTTATTTCACTCTGTTTTTGGTGCCCAAACCAGACGGGTCTTTCAGCTGATCCTAAACTTAAAGGCATTAATAGCCATTTGTGGGTAGACCATTCCAAAATAGAGTCTCTACGGTCTGTGCTGCTAAGCCGGGACCAGGGAGAATTTTTAGCGTCCATGAAGGTCCAGGACGCATACTTGCAGGTTCCTATGCACTCGGAACATCAGGGTGTGCAATAGGAGACCTTCTCCTGTAATAACAGGCGTTGCCCTTCGGTCTGGCCACAGCGTCAAGGGTATTCACCAAATAAGGTCAGAAATGGCGGATGTGCTCCGACTTAGGGAAATCATGGTTATTCCATTTTTGGACGACCTGCGGTTTAAAGCGGAGTCAGCAGACGAGTGAAGAGTCACTTGACAGAAACCATCAGGTTTTGCAGATTCACGGCTGGTTTTTAAATTTACAAAAATCTCAATCGGTGCCGCCACAGAGACTCCAATTCTTGGGGATTGGTCTGGATACCCAGTTGCATTGGGTGTTTCTACCAGAGGCATAGGCCAGGGATCTGGCTGCCTTGGTACAGGAGATCCTAGGGTCTCAGAGCACAGCAGTATGGAGGTGCCTCAAACTGCTGGGGAAGATGATGGCGTCTTTCGAGACGTTACTGTTCGCCAGGTTCCACTCTAGAGTGTCCCAGTGGACAGGGAACACTAAGACCATGAGGTCAGAACAAATGGTGTTGGTTTCAGAAACTCGATCCTTCCTAAAATGGTGGATGGAGGTGGATCCCCTTCGGGGGAGTTGGTTCCTGCAGTCCTGGAGCTGGTTGGTAGTCACTACCGACGCCAGTCTCAGAGGCTGAGGGGCAGTAGTCGTGGACCTGCGTCTGCAGGGATTGTGGACTTTAGAGCAGAAAGACTGATACTTTACAGTCTGCCTTACTGATCAACATCTTGGAACTGAGGGCTGTGTGGAAGAGGTTTTCTCTGGCGGGAGAAAAGATTACAAGAGCTCCCTTTTAGGCATTCAGACCGACAACGTCACAGCTGTGGCGTATCTGAATCACCTGGGAGGCACACACAGCAATCTGGCCATGTGGGAGGTGTCCCGAATCTTCTTGTGGGCAGAACAGAATGTTCTAGCATTATCAACAATCTTCATACCAGGAGTGGAGAATATAGAAGCCGACTTCCTGAGCAGGGAGAAACTGATGGGAGGAAAATGGAGGCTGAATCCACAAGTATTCCACTAGATTACAATAAGGGGGAAACCCCGGATAGGGACCTGAAGGCATACAGGTTCATCCATCAGTTACCCAGGCTGTATGACAGGACGTGGGATCCACTGGCAGAAGCAGTGGAGGCCATGACTTTTCCCTGGGAGGGGAATCTTCTTTATGATTTTCCGCCAGTTCCAAGGCTGGCAAGAGAGTTGAAAACAATACAGGCCCAGACAATTCCAGTAATTTTAGTGGCCCCACATTGGCCAGGGAGATCCTGGTACTCGAGGCTTCAGAGATTCTCTGTGGACTCGTGGCGTCTACCTCTGAGGTCAGACCTTCTAAAACAAGGACCGTTCAACCAGCTGGATTCAGCTCGCTTAGTTTGACGGTCTGGCTGTTGAAAACGCCATTTTGAGGAATATAGGATTCTCAGAGGCGGTTAACGCAATGAGGAAAGCCAGAAAGTCAGTGTCTTCTGTAAATTATTTTGGGGCCTGGAAGACCTATATTTGGTGGTGTGTAAGACAGAGGTCACGCACATCGAGATTTAAAATGGCTAAATTGTTGGAGTTTTTTACAGGAGGACCTTTCCTTCGGGTTAGGCCTTCAGTCACTCGGAGTACATATCTCGACCGGGTCTATTTTCTTTCCAAAGAAGGATTGCGTTAGAACCAGAAGTACAGACCTTCCTGCAGGGGGTTTATCTATTGAAACCTCCCTACAACCAACCAGTAGCGCCAGGGGAATTATCTCTGGCTCTGGAGTACAAAAAGCGACGCCTTTTGAGCCGTTAAGGTCGGTTGACTTTAAGTTTCCTTTCAGGGAAGCTGATAATTTTGTTGGCGGTGGCGTCAGAGAAAAAAAAAAAAAAAATATCGGAGTTGATTGCTTTGTTCTACAAGCCTTCCTCCCTTATATGTCATGATGATAGGGCTGCCTTTCGGACAGTATCCCTAGATTTTTACCAAAAGTAGTCTCTGTTTTTCTTCTAAATCAGGAGATTGTTCTGCCTGTGTTTCAACCCCCAGAGGGTTGTTAGGAAAAGGGACAAATTGAGGAATTTGGATGTTGTGCGCGTCTTGCGCGTTTATGTGGACAGAGTTAAGAGTGTCAGAAAGACTGATACTTTACTGGTTTTGTATGACATACACAAACTTAGTTGGCCTGCTTCTAAGCAGACCATTGTTAGGTGGTTGCGCTCTGTTATTGCGTTTGCATATACAAAAGTTGGTAGGCCTGTACCGGCCAGGATTAATGCGCATACCACCAGGTCGGTTGCCACCTCTTGGGCGGTTCGACATGGGGCAACAGCTGAGCAGGTTTGCAGCGCTGCCACTTGGTCATCTGTTCATAATTTTGCCAAATTCGATAGGTTCCATGAGTTCGCGTCGGTGGACGCATCATTCGGGCGAGCAGTGATGAATACTGCAGACCTGAGCGTACCCACCCAAAAGGACCGGCTCTGGAACGTCCCAATGTGAAGCTGTGTCACCAGGACCATTGAAAGAGAAAAAGGGATTTTTGTAAGAACTTACCGTTCGAATCCCTTTCTCTGATATGGTCCTGGTGACACAGCGATCCCTCCCTTACGCTCAGTAAGTATGCCAGTGTTCATGATGTTTCATGTTATAATTGGTTGAAAAGTTAAATTTAAAATTGTGCATATAATATGTGCAGTTGTTTGTACTGAGTTAATGTATTCCAGTGGCTTTGAAAGATTGAACTGAGGAGTCTGGGATGCAGTAGGGGAGGAGCCTACCCTCCAAAAGCTTTAGGATAGGTGCCTGGCTCCTGCGGACCCTCCTACATCCCAATGTGAAGCTGTGTCACCAGGACCATATCAGAGAAAGGGATTCGAACGGTAAGTTCTTACAAAAATCCCTTTTTTGTGCTCCTGCCAGCCACAGCTGCTGCAGGAGCCCAGTGCCATTTTATTTAATTGCATTGTATACCTTTGTATGCTTGCCTGTATTCTGTGTACCTATTAACCCTTTAGCTGCTAGCCAGTTTATTTGGTGTTACGTTGTACCTTATAGCCCTCCATTATATCCATAATTATGTTCAACAGGGGCAAGTCCAAGAGGGTGGAGGCCCCCAGCATTTCTGTCATGCACAGCTTGTAATGCGGGCCTATCCCCCCAGGACAGCTTACCGTATGTGCAAGCTGTTACAATGCGCAGGCGCTGCCCACGCCTACGGCCTCCTCTTAGGAGCCGGCTTGGGCCTCTTCACTTGTACAGATGATGGCACAGCTAGTGGATAAAGTCTCAGCTGCTCTGCCCCAGCAGCCCGTGCCTTCCTCATCTGCAGTGGGTGTAGCCCCCCCTAGCATTGGATGCCCACGGGGTGGGTTCATTGCCCGCAGATAGACGCAGGGCTTTAGTCAAAAAACCCACAGCAGCATTCAGGCCTCTCCTTCTGCAAGGTGGGCTTAGTGGCTTCCCTGGACATACAGGATGCGTACCTGCACATCCCCATCCAGCCCGAGCATCAACGGTTTCTGCAATATACCATCCAGGACCGTCCTTTGCAATTTCGGGCCCTGCCCTTTGGCCTATCTACTGCCCCCCGTGTGTTCACAAAAGATATTGCGGTGATGGACAGCAGTCTTCGCAGCCAGGGTATCCGTATACTCCCGTATCTGGACGACCTGTTGATTCTGGCGCATTCCGCAGAACTTCTCCAGGACCACCTGGCTATAGTGGTACAGCTCCTGGAATGTCACGGCTGGATCATCAATTGAGCCAAATCTTCCCTGCTTCCAGCCCGGTCAATGGTCCATCTGGGAGCCAGGTTGGATACAATTCATCAGAGGATCTGCCTACCGGAGGACCGCCGTCGGACTCTGCAGTATAGAATCCGGCATCTCCTCTCTCCTTAACGGGTGTCGATCCATGCCTGCATGAGGGCACTGGGCTCCATGGTGTCGACCTTTGACATGGCGGAATATGCCTAGTTCCACTCCCGTCCTCTTCAGAAGGAGATCTTCTCCAAGTGGTTGAGATCCTACCACTCTCTCTGGTCTCAGGTGATAACCTTATCGCTGACAGTCCGTCTCTCCCTATCCTGGTGGCTCTTGGACCAGAACCTCAATGTGGGGAGGCCATTCTGGATCCACCAGGGGACCCTCCTCACCACGGATGCCAGTCTCCGCGGTTGGGGATCGGTCACTTGCCAGAGGTCGTTCCAGGGCCTTTGGTCTGCCTCAGAGGCCCAGCTTCTGATCAATGTCCTCGAAGTGAGGGCAGTCTTCCGGGCTCTTTGTTTGGTCAAACCCTGGCTGAGAAGTCGGCCAGTGCAAGTCCAGTCGGACAATGCGACAACGGTGGCTTATATCAACCACCAGGGCGGCACTTGCAGTCGGGCCGCCATGGCGGAAGCATCCTGTATCTTTCTTTGGGCGGAGAGGAAGATTCCGGCTCTCTCGACGGTCTTTATTCCGGGATTCCAGAATTGGGAAGCCGACTTCCATAGCTGTCAGACCTTGAATGCCGGCGAATGGGCCCTCAATCTGGAGGTGTTCCAGATGCTGGTGCGACGGTGGGGTTTACCCGAGGTGGACTTGATGGCCTCTCAACACAACCACAAAGTCCCTCTGTACGGGTCCAGGTCTCACGACCCAGGTGCCATCTTGGTGGACGCCCTGTCCGCCCCGTGGCCGTTCACACTAATGTATGCTTTCCTGCCATTCTCCCTCCTCCTGCGAGTCATTCGCAAACTGAAGGCGGAGGGGGTCACGTTAATCCTGGTGGCTCCGCATTGGCCCAGACGGATTTGGTTTTCAGATCTTCAGGCTCTGTCGTTGGCCCCTCCGAGTCTTCCGTTACGCTCGGACCTTCTCACACAGGGTCCGTGTCTGCACCCGGATTTGAGGCGCCTGGCTTTGAGAGGGTGACTATTGAGACCTCTCTGTTGAGAGCCAGGGGTTTTAATTCAAGAATGATTTCCACCATGCTTAGAGCGAGGAAACCTTCCTGGCGGGGGCTTATCATCGCATTTGGCGGGCTTACTTTGTCGAACTCGCCACTTCAATCCCAGGATTTACCGCCTAGCTCGGATTCTGTTTTTCTTACAGAAGGGCCTGGAGGCTGGGTTGCGCTAATCTACCTTGAAGGTTCAAGTCTCGTCTTTGTCCATCTTGTTTCGCCGCAGGCTAGCGATATTGCCGGATGTCCGCACATTCCTGCAGAGTGTTTTACATATTCAGCCTCCCTTTGTCCTCTTCGATTGCTCCTTGGGACCTTTCCCTTGTACTATCTGCTCTTCAGGGACCACCTTTTGAGCCCTTGCAGTCGGTGGACCTGTGTTGGCGCACCTGGAAAACGGTTTTCTTATTGGCCATAGCATCGGCCCGGAGGGTATCGGATCTGTCTGCTCTGTCCTGTAAGTCCCCTTTACTGGTCTTCCATTCTGTCTCACTGAAGGTGGTGTCCAGTTTCCACGTCAACCAGGAGATTGTGGTTCCAGCTTTTAGTGCGTCGGATGTTTCCCCTGATCAGTCCTCTTTGGATGTTGTGCAGGCGTTGGGCATCTACGTGCGGCGCTCTCAGTCTTTTTCGCAAGTCCGACTCTCTCTTTGTGCTATTTGGCTTTCAGAAGAGAGGGTGGCCGGCCACTAAGCAGACTATTGCCCGCTGGATTCTTTCTTTCATCCGGCAGGCATACTTGGATGCCTCTCTTCCGGTTCCGGTGGGGATACGGGCACATTTCACTAGGTCTGTGGGGGCGCCTTGGGCTGTTAGGGGTGTTGCAACAGCTGAGTAAACTTGCAGGGCTGGGACTTGGTCGTCAGCCAGTACTTTCTTGTGCTTTTATGCTTTTGATGCGTTTGCCTCCCAGGACTCAGCCTTCGGTCAGAGTGTGTTGGCTGCGGCACAGGCACGTCCCCACCCATAGGTGGCTGCTTTAGAACGTCCCAGTGTAAAGCCTGTGGCCCCTGACGTCTCCCGAAGGAGAAAATTAGATTTATGGTACCTAGTAAATCTTTCTTTGAGGACATCAGGGGCCACAGGGATCCCTCCCTGCTGCGCATACTTTAATTTCGTTACGATTGTTATATTGTTCCTCGGTTGAGGGGACTAACGTGTTCAGAATTGTTTCTGTGTGGTGCTTCTCTTCCTTCTCTCGTCTCCTGCCTTGGCTTGTTAAAAAACGGACTTTTTTGGCCTGGAGCTAGTGTTTCATATCTCATGTCCCCTCATCTGGGTTATGATATGTTCTATGTATTATGACTCCCTCCTGTGTGTATCATAGGAAGACATGGAAAGTATTTTGCAGTGTAATTAGTTGTGGGCTGAGCTGTGACCATAAGCTAGCAGCAGATACTATATATGCCTTGAGTCATTGTAGTCACCCATCTCTCTCTCTCTCTCTGCAGAACCCCTGCCCCTCCAGGATGCACACCCGCTTGTTGACAGATTTATGGGGGCACTTACGATGTCGCGGCTTGCGTTGTGTGTGTCCTCCGCAGCGCGCTGCATCCACAGAAGTATGCGCTCTACCTCCCCGTGCCCAGGTGGTCATCTGTGGAGGTGGCATTATGGGCGCCTCAGTGGCGTATCACCTGACCAAGCTGGGCTGGCACGATGTCCTGTTACTGGAGCAGGGAAGGTAATCGTTATACGGTCTTATCCCCATCATGCTCACACACTGTCAGTATGTTCATCACCATTTCTGATAGATCTTCATTGCCACTCAGTGCCACAGATGTTGGTGCAGATGAACGTCGGCTTGTCACATGTCTCACATTGTGCGTTCCTCTGCCATCTGCAGGTTAGCCGCTGGCTCCACGCGGTTCTGTGCCGGGGCAGTCAGCACAGTCAAACACATTTCCATAGAAACGGAGATGGCGGATTATTCCAACAAACTTTATCAACAGCTGGAGACTGAGACGGGGGTCCCCACAGGTGAGGAGGAGTCCTACCCGGAGGAAGCCCTAATATTGGGGTGATGTATTATATGTCCTGCTTGTAATTTACTCACCTAATGTATAAAGAGCTCTGTCAGGTAAATAAATCACCCACTTTCTGCCAGCCAACATTTCATCAGAAACACCTGAGATTGAATACACCAAGCTAGAGATCCAGCTGGGGGATGGGTAGGAGGCTGTGATTGGAGCCTCTCGCATTAGGGCTGCATCCTGCAGTGTCTGTCCTGGGGAGAAGAGTGCATGTAGGCTGAGATGTAACACTGAGCAATGTCTGTCCTGCAGATTATACTACATCCTGTACTGGGGAGCAGAGTACATGTAGCAGAGGTGTAACACTGAGCAATGTCCGTCCTGCAGATTATACTACATCCTGTACTAGGACAGCGTCTGCACTGGGGAACAGAGTAAATGTAGCAGATGTGTAACACTAAGCAATGTCTGTCCTGCAGGCTATACTACATCCTGTACTGGGGCAGTGTCTGTACTGAGGAGCAGTGTACATGTTGGCGAAGGTGTAACATTGAGCAATAAAGTATATATAAATCAACTGAGCGCAGCAAACCAAGGCATAATCCAGGGATACTCAACCCTTAGTAAAAATGAAAAAACAAAATACACAGTAGACAACGCTGTAGGACTATATCTTTTCAATAAAAAAAAAAACCATTTATTAATAACAAATTGCATATAATATACAAATAGCACCGGCCAGTACAGCAAGAATACACTAAAGAAAATCACTTTTTTGTGACACACAATGGTTATCCGCTAACAGTCAAAAAATAAGCATATGAAAAATAACACTATCATATAGCCTAATTTATACTCTTTCCAGAGAGTGATCAAGTGTTAGGCATCCATTCAAACAAGCTTTGTTAGAAAGCAGATCCTTTAAGGCTCAATAAGCAGAAAATTGTATTTCCATTTGTCAAAAATAGGAACAGTTCCTGATTTAGGATTGGCATGCGTGTTAACAGTTAGAAAGCTGATATTATTGGGGGATTGCCCATGCAAGGGGGGCAGTTAGTTAGAGCAGTGATTAGTAAGGAAGTAGATATAATATACTTGCTCTGTGCAGCATTTGTAATCCGTTTTGAGGCTCAGTCCCTTTGTTAGATTTGAGAGAGTTAGATTTGGGTGGGGTGCGTTGAAACTAAAATCTAAATTGCAGTGTAAAAATAATGCAGCCAGTATTTACCCTGCACAGAAACAAAATAACTCACACAAATCTAACTCTCTCTGCACATGTTACATCTGCCCCACCTGCAGTGCACATGGTTTTGCCCATTTTGAGAACAAATTTGTACTGCGATCAGATCTGAATAAGAGCCAGTGTCTGTACTGGGGAGCAGAGTACATGTAGCAGAGGTGTAACACTAAACAATGTCTGTCCTGCAGATTATACTACATCCTGCACTAGGGCAGCTTCTGTACTGGGGAGCAGAGTACATGTAGCAAAGGTGTAACACTAAGCAATGTCTGTCCTGTAGGCTATACTACATTCTGTACTGGGGAGCAGAGTACATGTAGCAGAGGTGTAACACTGAGCAATGTCTGTCCTGCTGGTTATACTACATCCTGTACTAGGGCAGCGTCTGTACTGGGGAACAGAGTACTTGTAGCAGAGGTGTAACACTGAGCAATGTCTGTCCTGCAGGCTATAATGCATTCTGTACTGGGGAGCAGAGTAAATGTGGGCTGAGGTGTAACACTGCACAATGTCTGTCCTGCAGGCTATACTACATTCTGTATTGGGGCAGCGTCTGTACTGGGGAGCAGAGTACATGTTGGCTGGGATTCGGTCTGAAATCCCGACGGTCAAAATCCGGACATTTAAAATCCTAACAGGGTCAAAATCCCGACATATAGAATGTACAGGTGAAACAGTCTACATGACTTTCGGTCGACAGGTGCGATGTCGACATGGGTTTTTTTCACTTTTTTTCCCCGAATGTCGACACCGTCGACATGGACACCATTGGAAGTGAACCACAGCCCCTCGCATCGCTCGCTTCACTCGCAATGCTTCGGGCACGGTGCCTCGCTGCGCTCGGCACACTATTTTATTCTCCCACCACGCCCTAGTGGATGGTAGGGCATGAAATACCGCCTGTCGGCACATGTCGGTTCAAAAAACAGTGAAGATCCCATGTCGACCTCACACCTGTCGACTGAAAGTCATGTAGACTGTTTCACCTGTACATTCTATATGTCGGGATTTTGACCCTGTCGGGATTTTGACCGCATCCCGATGGCTGAGGTGTAACAATGAGCAGTGTCTGTCCTGCAGGTTATAATACATTCTGTACTATGGCAGCATCTGTGCTGTGGAGCAGAGTACATGTGGGATGAGGTGTGACACTGAGCAATGTCTGTCCTGCAGGCTATATTACATCCTGTACTGGGGCAGCATCTGTACTGGGGAGCAGAGCACACGTGAGCTGAGGTGTAACACTGAGCAATGTCTGTCATGCAGGTTATACCCGGACAGGATCCATCCTCCTGGCACAGACACAAGATCGGCTTATATCTCTCAGGCGCATGGTGTCGCGGTTAAGGTGAGTGTGGTCTGGCGCCATCCTTGCTTATAATTGAGATACATCAGTGGAGTTTAACATTTTTTTCCTGACTTTTAGAATGAAGGGAATTCCGTGTGAGATCATTACACCAAGGCAAGTTGGCGAGCTCCACCCCCTTATTAATATTCATGATCTAGTCGGGGCTATGTATGTACCAGAGGATTCAGTTGTGTCCACACCAGATGTGACTCTTGCTTTGGTGACTGCAGCTCGCAGTAAAGGTGAGTCGGTAACCTTACCGTACATGTAACATGGCATGATCATGACAGCTTAGATGTTATTTTTGCCATACATGTAGCATAGCATGACAATGAAATGTAGATGACTCTCTGGGAGGGAAATACAATTATGTGTGAGCAGCTTGATGGGGGGTGCAAGTTGCCATTGTAAATGCCGACAACGACACCCGACTTCGTGGACTTGCATATTTTTGGTTTCAGCCCTGTGTGGCTACGAGCAAACATTCATGAAAGTGGTGTTCCAGTTAGTGCGTCATGCAGCAATTAGATTCCTCCCTCTGTGTCCTCCAATAACGGTCCTTGCATAGTTGGGCTACCGTCGTCTGTCCATTACACCATTACAGAAGAAGATGCTGATCTCTAATGTGGCATATGTCTCCTCCAGGTGCCTTGGTCCACGAACACACCACTATAAACCACGTACTGGTAGAGCGAGGCCATGTCAGCGGAGTGGACACTGACCGGGGACAGGTGGAATGTGAATACTTTGTCAACTGTGCCGGCCAGGTAATCGGGGATTGCACATATAGATGATTTGTGTTCCTGTGCCTAAGGGGGAAATGCTGTCTTCCTGGCCTGCATAAGACGCCTCACCGCAACAATATGCACAGCGCCAGGAAGGCGGCATTTGTGGTGTGGTGGCTGATTCAGTGTGTGAATCTGCGCTAGACAAGTAACAAACATAATCGTACTCTCGTCCATTCCCTGTGTCCTCTCCCGGCAGTGGGCGTATGAGCTCGGCCAGTCTAATGAAGAGCCGGTCAGCATTCCTTTACATGCCTGCGAACATTTCTACCTCCTGACTCGCCCACTGCGCACGCCGTTAAAGGACAACACGCCAAGTATGTGTCACTAGCTGAGATCGTTCCATGTATTTAGTACAATGCTGCACACTGCCCAGCTCACCAATCCCCTTTTTCTGCCCTCATCCGCAGCTGTGGTGGACCCAGATGGCAGGATTTACATCCGAAGCTGGCAAGGTGGCATCCTCTCTGGAGGCTTTGAAAAGAACCCAAAACCTATTTTCACGGAGGGTCGGAACCAGCTGGAAATCCAGAACCTGCAAGAAGACTGGGATCACTTTGGTAAAGCTGGCATTGCCACCAGATAGCTTGGCAAAGATGGGCGGGATGTGTAGGAGAGACTGCGGGTGAGGTCTGGCAGAGACCAGTACTGGTATATTTCTGTCATTCATGCAGAACCACTGCTCACTGCCCTGCTGCGCCGGATGCCGTCCCTGGAGGCCCTGGAGATTCTACGTCTCGTTAACTGCCCCGAATCCTTCACCCCAGACATGCGCTGTGTGATGGGCGAGAGTCCCACCCTTCTCAGATACTTTACCCTGGCTGGCATGAACTCCCAGGGCTGCTCTCTTGGCGGCGGAGCTGGAAAGTAAGTGTCTGTCGCTCTCCCACATCTGCCGCGGCTTACTGGTGGCTGCAGTGATCGTGTGAGACCAGACACGTTCCTGTGGTCTCCTTGGGGGTGAGTGATGTTTTCCTCTTCTACAGGTTTCTTGCAGAGTGGATGGTCCATGGCTACCCTCAAGATAATGTCTGGTCTCTGGATATCAAGCGGTTTGGGGCCCTGCAGAGCAGCAGAACCTTCCTGCGGCACAGAGTGATGGAGGTGATGCGTAAGTATAATACAATGACCTGGGTGATGTAGCGGCACAGATATCCCCAGCCCAATAATCTGTGTCTTGTCTCCTCAGCCCTCATCTATGACCTGAAGGTTCCCCGCTGGGACTTCCAGACCGGGCGTCAGCTGCGCACCTCGCCCCTCTATGATCGGCTGGATGCTCAGGGGGCCCGATGGATGGAGAAGCATGGATTCGAGAGGGCAAAATACTTTATTCCACCAGGGAAAGGTGAGGGGCATTGTTCGAGTTTTGCAGTAGGGACAAGAGACTGGATCTGGATCCAGGCATGGCAGTGTGGCACCCTGCACATTGCTTCAATAGGGATCATAGAGTGTTTATTACAATGCCCCATTATGGCGTGACTGTGACTTCATCTGTCCCCAGATCTCCTGTCTCTGGATCAGAGCAAAACGTTTTATAAGCCGGACTGGTTTGATATTGTGGGCTCGGAGGTGAAATGTTGCAAAGAGGCGGTGTGCGTCATAGACATGTCCTCCTTCACCAAGTTCGAAATCAGTGTGAGTCTCCTCCTCCCCCTATTCCTACCTCATGTGGTCCATCTATGTCAGGGGTGGCTAAATTTGTTCTCAACATCTACCAACAGTTCATGTTTGACAGGCAACCTGTGGATCTATAGTAGGAAAGAATGCAGTTACTGTAGTAATGACTACAGTTCAGGTGGTCTGGAAAAGTGGACCGTTGGTAGATCACGAGGACCTGTTTGGCCAGCCCTGGTCTATATCGTATCTTCTCCGCTATCTGATTCTCCTGCAAACTCCACCACCACCTTTCCTACCTCACGTGGACTGTCTATATCGTATTTTCCCGTACACATCGGCTCGGAGCCTGGAGATCTTATGTGCAACACATAAGATCAATCGGAATCTGACCATCAGCAGCACATTGTGGGGGCTGTTTAGCATTCGTGATGTATCGCATCCAACTTCCCTTGAACTCCCCCAAGCAGCTTCCCGGGAGTCATTTTTATATGCGATAAATCCAAATGCGAAGTCTGAAGGAGCGCTCCTGGGGAGCTGTAGGGGAATCCAATGGAAAACTGGTCTGACTTGTATCTCAGAAAAGGCAGACCTGTGTGGCCACCTTCAGATTCTTGTTATATCTGTTACTCTCCAGCTATCCTTGTGTAATTAATTCTTATATATATCCCTTCCGGATATCATCACAATGGGCCAGATGTATCAAGCTTTAAAAAATGATGAAATGGAGAGTGATAAACGACCAGCCAATCGGCTCCTAATTGTCATGTTACAGACTGGGTTTGAAAATGTCAGTTATGAGCTGATTTGCTGGTTGTTTATAACTCTCCATCATATTTTGAAGCTTGGTGCATCTGGCCTAGTGACTTGTCTGCTGCTGCTGCTCTCTGTTCCCAAATGTCTAATTAGCCATATTTAGTGTGGTCCCTCCGTATACTACTCATGGCTTCCCCTGTCTTGCAGTCCCCGGGAGACCAGGCACTGGACACTCTTCAGTATCTCTTCTCCAACGATCTGGACGTCCCTGTAGGACATATTGTTCACACTGGAATGCTGAATGAGCGTGGAGGATATGAGAATGACTGCAGTGTAGTTCGGCTCAACAAACGCAGGTCTGTAGCTGCAGAGAGCTCTTACTGCTAAACCTTCACAAGTCATCCCTCATTCCCCTGGGCACGGTCCCTCCGTCCCACCCACCTGGGCACAGATGCTTCTAGCTGACTTCTCCTCCACCTCCCTTGACACGGTCCTGGGTATGGTTGCTCCTCCTCCTCTGTCCCTCTCGGTGCAGATGCCCCTCCTCCTCCATCCCTTCTGGGTGCAGACACCCCTCCTCTGTCCCCCCTGGGTGCGGATGCCCCTCCTCCTCTGTCCCCCTGGGCAAAGTTGGTCCTCCTCCCTCCCCCCTGGGTGCGGATGCCCCTCCTCCTCCTTCCCCATGAGCAAAGTTGCCCCTCCTCCTTCCCCTGGGCACGGATGCCCCTCCTTCCCCCTGGGTGTAGTGAGTGCTGGGTGGTGTCATGCTCATAATGTACCCCTGTCCTGCAGCAGGTGTCCACTGGGTGGTGTATTGGTTATATAAATATAGTGAAGTACGTTGTGGTACAACAAAATTTTAATATACATAAAACAAATTCTGGTGGGTCACATTCAGATCCTCCAGAAATGTACAGTGACAATTAAAAGATATATCCAATAAAAATTACAATGGTGCAAAGAAATTCATTGAGGGAGCCCCTTGTTGGCTACAAGGTAGAGAATTACCGGATAGTAGGAACTGATCGCCAGTTCTAAAAGTGCATGTGAAATTGTCCCGGGGCAAATCACAGGTAACAGGTCCCACGTCCCGGCACTTCCTCCTGGGTCAACAAAGATGTGGCTCCCCGACCGACACGTTTCGACTCCTTCTGCAGTCTTTTTCAAGTTCTCGAGTGGTAGAGTGTCCATGGGTAACTGGTCCGGTATTTATGGAAACTCTCTAAATTGGTCCGGCATCTGCAGCTGTGTTTACGTCCTCTCACTTCCAGGATCCGTCCCGGAAGTGAGGTATCGTCATGTTTGTAGCGTCACATCCGTTGTGGTGCTCAGTCTCTTTGGATACGGATGCTATTGTCCACTGTCTCCTTGGATACGGGCACTGACTAAATCGGAAGTGATGTGTCACATATGCCGATACGTCATGTCCGTTTGTTCAAATGTTTTTGTTCATGAGCTGCTATGGTTACATAATCTGGTAGTTTCACCGTCACTATGGTTAGGAAGAAGAGCGCAATCAGTAACTTATAAGACGGGCGAGTAAGACTTCTCTTATTTTATGAGAAAAGTGCAAATAGCGGCAATTATATTTCTAATTCATAATCGGCATTAAGACCTTTAGGTATTTTTTTTTTCTTTTTTATTATTGAAGCAAATATACATTAATCAAAAAGATTCAGTTCAGTTTCATATATACATTATTAAAAGAAGCTTTTATGCAGTTGCATCAGGTAGTCAATACGTCAGAGATGGTTACAAATATATGTTAATGACAAGAACATTGGTACAAGTACTAGAATCAATTTTCTGGTGGAGGGCCATATACATTCTCATGTGAACAAGGCCCAAAAGGGGTTTTGTATCTGTTATGAATACGCTATATAACCCACTTCAGGATTCCTCATTTAAGTCACTAAGAGGATCCCCGATAAGGACCACGCTAAAGGTTTATAAATTCTATCCCTTAGATGGTTACCAAATGGTGCTAGGGGTATTTTTTTTTTTTATCCTTGAATTAGTGAAGTACTCCATAGAGGAGGAAATTATAAATTTAATCCGAACTCATGAAAAATAGATAAATAATCATACGACAAATAATATAAAATATACAAAGCAATTAAACAGCAAACAATATAAAAGGACATATAAGACCACTATTATGCTGTTTATAAGGAGATGAGGTTCTCCCATAGGGTTAACCCCATATAAATGATTTTAATACTTTGTTATCCCTGATGCCTAAGGCCCCTGATCCCCTGTGTAATAGGTGGTAACCATTGTTTCGAGGATTTCCTTTCTTCCGATAGGAGCAGGTGCGGATAGTGGCCTGTTATACAGACAGCATAAGATACATTCCTACCAATCAATCAATCAATCACATATTTTATCCTCTTTAGTTCCCCTCTTCTTTGTACCAGACTATCTATGCCTCTAAATCTTGGTCCCTTCCTTTAACTCTCGCATTTCTCCTTGTCTACCTTTATTCTAGTGGGTTTAAATAGTGCTTATCGGATCTACATTTTGTGCTATTCTTGTTTCGTACCAACTCGTTGTTTGGAAACATTTTCTTAGATTCTTTATTATGTTTGGCTGTTTTTCTATGATATTTCCCCAAGTTTCAAATAACTCTTTCACCCTTTTTTCTTTTTGGAGTGTCGCCTCCACCCATTCCATACGGAATATATAAAATAGTTTTTCCTCAAAAAGTTTCATTGTGGGGGCAGATCTGTCTATCCACCTGTGGAGGATGCTTTTCCTAGCTGCAGCTGATATTGCCAGTAACAATTTTTTTGCCCTTTGCAATCTTTGTCTCCTTCCCAATTATCCCGAAGATCGCCCACTCTGGGGTCAGTGGAAAAGTGTATGCCAATAATTTGATGGAAAATTGCCATAATTCCTCCCAAAATTTTTTAATCTGTCCGCATTTCCACAGGCAGTGATACAGATCTGCCCCCACTCTATCACACTTTAGACATTTACAGTTTGGTGCTATACCCATGTTAAACCTTCTTTTTGGTTTTAAGTATGTCTAGTGGGAGATGTTATAGAACATTTCTGTGTACATTATTGCTGGTATGGTTTTTACTGATTCTTCAAGTGATTTTAACAGTTTTTCTAACGTGAGGTTTGGGAAATCTTCTTTCCATTTTATTATACCTGTTTTTATTTTATCATAGTCCAGTGGTTGGTATAAAAATTTGTAATGGGCTGTTATAATTTTCTTGTGTGGCACCTGCTTTTTTAAAAGTATATCCAAGGGGTTATTCAAATCTCTTATTGTTAAGTGTTGAAGTACCTGATTTGTGTAGTGTTGGGTCTGTAGGAATGTGATATTGTGCGTAGTAAAGGTGCCGTATAAGACCTTTAGGTATTAAGGTGCCTAACTCGTAAATCAGCTTCATTCCTGCTTTGGCTAATTGAGTGGCAAGGTCTCTTTTTCTCCAATGCCCCTTTACCCATTTTAGTCCACAAAACCTTGTAATACAGGCAATGTCTTTTTGATGGCATTTGTTAAAATGGTTGGACAGTGCGTGTGTCTCAAGGCCTTTTTTGATGTTGCGAATGTGTTCACCAAGTCTTATTTTCAACGGTCTAGAAGTTCGACCGATGTACCATAGGCCACAGGTGCACTGTATCCCTTAAACAACATTTTTTGAGTTGCACGTTATAAAATCGTAAATTTTAAAATCGTGTGAGTTGATTTTTATTTCACTTAATCTTTGTCCTGATCCTTGGACATGTCTGCATCCAATACAAGTCCCGCATCTAAAAAAACCCTTAGACTTTATGGTCGAAATGGCTTTTTTACGGGGGAGAACGCTGTGTACTAATTTTGAACTCGGGTTTGGTGCTCTCCGATATATGCATTTCGGTTTTGTAGGTAAGAGTGATCCGATGATTGGGTCCTTTTGGATAATCCCCCAATGTTTTTGTAAGGTCTTTTCTATGGATTTGTAATGACTGTTAAAAGTGGTAATGAAGGCAAAGTCTAGTTTGGGTTCCTTTACTGTTTTCTCTTTCGGTTTTAGTAACACTTCTTGAGGAATCAGTGTAACTTCATTTTTGTTTTTCTCTACTTGGAGGTTATTATCTGAAGCTAAAAATTTATTTTGTAGGCCTTCTGCCTGTTGTTCGAACACTTTCTGTTCCGAACAATTTCTTTTGATCCTTCGAAACTGACCGCCTGGAATAGCCTTCAGCCAGTTCGGATGGTGACAACTTGAACTGGGGATGAAGGCACCAGAGTCGGTCAGTTTCGTATAATTTTTTGTCTGTATATTATTATCGGATTTTATATTGGTTATTATGCCAAAAGAAATGTACGAAGCAGAAATGAAACGTCAATTAGATGACCCTAACACACATACAGCTTATTAAAAAAGGACCCAACCAAAAGGATTCTAAATGAACTCATTATGCTGGTAAAGGAATTCGAAACCAAAGGAATAATAATAGATAAAGAAGCAGCATTTTTGGTAAATATGGAACCTGTCAAACCAGTGATTTACATGTTACCAAAAGTCCATAAGGACACACAAAATCCCCCTGGGCATCCTATTGTATCCGGGATCGATTCAGTGACCGCGAATCTCTCAGCCATTGGTAGGAACTAATAACTCCCACCTTAAAGATACCAAAGATTTCATTACCGATTTAAAAGAGATTCGGTGGACACCAGACATGCTGCTTGTCACAGCAGACGTACGTGCACTATACACGATCATTGCACATGAGGCAGGCATAGAAGCCACCTCCACCTTTTTGAAAAAAAGTAATTTATCCGAAGGGCTACAAAATTTTATCGTAAGGGGAGTGAAGTTGATTTTATACAACAATTATTTCCTATTTTACCTTTTTAAATACCAATAATTCAAATATTGAACTGACATTCACCAGCAGTAAGGTGGAAGTGAATTTTTTAGATCTGACAGTATATATATCCGATAATAATATACAGACAAAAAATTATACGAAACCGACCGACTCTGGTGCCTTCATCCCCAGTTCAAGTTGTCACCATCCGAACTGGCTGAAGGCTATTCCAGGCGGTCAGTTTCGAAGGATCAAAAGAAATTGTTCGGAACAGAAAGTGTTCGAACAACAGGCAGAAGGCCTACAAAATAAATTTTTAGCTTCAGATTATAATAACCTCCAAGTAGAGAAAAACAAAAATGAAGTTACACTGATTCCTCAAGAAGTGTTACTTAAACCGAAAGAGATAACAGTAAAGGAACCCAAACTAGACTTTGCCTTCATTACCAATTTTAACAGTCATTACAAATCCATAGAAAAGATCTTACAAAAACATTGGGGGATTATCCAAAAGGACCCAATCATTGGATCAATCTTACCTCCAAAACCGAAATGCATATATCGGAGAGCACTAAACCAAACCTGAGTTCAAAATTAGTACACAGCGCTCTCCCCCTAAAAAAGCCATTTCGACCATAAAGTCTAAGGGGTTTTTTTTAGATGCGGGACTTGTATTTAATGCAGACATGTCCAAGGATCAGGACAAAGATTAAGTGAAATAAAAATCAACTCACACGATTTTAAAATTTACGATTTTATAACGTGCAACACAAAAAATGTCGTTTACAGGATACAGTGCACCTGTGGCCTATGGTACATTGGTCGCACTTCTAGACCATTGAAAATAGGACTTGGTGAACACATTCACAACATCAAAAAAGGCCTTGAGACACACGCACTGTCCAACCATTTTAACAAATGCCATCAAAAAGATATAGCCTGTATTACAAGATTTTGTGGACTAAAATGGGTAAAGGGGCATTGTAGACAAAGAGACCTTGCCACTCAATTAGCCAAAGCAGAAATGAAGCTGATTTACGAGTTAGGCACCTTAATACCTAAAGGTCTTAATGCCGATTATGAAATGGTTTTTATAGTCTTAGGGGTTCACTGCTTAGTTTTTAATATTTTTTATATGATGTCACTGTTTTAAAGAAAGTCTATTCTGAACTCGTCCATGCATGAAAATGTAACAGAAGCACTGTCACTTTAAGAACTTACACTGCTATATGCACCATCACCTTAGAATAGAATAGAATTCCTTTATTCGTCTCACAATGGAGAAATTTCAGTGTTACAGCAAGGTTCAAGAACAGATAAGAGTAATAGCATAATAATAAGAACACACATAATAAGATTAGATCCAAACAATATAACTCAAGAATCTAGGAACATGCAGGTCTTCTTCAGAACATGACAGTTGTACATTCTAATTGCAGCCGGAAGGAACGATCTGCGATATCTCTCCGTTGAGCATCGAGGGTGAAGCAACCTATCACTGAAAGTGCTACACAGATCCTTCAAAACATTTTTGAGCGGGTGTGAAGCATTATCCAATAATGATGTTATCTTGCTGATCATTCTCCTCTCACCCACAATCTCTATCGAATCCAAAGGCATTCCTAGGACAGAACTGGCCTTCCTTACCAGTCTGTTTAGTCTCTTATTGTCGGCTGTTGAAACACTGCTGCCCCAGCAGACCACTCCGTAGAATATGGCCGATGCCACTACACAGTTGAAAAAGGTCTTTAGGAGCGCTCCCTGCACTCCAAAGGACCTCAGTCTCCTCAGCAGATAAAGTCTACTCTGCCCCTTCCTATATAGAGCAGCAGAATTATCAGACCAGTCCAATTTATTGTTAAGGTGAAAACCTAGGTACTTGTAAAGGCCCCCATACATTAGGCCGACTTGTCCTAGGGACAAGTCGGACCCAATTTACCTGCGAGCCGCCCGGCAGCTCCCTGGGAGGCTCACATACAATTTGGCACTTGATGTGCCATTTTTTACATGGGATAAATCGCATGCGATTTATCCCATGTAAAAAAAAACCCCGGGGAGCTGCAGGGCGGTGAGGAGTAGTGGGGGCGGGCAGCGGCGGCCAGCGGTGGTGGGGGCAGGCGGCGGGTGCGGTGAGCGCTGCTGACCTGGCCGGGCAGTGTACTTACACATAGCAGCAGCGGGGACGGGACGCGTAGTGGCGGCTATTCGATTTTTAAAATATTTGTCAAATGACTGGCCGCTCTCTGATTGGCCGGAGAGCTCTCAGCCAATCAGAGAGCGGTCGGTCATTTGACAAGTATTTTAAAAATATAATAGCCGCCACTGCACTGCCCGTCCCCGCTGCTGCTATGTATGAATGGGCAGCCTGTGATTGGCTGAGCGCTCTCTCAGCCAATTGCTGACTGGCTGAGAGAGCGCTCAGCCAATCACAGGCCGCCCATTCATGGTATGGGCTTTTTTTTTTATTCCGTACTGACAGCTCCCGCCGGCTCCCCCTGCCCGGCTCTATGCCGCCTGTGTCCCCCGCAGCGTCCCCAGCCCCCCCTGCTCCCTCTACCGCCGCACCGCCCCACTAGGTCCCAAGTCGGGTGGTCGGACGTGCAGCAGGTCCGACCACCCGACGTAGATCCGATGCGCACGGGACCGCGCATCGGATCTGAAGGGACATCAAAACTAGCCGATTTTGGTCCGATTTCGGCCAGATCCGATTGATCTGGCTGAAATCTGACCAAAATCGGCTAGTGTATGGGGGCCTTTAGTTCTTACGATCTCAATATCCATTCCCTGAATGCTCAACGGAGTTGGGGGGGTATGCTGACATTTCCTGAAATCAACTACCAGCTCCCTAGTTTTCCTCGTGTTAAGTTAAAGATGGTTCTCCACACACCAGGTAGCAAAGTTCTGCACAAGTTCTCTGTACTCCCTATCGTCCCCATCTACGATAAGACCCACAATAGCAGAGTCATCAGAGAACTTCTGTAGATGACAGGTTGATGTATTGTATGTGAAATCTGCAGTATAGAGAGTAAAAAGAAATGGTGCCAAAACTGTTCCCTGCGGCGCCCCTGTACTACAGATAATAGTATCGGACTGGCACTCCTTGGTCCTCACATACTGTGGACGGTTTGTAAGGTAATCCAGGATCCAGGTTATTAGATGATGATCCACCCCCGAGTCAACCAGTTTCTCCCCCAGGAGCATGGGCTGAATGGTATTAAAAGCACTGGAGAAGTCAAAGAACATTATTCTCACGGTGGCCCCAGCTCTCTCCAGATGAGGCAGGGCCCTCTGCATCAGATGTATGACAGCATCATCCACACCAATTCCAGGCTGATAAGCAAACTGCAGTGGGTCCATAGAAGATCTCACTAGAGGTCGAAGATAGCCAAGAACCAGCCTCTCCAGGGACTTCATCAGCTGAGATGTTAACGCCACCGAAATATAATTGCCGCTATTTGCACTTTTCTCATAAAATAAGATGTCTTACTCGCCTGTCTTATAAGTTACTGATTGCGCTCTTCTTCCTAACCATAGTGACGGTGAAACTACCAGATTATGTAACCATAGCAACTCATCAACAAAAACGTTTGAACAAACGGACATGACGTATCGGCATATGTGACACATCACTTCCGATCTAGTCAGTGCCCGTATCCAAGGAGACAGTGGACAATAGCATTCGTATCCAAAGAGACTGAGCACCACAACGGATGTGATGCTACAAACATGACGATATCTCACTTCCGGGACGGATCCCGGAAGTGAACGGATCTAAACACAGCTGCAGATGCCGGACCAATTTAGAGAGTTTCCATAAATACCGGACCAGTTACCCATGGACACTCTACCACTCGAGACCTTGAGTAAGACTCCAGAAGGAGTCGAAACTCAAGGTCGGGGAGCCACATCTTTGTTGACCCAGGATGGAAGTGCCAGGACGTGGGACCTGTTAGCGCATGTGAAATTGCCCCGGGGCAAATCACAGGTTTTAGAACTGGCGATCAGTTCCTACTATCCGGTAATTCTCTACCTTGTCGCCAACAAGGGGCTCCCTCAATGAATTTCTTTGCACCATTGTAATTTTTATTGGATATTTCTTTTAATTGTCACTGTACATTTCTGGAGGATCTGAATGTGACCTACCAGAATTTGTTTTATGTATATTAAAATTTTGTTGTACCACAACGTACTTCACTATATTTATATTTCCCTCTGCATGGTACCATTGGTATATAAAACGGCGGAGAAGTACGACATATATTGAACACCTCAGCGCCTGGCTATAAGTTATGTATACTTTCTTTTTACATTGTACTTTGTGAAGGGTTAAAGGGAAAAACCCTATTTTACATAGCTGTAAGACGCTGCTGTGCGCACGGTTAGAAAACACTAAACTGCATTGTAAGATGTGTATTGGTTATAACCAGTCTCCCATTGTCCTTCTGCAGCTTCTTCATGATCTCTCCCACAGACCAGCAGGTGCATTGCTGGTCCTGGCTGAGGCAGCACATGCCGCATGACAGTGACCTGCTGCTGGAGGACGTGACCTGGAAATACACAGGTACAGATGTAGCCTGCTCATCTTTGCCGCACTAATCGCCACATGCGACTCGTGTGGAGCAATTCCAGCATGAGGTAGGGCCTAATTCAGACTCTCTGCACATGTTACATCTGCCCCACCTGCAGTGCATATTAATAGGCCCATAGTAATTGTATATCTGTAGATGCTGAATGACAGTGTATCTGTGTGTTATACAGTTAGTGGAACGTGCAGCTTGGCCTGTGGATAGGGCTGTAGAGAAGCACGCCCACCCATACCCCTCTATACAGCTTTGTGTCTCTCATTCTGCAGCCCTGAACCTGATTGGACCACGTGCCATGGATGTGCTGACGGAGTTGTCCTATGCTCCGATGACCCCTGACCACTTCCCATCCTTGTTCTGCAAGGTGAGAACGCGCTTGGCCCTGGTGCTCTGTAGCCCAGTGACCGATATTCATTGTCTGCGTCTATATTCCTCTGCAGGAGATGAGTGTGGGATATGCCAACGGGATCCGGGTCCTGAGCATGACGCACACCGGCGAGCCAGGCTTCACTCTCTACATTCCCATTGAGGTGAGTGACCTATACATGCATACCATATGTGGTACCATATGTCCGCATCTTACACCACAGGATGTTCCCAATGTCTGGGCTCCTTGCAGGATGCTTGGTAGCATCACTATTCTATTAGTGCCCTGCAGAAATCCAGTATTTTCCTGGCTCGGTCCTCGTGACCCCTCACTGACCGCTCGCGCTTCCCCGGCTCGGGACCCCTCGCTGACCACTTGCGCTTCCCCGGCTCGGTCCTCGGGACCCCTTGCTGACCGCTCGTGCTTCCCAGGCTCGCTCCTTTGGACCCCTCACTGATTATTCAATTTTCCAAAGTCACCTGTGGGGCTTTTAGCATGAGTCAGTCACATCACACGGATGTTCTCTGTTCTGCCCGCAGTACGCTTTACACGTCTACAATGAGATCATGAGCGTTGGTCAGAAGTACGGGATCCGGAACTCTGGTTACTACGCACTAAGGAGTCTGCGAATAGAGAAGTTCTTTGCCTTCTGGGGCCAAGACCTGGACGCTTTCACCACTCCGCTGGAATGTGGACGGGAGTTCCGAGTCAAGCTGGACAAGGTACATGGGCGACTTAGTGACAACAATCTATAGGCCACTCCCCCTGTCACAATTAGCGCATATTGCCTGCCACGTAATACATCTACAGACTCCTCCCATAGTGTACATCTGTGCAATGTAATGTGCAGGGGATGAGAAGTCAGCGCCCATGCATGGTATAATACAGACTGCGCCATCCTCGTGTGATAATACAGACTGGCACTTCCTTGGGCTATGCCAACCTTGTGCTATAATACAGACTGGTGCATCCTTGGGCTGCGCCATCCTCATGCTATAATATTGTGACGTGTCCTTGGGCTGTGCCATCCTCGTGCTATAATAGACTGGCGCGTCCTTGGGCTGTGCCATCCTCGTGCTATAATACAGAATGGCGCGTTCTTGGGATGGGCCATCCTCATGCTGTAATGCAGACTGGTGCATTTTTGGGCTGCGCCAGCCTCGTGCTATAATACAGACTGGCGCGTCCTTGGGCTGTGCCATCCTCGTGCTATAATACAGACTGGCGCATCCTTGTGCTATAATACAGATTGGTGCATCCTAGAGCAGGTGCTGTCTCTGCCTAACCACAACCTCCTATGCCCTGCGGCAGTGCATCTGTGAATGTAGCTGTCCCACTGAACGGGCCAGGTTCACATGCACCAGCAACCGCCCAGGAGCACCCATCACTGATCCCATCAGTGGCAGCAGCAACCTTCGGTAATGCATAATTCTCGAGGGTTCCCAGAAAAGTTTGCGAATAATCGCCCACATGGGCATTATGGGCGTATCTGTATCAGACCATTATACCCAGTCCCCACTGCCCCCTCTGCTTATTTCCTGGGCTGTAATAACTGCCAATTTGTTTTTAGGAATAAATTAATGCATTGGGGGCATCCTCACACTGTACAGTTAATATTTTACCACATATATACACATATAGATACAAGAAAAAATACTGACCATTTTTCAAGGCGCTCCTCACTTCCAATCCTGTTAATATCATGTACTCCCTACTGATCATTTCTCAGTGTACATAGAAAAAAAGAGAAAATATGCATAGAGTGATATGCCAATTTTATAAGGACTCCATAAGAGAAAATCCCCAAGTGGGGAACCTGTTGTCCACTTATTTTAAGCAGATACTCTGAACTCGAATGGGTGAGGAGTCAACTCCAAATCACGATCATATGTCCCTTGTTAACGGGTTACCATACAGGAGAGAATAAAAATATGCCTCCAATAGTGAAATACCGTTTTATTCCATTCCAAAGATACAATTTAAAAATACAATATGGGTGCATGTAATGGACTCTCACCAAAATGATTTGTCCACAGACCTGTAGACAAAAACAGCAAAAGATGGAAAACCACAGGCGTCCCTGGATGCTGGATATGGATGTAATTCCTGGTGGTGGGTCCACTATGTGCAAGTCCCTGCTTCCAACGCGTTTCAAACAAAGTTTGTCCTTTCTCAAGGCGTAGAGACTAAGGGCCTTATTCTAGTTCACTCTTTATGACAAAATCCTTCTTAGATGGACAAAACCATGTGCACTGCAGGGGGCAGATGTAAAATGTGCAGAGAGAATTAGATTTGGGTGATTTATTTTGTTTCTGTGCAGGGTAAATACTGGCTGCTTTTTTTACACTGCAATATACAGATATACAATATACTGTAGATCTCAATTTGGTACTTATGTAATATCTGGACTCCCGTTTTTCTTATGAGACCGCGTCCCCTCGCAGGGCTCGCTGCGCTTACCACGCTTCGGTCACGCCACACTATATAAAATCAGTATAGCTCGCCACACTATATAAAATCAACTCCATGCGTAGTTGGATAGTAGGGGTATGAAAAAATGGGGTGCATTTAACATGGGAGTCCAGATAATACATAAGTACCCTCACTTTGAAGTAAAACCCCGCCCAAATCTAATTCTCTCTGCACAAGTTACATCTGCCCCACCTGCAGTGCACATGGGGTATTTATACACCTCTGTCCACTTAACTGTGTTGGCAAAAAAGGAAATGAATATGATTTGCCAATATAAAACATTAATTCCGAATGGTCTAAATAAAGACTTCAAATTAAAATGGTTTTATAAAGAGTCCTTATAAAATTGGGGATATTACTCTATGCATATTTTCTCTTTTTTCTATGTACACTGAGAAATGATCAGTAGGGAGTACATGATATTAACAGGATTGGAAGCGAGGAGCGCCGTGAGAAACTGTCAGTATTTTTTCTTGTAATAACTGCCAGATCGGAGTGTTCCACTTGCTGTGCACCTATAATGCTTATCTCTTACTCGCCAGGGCTATGACTTCATTGGCCGGGACGCCTTGCTGCGGCAGCGGGAAGAAGGGGTTTTCAAGCGCTTTACAATGTTTATCTTGGAGGATCATGACACCGATCTAGACCTGTGGCCCTGGTGGGGGGAGCCTATCTATCGAAACGGGGAGCATGTGGGTAAAACCACCAGCAGTGCCTATAGCTACACACTCGGACGGCACGTCTGTCTGGGGTTCATCCACAGCCACAGCCCAATCACCCCTGAATTTATTAACCGGGGCGAGTATGAGATAGAGATCGCTGGACAGAGGTTCCATGCCAAAGCCAAGCTGTACCCCTTCAGCTCCTTGTTTACACAGAGACGCAGGAAGGAAGACCTGGAGATTGGATACTAAGAGATGGGATAGTCGTGGTCTTTGGACAATGGTAGGGGGTTAGACAACCACCAGAACCCACCTTTCAGAGCTAGAGGAGTCCAGATTAATAACATGGAGTATGGGAAACATCAGCATGTGGCCCTTCAGGGGTTCAGCTGCACCCAGGGGTGGGAGTAACAGATGTATTATGTGACTATAGAATTGTCTCCTCCTGTCACCCTCGGTGAACTAACCTTGTCTGTGCAATACTCTATTCTAAGTGCAAAATATGCCCCACTTCCAAGTTTTATTTTCACCGTATGACTCTGCAGATAGGTGATTGGGGGATAATAATAATCCTACTCTGAGGTGCAAAGCCATTCGGTTCCAGCATGAAGGTCAACAGTTCATTAGGTCAACACAAGCATTAGGTGGACATGGTCTAGGTTGACAGTCAAAATGCGGTTTTTCACTGTTTTTTGTGCCGACAGGCGCTATTTCATGCCCTACCATCCACTAGGACGTGGTGGGAGAATGAAATAGTGTGCCGAGCGTAACAAGGCACCGTGCCCAAAGTATGGCGAGTGCAGCGAACCATGCGGGGGGACATGGAGCTCTGTTTTAGTGTCCATGTTGACTGTGTCAACATTTGGGACCAAATTTTTTTTTTTAAAACCTATGTTGACCTTTTGATTGTCGACCTAATGACCTGTCGACCTTGTCCCATGTGACCTAGACCCATGTCGACCATATGACCTGTACCCGTCTAGATTACTAACATGGAACATGCTAGAGGAGCCAAGATTGCTAACCTGGAACATGCTAGAGGAGCCCAGATTACTAACATGGGACATACTAGAGGAGCCAAGATTACTAACAAGGAACATGCTAGAGGAGCCCAGCTTACTAACATGGGACATACTAGAGGAGCCCAGCTTACTAACATGGGACATACTAGAGGAGCCAAGATTACTAACATGGGACATGCTAGAGGAGCCAAGATTACTAACATGGGACATGCTAGAGGAGCCAAGATTACTAACACGGGACATGCTAGAGGAGCCCAGATGAATAACATGACACATGCTTTATGCCATATCTTCATCGGCACGTGTATACAGACACTGGATCCGTTATTGGTGCGGCAGTCTGCCATGATGTTCCCTGTTGGCCCCAAATCTCCCCAGTTCTGATCCCCTAAATGTCCTAGGTTTCTGCAGAGGAGACTGTGGGCGTGACCTGCGATGCCCGTCTGCCGCTGGACCCGTCTTATACCGAGTGCGTCATAGTGCCGTTAGTAAAGACTTTCTACCTGCGCTCTGGCTCTGTTGCTGGAAATAACGACGCAACACAAGAACTTAACATACAGATAAATGCACTTTAGTTCCCGGACACTTATCCGGGACCCGGTTTTATATTGGATAAGAGCCTCCACCCTGACAGCTGCATGCCCAGGACACTCCATTTTATCCGCATCCGACAACGGGAAGACACCGGTTCATCACTCCAGGAGTGCCTGTCGCCTGTACAGGATGTTCTGCTACATTTATATCATTGTTACTGTATATATCCAATACAGAAGTTATAGCATATGGTCTGTACACTGTGTATAACGGAGGCTCTGTTGGGCATGGGTTAATCTGTGTTATTGCTGGAACGCCATGTTACCTGGCTCTGTGTACCTGACAAATTATAGGTCTCACCCTACCCACGTACAGACTGCTCTTTGTGAGACCCCCCTCCTCCTCCTCCTCCTCCCCTTCCCTGTCCTGCTGGGTCCAGTACTGCAAACAGCCCAGATTCTTCCCCTATCCTCACATTAACCGGCAGTGACCTCTCCTGACCTGTATGCTGACCAGCCCCATGTGGCCCCCAATAACCCGAGTCTCTATGGTGGTCTCTCCTGCGCTGGCAGCTGGGCCCAGAAACATAACAGTCCAACAGCAGAATAACATGTTTATTTACCAGGACTAAGCATAGACATAAATAAGCTATTCCCCATTCCCCCTATTAGAGGGAATATCAGCCACCCCGTCCTCCGCAGAACATCATTTAACCCTTTCATCTGCGGCTGCAGTCTATTGTATAAGAGGGCTGCTGGCTAAAGCTAAGGCAGGGGGGGTTATACCCTCCTGGTTCTTGTTTCCTAGAATGTGTACTGAGATACAAACAGTGTGATGGTGAACATGTGTTTCCCTGGTGGTCCTTGAGGTGACACTTCCACCATCTCCACGTCCACTTGTATCTCTGCCGGCCCGGTCAGTGGCTTGGTAAGGACCAGCTCTCCCCGGTGTCTGCCTGCTTGCCGCACCTCCAGGCCGCGATGCCCCTTGCCCCTGGTTATGGTGAAGCGCTGACTGTCTGCTTGAGAGCGTGGAGCCGTCATGGTGAAGAGGACCCTTGGGACCGTGAGCTGGGACTGTAGTGCGATGTAGTGGAAGTTGATGGAATGAGGCGCCTCCAGGCAGCTGGGGATTCCTACGTGGCACGGTGCCCGTTCGCATTGACTGGTAATAAGAGGGAGAACAGGTGACATGGTGGGCTATGGTGATAACTAGATAACTATGCAGGCGCACTAGATAAGGATGTTGGCTATGGTGTAGATAAAACCGGAATCATGTGGTGACACCAGTAAACATTACGCTAATTACGGGTCCATGTTGACATTGACACACAAAAATGTAAAAAACTCATGTCAACATTTGTAGACCTTTCCATCCACGCCTGTGTCCATTACACTGATAATGCAGTCCACTCCAAACATTCTTTCCCTAGAAACTAATATAACCAACTCCTCTTCCCACATATGTCATTGTTACTACAGACATCCGTCCCACCCAGACTATTGTAACCAGCACCGCACATCCCACCTCTCAGCCTGAGCTATCTACTCACAGTCATCTTCAACTTTACAGAGCAGCGTGCCTCTACCAATGACCTCATACTTACTGTGCTGAGGTCTTCATGTATGTAGTGTTCTGCTTGGGCTTTGGGCACTCTGGCCGGACACACGTGGCACCGCCAAATATATTAACGCACTGCTCCCCTGCGGCACAGGTGGACTGATTGGAGATGCATTCATCTATATCTGAGAGACAAGGGAGAAACCACCAGGTGACGGGGATAGTGTAGTATCCACATGGGGGGTATCTGTGCCCTGTAGCCTGTCTTACCATGGCAGCTGTTGCGCTGGGAATCCAAGGTATACCCCCATGGACACACACAATGGTATGAGCCAGGAGTGTTGACACATTCATGGACACAGATCTTGGAACCGACTTTTCCTTGGTACAAACCACATTCATCTACGTCTGCAGAGGGGAGAGTGGTGTGAATGGGAATTTATAACATGATGACTCCATGTACAGTGATCTCTGTGAGTTCTGTAGGGCTTATGCCATGTTGTAGGAACCTAATGTTGTTTGTACCCTCTTCCCAATTTTTCCAATATATGTCCGCTGGAGCAGGTGTTAAATGGAGGGGGGAATACAAACCTTTTTTTTTTTTTTAATTATCATTTTTTATGGGGCCCATTAATCAGTGAGTTTTAGCTATTTAAAACTTGTTGAATATTGTAAATTGTTCTTTAGCCAATCTGCTCCAGTCGTGGGTTTAAATAGCTAAAACTTGCTGATCAATGGGCCCCAATGTTTATCACGTCCGGTGCCAGACTAGATTAATTTGCAGCTATAGGATTGGCCCCAGGCTCCTCTCATATTTGGTGAGTTTTTAACACATTTCCAGAAGATGTTTTGCACTGTGAGTCGCTGTTTTCATGTGTTGCTCAGTGTGTATGTACTGTCAGGCGCTGTGGAACCCTTGTGGTGCCGTATAATAACAGTGTGAGAAACGTGCAGAAGTTTTCCTGCTCCGGCGGGTGCTACAGATCAGAGTTACATTGTAGTACACAACTCATACAGGATTAATCAGCGGTAATACAGTGTGGTTACCCTGGCAGGTGGCTCCGGCCTGGATGGTGTAACCCGGGTCACAGGAGCAGTGCTGCGTGCCGTAGAATGAGGAGCACTTGGCTGGACGGAGGGTAGAGGCATTTCTCGCTGTCTCTGCTAGGAGGGAAATAGATTTAGTCACATACAGAGGAACGGAGCGGCCTAACCTAGCAACTGTGCCCACCTACTGTTCATCACGGTTGGAAGGTCTACAGTCAAATAGTCAACATGAGTTTTCATGAATTTTTTTCTTTGAGCCGACATGTGTCGACAGTTGGTACTTCATTACCCTACCATCCACTAGGGTGTGGCAGGGGAATTAAATACTGTGCCTGAAGCATAGTGAGCACAGTGACTGTGTCTTTGACAGTGTTCATGTCAACAATTGGGACAAAAAACCCCTGAAAAACGCATGTCGACCTTTTGACTGTCTACCTTGCCATTGTCAATTTTCAAACCCTGTGAATTTTAGCCATGTTCACCTATTTCATATGTTGACTTTAAACCATGTCGACCTTAAGTGGTATAATACACCAGTCTCTGAGATCGCTCTTTTGCAGTGGTACTCTTATGGATCACTTGGCCGCCAGGGCATGCTGGGACAAGTGGTCTTATTCTCTTTCTTAATTATAATCCCTGATTCTATTTCACACAATGTTATGTGTCAGTAAGGGATAGAGTGAATAGATACATACATAGCTACACACCTGCGGCTATAGGAGGAGGTTTTCCAGAAATATAGCAGACCTGTTTTCCCTCTTGGTCCCCTCTATAAAGCCCCACCAGAACCCCCGCAGAATACCTATACAGGTGGCTGGCTGCCCGCTCCAGGTCTGGTTGTCCAGGCAGGTCCTGGTTTCGGAGCCGAGCAGACGAAACCCGGGGTCACACAGGAAATGCACTTCATGTCCTATCTTCAGCTTTCTGCCCAACACCCGGCCGTGACGTGGGGTCTTTACCTGGGGGCAGTTGTCTAGAGTAAAATAAAACCAATGTTGACAATGGCTGGATTGATTAGTCATTAGGCCGACAGCAAAGGGACGACGTGCAAACGAGGGATCGATTCCATTCCAGGAAGTGTTATATCACCCTGATTTCACATCTTCACCTTCGCTTCACCCCTTCCTCACCTGGCACCCTTGTAGAATTGTACAGTAACATGGGTGAAGGTGGCGTTAGCAATGCTTTGTAGTGATCGTAGCGGTATATTGTGACTTGTGTTGTGTCTTTTGCATTTTATTGTCCACTAATTTGCAATTTAAAATATTTTATGGGAACATTTGGGAGTAAGATGGGAGCAATGTGGATAAAACCCACCTTTTACGTTTCCTTTCTGAATATGTTCCCTTAGTTGGTTAAGTCTTCTGCTGAGGGACCTCATTCCTTGTAGGTACGAGGCTTCATGGTCAGTGAGCAGTTTCTGGACCTGACGCAGGACTCTGAGAGCCTCTCTCTTTTCCGTACAAGCCTAAGAATACAGAGCTGTGTCTGACTTGTCCATCTACCAATGTAACCAAGATCTGAGGTGGCTAACACTCATCCATCTACTGGAGAAACCAACATCTAGAGACTACACCCATCCATCTACTGGGAAACCAACATCTAGAGACTACACTCATCCATCTACTGGGGAAAACCAACATCTAGAGCAGGCATTCTCAACCACGGTCCTCAAGGCACACCAACAGTGCAGGTTTTAGTGATATCCAGGCTTCAGCACACATGGTTTAATCAGAATCACTCAGATACTAATTAAGTCACCTGTGCTCAAGCCTGGATATCACTAAAACCTGAACTGTTGGTGTGCCTTGAGGACCGTGGTTGGGAGTGCCTGATCTAGAGACCACACTCATCCATCTACTGAGGAAATCAACATCTAGAGACCTCACCTATCCATTACTGAGGAGACCAACATCTTAAGGCTACACTTATCCATCTACTATGGAAACCAACATTTAGAGACTACACTCCTCCATCTACCGAGGATACCCGCATCTAGAGACAACACCTATCCATTACTGAGGAAATCAATAACTAGGCACTACACTCATCCATCTACTGAGGAAACCCAACACCTAGACCATAAGTTTTTTTTTTTTAAACACTCTTTATTGGTTGGAACATGTCAGAATACAAACAGGTTAAAGTACAACGGCATGGTTCAAAAAGGATTGCTAACATTATACAAGTCTAGTTTACCACATGGTCATGTTCCAGAAAAAATGGAAGAGGGAAGGTATTTTCTGGTTTTTATAAAAAAAAGAGGTGAGAAAAGGGAGGAAGAAAAGATAAGAGAAAGAGGAGGGAGGAGAAAGGAGGAAAGCAAGAGGGAGAGAGGGTCCTCCCAGTGGCAGCAGGGCACACTGCCCCTTTTGGGAAGGCCAGGTGGTATCTCATTAAGACATGGAGAGGGGATGTGGGGAAAGGGTGGGGGGGAATTAGGAAGGGAGGAAGGATGAGGAGAAAGGGGCGGGGGGGGGTGGACCTCCATTAGCCTGGGTCATATGGAGGGGGGTAGTTCTGGAAAGTCAGCCAGGGTGTCCACACCTTATGAAAGGATTTAAGAGAGTGGCGTATAGTTGCAGTCATATATTCCATTCTATAAGTATACCATATACGGGAGGATATTGCTTGCATTGGGGCTGGATCTGTTTTTTTCCAGTCGGCTGCAAGTTGGCAGGTCATAGCTGAGGTAACATGTCGGAATAGTTTATGCTGGTGAAAGGTAAGCATGGGAGGTTTAAGTGGGAGAAGAAAATATTTGCCGTCTAGAGGGACGGCAATACCCAAGAGGTTAGAAAGCAAGGTTGCCACCTCCTTCCAGATTATAGCTATCTTTGGACATGTCCACCAGATATGGAGGAAGCTACCCTCCACCGAACAGCCCCTCCAACACCTATCCGACGCGCCAGGAAACATCCTGTGCAGTCTGGATGGGACGTAATACCAGCGATAAAGGAGCTTATATATGTTTTCTTTGATTTTCACGCAAATCGAGCTGGAGGCCGCATTGTCGCGAATTTCCTCCCAGTCCTCATCATCTAAGGAGAGACCTAGGTCTCTCTCCCAGGCCATCTCATGTGGAGCCCGGGAGGAAGCCGTGCAAGTGTCCAGGAGGGAGTAAAGTGTTGAGATTAGACCCCGCTTCTAACATATGTGTTCGAAAGATGTTAGGGGTCTAGATGTGAGGATTGGTGTGATTTTGGAGTGAAAGTGCCGGATTTGTAGGAAGCGGAAAAAATCCATGTTCGGGATTGCCGTTCCCTCTCGCATTACAGCGAACTGAGGGAAGCTAGTGTCAACTGAGACGTCGTTAAGGTAATAAATGTTATCTTTTAGCCAACTGGAGAGGGGAGAGCGGCCCAGGCCTGGAGGGAAGGCTGGGTTATGGAATAGTGGGATTAGAGGGAGTGGGGCTTAATTATATATTTTGTTAACCTTGTCCCAAACCGATAAAGCACGGGAAACCACCGGATGGGATGCAACTGCGTGTGGACGTTTGGTTCTGGGTAGCCATAGCAGGGAAGACAAAGTGGATAATCCTAAATCATCCGACTCTATATTTACCCATACCTTCTGTGCTCCCCAGGAGTTACACCATTGGACATTCTGAGACAACCGTGAGGCGTAGTAGTACCTCCGGAAGTCTGGGATCCCTAGTCCACCCTGATAGGAGGGCCGCTGTAGTAGTTTTAGCCTTATTCGGGGGCGTTTTTTTGTCCCATATAAACTGAGTGATTTGGTATTGTAGTGATTTGAATACATAAAGGGGGATATATATTGGTAAAGTTTGGAATAAGTATAGGAGGCGTGGGAGGACACTCATTTTGACTGAGTTGATCCTACCAATCCATGAGATGTAGTAGGAGGACCATGTGGATAGATCTGTTTTAATTATATCTAATAATCGCGGAAAGTTGGCCTGGTAAAGTTGGTGATAGTGGTGAGTCAGGTATATGCCAAGGTGCTTGATTTTCTTTCTATTCCAATTGCATGGAAGCTGTTTCCCTAGACCATAAGTTTTGAAGCTCCGTCCTCAAGACCCCGAACAATTCTTGTTTTCCAGATCTTTTCTTAGAATCATTAGTGAAATAGGTATCTCAACCTGTGGATATTTGTGTATGTGAGTAATAACTACACCTGTGCACCTGCTGGTTGACTTTGGAAATGTGAGCTGTTTGGAGTACTGAGGATCAACTTTGAGAGCCACTGATTTAGAGATTACACTTATACATCTGCTGGGCTAACCACATTCTAGTAGTGATGACAAGTGTCCACTATCTAAGGCAGGCATTCCCAACCACAGTCCTCAAGGCACAGGTGACTTAATTAGTATCTGAGGGATTCTGATTAAACCATCTGTGCTGAAGCCTGGATATCATTAAAACCTGCACTGTTGGTGTGCCTTGAGGACCGTGGTTGGGAATGCCTGATCTAAGGCTAACCTACAACTAAAGGTAACACATGTCCACCTATTGAGGTAAGCAACTTATAGAGACATGTCTATCTCCATCATTCGTTGTCTGTAACCAATTCTTCATCTTGCTCCTGAACCACCACATTTAGCTTATGCTCTCCGAGCCATACTCACCTCTTGTCCTCCTCGGGGAGTGCTTGTCTGTCCATCACAGTAACACAGTAACTGGAGGGAGACACTCACCAACAGTAACGCCTTCAGCATTGTCTTACAGAAATTCTGGAACCAGCACAGAAATGTCACTGCAAAAACCCAATGAAATGAGGGTTACATGAAATGTCTGTGGGCTGTGGTATCCCACTTCAACCTGGACATAAAGACCTCCAAAGTATACACACCTCAAGAGGCAGAAATCATAATCAAACATTTGTCTGAGACTAGAAGGCTGGGATGTAATGAGAGATGATTTCAGTGGCTGGGAAAAATTTGCTCGACTTGAATGTTAGAATGTGCGACTTTATCGAAACTCTGCTAATGTTGTGGCGTGCGACATTAACAATCTAAATGCAAACTGAATCCGACGTCTCCCAGGATTTTTAGAGGGGAAAGTGTCCCATTTTGAGACTAATCTGAATGCATCATATAACAATTGCAGGCTGGGGTGTAATGGGAGCAGAATAAAAAAGTCAGACATATGGGGTTATTCTGGTTCACTCGGAAAGGCACAATCACTCTCTAATGGACAAAACCATATGCAAATGCATATATTTTATTACACATACTTTATAAAAACAATTTTAATACACAGCTAGCTTTCCAGCATAACTGGTTAAGTAATACCAACAATAAAAACAATAGTAACCAATATATATATTTATATAATAGGAATGAATAGGCGGCACTCGAAGTCTTGTGAATCAAGTAATCAGTGTATTCAGTAAACGATCAATGTTTCGGGGAGCGTTTCCCCTTCATCAGGATAAGTGAATAGTGCACACAGCAAGAAAGAAATACAGTATGATACCCTTACCCCTCTCCAATCTTGTGTCCCTGCAGCGTCTCCCTCAGTTCCGGTCCGTGCCCGCTTTGTCCCACTTCCGGTATCCGGCGGACGTGACGTCAGTCCCGCCAGGTGACGCTGCTATGGGAACCTTGAATATAAACATATGTGTGAAAAAACTGCACCGACGGAGTTATTACATATACGCACAGTGTTTATAGACATACCCTGGTTGACTTATATAGCATATTGGTGAATCACAACAGTGCTCTTTTGACAAATATTAAAATTGTTGTATAAAAAAAACTGCTATAAAATATATAAACAATCGGAACCCCCTGCTGTGCCTTGTGAGAGCACCGGAGGTAAAGTGCTGATGTGGTAAGATGCATTGTCAGCCAAAGCTTGACAATGCATGTAAATAGTGAACAAACTAACTGTTAACCTTAAAAACACTCGTGTGTCCCAGACATACCTAGTTGTCACCAGGACAGGACACTATATAGAAAAAAAGAGACAAAAAACATCTAACATATAAACCACTGACTCGTCACAAAAGGTATATCGCCAACGAGCATACACTGTGCACTGTGTGGTTCACACACTCACTATGGAAGGAACAGCTGCCAGTCAAGGTGATCAGCTGGGTCTGCACACAGTTGATTTACCCCGAGAACTCTTCACTTTCTCTGATGTGGAGCGGGAGAAAATACTCTTCACTGAACCTTGCCTAAAAACCGCAGATGAATCAATACAACAGATCTTCTTCAACCTATTAAAAATGAAGAAACGTGAAATTGACTTCTATTTACACGGAGCAACTCTCTCCGAGTATTACAGGGATCGGTTAATCCCTCGTGGATTCAGGATTCGCAACATCCCCACAATAGGGAAAAACAATCCTGACTTCTGCAGGAAATGGGCGGCAATACTTAATCGTGCTTCTTTTGACCTAATGCTATTAGTGGTCGAAGAAGCCAAAAGAGAAATGGACATCTCCAGGGGTAAATTAAAAATGTATGAGACCCTTCATTTAGATACTTTGAAACAAAATACGGAGGAGGATTGGATCCTCAAGCTACAAACAGGTCGATAAATATCGCACAAACCTGATTGCCTTTAAGAGGAAAAAATTGGAAATCGTGAACAAGGACTATGAGGACCACAGAGTATATTATTGGGCCAACAACCAGAGCAAAGCCACCAGACGCACATACAACAGAGCGCGCCACTTTAAAAAGTATCCTTTAGATACCGACACATCGGACCAAATTACCTCCAACAGCGACCAGGAAGAGATGACCTTAACTTCAAAAAACTCCAAGGCCCGTCCCCCCACAGGGGTGAAAACATGGGCAAAAACAGGATCAAAAGGACCCGCACAAGAAGGGGGCGGCAGTGTGAAAGGATCTGCTGCAAAGGGAAAAAAGAAATAATTTTCAATTTATCAAACCACATATTGTCCAAAGATGAAGAAAACATCCTCAGGCGCGGTTTAAGCTTCATACCCACGAATAGCTTTGATAGTCTACAGGGACATGTCGACCTTTTAAGTTTCACACGGCAACTCCGCCTGAAGGAATACTTTGACAACAAAATAACAGAGATACCCCCCAACATACCAACTGTGCAACCGATTATAAAAGCTAAAAGTTATTTTGATCCTTTATCAAACAATGTTTCAATCAAATCCTTTAATAAAATCATGACTACAACAATAAAGGATTTGGACAACAGCAAAATCAATATCCCCAGCAATATATCAGCCCAAGAACGCAAAGCATTGCAGAATTTATCCAAAAATGAAGCAATTACAATCCGCCCTGCCGACAAGGGGGGCGGAATAGTAATCCTTAACACCGATGATTACATCGCTGAAGCTTACAGACAGCTTAATGACACTCTTGTCTACAAAAAATTGCGTGAGGATCCAACTTTGATTTTTTCCAAAGAACTTAGGCCCTTATTCTGGTTGGTGCGGTCAGAGCCGCACACGGGGCTCCGACCGCACAAACCAAGGGCCGCCCACCCGACGGATCGCCACGGCCGTCCGTACACGGACGGCTGGCGATCCGCACAAAAATGGTGGAGGCTACGCCTCCACCATGGTGGGAGCTGCCCCCTGCCTTCGATGGTCGACGACCATCGAAGGCAGGCCCGCACGCCGCGGCAGCTCCCGCAAGCTCAGACCACACGGACAATCGTCCGTGTGGGAGCTTGAAAGGGGGCTGAAAGCTGACATCCGGCGACGTCAGCTTTCCGCCCCCATGTCATGGTAATGAGGGCGTCATGCCCTCATTACCATGCATACGCCCCGCGTTTGCATGGGAACGCCCATGAAACGCGGGGCGTACACATAGGGTAATGAGGGGCTGAAGCCCCTCACGCCCCTATACGCCCCCTTTGCGGCGGACGAAATCCGTCTGCGGCGAAGGGGGCTGCACATGCGCAGAATGACCTCTGCGCATGTGCAGAACAAAAACATCGGCGGTACGGCCGCACGCGGGCCGTACCGAGCCGAGTAGAATAAGGGCCTTAATGACATATTAAAAACAAGCATGGAAGAAGGTCTCATCTCCCCACAGATCCAAGCTGCATTATCTCCATCAACACCGATTGTCCCAGTACTGTATCTTGTCCCTAAAATTCATAAGAGCACGGATAATCCCCCGGGCAGACCGATAATATCTGCACGAGGATCTATGTACTACCAGGTCTCTAAGTACCTGGACAAAATATTACAGCCGGTAATACAGAACGAAAAAACCTATTTACAGGACACCACAGAATTTTTGCGAGAACTGTCTAACTTTAATTTTGAAACTCAAAAGAACCTATTATGTACCATTGATGTCATCAATCTGTACACCAGTTTACCCCACACCAGGGGACTGGGGGCCACCAAGAGACTCATTACGGACAACACCCATTACAATGGACCGAATATCAATTTACTGTTACAATTATTGGAGTTAATCCTCGCCCGCAATTATTTCATCTTCAACAAGGAATTCTTCCTACAACTGCGCGGCTGCGCAATGGGAGCTTGCGTAGCTCCAATATACGCGAATTGCTTCATGTTTGAAATAGAAAATGAATTATTCTTCAGCAATCCCATCTACTCCTCCAAAATCCGCTTCTTCAAGCGCTATATAGATGACCTATTCCTCATATGGTCAGGTACTCAAGAGGAATTTGAAGAAATTATGCGAGTGGTGAACACACAGGATGATAATATAAAATTTACTTACACCTGTGATGAACAACAGATAGCAAATAGAAATAGTACCCCGCACAGGACAAAGAATTTAGTACAGTGTAGTTATAGAACCAACTTAAATACTATTGAGTCTTAACAAATATAGACAGTATTAAGTGTTGGAGGTGCCCCCAAGAATCAAGTACTCGTATACTTAAACACAGGGAAACAGTGGTCCACAAGTAGAGGGCCACCGTTCACAGAAAGGATTCCTTTTTGGAGGCACACTTTTGAGTAAATGATGATGGTGTTGAATGAATGAAGTAAAACTTAACTTTAATTTCCAATTATTTTTTTAAAATAATGCTAGCTCTATGTTTACATATAATGCATGATTTGCCATAGAGAATTGAATGCGTGAAAATAATTTTTTAAAATTTTTTAATGAAAAAACAAGAATGGAAAAACAAAACAGGGGTGGGCCACTCAAAATTAATAATGTATTTTTATCGACATAAAGGCAAATTGCCATGAATTACTATCGATAGGGTGGCCGATAAGTGGTGTTATTCGGTAATCATATGTTGTTAACAAATGATTTAATAGGGTCCTAAATAGGCCCAGCTGATGGTGTGTCCAGCGTCTGTGAGAAGTCTGTACTGCTGGTATCTTTCGTATTGTCAAAAAGTAATTTTACGAAAAAATATATATGAATTGACCAGGTACAGATACTTAATCACAAATAATACCCGTTGGTGGTAAAGGATGGTATTAATACACAAGCATAAATGATAGCATAAGAAATGTCAGGTATCCTTATGGAGTGGAAAAACTTAAAGTACAGTGGATTAGATTCAAATCTTTCTGCTGCCCACTGTCTTCACAAATAGGAGCGGACAGAGGGTGAGAGAAGAGGTTGATGCACTGATGGAAAGGGAGCAAATGACAGGAGGACACTACTGTGAGTGGTGTTAGGTCCGCCCTGATGCCTACGTATTGCAGGGAGGAGATGCGCCACCAGAAAGTCTCTCCTTCATGGAAAAATGAGACAAAAAGAAAGAGAAAGAGAGAGAGAGAAAGAGAGAGAGAGAAAGAGAGAGAGAGAAAGGGAGAGAAAAAAAGGGAGTATATAAGGAGCCAGGCACAATTTTGAAAAAATGTGGATACTTAAACTGCGTTGTTTAAACGCTTGCAAACCAAATCTCCTGCTGCATAAGTCTGCTACTCTGTCGACATCACTGTGTGTTCTTGAATACGCAGAAAATATACCAGTGAGACAAAAAGTCCAAACTGATCCCTTGCAGTACAATTTTTTAAGAAAAATTGTACTGCAAGGGATCAGTTTGGACTTTTTGTCTCACTGGTATATTTTCTGCGTATTCAAGAACACACAGTGATGTCGACAGAGTAGCAGACTTATGCAGCAGGAGATTTGGTTTGCAAGCGTTTAAACAACGCAGTTTAAGTATCCACATTTTTTCAAAATTGTGCCTGGCTCCTTATATACTCCCTTTTTTTCTCTCCCTTTCTCTCTCTCTCTCTCTTTCTCTTTCTCCCTCTTTCTCTTTCTTTTTGTCTCATTTTCCATGAAGGAGAGACTTTCTGGTGGCGCATCTCCTCCCTGCAATACGTAGGCATCAGGGCGGACCTAACACCACTCACAGTAGTGTCCTCCTGTCATTTGCTCCCTTTCCATCAGTGCATCAACCTCTTCTCTCACCCTCTGTCCGCTCCTATTTGTGAAGACAGTGGGCAGCAGAAAGATTTTAATCTAATCCACTGTACTTTAACTTTTTCCACTCCATAAGGATACCTGACATTTCTTATTCTAGCATTTATGCTTGTGTATTAATACCATCCTTTACCACCAACGGGTATTATTTGTGATTAAGTATCTGTACCTGGTCATTTCATATATATTTTTTCGTAAAATTACTTTTTGACAATACGAAAGATACCAGCAGTACAGACTTCTCACAGACGCTGGACACCATCAGCTGGGCCTATTTAGGACCCTATTAAATCATTTGTTAACAACATATGATTACCGAATAACACCACTTATCGGCCACCCTATCGATAGTAATTCATGGCAATTTGCCTTTATGTCGATAAAAATACATTATTAATTTTGAGTGGCCCACCCCTGTTTTGTTTTTCCATTCTTGTTTTTTCATTAAAAAATGTAAAAAAAAATTAAAAAATGATTTTCACGCATTCAATTCTCTATGGCAAATCATGCATTATATGTAAACATAGAGCTAGCATTATTTTAAAAAAATAATTGGAAATAAAAGTTAAGTTTTACTTCATTCATTCAACACCATCATCATTTACTCAAAAGTGTGCCTCCAAAAAGGAATCCTTTCTGTGAACGGTGGCCCTCTACTTGTGGACCACTGTTTCCCTGTGTTTAAGTATATGAACAACAGATACACCTCTTGGATGTCAAAGTATCAGTAGAAAACGGGACTCTAAAGACATCAGTCTACAGCAAACCCACTGATGGCAACTCCTTACTCCTTGCCTCTAGCTATCACCCGCCCTTTTTGAAAAAAGGACTGCCCTATTCACAATATCTACGTGTCAGAAGACTGTGCTCGGACCCAGCCGACACAGAGGAGCAACTCAATAAAATGACTACAAAATTTCTGGAAAGGTGGTACTCCAACAAGGATCTACAGATAGCCAGAAGCAAGGCAGCCCAAGTAACTAGACATGAGCTTCTTAATAAGAAAAAGACATCCTCTTCTGAAAAACAAATTGTCCTCTTGAACCAGTTTTCTCCAGCAAGCGACACACTGGTGTCCACAGCTAAAAGACACTGGCCAATTATTACTACCGACGCTGAACTACCTACATTACACAGTACAAGTCTCCTACCTTGCTACAAACGTGGCCGCAACCTAAGGGATTTCCTAGTGCATTCTGAAGTACCAACTATAACAAATGTCCCACCGACAAATTTCTTAACAAGAAAACCCGGCAATTACAGATGTTTATGCACCACATGTGGTTTCTTAGAAACTGGAAACAGTTTCTCACATCCATATACAGGAAAAAGATATCTGATTAAACACATCTTCACATGTAATTCCAGTTACGTGGTGTATTATATCCGGTGCCCATGTGGGTTAATATACATCGGTAAAACGATACGCAAGTTCAAAGAACGTATGGCATTGCACCGCAGCTCCATCAGACAAGCCATAGAAGGCAAGCCAATAGATCAGCCGGCGGCACGGCATTTCAAAGAACATGGCCATGGACTTTCAACATTAAGGTACAAGATGATTGACTGTGTACTGGACAATAAGAGAGGAGGAGATAGAGCCAAGGCTCTGTTAAAAAAGGAAGCGCGCTGGATATATGAACTCAACAGCGTCTCACCAAAGGGCCTTAACGAGCAACTTAACCTTAGTTGTTTTCTATAAATATTTGGTCCTATAATCAGGGTTCACACTTTCTGAACCTCTCTCTTTAAAATACTACGTTATTTGCTAAGTTTATATCAAAGTTATATGTTCTACCTTGCCTGCAATGTTCTGAGTATTCACTAATACGGTTTACATATGTTATTGTTTAGATCTAGTCACTTAGCAACCAGACCTGCCCCCAGAGACGTCATGGTGGGAGTGTACTCCCACGGTGGTGACGTCGACGAAAGTCCAGGAGGTTGCCTCGCACGGGGTGTATTCGGTGAAGGTATATAAGGTATGTCTTATTATTTGTGTAACATGCTCCTGATGAAAATTCTACACTAAAGAATTGAAACGTTGACAACACCTAGCGTGTCCGTCGTTTTTATTTGAAACCCTGGTACGAGTGCCGCCTACCCTGCATGCTACATGCTATATATATATATATATATATATATATATATATATATATATATATATATATATATTATTATGACCCGAACATAGGAATACAGTGGACTATTGTGGAGATATAAGAAGAAATTAAATCCTTTATATGTAGATTGGATAGTTTTGTGTCCTCAGATGGATTGGAGCTCACAAAGAGCAGAGGAATTATTTAGTATACTTTTCAATCGCCTTTAGCAAATAGTTGTCAGTATAGCCAGTTGTTATAACTTTTAAATGTCTATAAGGCCAGCCAACGATCTCTGTAACCACAGAGGTATATTATTTGTGGAAGGTAAATATGGAGCCAATTTATAGTCTCTATAAACACAGAGGGCTGTTTGTACTCGTTTCTCTGCAAATACTGATGGCGGTTTCTTCTGAAGAAACCGCCATCAGTATTTGCGGAGAAACGCGTAATAAAATCTATATTTTTTGCATTACATCTAAACTCTCTCTTTTTGTATTAAAAATTGTCTATGCAATGGTACTCCAGTAAACCACTTGGGAGCTACTATTTAGATTAAATGCTTTGAAAAATATTTTTTCATATACAGGTGTATAAGCAATCAATTTAGAAAGCTATAAAGTGGTCTCGATTGTAGACTCAAAAGAGGGGTAATAGAGGTTTTTGTCCCCTCTACACTTTATAGATATTAATTAGTTTGCGCCCGATTTTGTGAGATAAAGGGGCTGATGTAATATGTGCAGAGAGAGTGAGATTTGGGTGTTTTATTGTTTCTGTGCAGGGTAAATACTGGCTGCTTTATTTTTACACTGCAATATACAGTAGATATCAGTTTGAAGTACACCCCCCACCCAAATCTAACTCTCTCTGCACATGTTACATCAGCCTCACCTGCAGTGCATGTGGTTTTGTCCATTAGAGAGTGATTGTGCCTTTCCGAGGGAACCAGTATAACCCCTATAATTAGAGCTGGCTTTTTGGGATGCCTTGTATTTGGCAATGTTTAACTTCATTTACAACACAATTCCAGCACATTTGTAACACACATTTAAAAATTGATTTCTAACCTAAAAAATGCAAAATATACTTTGATCTGTCAAAATAGCTCATGTACGGTTTGTGTCATTTTTTCCCCTTCAAATGCATCTTATGCACATTGCTGTGCATATCAGATGCACAAGCAGCTTCTGCTCATTGAAATTATTTGTTGCAGCAGGCATATATTATGTGTGGAATTGTGACTGTATCTGCATACAAAATTTTATGCTGCAGTGTTTCCCATCAAACAGTGTAACATTTCTTATGCACATACAGTTGCATACAGTGATAGGCATCATGCGAATGGATGTTTTCCATAAACATTAATTCGCAGGGTGGGGTGTGGGCCCAAAATAATTTAATGGTCACCGTACATCGAATTATTTCTACAGTGCTCACATTCAAAATCTGTCTCTGCTGTCAGACTTGTGGCGTCCTGGTCTGAGAAATGGGTGTCAGCAGCCCACCCCGGAAGGCAGGTCCCCACATGGAAACACCCAGCGTTTTCATGGGTATGCCTGGGAAACGCAGGGCATACACATACAAACCCCCACCACCACCTGTGTGAACGCCGCAGAGACTATGCAAGTTTCTGAAGACACCCGCACAGAATCCCTGCACATGCGAGCATGCACAGTGCTTCAACATCGGTCCCCCTTGTGAACCTGCAAGGGACTGATTAAATTAGAATCCAGCCCTACAGTCGCAATCACATACAGAATATAAGCATGCTGCATATCATTCTAATCAACAGAAGCAGCTTATGCATCGGATTAGTATAGCGATGCGTGTAAGATGTATTCAATGTGAATTAAATGTAAGTAGATGAGCTATTTTGACACAGCAAAGTGTATTTTTAAGGTTAGAAATAATTGTTACAGTTGTTTCTTTGTTACAAATATGCGGTAATTGTGTCATTTTGAATATTGACAAATACAACTCACCCAAACAAACAAGCGCTAATTATGTCCGACTGCCTGACCCCATTACATTGGCTGAGTTGTATGTATACTGTATGCAAAACATCTGAACCCCACTTTTTACTGGCCCAACTTATTTAGAGACGAAAACCTCAGACTTTTAATGACCTCGGACGTCATAACATTGTGGAAAAATGTTACATTTCACAAATTTTGACCAAAATCGTCTCTCGTTACATCCCGGCCCAAATCTGTTAACAGTGTTGCTGTATCCATCAGTGGAATTACTGGCGTTGTGTTATGCAGATGCTACGATGCCGGGAATTGGGAGTCTATAGTCCCCCCATGCACTATAGAGGATGTCACTGTGCAGGTGCCACTTATGTATTTACATACACACAGCAGCTGTGGCACATGCATGTAACATGTTACTGTATGACGGATATAACAACCTCTCATCCTGATCCACTGTACAAACTGCACTTTTGCCAGTAATTAAAGTGGTTACTGTATATGTTCCTATTGCCCCCTATTAACCCCTAACAGGCAATATTCTAGCACCACACAGGGAGCATCCTAAGTCTGAAGCTGGAGGTGACAGTTACAGTCTGTGCCCAGACACTTACCGTGCAGCAGCAGGCGTAGGTGTGATGGAGCAGCCAGAGGCTGCGATACAGAAGACATTACCTCCCCAATTCCTCCCCAGCCAGGCGGAGTCACCTCTGCACAGTAAACAACTGCACAGCCAGAAGTCTTGTTTGTTGAGACAACCTGCAGAATATCACATCAATGCAAACTGCAGAGCGTCACAGATTTGTCACAGCAGACTGCGAATGTTCTGTCATGGTTTTGCAATGGTGACTGCAGACAGCATTTATTCATACAGGGATTGACATGAACCAATTGGGGGAGATAACGTGGTGGCAAAAATGCAGGGGTAATGCAACCGTTTTGAGAGTGTTATTGGCTGCATCCTGTCCTGTACAACTACACCAGTGGTAGCCAACCCTAGTCCTCGAGAGATACCAACAGTTCCATTTTCCAGGCAACCTAGCTGCTGCACAGCTGCACTCATTAATCACTGACACATTTTAAAAGATACACAGATGGAGCTAATTAGCTCACTTGTGATTCTGTGAGGAGACCTGCAATACATGCACTGTTGGTAGCTCTCGAAGACTAGGGTTGGCTACCCCAGCACTACACTGTCACAGTCGTCTGCAATGCGGCCACGGAGCTGCTGAGAACTTCCATATTCAGCTCACCTGAAACCGATGTTGCGTCTTTGTAGACCTCGCCCAGGACTCAAGCAGACACCAGTGGCCATCTTACAAGTGCTGCGTCCACATTCGCAGCTGCTGTATTATATGACGCATTCCACCATGGTCACTGTAACATAGCAAAAGTCATTGTCCTAAATAAGCTACAATATATTTGGAGGGATGGGGATTAGAGGTCGACGTAGATAAAAAGCAGACACAAGCAAAACATTGACATGGCAATAGCCAACACATAGACTCCGATTGGTTGCAGTAAAGTGTGCCGAGCTTGGTGAGGGTACACAGTGCCCTAATCGCAAGTCCGTGTGGTCAGGTACCGATACTGACATAAAAAAACCGTGAAAAATGTATGAGTTCACCTTTTGGTGTTGACCCTACAGGGGTTATTCAAACCTAATCACATGGCTGGGAATTTGCAGGCTGCACGATTATCAATAGACTGCCCATGTGTTTGGATCATAGCACGCATGTGTGAGGCAATCCTGCAATAAAATCCTGCTACATTTGTGATTGCTGGCTGGTCGCAAGGAGATTGACAGGAAGCCGGCGTTTGGGGTGGTAATGGGACATTTTCTGGGATTGTCAGGGAAAAGGAAGGTGTGTGTGAGGGGAAGTCATGTGACGTCAGCTCCGCCGCCGATCAGCCCGTTACTATAGCAGCCGCTGAGTAAGTCCTGGGCTTCGCACAGACTGCACATACTGGGAATCATTCCATGGTGAGCGGCTATTATCTGGGATTGTCAGGGATAATGCAGGCGTGGACAAAAAATGTATTCACTAGGAATAATCAGGCGCTTTAACAGAGACTGTGTCCCCAAGAAAGCAGCTGCTCAAATGTGTGGGTAGTCACTCCCCACTAGAAAACAAGGAAAAGAGACAAGCACAAGGCGAGTCGAGCAGCGCTATAAATGAGTGACAATACCAGATGATTGGAAATGTATCTCAATTTTACTCAATTATAAAATAACATGAAATTTCAATAGTACAATAAAACAAAACAATAAATACTTGGGAGGGGAAGTAAAAGTATTGGAATGAATAGTTTAAAAACAATGGCCACGCCTCAGTGGATTAGTGTGAAGGGTTGATGGAAAGTTATCACTTGTGGGAACAAGGTAAGTGCCCAGGTGGAGAGGGGAAGTCATGTGATGTCAGCTCTGCCCCGATCAGCCTGATTCTATCACAGCCGCTGAGTAAGTCCTGGGCTATGCACAGACTGCGCACACTGGGGAATCATTACATGGTGAGCGGCTGTTATCTGGGAGTGTCAGGGAATACACAGTCGTGCCAAGGTGTATGAGGGGAAGTCATGTGACGTCAGCTCCGCCCCCGATCAGCCTGTTTCTATAACAGCCACTGAGTAAGTCCTGGGCTACGCACAGACCGTGCACACTGGGGATCATTACATGGTGAGCGGCTGTTATCTAGGAGTGTCAGGGATAATGCAGGTGTGTGAGGTGAAGTCATGTGACCTCAGCTCCACCCCCGATCATCCTGATTCTATCGCAGCCACTGAGTAAGTCCGGGGTTATGCACAGACTGCACACACTGGGAATCATTACCTGGTGAGCGGCTGTTATCTGGGAGTGTCAGGGGTAATGCAGGCGTGGCCAGGTGTGTGAGGGGAAGTCATGTGATGTCAGCTCTGTCCCCGATCAGCCTGATTCTATCACAGCCGCTGAGTAAGTCCTGGGCTATGCACAGACTGCACACACTGGGAATCATTACATGGTGAGCGGCTGCTATCTAGGAGTGTCAGGGATAATGCAGGTGTTTGTGAGGGGAAATCATGTGACCTCAGCTCCACCCCCGATCATCCTGATTCTATCGCAGCCACTGAGTTAGTCATGGGCTATGCGCAGACTGCACACACTGGGAATTATTACCTGGTGAGCAGCTGTTATCTGGGAGTGTCGGGTAATGCAGGCGTGGCCAGGTGTGTGAGGGGAAGTCATGTGCTGTCAGCTCTGGTTCCGGTCAGCCTGATTCTATCGCAGCCGCTGAGTAAGTCCTGGGCTACGCAAAGACTGCGCACACTGGGGAATCAATATATGGTGAGTGGCTGTTATCTGGGAGTGTCAGGTAATACGCAGGCATGGCCAGGTGTATGAGGGGAAGTCATGTGATGTCAGCTCCGCCCCCAATCAGCTTGATTCTATTGCAGCCTTGAGTAAGTCCTGGCCTACACACAGACGGCAAACACTGGGGAATCATTACATGGGGAACGGCTGTTATCGGGGAGTGTCAGGGATAATGTAGGCGTGGTCAGGTGTGTGAGGGGAAGTCATGTGACATCAGCTCCGCCCCCGGTCAGCCTGATTCTATCACAGCCACTGAGTAAGTCCTGGGCTATATACAGACTGAACACACTGGGGAATCATTCCATGGTGAGCACCTGTTATTTGGGAGTGTCAGGTAATACGCAGGCATGGCCAGGTGTGTGAGGGGGATTCACGTGACGTCAGCTCCGCCCCGATCATCCTGATTCTATCGCAGCCACTGAAGTCCTGGGCTACGCACATACTGCACACATTGGGGAACCATTACATGGTGAGCATCTGGTGTATGGATTTGCAGCGAATCAGAGATCTGCACTGGGCGGGATTCCCTGATTAAGTAAAACAAGACTTATGCTGGCCACACATCAGACCGACTTTCCTCCAACCATCCAACTAGTTGGTTGGATGGAATAAAAACCTGGTACTGGATGGGAGCAAATGTAGTTTGTAATTAAGTCATTTGTTTCCCAAATCGGAATTTTTGTCCATTCTCCTGAGTTTGTGAGCAAATTGCTTATTGGCATTTGCCCCCATACAGTACCAGATTTTCAGTCCAACCAACCAACTAGTTGGATGGTTGGAGGAAAGTTGGTCTGATGTGTGGCCAGCAATAGTTTCCCCCAGCTCACTGAATGGTATTAGTAACCAATTTTGAACACTACATGATAATAGAATTCATGTAGTGTTCAAGATTGGTTACTAATACCGTTCAGTGAGCTGGGGGAAACTATGTCTTGTTTTACTGATACCGTGTTCTCACTGCGAGTGAGAAATACACAGCTTTTACCCGGCATCAAAATGCCGGGGACTGCAGGGCCGGACCCCCGTTCTCACTGCAAGGCAAATTCCCGGGTGAAGAAGTTCTACCCGATAATTCGCATTTTAACACGGGTTTTTATGCAGTGAGAACGGGTCAACCTGTGCCTGCATACCCGGATCTCAAACACGGTTTAAAAGAAGGGTTTTACCCATGTATGAGATCCGGGTATGTGACTTGTTCACACTGCAAAAAAACCTGTGTTAAAAGGCAGATTCCCGGGTCGACATGATAGACCTGGGAATTTGCCTGCAGTGAGAACAGGGTATAACTCAGTATTAACCCCTCCCTTGCATGCACCCGAGTGGTATTACTGAACTAATTGAGCATATACCACTATCCATAGGGATTCCCTGATTGCAGGGCTCTGCCAAGTAGCAGCAGGGCAATCAGGTCTGAGTAACCCGCTATGATCCATAGCTATATTTGGATTAGGGATGGCCAGGAATGGTTAACCATTGATGCGAGCTGGTTCCGATGGCAAAGAGCCTACCCCAATGATTTTGTTTTCCTACTTGGTGGTGGAACACAAGTCAGAGTTCCCCAGCTGACCACTGAAGTCCCGCCCCCAGCACTTATTGGCCTGAGACCCAGTGGGTAATAGAGCAGGGGTGACCACTGGTGGTTTTATACCATAGAGGTTCCCTACCATCTCTATATGGTATATGGTCGTTGGGTCAACACATATAAGGTTGACATGGCTTAGGTTGACACAAGCATTAGGTCGACAATGGCTAGTCAAAATATCGATGTAGGTTTTTCATGTTTTTTTAAACTGACAAGTGTCCTACATGTATTTCATGCCCTACCATCCCCTAGGGCGTGGTGGGAGAATAGAATAGTGTGCCGAACATAGCAAGGCACCGTGCACGAAGCATGGCGAGTGCAGCGGTACATTTAGATGGTAACCATATCAACATAAAAACGTGAAAAACACCACCTTTTGACTGTCGACCTAGCCATTGCCGGCATAATGCTTGTGTCAACCTTTCAACCCTGTTGGCCTTAGCCACAACGACCTATTTTATGTGTCGACCTTAGCCATGTCGGCCTTCTGTGGTTGACCCAATGCATGATACCTTAATATTGATCAACCCAATGACCCATACCCCACTATAACGGATCCATAGCAGCTTACACGTAGATGTTATCGTATGCAATTTAGCCTTTGCTGACACTTGCATCACATACACAGCGCTGTAGAGGAATGTTATATAACCGCAATATGCGGAATGCTAATGTAACGAGTGTGGTAATAAATACATCATACAGTTCCGCTCTGTCTCTGAAGATCACATCCAGACAAACAGCCCCTGTGTCCCCAGCTCCGGGCAGAGCCATGTAATACAAACACTGAGCCGTCTACAGGAAAGTTACAGCAGTAAACAGACCTCCCACAGCCCAGCACACGGGAACAACATGTACCGGAGGCACCGTGTGTCTAACACTGCTGCACACAGGAACATCATGTACCGGAGGCAGCATGTGTCTAACAATGCAGGACATGGGAACAGCATGCATTGAAGGCACCGTATGTCTAACACTGCAGCACATGGGAACAAGATGTACCGGAGGCAGCATGTGTCTAACACTGCAGCACACGGGAACAACATGTATCAAAGGCACTGTGTGTCTAACACTGAAGCACACAGGAACAACACGTACCGGAGGCATTGTATGTCTTACACTGCTGGACACGGGAACAACATATATCAGAGGCACCATGTGTCTAACATTGCAGCACATGGGAACCCCATGTACCAGAGGCACAGTGTGTCTAACTGCAGCACACGGGAACAACATGTACCAGAGGCATCATATGTCTAACACTGCAGCACACTGGAACAACATTTACCAAAGGCACCGAGTGTCTAGCACTGCAGCACATGGGAACAACATGTACTGGAGGCTCTGTATGTCTAACTGTCGGACAAGGGATCAACACAAACCGGAGGCACCGTATGTCTAACACTGCCGGACACGGGAACAACATACCGGAGGCACTGTTTGTCTAACTGTCGGACATGGGAACAACATGTAACGAAGGCACCATGTTTCTAACCCTGATGGGCACGGGAACAACATGTACCGGAGGTATCATATGTCTTACACTGCTGGACACGGGAACAACATGTACCGGTGGCACAGTGTCTATCACTGCAACACACGGGAACAACATGTACCAGAGGCACCGTGTGTCTAACACTGCAGCACATGGTAACACCATGTACCAGAGGCATTGTGTGTCTACACTGCCGGACATGGGAACAGCACGTACTGGAGGCACCGTATGTCTAACACTGCAGCACACGGGAACAGCATGTACCAGAGGCAGAGATAAAGTACCAAGGAATCCGCTCCCAACTGCCATGCTACAGGCTGTGTTTGAAAAATGAAAACTCCCAATTTATTACTAATAATCATTGCAATACAATTTTGCATTTTTAGCGATGTTCTTCGCATAGTTAAGGCCATAAGTAATGGCTTGCCCACCGCGTCCAGGTAACCTCATTAGTCGGGCAAGTCCCTAACATTTTGGGGGGTGCAAATCTATAAAGCGGGGCACCCCTAAGTAAAGCAACTGAGTGACCCCATGGCAACACAAAAGTGAAAAATTATATAGTGTAAAAAAGTGAGGATAGGTTAGTGAGAGAGGCTGCTGAAAATAGCAGGGGTAAATAATTGAGAGGTAATTAAGTGAGAGATAAAGTAGTGAGAGGTAAAGCAGTAACAAGTGGAGGTGGGAAATGAGTTACATTGAAACAAAACGCACAATAGGGATGGAAGTAAATATGAATCTGTGTTGCTCCTTAGGCCAAACAGTCACAGCAGTCCACAACCCAGAAATCCACCCCCCATATTATGATATGCATAGGAAATCGAAAAGACATGTGGGCCCTTATTCTGATTGATGCGGACTTTACCGCGTTCTTACGGATAGCGTCTTTACGGCGTCTGCGCATGCGTGGAGAACGCTACGCGCATGTGCCACGCCTTGACTCGGTACCAGTTCGGACAAAGCCCGTCCAAAACTGGTCCCCGCAATCAGTCGGGAAATAGGGGCGTATTATGGGCGTCATGCGGAATGACACATGGGCGTAGTTTCAAAGTGGGCAAAACGGGGCGGAAACATGGGCGGACACGGGGGAGTACACTTATGTTGGGGGGCGTACATTCGGAAACCACTCCGAATGCACGCGAGCAAAAAGGGCTGAAATGTGCGGTGTCCACAAGTGTACTATTGCTTTGCGGACACCACTCGTTCATGCGGTAGGCGAACGTACGCCTAATGACTACAACCATTAACACCTGAACCCAATACAATCTACTCCTTTACTCATTACTCACTAATAGGACGCTTGTCAGTGCTTTAATTGAAACCATTGCACTTCAATTGCTGTAAGGGTTAATGTGTGCAATGCATGTGTTAGGCATGCTTGTAAGGATATATTGGAATCTAATTGATTCCATTTCCAAATAAGCAGTTTTTTATGAGGATAGGTAATTGAATAAGTGGGTCATGTGATGTCTTGCAGAAGATACTTCATAGTGGGTTGTTTGGCGTAAATACTCCGCTTACGTGCGGTAGCACCGCTTGGCTCCCGGTCGGATGCGGTATTCCCGAGCATACTCTGTAATACTCTGTAATACCGTGCCGAATCGGAGTGTTTCTCCCGCACACGCATGGTTTGTATGTCGTCCGTAAACACGCCCTGTTCTTAAAGAGTGAGTCCGTCCGAATGCGGAGGACACGTGGGCGTTTCTACGGACGATGGCCGCACGCGGCAAAACACCGTGGCGTGCGGACCGCTCCGTAAGAATGCGGGAATTTCCGCACAGATCAGAATAAGGGCCCTGGAGCTTTGTAAGCTGCCATCTTGCAGCGGGTTTGAGGGTTTGCCGCTAGATATAAGTGTAGCATCTGGCGGGATTTACATTTACTGTTAAGGCTGGGTACACACCAGAATGATCGTGAAAGATTTCCCTTGAAATTGCATGATGGTCTGTCGATGGATTGGAGTACAGGATCTGCACCCAATCCAATGTAGATTGATGAATCTTTACTGTAGCAGGTAAAATCTCCAATTTGACAGACAACCGGTGGGGGTGTGCATTGAATTGGAATTGTAATGAAAACAGGTATGATTCTGCACTTTTTACGTATCCAGGGATTGGAGCCCAAATTCTCCTGATGTGTACCCATCCAAGACTGGATAATCAGACGTATAATGTACAGTACAGGGGGTCATAATGTATGGTACAGGGGGTTATAATGTACAGTACAGGGGGTTATAATGTACAGTACAGAGGGTTACAATGTACAGTACAGGTGGGTTATAATGTACAGTACAGGGGGATGTACTGTAGAACAAGAAGATATCTTGTGCCTGGGGATCAGGGGTATGGGTCATAGCTCAACTAGTGGTGGACAGGCCAAAAGTTAACACATGAAAAAGTTGCAATGAGCATGTATCGCTGCGCTCGCCATGCTTTAGGCGCGGTGCCTCACTACACTCTACACACTATTATAATCTAAATCTAAAGTAGAAATAGTAGAAGTAGCAGCTAATAAGCTCCTAACTGTCATGTTTCAAACACAGTCTGCACCATTGCAGCCAGGAGCTGATTTCTTAGTGCTTTATCTCTCTCCAAGTTTCCAAGCATATTCAGCAACGACCTGCACCACCCAGAAACGACCTGCACCACCGAGCAATGATCTGCACCACCCAGCAATGACCTGCACCGCACCACCCAGTACTGACCAGAATGACCCTTTTTTCAGTTATCGGAGGGGCAGGGACTCAGGTCCATGGGCTGAGGCAAAGCATACCTCCCAACATGACCCTCTCCAGGAGGGACACATTGCTCTGCTCCTGGACTTTTTTCAAAATGTATGATTGTAAAGTGCAACGGAATATGCTGCACAATATAAGAAACTGTAAATAATATCATCACCTGTGCTGATAGAACTTTCTTAGCAACTAACCTGTTCAACACAGGTGATAGTAATCATACATTGAGAGGAAAGTCCAGGAGCAGAGCATTGTGTCCCTCCTGAAGAGGGTCATGTTAGGAGATATGGACAAGGTGTCACCTCGCACCTCACATGTCCTGCCTAACACAGGGTGCATGTGCAGTAGTACCTACACTTTCCTTCATGTATGTCTGCTAGTATAGAGCACAAAGCTATCTGTGCCAATGTTCCCCAAATCCTCACCCACCAGCAGCAGCTCATGTTTTCAGGATTTCTTTCACAGAAAAGCAGAGGATAGTAACCATATAATGTCTGTTTTCCCATGCTCACCTATTGTTAAATTGCATTCAGTCAGCGGTGGACACTGGGAAGCGGCTCCTCTGTATGTGTGTGTGATATCCCGGGTACACTGCGCATGCGGCATGTGCACTCCATAACTACCAATGGGTCAGGGGACTGAAAATGTTCAAGGACCTTTACTGGGTAGGCGAGGAGCTGGGACTGTGCTGTGTGGGTTAGCTAGCAGTGCCAGATTAAGGTATAAATGGGCATGGAGCTGAAAATTATCAAGGGCCTATTATGTGCAATAATAGGGGTTGTGGCCAGCACCTAATAATGTGGGGGGCATGACCAGTGTTCTGTTTGGGTGGTCTACTCATGGGTGTGTCTCTATTTGTGTAAATACTAATTTTATATATTATATATATATATATATATATTATGTGTGTGTGCGTGTCTGTGTGCGTGCTGGAAAAGGCAGGGGACTGGCATAGGAAAAATGCAAAGGGTTTAGTATAGGGTGGAATATGGAATAAGAGGTTGTCATATGCAAGGGCCTGGCACAGAAAAGAGGGAAATTAGAAGCTGCAGATATACTTACCTTCCAGCGGCGGCTGCAGACTTTGGGCCGTAGTGTATCACCAGCACACTACGTATATTTACCAGCCTTATTGTCCTGACCCCCGAAACGTAGACAGGCTTTTCACATAATGGATTAAACCTGATCCATGGTTTTTCACCCAATCAAGTCTCCGAGTGCCTTTGTACCTCTACTATCTACATTGCTGGCTGTGTGCTTCATGCAGCCTCCTGTCTAATGGCAACGGAGCAAGTTGTTGCTATTGCAGCCCAAGTAAGTCCTATGTGACTGTTCACCCTCTGCATATATATATATATATATATATATATATAGAGAGAGAGAGAGAGAGAGAGAGAGAGAGAGAGAGAGAGAGAGAGAGAGAGAGAGAGAGAGAGAGAGAGAGAGAGAGAGCACTTACCCCCTTCCTTTGCAGGTGAGGATGGAACCGGCACATGAGTTTTTAGTGAAGAAAAAAAGTGAAGTTTATTGTACAAGCATAATTTTGCACAAACAGTCAGCTGTAACCTAACAGCCGTTTCAACCACTTCCTAGTGGTATATATATATATATATATATATATATATATATATATATATATATATAGGTCAGTGGTTGCAGGTACTCATTTTAAGGATCCATCACATGCCGGGGTGCCAATACAGAAATAGATATAGAGCAGAAAAATATGTCACTCCTCCGGACTTGAACAGATTGGACACAAGACACAGTATGGTGGTCAACGTTTCAGAAGAAAAATTTACTTCCTTAAGGAAGTACATTTTTATTCCGAAACGTTGACCACCATACTGTGTCTTGTGTCCAATCTGTTCAAGTCCGGAGAAGTGACATATTTTTCTGATATATATATATATATATATATATATATATATACACACACACAAGTATTCGGACCAGCACTCTCCTCAAATGTGCAATAAAGCTGCGTGCCTTTGCTGGAGTAGATAGCGGTCTGGGTCTCCCCTCTAGAGCATGAAGAAGAGACAGCACGTCACTGCAGCAAATAAAATCTTTTATTCCAGCCTCAACGGCTCGTTTTGGGGCATCAGCCCCTTTCTCAAGAAGCGGAATACAACAGGAAGCAGATGGATAAAACACTCCTGCACCAGTGCCTTTTTAAGTGTTACAGATTCGCGCCATCCCCGCCTCTCAGCGTCTCTGTACACTCAGCTGTTGTGAGTCAGCAGCCGGAGAATGACGTGACGCGACTCCGACTCGCGTCTCCGTCTCCCCGGCAACCAGACTCACACCCCCAGATTTTATTTGCTACAGTGACGTGCTGTCTCTTCTTCATGCTCTGGAGGGGAGACCCAGACCGCTATATATATATATATATATATATATATATATATATATATATATATATTTGGAAAAGATGTGTTGGTTTGAGCGCTGATGCGATGACAAAACCAGCTGATAAATCCTTATGTGCTGACAACAAGGATTAAAAGTCCACCAAAGTCCATATATCGGGACTGCAGCTCCTCAACTCGTGAATACACGGATACCCAGGGCTCACAAGGGCAAAAGTAGATCTAGGACAGGAAAAATAGAAGAGGGCGCTTCATGGTGCATTAAAAGAGTTTAATAGGATCCAACAATAAAACTTATGATCCACAGTAAAAGCAATCGCTCGTACCAGATGAATAATCACTGTGGGCTGGTTACCACAAGGCATATAACATTAACCACACAGGCAATATCAGCTCACTGTTCACCGGCAGGCAGGTGGAGGCTCCTGGACACTATACCTCACACACGCTGGATTGCGCTGGACGTAGTAGGAGGACCACGGAGACACCGACACAGGCTTGGAGCGGAGAAACAGCGAGGACGGGCAGAGAGTCACAAGCCACGCCCTGACGCGTTTCGTCACTGGGACTTCGTCAGAGGGCGTGGCTAATGTGACGTCCGGCCCGGGATTTAAACAAGACTCCAGCCAATGAGATTGCTCTCACCGCGGAGTGATGTAATGCTGGTTGTGGCCAGCCTAGTCATTCATTAGCAGAGCTAATAAAACATACATGTGACAACATTTTTTGTACATACAAACACAATGAAATATCAATACGGCAAATTACACATTAGACAACCAAGTGAACTTACACATATACCGACACTTCACATGCTTATTTTTACAAAACAGCACACTTGCTGAAAAAGAGGTCGACACATGTCGATTAACACTCATAAAAAACGCAGACTCAGCTGTGATCAACATTTCATGATAATACATAAAAAATACACTAAAAAAGACATAAAAAGTGTTACATAGGTTAGTAATAACCTGAAAGACTTATGTATTATCATGAAATGATTATCCAACAGAGAACACAAAGCATTGTCACCACATAACAATCATAATAATCATAACACCACAGAAAGTGTAATTAAATTCACATATGATGTTAGTACTAATAACATACATTTTCTTGATGTTAACATTAACATCAAAGAAAATCATATAGTCACATCTATTTATGTGAAACCGACCGACAGGAACACTATATTAAAATCAAATAGCTTTCATCCAGCGGCCCTCAAAAAGGGACTCCCCTACTCACAATTGCTTAGGGTCCGTCGGATTACATCTGACCCAGAACAAACCATAGTGGCATTAAACCAAATGGTAGATAAGTTTGTAGAGAGGGGCTATGACCGAGAGGAATTAGAAAAATCTAAAACGAAGGTACTGGCCACCCCTAGAGTGGATACATTAACCTCTAAACCTAAAAAAGATATGGGTAAGGTTATTCCCTGGGTGAACAAATACACTGTGGCCACAGATCCAGTGATCAGGAAAGCCAAACTATGGTGGCCCATGATCAATTCGGATCATGAATTGCCCACACTTAAGGATAACCGCCTGTTGCCCAGTTATATTAGGGGGGCGAACATTCGGGATAGGGTAGTTAAATTGGATGTTACACCCATCCTAAAAAAACAACATACCCATTTCTTGACCCGTAAAACAGGCTGCCATAGATGCTTGGGGTGCACTACGTGCAACACACTAACCCCAGGAAAAACTTTCAATAACCCCCATACTGGCAAACGTATTACAATCAATCAGGCTGTCACGTGTACCACCACATACATAGTGTATATGTTAACTTGTCCCTGCGGATTGTCATATGTGGGCAAGACGCAGCGACAATTTAGAGAACGCATGGCCCAACATCGAAGCGCCATCAAACAAGCGTTGAGTAGTGGTACTAGTGAACAGCCTGTAGCCAGGCATTTTGCTATTAACCCCTTCCCGACATTTGACGTATATATACGTCATGGCCGGGAAGTACTTCCCGACACATGACGTATATATACGTCATGACTTCAAACTGTCACTGCGTCTCGAGACGCAGTGACAGAGGGACGATGTCTGCTGTCCCTGACAGCAGACATGTCCCTGCATGCCCAGGGGGGGCTGCGATGCCGCCCCCCCGTCGGCGATCGCTGTGATTGGCTGTTCAGTGTGAACAGCCATTCACAGCGTTTTCTGTGTCACCGGCGAATAACGTTCGCCGGTGACACGGGATCGGAGGTGATTGGTGCTGTAAAGTACAGCACCAATCACCGCGGGGTGTAAGGGTGACACTGGTGTCACCCCACCTCACCCCGCCCGCCCCCAAAGGCCGTGATTGGTTCGTCGGACCGACGGACCAATCACAGCCATGGAGGGGGGGTTTAAACTAACGGTGACTGCACTGCAGACGCCATTCCGGTCTGGAATAGCGTGCAGTGCGGTCACCGTGCCCAGCTGTCGCCATTTACTGACCAGAACCTTGCTAAAAACTTACCTGATCACTGCCTGGATCTTGCTTCTTCTTGTGACATCCTGTGCTGTGTTGTGTTGTGTTGTGCTGCTGCGAGTTATTAGATAGTGAGATAGAGAGAGAGAGATAGAGAGAGATAGAGAGGCCTAGTGACAGAGAGTGCTATATTTTGTGCTGCTGCAGTGTAATAGAGTTATAGATAGAGAGATAGAGAGAGATAGAGAGAGAGAGATAGAGAGAGATAGAGAGATAGTGACAGATTGTGCTATATATTTTTTATATAACTGACTGCTGCCCCCCCTTTTGTGCTGATCAGTATAAATTAACTGATCAGCAACTTTTTGGGGGCGCAGGTTTTTTTTTTATATATATATATACCTGTCAGTGCTGCTGCTGCAGTGTCATAGAGTGATACTGTAGATAGTGAGAGATAGAGAGATAGAGAGAGATAGTGACAGAGAGTGATAGAGACTGCTATATTTTGTGTCTGCTGCCCCCCTTTTGTGCACCCCCAGCAACTTTTTGGGGGTGCAGGGGTTATTTTTCATATATATAACTGTCAGTGCTGCTGCTGCAGTGTCATAGAGTGATAGATAGTGAGAGATAGAGAGATAGAGAGAGATAGTGACAGAGAGTGATAGAGAGTGCTAAATTTTGTGTCTGCTGCCCCCGCCTTTTGTGCTGATCACTATATCTGAGGTGATCAGCAACTTTTTGGGGGTGCAGAGGTTTTTTTTATATATACCTGCCAGTTGCACTGTCAGTTGCACCAAAGGTTGTGCACCTGCTGCCCCTCACTGGTAATCAGTGTCGCATCACTGATCACCTTTTTTTTTTTTGTGGGTGCTGTGGGGTCTTTTTTTAATTTTTCTTTTACACACACTGTGATTTTGTGGGTGTCCTGTGGCCACTGTGCGCTGATCAGTGACGTACATCACTGATCATCTTTTTCGGCACAGGGTTGATCTATTTTTTTTTTTTTTGATCAAATTCCTGTTGCCTTTGAGCGCTGTTCAGTGACGGACGTTACTGACCAACATCTGTGCTCAATTTTTGGCGCAGGACCTTTTTTTTTTTTTTTTAACCCCTTCAATTTTTTTTTTTAACCCCTTCAATTTTTTTTTTTAACCCCTTCAATTTTTTTTTTTTTGTATAAAGTATTTTTTTTTTCTGCACTACATACACACTACACACTACATACCCCCCGGGTTGAAATAAAGTTTGTACCCCCCCCTACACTATACACGTGTTGAAACATTTCACTACCAGTAACACAAAAATAAAAATGGCATCCCAAATGTCATCCCAAATGTCATCCCAAATGTCATCCCAAATGTCATCCCAGTCATCCAGAAGAATGTATTCAGCGGAGGAGGCATATGCCATGCTTGCCTCTGACTCTGACACAGCCAGTGATGCAAGCGGGGAATTTGAAGGATTCGTCTTAAGCTCCTCTTCCTCCTCTGGTGATGAGGGACCCCCTCAAAGACGCCCCCGTAGAGCAGCTGAGACCCACCCCCCAATAATTGATCTTGTATGGACCCCACCACCAGACAATTTTGAGCCCCAGGTTCCTGAGTTTTTGGCCATGCCAGGAATCCAATTTGATTCCACAGGTCTCAGAGAAATTGACTTTTTCAAATTATTTTTCTCTGATGATTTTATAAATTTAATGGTGGACCAAAGTAATTTATATGCCCAGCAGTTTATTGCTCAAAACCCCACGTCATCATTTGCTAGGTGGACCCCTGTAGATGCAGTAGAGATGATGACGTTTTGGGGTCTGGTGTTTCATATGGGCATAGTAAAAAAGCCAGAAATTAGGCAATATTGGAGTACAGATGTTCTGTACAGCACCCCATTTTACCGTATGGCCATGCCCCGGGCTCGATTTGAGACGATCCTTAAATTTTTGCATTACAACGATAATGCACAGTGCCCACCCAGAGATGATCCCACCTTTGACCGGCTATTCAAAGTCAGGCCGGTCATTGATCATTTCAGTGCCAAATTTGAAGAGATGTACATCCCAGATAAATTCATTTGCATAGACGAGTCCCTTATACATTTTAAAGGAAGGGTTAAATTCCGCCAGTACCTTCCCAGTAAGAGGGCAAGGTATGGCATAAAAATGTATAAGCTGTGTGAAAGCACCTCAGGGTACACTCACAGGTTTAGGGTATATGAAGGGAAGGATTCAAGAATTGAACCGCCAGAATGCCCCCCCTCCCTCGTAGGTGTTAGTGGAAAAATTGTCTGGGATTTAGTGCACCCCTTCCTGGATAAAGGTTATCACCTCTATGTGGATAACTTTTACACTAGCATCCCCCTGTTTAAGGCCCTTGGTTCAAGAGGTACAGCAGCTTGCGGTACTGTGCGCAAGAACCAAAGAGGCCTCCCAAAAACGCACATTGCCCAAGTAATGAGAAGGGGTGAAAGCAGGGGAATATGCACCGAAAATATGTTGTTGGTCAAATATAAGGACAAGAGGGATGTCCTTATACTGACAACAATTCACGGAGACAGTACCACCTCCGTCCCTGTACGAGGTACCAGTACCCACACCTCAAAACCTAATTGTATCCTGGATTACAATAGGTACATGGGCGGAGTGGATCTTTCAGATCAGGTACTGAAGCCGTACAGTGCCCTGCGGAAAACAAAAATCTGGTACAAGAAGCTGGCCGTGTATATCATCCAGATGGCACTGTATAACGCTTACGTGCTATTCCGTTCTACCGGCCAGAGGGGGACATTTATGCACTTTCAAGAGGAAGTCATAAAGGGCCTAGTATTTGGGAACCAGCAGGCAGAGGGCCCCAGTACTTCTAGTACTGGCTCCCGTATTGTACCAGGGCAGCATTTTCCGAACGAAATCCCCTCCACTGCAAGAAAGGGCAGGACACAAAAAAGGTGCAAAGTTTGCTATAAAAAGGGAATAAGAAAGGAAACTATTTTCCACTGTGAAACTTGCCCCGACAAACCCGGCCTATGTATAAAGGAGTGTTTTAAAATATACCACACATCTATGGATTATTAGGTTCATCATTTCACCGTGCTTCGGGGGTCTTGCTAATGCCACATAGCACCCACCAACATTCCACCAGAATCTGAGCTGCAAAATCCAAAAATCACTCCTTCCCTTCTGAGTCCTGCCATGCACCCAACTGGTATTTTTTGGTCACATATGAGGCATTGCCATACTCGGGAGAAATTGGGTCACAGATTTTGGGGTGCTTTTTCTCCTTCATACCTTATGAAAATGAAAAATTTTGAGCCAGAACTGCATTTTTGTGTAAAAAAAATGTAATTTTTCATTTTCACTGCCCAGTTGTATCAAAATTGGTGAAACCCCTGGGGGTTTGAAATGTACACTATACCCCTAGATGAATTCCCTGAGGGGTGTAGTTTGCAAAATGGGGTCACTTGTGGGGGGGTTCCACTGTATTGGTGCTTTGGGGGTCTTGCTAATGCGACATAGCACCCACCAACATTCCACCAGAATTTGTGCTGCAAAATCCAAATATCACTCCTTCCCTTCTGAGTCCTGCCACTTTTTGGTCACACATGAGGCATTGCCGTACTCGGGAGAAATTGGGGCACAGATTTTGGGGTGCTTTTTCTCCTTCATACCTTGTGAAAATGAAAAATTTTGAGCCAGAACTGCATTTTTGTGTAAAAAAATGTAATTTTTCATTTTCACTGCCCAGTTGTATCAAAATTGGTGAAACCCCTGGGGGTTTGAAATGTACACTATACCCCTAGATGAATTCCCTGAGGGGTGTAGTTTGCAAAATGGGGTCACTTGTGGGGTGGTTCCACTGTATTGGTGCTTTGGGGGTCTTGCTAATGCGACATAGCACCCACCAACATTCCACCAGAATTTGTGCTGCAAAATCCAAATATCACTCCTTCCCTTCTGAGTCCTGCCACTTTTTGGTCACACATGAGGCATTGTGTACTCGGGAGAAATTGGGGCACAGATTTTGGGGTGCTTTTTCTCCTTCATACCTTCTGAAAATGAAAAATTTTGAGCCAGAACTGCATTTTTGTGTAAAAAAATGTAATTTTTCATTTTCACTGCCCAGTTGTATCAAAATTGGTGAAACCCCTGGGGGTTTGAAATGTACACTATACCCCTAGATGAATTCCCTGAGGGGTGTAGTTTGCAAAATGGGGTCACTTGTGGGGGGGTTCCACTGTATTGGTGCTTTGGGGGTCTTGCTAATGCGACATAGCACCCACCAACATTCCACCACCAAAAATCACTCCTTCCCTTCTGAGTCCTGCCATGCACCCAACTGGTATTTTTTGGTCACATATGAGGCATTGCCATACTCGGGAGAAATTGGGGCACAGATTTTGGGGTGCTTTTTCTCCTTCATACCTTATGAAAATGAAAAATTTTGAGCCAGAACTGCATTTTTGTGTAAAAAAATGTAATTTTTCATTTTCACTGCCCAGTTGTATCAAAATTGGTGAAACCCCTGGGGGTTTGAAATGTACACTATACCCCTAGATGAATTCCCTGAGGGGTGTAGTTTGCAAAATGGGGTCACTTGTGGGGGGGTTCCACTGTATTGGTGCTTGGGGGGTCTTGCTAATGCAACATAGCACCCACCAACATTCCACCAGAATCTGAGCTGCAAAATCCAAAAATCACTCCTTCCTTTCTGAGTCCTGCCATGCACCCAAATGGTATTTTTTGGTCACATGTGAGGCATTGCCGTACTCGGGAGAAATTGGGGCACAGATTTTGGGGTGCTTTGTCTCCTTCATTCCTTGTGAAAATGAAAAATTTTGAGCCAGAACTGCATTTTTGTGTAAAAAATGTAATTTTGCATTTGCACAGCCCAGTTGTATCAAAATTGGTGAAACCCCTGGGGGTTTGAAATGTACACTATACCCCTAGATGAATTCCCTGAGGGGTGTAGTTTGCAAAATGGGGTCACTTGTGGGGGGGTTCCACTGTATTGGTGCTTGGGGGGTCTTGCTAATGCGACATAGCACCCACCAAAATTCCACCAGAATCTGAGCTGCAAAATCCAAAAATCACTCCTTCCCTTCTGAGTCCTGCCATGCACCCAAATGGTATTTTTTGGTCACATGTGAGGCATTGCCGTACTCAGGAGAAATTGGAGCACAGATTTTGGGGTGCTTTTTCTCCTTCATACCTTCTGAAAATGAAAAATTTTGAGCCAGAACTGCATTTTTGTGTACAAAAAATGTAATTTTTCATTTTCACTTCCCAGTTGTATCAAAATTGGTGAAACCCCTGGGGGTTTGAAATGTACACTATACCCCTAGATGAATTCCCTGAGGGGTGTAGTTTGCAAAATGGGGTCACTTGTGGGGGGGTTCTACTGTATTGGTGCTTTGGGGGTCTTGCTAATGCGACATAGCACCCACCAACATTCCACCACCAAAAATCACTCCTTCCCTTCTGAGTCCTGCCATGCACCCAACTGGTATTTTTTGGTCACATATGAGGCATTGCCGTACTCGGGAGAAATTGGGGCACAGATTTTGGGGTGCTTTTTCTCCTTCATACCTTATGAAAATGAAAAATTTTGAGCCAGAACTGCATTTTTGTGTAAAAAAATGTAATTTTTCATTTTCACTGCCCAGTTGTATCAAAATTGGTGAAACCCCTGGGGGTTTGAAATGTACACTATACCCCTAGATGAATTCCCTGAGGGGTGTAGTTTGCAAAATGGGGTCACTTGTGGGGGGGTTCCACTGTATTGGTGCTTGGGGGGTCTTGCTAATGCAACATAGCACCCACCAACATTCCACCAGAATCTGAGCCGCAAAATCCAAAAATCACTCCTTCCTTTCTGAGTCCTGCCATGCACCCAAATGGTATTTTTTGGTCACATGTGAGGCATTGCCGTACTCGGGAGAAATTGGGGCACAGATTTTGGGGTGCTTTTTCTCCTTCATACCTTCTGAAAATGAAAAATTTTGAGCCAGAACTGCATTTTTGTGTAAAAAATTTAATTTTTCATTTTCACTGCCCAGTTGTACCACAATTGGTGAAACCCCTGGGGGTTTGAAATGTACACTATACCCCTAGATGAATTCCCTGAGGGGTGTAGTTTGCAAAATGGGGTCACTTGTGGGGGGGTTCCTAAATTTTAGCATCTTATGGTGCCTAGAAACCTACATGGTGCCTAAAAAATAATCTCATAAAAAGGAGGCTCCAAAATCAAGTAGGTGCTCCTTCTATTATGAAGCCTGTGGTTTGGTCAACGTGCACACTAGGGCCACATATAGGATATTTATGAAAACAAAAGAATTGGGGGAATCAATTTTTAGTCACATTTCTCTAGTAAAATGTACTGTGTTCCTTAGAAAAATGTATTAAAATTGCAAATCTGCAAAAAAAATGAAATTTTGAAATTTCACCTACACTTTGTTTTAATTCCTGTGAAACACCTAAAGGGTTAACAAACTTCCAAAATGCTGTTTTGAATACTGTGAGGGGTGCAGTTTTTGAAATGGTATCATTTATGGGGGTGTCTCACATACAAGTCCCTCAAAGTCACATCAGAACTGAACTGGTCCCTAAAAAAATCAGTGTTTGAAATTTTCTTGAAAATTTGAGAATTTGCTATTCATATTGTAAGCCTCCTAGTGTCCAAAAAAATTAAAAGGAAGTTGAAATAATGATGGAAACATAAAGTAGACATATGGTCTGTTAGTTATTAACTATTTTGAGTGGTATGATTATTTGTCTCACAAGCAGAAAATTTAACATTTTGCAAATTGCTAAATTTTCCATTTTTTTATGACATTTTGGTATTTTTCACAAAAAAACACAGACTGTATCGACCCAAATTTACCACTAATTTGAAGTACAATGTGTCACGAAAAAACAATCTCAAAATCACTGGGATAAGTAAAAGCAAAAAAAAGTTATCCCCACTTAAGTGATACATGTCAGATTTGAAAAAAAGGGCTCTGTCAGGAACGCAAAAACTGGCTCTGTCAGGAAGGGGTTAAAAACATCCCATTCCGAGCATCAGGGCCATTATAATAGATCACGTCCCCCCCACATTGAGAGGAGGGAATAGAGAAAAAGCCCTGTTGCAACGAGAAAGTAAATGGATCCATTCCCTGGATACTATAGCACCCAGGGGGCTCAATGAGACATTGGGGCTTCAGTGTTTCATTTAATGCGTATAAATATGATCGATCGCCTGTAAAAATGCCTCAATCCCTATGATTAATGAATGGCTACATCATGAGACAACAGAAAGTCAAAATGAGCCTATTCTGGCACGTAAATATATATTGTTAATGACGGCCAGCTTATAATGTGTTAATTATACTGATCTTCTTTTTCATAAATAAGGTGTACCTGCTTGGAATTACAAGCAGTGACACCCTTGACAGCGGGGAAGCCATGCATTCTTAATTAAATGTTTTTGATGTCGTTATTTGTTTTTTAAACATAAGATCTAGCCTGGGCAGTATAATCATGGCTGCGCTTTGTTATTGTTTGCAGAGTATGACAGCGCAGCCTAGCAACAAGGCTAACAGTGTGCGGTGACGTCACTGCTCGGCGCCGCCGTCCCACGTGGGTTATGCACGTCGGGTGAGGGAAGCAGGAAGCACCCGGAGCGGGCGGCGACGCTGAGCAGGTGAGGCACCAGGTGTTTTAATTATGTAATCATGTCTATGCTGATATATATGTACTTGTCTGTGTTATTTGTGTGCTATAAGTCCCTGAAGACGGGGGGATATACCCCGAAACGCCGTTGGGCTAAATAAAGGAATTTTACTACTTCTACAGTCTGCAAAGTGCCGCTCCTTCTATCTATATTGCTTGGACCCCAAAAGGTTTCCTGAGAAGGCACATGCAGCAAGGTAACTGCAGAGGACAAGCAGAGTGCCGGGCATTCCCTAACTATATATATATATATATATATATATATATATATATATATATATATATATATATGTGTGTCACAAGAAATGGGGGGTTGTGACCTTTTCTGCGCTAAGAGGTTAGCTGCACCTCTAACTACCTCGCTGTTAATAGAGGTAGAGGATAGGCATAGAAAAAGAAAGAATAGAGGTGCGCTGGTGTAGGTTTCACCTTAATTTCATACACAATGGTAGAATAAAAATAATTTATTTTATACAATAATATAAAAACAGTAGATTCTCACATAAATGTTCATATCAAATAGATACCATTTCTAACAAGTATGTTTTCCTGATAGACCCTACGCGTTTCGTCCCGGAGGGACTTCTTCAGGGGTAACAGGGTATCGATCTGAATTGTGTTCACTCTTGGTGGATGGATGGACCGATAGAAGTCCTCCCCTTTGAATGGGGTATTGGCTACCTGAATGTCCTCAGCTTGGGGAGGTGAGTAAAACGGGTCCAACTGATATCTTCAATAGATATATGGAAGGACTTATGAGGGTCCACCCTTATTGGAGGGGTATTGGCGCTCTGAATATCCTCAGCTTGGGGGGGGTGGGTAGAACGGGTCCAGCTGATATCCTCACCAGATCTACACTCCGCAGATGGGTTAGGTGTGTCCAATCACTGATTGTGCCCCCCTATGTCCGGGTCGCCGAAGAACAGGTCCTTTTCCTGTGCAAACATGTAGATATTCGCGTAAGAGGGGGCCACGGAAGACCCCATGGCACACCTCCTTAGTTGAATATAAAACTTCCCATTAAAGAGAAAATAATTGCGAACCAAGGTCAGTTCCAACAAGGAGAGAAACAAGTTGTGGTTAAAAATTTCAGAGTCCAAGTGTTTGGATAAAAAGTCTTTTATGGACCGCAGCCCCCCCTCATGTGGTATTGAGGTATAGAGGCTGCAGACGTCCAGGCAGCACAATAGAGCTCCGGGTGGCAAGGTACCAATGTCCTCGAGTTTTCGAAGGAATGTACTTGTATCCTTAAGGAAATTATCTTCCAAAGGTAGGAGGGGCTGAAGTACACTGTCCAAAAGTTGTGATACAGGCTGTAGTAAAGACCCTCGGGCGGATATTATTGGACGCCCGGGAGGTTTTTTAGGATTTTTATGCAGCTTAGGCAACGTGTAAAGGACCGGGACTACCGGGTGTTCAATTTTCTAAATCTTGACCACTTTCTCAGGCAGGAATTTATCCCTAAGTGCTGCATTCAATAGGGTAAATAACTCTTTCTGAAACCCTGCCGTCGGGTCCCTAGGGAGTAATCTATATACTTCCGGGTCAGATAGTTGTCCCATAATTTCTGATATGTAGTCCTCGAAACTTCAACTTCATCAGGCCCATTGTAAATCTGGCCCTGGTGGCTAGACCTGAATGGATGTGACCACTGCCATGTAGGTGGACCTGAATGGATGTGACCAGTGTAGAGATGGGTCGTTCGCGAACGAACCGGATCTTTTGAACGGATCCCATTCAAGAACGAATGAGGCGCCGATCCCAAAAAGGTGATCCGTTTCAGTTTACAATGCATTTTCCTGATCTCAGTGCTGCCAGCTGTGGCAGCTGAGATGTACTACCTCTGTAGACTGTGAACAGTGCTGTGACTACAAGTGATAGAAAGATTAGCTGCTGCTGCCGCCAGGGATGGCCATCGGTCAGTGACGTGCGGTGAGCTTTATGGTTGGTGAGGCACTGGCTTGGTGGAGCCAGTGCCGATGGGCTCTGTGGGGAGCATTGGGTTCGGGCTGTTTCTGCACTGACAGGCAGGTGCAGTAGCTGCCCCCTGCATAAGCAGCAGAGACCTGGCAGAGCAGCTCCTGGACCCAGCGCTCGGCACAGACCCGTCGTCGCTGGCTCCACCAAGCCTCCATGGGATATGCCCACATACCTTTTCACTTAAAAACCATGCAGCCAAATGTACTAGAACAAGCCTCTTAAGGGACAGACTTGTGTGTGTTTGTTTGTGTAAAGTGACAGAGGTGTGTACAGTTTCTGTGTGTTTGTGTAAAATAAGTATATATTTAAATGAAGTACTGGCCTTGGAGATGAGTGGCTGTGTGGGGTGATGGCCGAACTCTGAGGTTTTTTTAAAAGGTCAATCAATGCATGGTTTTGCCTTGTAAATGTCTGCCTCTTTAAAAGAACCTCTGAGTTCAGCCAGCACCCCACACAGCCAGTGAACGCAGAGGCCAGTACATTGGGCCAATATACTTAATTTAAAAAAACACACAGAAACAGTGCACACCTCTGACACTTTACACAAACACACACCTGTCACTTTACACAAATACATACAGATACACACCTCTGACTGTCACAACACAAACACACATGTCTGACTCTTAACACAAACAAACCTACAGTATGCCACTTAAAAAAAAAAAAAAAACAACACAGCCCCCACCCTCCAAACACAAATAAACCTACAGTATGCCACTTTAGAAAAAACACAGCCCCCACCCTCCAAACACAAATAAACCTACAGTATGCCACTTTTAAAAAAGCACAGCCCCCACCCTCCAAACACAAGCACAAAATTACCGTTTAGAGCCCAGGCACCGCTTATGGATACCCAGGCAGCAGTGACGGCGGCGTCCAGTCCTGGGACAGGCACCCAGGAACGAGCGCCGGGCAGTGAGTCCCCGGCGAACAGTAATGGGGAGGGGAGCGGGAGCGGGTGCCGGTACCGGCGGCGTCCAGTCCTGGGACAGGCACCCAGGAACGAGCGCCGGGCAGTGAGTCCCCGGCGAACAGTAATGGGGAGGGGAGCGGGAGCGGGTGCCGGTACCGGCGGCGTCCAGTCCTGGGACAGGTACCCAGGAACGAGCGCCGGGCAGTGAGTCCCCGGCGAACAGTAATGGGGAGGGGAGCGGGTGCCGGTACCGGCGCCGGCCAGATAACAGCGGGAGCTGGCGGCTCGGCTTGGCTCAGCCCAGCTCCGCCCCCCCACACCCGGCAATACAAGTCAGAAGACGAGCTGTGCAGTGGTTGCACAGCTCGTCCACCTTTAAAAAACACATACTATAAGCGGCACCTCACCTATAGGAGAGCCAGGCTTCAGGGACGCGCTTTCTGCCTTTATGAAAGCTGCCCCTGTCACTGAGACAGCGCCACTGTGTCCAATCACATCTGTCTCAGTGACAGGGGCGTGCTTTCATATAGGCAGAAAAGCACATCCCTGTCACCGAGGCACCACTGTAGGTGCCGCCTATGCATCTTTTTTAAACGAGCTTCTACAGCTCGGTTCTCAGCCCTGCCCACTGCCCGCCCCTGTGTCTCTTACTTTAATATGGACAGCGGGAGGCACCGCTCTTGGTGCCTCCTAAGCTAATAAAAAAATAAAAAAAACAGTACAAATGATTGTAATAATACAAAGCATATACTTATGACACATAATATGTGTCATAAGTATTTTCTTTGTATTGTATTATTATATTAAACATTAATGACAGGGGAGGCTCTGCCTCCCCTGCCTCCCCTGACTGCACGTCCCTGCCATCGGTGCAGACGCCATCGATGGCGATTCTGCACCCAGCCATCGATCAGTGTTTTTACTCGGTCATGTATATTCCCCTTTTTTTTTAAAGCGAGCTGAGGATCCGTCTAAAAAATACGTATCTTTTCACTGAGAGAGTTGTCGGATCCCGGCTCAGCTTTATGAGACGTTTTGCCCATCTCTAGACCAGTGCCATGTGGATGTGGCCAGACCCGTGTGGGTGTGGCCAGTGATGTGGGTGTAGTGAAACCTGCATGAATGTGACCAGACTCATGTGGGTGTGGCCAGAAGGCAAGGGTGTGATGTGTGGGTGTGGAGCGACCTACTGTACATGGGTGTGTACATCCCTGAACTATCAGCCCCACTGTCTCCCTAATACATAACAAATTGTAAGCTTGCAGCAGGGCCCTCCTACCTCCAAGTCTGTCTGTTGTTACCCAGTTTTTTTATCACTGTCTACTATTGTAAAGTGCAGTGGAATCTGCTGCGCTATATAAGAAACTGTGAATAAATAAATAACAGAATAATTGCAGAATGTGTAGATAACATAGAGACACAATGTAATAGGATCACGTCATGCTGGAGGCAATCTCCCTGTAATATCCAATTATTACAGAGAGAAATCCTGAAAACACGAGCGCCCCCCACAGGGGTCCCCTGCCTGCCGCTGGCCCGCACACAGCTCTCACATCCCCCTTCTCTTCCCCCCCATCACGTGACCATCCCTTTACCGCTAGTTGCATCAGCCGGCAGCCTCGGTGTCGCTGAGTGACAGGCGCTGCAACCTATAGCGAGCGTCGGTCGGCGAGTGGTTTCCTATCAGCGAGAGGGGAGGCGGAGCCTGTCAGCTCCTGTGTCTGTCTGTGTGAGGGAACGTGGTGTGTGTTCGGCCGGTAAGTGAGCATCTAACCACCGCCTGTAAGTGCCCGTGGGGGGTATAGCAGAGTTGGTGGTTACCAGGTGCCCCCGGCTATATGGCCGGGGTGGGGGGAGGTAGGTTGGTAGAACAGAGCCGTGGGTTTCCAGGTGCCCTCAGTTATAGGGCAGCAGCAGGATAGTTAACCCAGCTATAGGGCAGCGGGGGTATAACAGAGCTGAGGGTTACCAAGTGACCCCAGCTATAGGGCAGCTGGGGTAGAACAGAGCCGGGTGCCCCTGCAGCAGGATAGTTACCACAGCTATAGGGCAGTGGGGGTATTACAGAGCCAGGTTACTAGATGCCCCCAGCAGCAGGATAATTCATACTTGCCTACCTGACCCTCTCGATGCGGTAGAAAATGCTCTGCTCCTGGTCTTCCCTGGTAATGTATGATTGCCAGCACCTGTGGTAAAACACCTTTACCTAGTTCCCCACAGATGATGGCAATCATATATTACCAGGGAAGTCCAGGAGCAGAGCATTTTCTCCCGCATGGAGAGGGGCAGGTAGGCAAGTATGGGATAAATATCCCAGCTATAGGGCATCTGGGTTATAACCGAGCCGGGGCTTCCAGGATTACACTCTATAGGCGCTGTCTTTGTACTGGGGACTTAGTGTTAGGCCAAGCAGAGTGTGTGTATATTGGGGCACAGCCGTGGGCTGGATATAGGTGCTGTCTATATATTGGGGGCACAGCCGCAGGCAGAATATAGGCGCTGTCTGTATATTGGGGGCACAGCCGCGGGCTGGATATAGGCGCTGTCTGTATATTCGGAGCACAGCCTCGGGCTGGTTATAGGCACATAGGTGACTATTAATCTGTATACGGCTCAGGTCACTATGAAGACGTCACTGACAGCCGCCGAGATCCGTCAGAAGTTCATTGACTTCTTCAAGGAGAACGGTCACACGTATGTCCACTCCTCCGCTGTGGTCCCGCTGGATGACCCCACACTGTTGTTTGCCAATGCTGGCATGAATCAGGTGAGATGGAATATACTTACCCAGCGTATAAAACAGGTTCTGTATGCTGCCTCATCCTATCCAACTCCTGAGACTTTTGGGATTCTGGCACCGGTCTTCCATCCGGCGGCATCTTAAGTGCCGGGATATAAAACAAGTGCCAGTGATGCGCCATTTCTGCTTGCCTGTAGTGTAGTGCAGCACAGCGCTCCGTTCCAGGTGCCGCGCTGTAGATTATGAGCTAGAGCCAAGCTGTATTAAAGTAAAGAGAGAGAGAGAAAGTAACAGTCAAACGTCTCCTAGACTCCAGATTACAGGCTGTGCTAGAGAAATGACAGGAGTGGATTGATACTTTATCTCTCTCCAGTTTCTCTGCTTTGATACATCTCCCCTAGAGCTTAGCACACGTGCATATCTGTGAGGCCCTGGGGTGTGTCCAGTTTGTATGGTGGGAGAGAGCGGTGAGGGCGTTACGCCAGTACAGATATGATAAGGGGATGAACGGATCTGGAAATAGATAGTAAGCGCTGCACTTATTACAAGCCCACGTTACATGTGAGTAGTGATGGAACACTGGTGCAGTACAATACTGCATCCTTCACTGTGCAATGCAGTCTAACTACTCTGTATTCACCTACGGGGGAGGGGGCATTGCACTGCTCAGGCATCATGGCTTACAAATACTTTTTCAGTCGTTTTCCCCGCGGGCTGTAAAACATTAATAATAAGAATGTAAGTAACATCCCTGAACATAGGCATAATGATGCTAGGCCTGCATATTTTATATTGCAGGCAAGGATAATGATATAATCATGCGCTGCTCTGTTCAGTAAGACACGTGGTGCGCTCAGTGGCTGTGTCACATTCATCTATAATGGGCTGCTGTGTATCAGGCTGCTCCCGGAATGTACATTCATGGAAATATGGCGGCAGGCAGTGTAAAAGCTTGTGCTGATGTTGGTGAAGGGTTTGCGATACATCTTGGATGTTCCCCATTACCTGTATGTCCTATATGTTATTCCCACCCACACTGTAACTTCTTCTTTTCAGTTCAAGCCGATCTTCCTGAACACCATAGACCCATCCCACCCCATGGCCAAGCTCAGCCGAGCAGCCAACACTCAGAAGTGTATCCGTGCCGGTGGGAAGCATAACGACCTCGACGACGTGGGGAAAGATGTCTACCATCATACTTTCTTTGAGATGCTGGGGTCCTGGTCATTTGGTGACTACTTCAAGGTGATTATTGTGAAATTGAAGGAGGTTCCAGTGTGAGGGGCGAGTGGGCTTGTAGGATGTGTTTGTATTGTGTGATAATGGTGGTCATCTGCTGCCCCCTGTAGGAGCTGGCATGTAAGATGGCCCTAGATCTTCTGACCAAGGAGTTTGGTATTGACATTGATCGTCTGTACGTCACCTACTTTGGCGGTAATGAGGCCGCTGGCTTGGAACCAGACCTGGAATGTAAGCAGATCTGGCTGGAGCTGGGGTAAGATGAGACAGACCTGTAGCTGGCGTATAATGCACAGTGCACAGGGGGTAAACATGGCCTTCTCTCCGCAGCCTGCCGGAGAGCCGCATATTGCCAGGCAGCATGAAGGACAACTTCTGGGAGATGGGGGACACCGGCCCCTGCGGACCGTGCAGTGAGATTCACTTTGATCGCATTGGGGGCCGTGATGCTGCTCACCTGGTTAATATGGATGACCCCAATGTGCTAGAGATCTGGAACCTGGTGTTCATCCAGTATAACAGGTAAAGCGCTGCATAATGTCATAAGGAGATCTGCTTACTCTATATTCCCCCTCCCATATTCTGGACCCCGGTAAGGCACTGATTGCTCTGCAAAATGTCTCTTACAGAGAGAGCGACGGCAGCCTGAAGCCGCTGCCCAAGAAGAGCATTGATACTGGGATGGGGCTGGAGAGACTGGTGTCTGTGCTGCAGAACAAGATGTCCAACTATGACACAGACCTGTTCCTTCCGTACTTTGATGCCATCCAGAAGGTATAACTAGAGTAGCCTATATATGTGTGGCAGTCTGTTTAGTTACCTCCTGGCATGGTACCATAGACTGCATTTGGTATATAAGTCCTTTCTAGTGTTTTCCAACCTCAGTCCTCAAGGCGCTCCAGGTTTAAGGGATATCCATATTTTAGCATAAATGGTTAAATCTGGTACTAATTAAGCCACCTGTGCTCCTGTACGACTCTCAGTAAAACCTGTTCTGTTAGCATGCCTTGAGCACTTGGGTTAGTGCAGTGGTTCTACAACTTGGTCCTCAGGACCCCACACAGTTCCCGTTTTCCAGGTCACCCAACAGGTGCACTCATTACTGACTGACACATTTGAAAAGATTCATAAGTTTAGCTAATTATTTCACTTTATTCTGTGAGGAGACCGACTTTGAGAACCTGTGGGGTCCTCACCCGTCCTCACTGTGCAGCTGCAGGAATCTGTTCACCTGGTACTTGTTTAGTTTCACGGCGGCAGCGTCTCAGTCGCAGCACCGTCTGCGTCCCCTTGCGGGGCTCGCTTTGCTCGCCCACGCTACGGGCTTGCCAGGCTATCTAAAATCAACTCCATGCCAACGTGGATAGTGGGGGTATGAACCAATTCACATTGGCATGGACATTATTTTAGATAGTTTTCCGAGCACCGAACCCAGAAGTAGCGGGCGGCCATGCTGCCGCCGTGAAACTAAAAAAGTACCGTTCACCCTTCCTGCTGCGGAACCAATGTTATTTCTGTAACCATTCTGCAGCATGTCCCTGAGTGTTGTGTTCTCGTCCCGCAGGGCTCTGGGGCCAGGCCATACTCTGGAAAGGTGGGCGCAGAGGATGAAGATGGCATAGATATGGCATATAGGGTGCTTGCAGATCATGCCAGGACAATCACTGTGGCACTTGCTGATGGTGGGAGACCTGATAACACCGGGCGTGGGTAAGTGGATAGCACTATAGATCGCCTGTAATCACTATAATTATTATATAGACATGTGCACAGCCTGTGAAATACTTACTGTTTCATATTCTCCGTTGCAGATATGTCCTGCGCCGAATTCTTCGCCGCGCCGTGAGATATGCTCACGAGAAACTAAACGCTTCAAAGGGATTTTTCTCAACTCTGGTGGATGTTGTTGTCCAGTCATTGGTAAATGAAGCCACATACGGTGACACTTCTGCTGACTGGGGAGGATTGTGTGCTGACCTTTTCCTAGAGATACGAGGACCTCTAATGGCAGAAGCTAGTAGTGACACTTACCTTTCTGTGTCTGCAGGGAGATGCATTCCCAGAGCTCAGGAAAGACCCTGATATGGTTAAGGACATTATTAATGATGAGGAGACCCAGTTCCTGAAAACCCTCAACAGAGGGCGCCGCATCCTGGATAGAAAGATACAGAGTTTGGGGGAGAATAAGACTATTCCGGGTAAGGGCCGCCTTTATTCAGGCATTTCTGTAGTGGGGAGATGGAAGTGTTCTCTGTGGCGTCACCAGTCACTGTTATCTGCTTCCCAGGTGACACGGCGTGGCTGCTGTATGACACCTATGGCTTCCCAGTGGATCTGACTGGCCTGATCGCGGAGGAGCGTGGTCTGAAGGTGGATATGGAGAGTTTTGAAGAAGAGAGAAAAGCTGCTCAGGTAATTCTGCCTTAGGGGAAGCTGGGCTTCAGACGCTGACATGGGCCTCATTGTCTCATTAAGGAGACCTGTGCTTGAAGTAAGTACAATATCTGTGTGTGTTTGTGGAACCAAGTGCCCCCGTCTTCTGTCACACACATTGCTGTGCACCTGACTAACAGGAGTTTGTTTTTATGAGCTGTAATGGTCCAATAGTCATTTATTTCTGTGTCACTGCCTTTTTGTTTTGTTGGCTGAAACGCACTGTTCCGCCTGTTGTCTGACTTTCGGAACTTCTGTGCCTGCTTTCAGCTGAAGTCTCAGGGGAAGGGAGCTGGAGATGAGGACAGGTTGATGCTGGACATTTACGCTATTGAGGAGTTACGTTCCCGGGGTCTGGAACCTACAGATGATTCTTCAAAATACAGTTACACCTCCAGCTCTGATGGTGTCTACGGTAAGCTGGTTGTAATGTATGATATGGGGTCAGGGGGTGGGGAGGATGACTTTTCTAATGATGGTGTATATATTGGTAGAGAAGGAAACGTTGGACTGATGTTATGAATTTATTATCTGCCAGAACTGGAAAGCGTGGTGGGCACGGTGAAAGCCATCCGACGCGAGAAAACTTTTGTGGACGAGGTCAGCACGGGACAGGAGTGCGGGCTGGTGCTGGACAAGACCTGCTTCTATGCTGAGCAAGGTGGACAAACGTACGATGAGGGATACATGGTCCGAGAGGACGACAGCAGTGACGATGTGAGTCCAGGTTTTCGCTCTGTTTATTCTTCATTACATAGAAGAGACAGGGTTGATGCTGGGTATAGGGATGGACAGACCTGGCACCAAACTGGTTAAGCTTTTGCCTCCAGGCAGCCCAGGCTCCTCCTCCTATGCCCCACCTCAGGCAGCCAGTTGTAGTTTGGTCTCTGGCTAGTGGCGCATGGGCTGGTGTCTGGGAAGTTGGCATCTCGGATCTGTGAGTATTATTTGGGGGGGAAAGGGGGGGGGGGTTGGCCTAGTGGTGCAGAGGTGGGCATCCGGTCTCTGGCTAGTGGCGCACGAGCTGGTGTCTCGAATCTATGAGCAGTGGGGTGGTTATGGCATCTCTGGGTAGGTGGGACAGACAGGTGTTGGCGTCTCAGTAGTAGTGGGGTGGGGGCACACTGGCGTTGAACTATTGGACCATTGATACTGTTAGGTGAAATGATTGCTCATCAGTAACCCTCCCAGTTTCCATGGATGGTGCATAGCGCATGTAGTAACAATATAAATCAGAATGTCTCCGGTAGTTTCCTGTTTTCCTCATGATCCTCTTGTGTTTTGCTGCAGAAAACTGAGTTCACCGTGTGGAACACGCAGGTCCGGGGGGGCTACGTGCTACATGTGGGAACGGTGTACGGCAGCCTCCGAGTTGGGGATCACGTGCATCTCTACATTGACGAGGTGAGAGCGGATCCCAGCCGGGGGAGGGTGAGTTATGTATAGCGGGCAGCAGTCAGTAAGTTCTCATTTATTATAACTCCTAGACAAGGCGACGTCCAATCATGAGCAACCACACTGCCACCCACATCCTGAACTTTGCCCTGCGCTGTGTGCTTGGCGAAGCCGATCAAAGGGGGTCCCTGGTCGCCCCCGACAGACTGAGGTTTGACTTCACAGCCAAAGGAGCCATGAGCACACAGGAAATCCACAAAGCGGAAGACATTGCTAACAAACTCATCCAAGAGAACAAGGTGAATGTGATGGTCTCAATCTGCAGCCGATTCACCCCTCAAACCCTCCTCTGTCCGCCATCATCCATCCCAGCTGTCCCTTCCAACCCTCCACCGTCTGCCATCTCCCGGCCCAGCTTCACCCCACAATCCCTCCTCTGTCTGCCATCTCCCCCTACCAACCCTCCGCTGTCCCCCATCTTTCGGCCTAGCACTCCCTACCAACCCTGCATTGTCTGCCATCTCCCGACCAATTTTATCTCTTAGTGAGTTATAACCTGCCCTTTGTGCTCTGCAGACTGTCTATGCCTTGGATTGTCCCCTGGCAGCTGCTAAAGCAATTCAGGGCCTGCGTGCAGTGTTTGATGAGACCTATCCAGACCCTGTGCGTGTAGTGTCTGTTGGGATTCCTGTGCAGGATCTGCTGGCTGACCTCTCAGGCCCCGCGGGCTCTGTAACGTCAGTGGAGTTCTGTGGTGGAACGTAAGTAATGGGTCAATGTGCCTGATTATTAGGCTGTGCAGCCCGTCCTGTACCTTCTGTCTGCTCACTGACCCTGAACACACATGGCTCTTTCAGGCACTTGCAGAACTCTGGCCATGCTGGACAATTTGTCATTGTCTCAGAAGAAGCCATCGCTAAGGGAATCCGGAGGATTGTGGCAGTCACTGGGGCCGAGGCTCAGAAGGTGACTGGTAGCAGACAGCGTGAGGGGAGGGGGAGGAGAGACATGGGCAGGTGATGATTGTTCTCCACTGTCACACAGGCTGTACGCAGACAGGAGACTCTGAAAGCTGCCCTCTCTCAGCTAGAAGACAAGGTGAAACAACAGACTGCACCGAACAAGGATGTACAGAAGGACATCACTGATCTCAGCGAGGTACAGGGTGGCCAATAACCTTTGTTACCCCACCCCTATAAACCTGCCCCCCTTCCTGTGCACTCACCCTGCTGATCTCATCCCAGACTCTGGCCACAGCTGTCATCTCTCAGTGGCAGAAAGACGAACTCCGGGAGCACCTGAAATCCCTGAAAAAGACGATGGATGATCTGGACCGAGCCTACAAAGCTGATATCCAGAAACGGGTAAGTACTGCGCCATAACTGTGATACAGGGACCGGGCAATCTCTTATCTTGCCTCAAAAGGCACCTACAGGTTCCTGGCCTGGTGCAGTGCGACTTAAATGTCTCTACAAAAATTACTTCTACACCAGTGTTACAGGAGGGGCCGCTATGAGGCTATACGGAACATCATATCCAGTCTGCTCAGCCACAACTAGACCTCACACAGCATCCCATCATCTGTGTATAAAGTGTTCTTCTCTTCACTGCAGGTCCTGGAGAAGACGAAACAGCTGATTGATGATCACCCCAACCAGCCCCTCCTGGTGTTGGAGATGGAGGCAGGTGCATCTGCCAAGGTATAGTATTAACCCATCTGTGGCCAGTGACCGGAGGCCTTTGTAGATTTCTATCGCAGAACCTGTCATTCTCTTTTCAGGCTATGAACGAGTCGCTGAAGCTGCTGAAGTCCCAGTCTCCGAAGACCGCGGCCATAATCTTCAGTGTAGATAATGAAGCTGGGAAGATCACCTGCCTGTGTCAGGTTCCCCAGGTAAAGTCTCCTCTTACTTTCCTCGCACCGGGCCGGGTGGTCTTGTCATTCTTCAGCAGTGTCCAGGGAGACTCTAGAAGTATTGTGACACATATGTTCTAACCTCTCCTTTGTCATACAGGAAACTGCCGATAAAGGCCTCAAGGCCAACGAGTGGATACAGCAAGTGTCTGATCTGATGGACGGGAAGGGAGGTGGGAAGGACACATCTGCCCAGGCCACTGGGAGGAACGTGGGCTGTATATTTGAGGTCCGGAGGCTGGCTGAAGACTTTGCCAAACTTAAACTGGAATCTATTAAGAACTGAAGGGAAGCTCGCACTAATCTGCACCACCAGTCTGCTACTGACACTGGTCATGCTGTGGTACAGTCATTCTGTGCTGCCTGGCACTGACTCACTGGCCTATCCTCTAATTTCTGCTGCCATGCCATTCTCCAAGCTAACCTAGTGACCATGTGGGCTTACAGGAGGCCTGGACCTAGCTGCTAATCCTCCCTGTACTGCTATGGGCAGGGATTGTCCCTCCTGTGATCAGTCCTATAGTATCAGGGGAAATTATGTTCCAGGCTGTCCGGGACTGTACGTTGTAGGTCGCTCACTGTTACATGCCATCTGCGTCTGTCATTCATAATAAATAATAAAATGTGGTAAAGAGTGTGGAAGTCCTGTGTAATGTTCATGTAGCCACATGGTGCAATGTCTGTGGCTGGTGTCCTAAAGGTCTTATCACAAAACCACCCAGTTACCGATCTCATACCCTCCAACATGACCCATACAAAATGCTCTGCTCCTGGACTTCCCTCTTACATTATGATTGCTGTCACCTGTGTTGAAACACCCTTCTCATCAATTAACTAGTTCAACACAGGTGATGGCAATCGTAAAGTAAGAAGGAAGTTGAGGAGCAGAACATTTCTCTTTCGTCCAGTCCGGTGACACGGCTTACGATGGGATGTAGGAGGGGTCCGCAGGAGCAAGGCACCTATGCATCAAGTCCTTGGGAGCAGGCTCCTCCCTTCTGCATCCCACAATGCCTCTGTTCGTTTTAGGTGCCCACAGGAGTGGGTGCTATGCTGCGTTTTTTTTCTTTTGATTTTTTTTTTTACTAGTTTAGTTAGGTTTTTATTTTTTTTTAAACTAATTAGTTAGTGCAGGCTTTTCCAGCGTGTAACTTCATACTGAAGAGCGCAGCAGAGGCTGACAGAAGCGCATCCTGTCAGCCTCTGTGTGCAGAGGGAAGCGCCTGCTCCCTCTGCACAGCGCTTACCTCTAACTACAAGAGGTTTCCTGGGCTCCGGGGGGTCCCAGCCAGCGCCTTGCTTAGAAGGGGATCTTGGGGATGGACCCCCCAGCGATGGCACCCGCCCTCTTGGATAGAGCTTAAAGACTGAAATCCCCTAGGGGAATTGATGACTTTTACAGGAGTCAAGTACTACTGGACAGCTTCCATTGTAGGGGAATTAATGGAGGTGAGGAGAGGCACTCGTGGGAGTGGCTGAAGGGGGAAAGGCGCCAAAAACGGCAACCCTCCCCGCTGTAGCAGAGACTTGGTCTCTTCCTGTCCTGTGCTCTGGCGCCATTTCTCTCCATGCTGCGGAGCTGAAACTGGGCGAAGTTCTACACAAAGGTCTCTCCTGGAAAGCTCTTCCCCCGCTGATCGCTGGCAACAGAAGAAACACAGATAAGTACACTGATACATTACTCTGTGCTTTGCGTGGCATTTTGCATTGTGTTTTGTAACATGACTGACGAGTGCACTTCTGTTGCTGGGGAGGAGGGAGCGAGAGGCATGTTTTATTATTGCAAAAAGTGTCATGCAAAATTAACATGTGAACAGGGGGAATTGTGCCCTTCCTGTGATGCTGTTCCCTGTAGGTCGTGGGCCCTGAGGTCTGAGGTACAGTAGCTCAACCATCCTGGGCCGTTGCTTTGAACAGGAAAAAAAACTCCTTGTTAAGGTCTCCTGGCCATGTCCATTCATCTCAGGCTTCTGGGGGGTCTGTTACCCCAGCGCAGGGGGACCCCATTTTACTGCAGGCTATGCAGGATACTGCTCAGGGTGTGCATAAGATGACATCCCTTATGGAGCAGTTTACCAAATTCTCTGAGTATATTGCAAATAGGCACACTTTTTCTACCCCCCCCCCCCCCCCCCTTTTGAATTTAGATTCTGATGATGATGATGAGATGTGAGGAGGATTTGGGTTGGACCCAGAACGAAGAAGCAGATACTTCAGTTTCTGGCATTGAGGATTTAATTTTGGCTGTTAAGCAGGCTTTAAATCTAACTGAAGAGGAAAAAACTCCTGCACACTGCGTGTTTAAAAAGAGTCGCAACCACCCTGTTTCATTTCCTTCAGATGAAGGGATGGTTTCTTTGCTAGGGGAAGCAGGAAAAACTATTGTTAATGACTAAAAAATATGCAAATTTCTCTTTCAATGGTCCTGGTGACACAGCTTCACATTGGGATGTAGGAGGGTCCGCAGGAGCCAGGCACCTATCCTAAAGCTTTTGGAGGGTAGGCTCCTCCCCTACTGCATCCCAGATTCGTCAGTTCGTGTTAGGTGCCCACTGGAGTGGGTGCTATTCTAAAGGGCTGCCGGAGCAGCCGAAGGAGTAGAGTTAGTTAGGGTTTTTATTATTTTATTAACTTTTACACTAGCTAGGTAGGCACAGAGTGAGGATTCTCATTAGTGAATCCTCACTCTGCTAGCGCAGCAGGAGCTGACAGAAGCGCGTCCTGTCAGCTCACTGTGCACAGGGGAGACGCTGTCTGGCCTCCCTGTGCAGCGCTTACAGCTTCTTTTAAGAAGCTGCCTGGGCTCCGGAGCGCTCTGAAACCGGCTTCACGCTAGGTGGGGATCATGGGGGACAGGCGCTCCGTGATGGCGGCGGCCATTTTCTGCGGAGCTTACACACTGAGCTCCTGATATGAGAGGACAGCAGTGTTGTTACAGGCATGTTCCGAGTGGTCCCCAGCTGAGGGGGAGATACTGGAACTAGGAGATCCTACAATGGGAGCGGCTGTCTGGGGGTAGTTGGCGCCAAAAGTCACAGACCCCGCAGCAGCAGGGACTTGGTCCCTTCCCTCACTCTGTTTTGGCGCCATTCAGAACGCTTGCAGCGGAGCTGAGCTGGCTTACAGATCCTGACAGATTGGATTTCCTGGGCATCGCTTTCCCCATTCTGAAGACTACAGAAAGCTAATTGAACTGAGTATATTGGTTCTGTATATAATGTCTGTACATTTAATGCTGTGACTGTGTTAATTGAGAACATCATGTCTGGCAACAGTCTGTGGTTTTGGGGGAGGGAGCCTTTAATGCATTGAGCGCTTGCAGTGGTTGTACACTGAAATTTGTCCCTGAGCAGATAAGGGGGGCTTATGTATTTATTGCGCTGCTGTGAAACCCATGGGGAGTGAACCCCAGAGGGTAGTGCATCGGAGCTTGCGTGGGCTAAGTCCCTGGGCAGGTCTGAAAATGCTTTGGTGCATTACTGGACAGGCAGAGTGATGGCTGGTAACTTCCCTAGACCATTGCCATTCTCTCGGCAGTCCTCTAGCTCCTTGCCTCGGACCCAGACAGATCCTGACTTATTACATGTCATGCAGGATACTGCTAGGGGAATCAGCAGGTTTAAATTACTTGTTGGACAAGTTTTGTGGTTATTCTGTGGGGACCCCTAAAAGGTCTTATTCAGTGCCATTGTTAGCTGCTGATGAGGAAGGAGAGTATACAGACATACCCTGGAATCAGGGTGATGTTTCTGAAGAGTCCTCAGCCTCAGGGGTGGAGGATTTAATTACTGCTGTTAAACAGGCATTGAATTTGTCTGAAGTAAAAAAAAAAAACTCCTGCAAAGGTTGTTTTTAAGAGACAGCGTGAGGAAAATGATATCTCCCTGCAGACGAGGGTTTACAAGATTTATTGGAAAACCCCTGATAAAAGGCTTTAGATGCCTAAAAGATGTTTAAGCCTGTATCCCATGCCTGAGGATCATGCAGACCTCTGGGAGAAGGTTCCAGTGGTAGATGCTTCTGTGGCATGCTTGTCAAAAGCCACTGTGCTACCAGTGCAGGGGGAACAGCCTTCAAGCACGGCAATGGTTAAAAGGGTGGACTACACTCCGCCCTCTGATTGCTTCAGTCTGGGTCTCTAAGGCCAGGATTGGTGGGTCAGTGACCTGTGCTCTAGTTGACATACTGTTCCTGGTGTGTTGTTACTTGCGGAGAAGCCTGAAGCTGCTGCAGAGTATGTGCTTCAGGCTGAGCAGGAAGCTCTCAAAATGGCTGCCAGAGTTTCCTCAGTGTCTGTCAATGCCAGGAGAGTGCTCTGGCTTATAGCTTGGGAGGCAGATAACGAGTCTAAGAAGGCTTAGAGACATTAGCTTTTAAAGGAAAGCTGTTATTTGGTTCAGAACTGGAAGAGATTATTAAGCAGGCCACAGGTGGGAAAAAGCACTTTCCTGCCTACTCCTGCAGCCAAGCAGACATCAAGGTTTTCTGCTTTCAGGCCGTCCTGTCGGCCCTCCCCTAGAGGAGGTGCGTCCTTTCGAGGACAGTCTTTTAAGGGATGGTCTCAGTCCTCCAGGGGCAAGGCCCCAAAGTAAAAATTTGGTTCCTTTCATAAGAAACCAAAGGAGAGGACAAACCCTCCGCATGACTGCCAGGGGTTTTGCCCGGCGGTGATTAAGGTGGGGGGACGTCTGTCACTGTTCAAAGACGCATGGGCACTGTTAGACCGGGACTCTTGGGGGTTACACCACTACCAGAGGAGGCTCGGCTCCGCACAGCTCTCTTGGGAGCGGCTCATTCTCTTTTAGAGAAGGGTGTGGTAGTCCCGGTCCACAGAGCGGAGTGGAAAAAAGAAGGCTTTTATTCCACTCTGTGTTTGGTGCCCAAACCAGACGGGTCTTTCAGCTGATCCTAAACTTAAAGCATTAATATCCATTTGTGGGTAGACCATTTCAGAATGGAGTTTCTACGGTCTGTGCTGCTAAGCCTGGACCAGGGAGAATTTTTAGCGTCCATGGATGTCCAGGACGCATACTTGCATGTTCCTATCCACCCAGAACATCAGGCTCTATTGAGGTGTGCAATAGGAGACCTACTCTTGCAATTCCAGGCGTTGCCCTTCGGTCTGGCCACAGCGTCAAGGGTATTCACCAAAATAATGTCAATAATGGCGGCTGTGCTTCGACTGAGGGAAATCATGGTGATTCCATTTTTGGACGACCTGCGGTTTAAGACGGAGTCAGCAGACAAGCTGAAGAGTCACTTGACAGAAACCCATCAGGTTTTTGTAGATTCATGGCAGGCTTTTAAATTTACAAAAGTCTCAGTCACAGAGACTCCAATTCTTGGGGATTGTTTTGGATACCCAGTTGCATCGGGTGTTTCTACCAGAGGCAAAGGCCAGGGATCTGGCTGCCTTGGTACAGGAGATCCTCGGGTCTCAGAGCACATCAGTATGGAGGTGCCTTAAACTGCTGGGGAAGGTGGTGGCGTCTTTCGAGACGTTACAGTTCGCCAGGTTCCACTCTCGAGTGTTCCAGTGGAACATTTTGACAGACTTGTCAGGGAATACTCAGACCATGATGTCAGAACAAATAGTGTTGTTTTTCAGAAACTCGATCCCTCCTTAAATGATGGAGGTGGATTCCCTTCAGTGGGGTCGGTCCCTGCAGTCCTGGAGCTGGCTGGTAGTCACTACCGACGCCAGTCTTAGAGGCTGGGGGGCAGTAGTCGTGGACCTGTGTCTGCAAGGCTTGTGGTCTTCAGAGGAGTCTGTCTTACCGATCAACAAGTGGAACTGAGGGCTGTGTGGAAGATGTTTTCTCTGGCGGGAGAAAGATTACAAGAGCTCCCTTTAAGGATTCAGACTGACAACGCCACAGCTGGGGCGTATCTGAACCACCAGGGAGGCACACGCAGCAATCTGGCTATGTGGGAGGTGTCCCGAATCTTCTTGTGGGCGGAACAGAATGTTCCAGCATTATCAGCAATATTCATACCAGGAGGGGAGAATATAGAGGCCGACTTCCTAAGCAGGGAGGAGCTGATGGAAGGGAAATGGAACCTGAACCCACAAGTATTCCACCAGATTACACTGAGGTGGGGAACCCTGGATGGGGACCTGATGGCATCCAGATTCAACCATCAGGTTCCCAGGTTTTATGCCAGGACATAGGATCCACTGGCAGAAGCAGTGGAGGCCATGACTATTCCCTGGGAGGGGAATCCTCTTTATGTTTTTCCGTCAGTTCCAAGGCTGGCAAGAGTGTTGAAAAAGATACAGGCCCTGACAATTCCAGTAATTTTAGTGGCACAGATTGGCCAAGGAGGTCCTGGTACTCGAGGCTTCAGAGATTCTCTGTGGACTCATGACGTCTACCTCTGAGGTCAGACTGTCTAAAACAAGGACCGTTTAACCATCTGGATTCAGCTCGATTAATTTTGACGGCCTGGCTGTTGAAACCGCCATTTTGAGGAATATAGGATTTTCAGAGGCGGTGTTTAACACAATGATTAAAGCCAGAGAGTCAGTTTCTTCTGAAAATTATTATAGGGTCTGGAAGACCTATATTCGATGGTGTGAAAGGCAGAAGTCACACACATCACGCTTTAAATTGGCAAAATTGTTGGAGTTTTTGCAGGATGGCTTTTCCTCCGGGTTAAGCCTTCAGTCACTCAAGGTACAGATCTCGGCCTTGTTTATTTACGTCCAGAGAAGGATTGCTTTAATACAGGAAGTACAGACCTTCCTGCAGGGGGTGTCCCGATGGAAACCTCCCTACAAACAACCAGTAGCACCATGGGATTTATCTCTGGTTTTGGAGTGCCTTCAGGAGGCACCTTTTGAACCATTAAGGTCAGCTGACCTTAAATTCCTTACATGGAAACTGGTATTTTTGTTGGCAGTGGCGTCAGCAAAAAAGAGTATCGGAGTGGGGGACATTGTCATGCAAGTCTCCCTTCCTTATATTTCATGATGATAGGGCTGTTCTTCGGACAGTACCCCAATTTTTACCGAAAGTAGTCTCTGCTTTTTCATCTAAATCAGGAGATAGTTCTGTCTGTGTTTCAACCCCCAAAGGGTTCAAGGAAAAGGGACATATTGAGGAATTTGGATGTTGTGCGCGCCTTGCGCGTTTATGTGGACAGAGTTAAGAGTGTCAGAAAGACTGACACCTTGTTAGTTTTGTATGACATACACAAAATTGGTTGGCCTGCTTCTAAGCAGACCATTGCTAGGTGGTTGCGCTCTGTTATAGAGTTTGCATATACTAAAGTTGGTAGGCCTGTGCCAGCCAGGATTTATGCGCATACCACCAGATCAGTCGCCACCTCTTGGGCGGTTCGACAGGGGGCAACAGCTGAGCAGGTTTGCAGGGCTGCCACTTGGTCATCTGTTCATACTTTTCCCAAATTCGATAGCTTCCATGAGTTCGCGTCGGTGGACGCATCATTCGGGTGAGCAGTAATGAGAACTGCAGACCTGAGCGTACCCACCCAAAAGGACCGGCTCTGGAACGTCCCAATGTGAAGCTGTGTCACCAGGACCATTGAAAGAGAAAAAGGGATTTTTGTAAGAACTTACCGTTCGAATCCCTTTCTCTGATATGGTCCTGGTGACACAGCGATCCCTCCCTTACGCTCAGTAAGTATGCCAGTGTTCATGATGTTTCATGTTATAATTGGTCGAAAAGTTAAATTTAAAATTGTGCATATAATATGTGCAGGCGTTGTACTGAGTTAATGTATTCCAGTGGCTTTGAAAGATTGAACTGAGGAATCTGGGATGCAGTAGGGGAGGAGCCTACCCTCCAAAAGCTTTAGGATAGGTGCCTGGCTCCTGCGGACCCTCCTACATCCCAATGTGAAGCTGTGTCACCAGGACCATATCAGAGAAAGGGATTCGAACGGTAAGTTCTTACAAAAATCCCTTTATGTACCCCATGCCGGAGGATCATATTAAGATATGGGAAAAGATCCCATTGGTGGATGCATCTGTGGCCAGATTGTCTAAAGCCACAGCCTTACCAGTTCAAGGTGGTGCGGCCTTTAAGGACCAAGTGGATAAAAAGGTACATGGTTGCCTCAAGGCAATTTTTGAAGGCGTGGGTTTCACGCTGAGTCCCATTATTGCTTCGGCTTGGGTTGCAAAAGCAATGGTCAAATGGGCAGAGACTTTAAGTAGTCAGCTCCAGCATGGAGAGGCCTACTCATTAGCTGAAAAGTTGAGATGTGCGCAAAGATGGCGTCTAAGGTTTCTGTTACTTCCGTCACAGCCAGACGGGCACTTTGGCTAAAGGCATGGGAGGCGGATAGTGAAACCAAAAAGTCCCTGGAAACTCTGCCTTTCAAGGGGGAGTTACTCTTTGGGTCTGAATTAGAGGACATTATAAAACAGGCTACGGGGGGAAGAGCACATTTCTCCCCACTACTAAACCTACAGGTTCTAAATTTGGAGTGTTTAAGCCGTCCTTTCATCCCCCCTTTCGAGGTGGAGCGTCTAACCGTGGACAGGCAGTAGATTCCAGGCCGGTAGAGGAAGGTCTCCCAAGGCAAAATTTGGAGTCTTTGCAAAGAAACATGCAAAGAAACATGTAAAAAAAGGTGAGGGCAAGTCCCCTGCATGACGGGGCAGAGGCTCTCCGTTCTGGGATCAGAGTGGGGGGTCGCCTCCTGCAGTTTCGGGACAGGTGGAGAGAGTCCACCGGGGATCCCTGGGATTTTTCCATTGTTTCCGAAGGTTACCGGATAAATCTCAGGTGTCCTCACCCTCACAGATTTCTCCCTAATCCCTTACCACGGACCGCATCGCTGAAGTCCGTGCTCGTGGGAGCAGCCTGATCTCTTAAGGAGAAAGGGGTGGTGATCCCGGTACCTCAGGAGGAGAGAAAGAAGGGATTTTATTCTATCCTTTTCTTGGTACGCAAACCAGACGGGTCTTTCAGACCCATTCTAAATTTGAAATCTTTAAATCTTCATCTTTGGGTAGATCACTTTTGCATGTAGTCTCTGCGCTCAGTGCTATTAAGCATAGAGCCGGGAGAGTTTCTGGCATCAGTAGATATTCAGGATGCGTACCTCCATGTGCCTATCCACAAGGAACATCAGTCCCTACTGGAGAGAGCCATTGGCAGTTTCAGGCTCTGCCATTTGGTCCGGCAACGGCCACGAGGGTGTTCACAAAAGTGATGGCAGTCATGGCTGCAGCCCTCAGACTGAAGGGAATAATAATTCTTCCTTATCTGGACGACCTTTTATTCAAGGCGGAGAAGCTTAAGGAACATCTGAACATCGCGACACAATTCTTACGACCAGGGGTGTGTACTAAATCTACCCAAGTCTCATTTGACACCCACACAGAGTCTACGATTTCTGGGGGTGATTTTGGATACGCACCTGAACAGGGTTTTTCTACCAGAACCCAAGGCAGTGGAAATTTGGCAGATGGTTTTGAATATTTTGCAAGCACCTGCACCTACGGTGTGGCAAGGAGTACGGTTGCTTGGGAAAATGGTGGCAATGTTCGAGACTCGTCAGTTTGCCAGGTTTCATTCAAGAATTTTCCAATGGAACATCCTGTCGTGTTGGTCGGGAAACACAAAGACCATAAAACAGGAAAGGTTGCTTCTGTCTCAGGAGTCGAGAGAATCGCTGATCTGGTGGACAGATGTGGAGATTTTACAGCTGGGACGTTCTCTCTGCTCCTGGGATTGGCTGGTCATCACGACCAATGCCAGTCTCAGGGGTTGGGGGGTAGTTCTTCATCTAAGACTACAGGGCCTCTGGTCAAGGGAAGAATCCAGTCTTCCCATCAATATCCTGGAACTTCGGGCAGTCTGGAATGCGTTGCTACAGGCGGAGGAGTTCCTGAAAGGATCAACATTAGGGGTACAGTCCGACAATGCCACGACAGTGGCTTACCTGAACCATCAGGGTGGGACTCACAGCATGATGGCAATGAAGGAAGTCTCATTGATTTTCACTTGGGCAGAGATCAACGTTCCTGTGTTGCAGGCTGTCTTTATTCCAGCGATCAGGAATGTGGAAGCGGACTTCCTCAGAAGGGAGACTCTGCTGGAGGGGGAATGGTCCCTTCATCAGGAAGTGTTTCAGGAGATTGTGGATCACTGGAGTCTACCAGACATAGACCTGATTGCGACAGGGAGCAACTGTCCGGTACCGAGATTTTGTTCTTGAGCAAGGGATCCAACCGCTTGGGCAGTGGACGCCATGACAGTTCCTTGGAATTTTCACATGGTTTACATATTCCCTCCGTTTCCCATGCTCCCAAGTGTAATGGAAGAGAGTGAAGGGCCAGGGCGTGCAGACTATTCTAATTGCGCCGGATTGGCCCAGGAGGTCGTGGTACTCCGACGTACTGAGATTGTCGATGGATTCTTGGAGGCTCCCTCTTCGGCAGGATTTGCTAAAGCAAGGACCATTTCTTCACACGGACCCAGCTTGTCTCTATTTGACGGCATGGCTTATGAAACCGCCTTATTGAAGAAGGGTTTTCTGATGCGGTTATACAGACCATGCTTACGGCTCGTAAGCCTGTGTCTGCAGCCAATTACCATTGGGTCTGGAAGATATATATTAGGTGGTGTGAATGTCAAAAAGTTCACACATCTAGGTTCAAAATTGAGACTTTTGGATTTCCTGCAGGATGGTTTCTCTACCGGGCTCGGTCTGCAATCTTTGAAAGTTCAAATATCTGCATAACTAGACTTAAACCTCCTCACAGGCAGCCAATAGCGCCTTTGGGATTTGTCTTTGGTTCTGTCAGTTTTGCAAAACCCTCCTTTTTGAACCTTTAAGATCAGGTGAACTTAAATATGTTTCTTGGAAACTCACGTTTTTGTTGGCCATTGCCTCAGCTAGGCATGTGTCAGAGTTGGGTGCCTTGTCCTGCAAGTCACCATTTTTGATTTTTCATGATGATAGGACTATGCTTCGACCAGTACCAAAATTCCTTCCTAATGTAGTGTCTTCATTTCATTTAAACCAGGACATTGTTCTTGCGAATTTACGTGGATAGGGTAAAGGACATTCGCAAACCAGATTTGCTTTTGGTTTTGTATGATGTGCATAAGATTGGGTGGCCTGCTTCTAAGCAGACCATTGCTCATTGGTTGATGTCAACCTTTGCCTACTGTAAAGCAGGTAGATACAAGAAAGGGTATTTGAATCTGCACAGACTCAAATCATTAATTAGAACATTTCACAGAAAATCCATCTATGGAACCAATATCTTGGATTGGTGGTGTGCCCAACACATTCAGTATTGTGACAGAATAAGAAGGGGTTTGTTTGCAAGAGGCAAACTGAAAGACAAATGTGCCTTTTTGGGCGCACTCTTTTGTATATTAATTATGTGATAAGATTATTTATTTAAAACATCACTTTTATTAGACTCTACACATAAAAATCAGAGGCAATTGTAGCTACTTCGTTATACAGTCAAATCCATATTATACTCTACTGTCAAAAATGAATAAACAATATACTTAATTCGAGTAGACTTGGAATTTTGTTAGACTTGGCACTAAAATTCCAAGTCTACTTGAATAAGTATATTGGAGGGAGGGCATGCCACGCTCAGCGAGAGTCTGGTCTGTCCCCAGGACACACCACATGGAGGAGGGGGGGGGGATGGGGGGAGACAATGCCACTCCCAGGGAGAGCCCGGTCTGTCCCCAGGACACACCACATGCAGGGGCCTGTCGATCTGTGGGGCATACATAACTAATTATAATTACCCACATCCAGTGTCATAATTGCACAAGACTCTACATCAGGCATGGCCAAACTGTGGCCCTCCAGCTGTTGTGAAACTACACATCCCAGCATGCTTTGCCATAGTTTAAGTATTCCCTTATAGCAAAACTGTGGCAAGGTATGATGGGACTTGTAGTTTCACAACAGCTGGAGGGTCATAGTTTAAACCTGCCTGCTCTACGTGAAGAACAGCTATTATTACATATGAAGTAACAGATTCTACCAGAACCTCCACACAGACAGACATCCTGTTCTCTAGCCTTGTGCACTCATCAGCCCATACTCTCAGGGCAACTGCACTGGAAACTCTCATGAATCGTTCACTACTGACGTGTAAATGAGATGTAGATGTCTATCTTCTATATGGAAATGCTCCCACCTGCCTACAAACTACACGTTTGGTTTTATTCTTTGGGAGACGTCTGGGGATACAGGGCTTCACAGTGGGTGGAGTGTGGATGACTTAACCATTCCAGCACCAGAATGGTTCTTGGCTGCTCCCAAGAACCATTGTGGCTGCCCCCCCCCCCCCCCCCCCCCTCATGCACTAGAGAGCGGCTGCCTTATTTCAGGTTTTTAAAGACTTACAATTTTGTGTGACCGTGGCTGGCACTGGGCTATGGGCCGGGCACCAGGACACCACAGATCAGGTAACTGTGCTCCCCGCTGGGAGCGCGAGCATGCAAGCAAGCAGCTGTAACAGCCCGGTGAGGGGGTTCGCTGGGCTGCACTAGCAAGTTGCCGGACAGAGAATAGATATGTGTGTGTGTGTGTGCATAGAGGTGCCGGTTATTGGGGCAGGATCCCTGCCATTTAACAGTCATTTCCTGAGTCAAAAGTCCCTGGCGCCCATTTGCTAGTAGGGAAAGTGGGCTAGCCTCACACAGCCCCTCCCCTGGGAACAGGAGGAAGGATCTACCCACGTGGGTCTCCTCCCCTGATCTCGTCCTGCCTGCCTGCTGCATGTGCTTAAGAGGGACATGGACATTCCAGGGTTCCACAAAAAGAAAAGGGTATACAGTGCTTGGGTTATTCTGAATAATGACCAAACACAAATGTGTTGAAAAAATACAAATACATTTATTACATAACACAATATCTAAGAGAATTCTCTGTATATGAAAAAATGCGCAATGGATAAAAACGGGGAATATAAAAACAGTCAATGCATGCACATAGCGCCAGAGGGGATGAATAGGCAGTTCTTTGGGCCCAATTGTTGGGTATAATTACCACCAATGATGATCAGACGTCAGGGTCTCATATGGTGACCAAAGGATGATTCCGATCTATTTCCCAGCGTGTGGATACAAGTAACCTCAGGTGGAATTTGAGCAGGAATGGTTGGTGGAATGATGGAAATACCACCGCCGAAAGTCACTGCAATGGAGGTGTGGACCTGTGAAGCACAGATGGATGGAGGATGGTCCGGAATGGAATTCACCGCGATGGAGACTGGTGCAAGATGTTATATGGGCTCTTGGTTGGGGCCAAGCAAATGGTGGGGCTCTTGGTTGGGACCAAACAAATGGTGGGGCTCAACGCGTTTTGACATGCTAACACGTCTTCATCAGGAGCTGTAATGACTGATAGTGTGGGGAGGCTGTATATATACCTCCAGGGTCAATTAGGGGAGTGTTCACTTGGGTCATGTGACCACATTCTTGAAAGCAGATATACAGATAAAAATAAACATGAATACATACAATAATCAATTAAAAAACGATGCGCAGGAGAATATATTACATGATTATAAATTATCAGTCTAAACATATAAAAATTTTAATTTGTTTCCAATACATATTAATAAAGTTTTAGGTCTTGTGACCGGGACAAGTCACGTGATCCGGAAGGTATGTATGTCATTAACCTATATATACTTATATAGAGCGATCAAACATACATTAAATTAGGGAAAGGGATCACAGTGGGTCGCGCTATTATAAGCGCTCTTTAGGCATGGATGTTGTGTGGAGAACAAGCTTTAATGTATATTCCGCAGCCTCCGGTGTTTATTGCCGAGGGGGGAAGTGACGTTTTCGTGGAGGGCGAAAGTGCATCCAAAACCTCCTAAATGGGGTTGGCGGAAGAAGTGTGATTCACTGTGTGTATCACCAAACGACAATAGTAAGCAGAGATGACAAGTAAAAAGGGCGGAAGTGCCGCAGCGCCATTAATATAACTGGCAGGGAATTACTATTAACCCCTTCCCGACATTTGACGTACATTTACGTCATGGTCGGGAAGTACTTCCCGACACATGGCATAAATGTACGTCATGAGTTCAAATTGCCACCCCGTCTCGAGACGAGGTGGCAGAGGGACAATGTCTGCTGTCCCTGACAGCAGACATCCTCCCTCATTGCCCAGGGGGGGCAGCGATGCCTCCCGTCTTGGGCGATCGCTGCTATTGGCCGTTAAAAAGTTAATAGCCAAAAGCACCGTTGAAATGCATTGAGTCTAAAATTTAGACTCTGCTGCCCCCTAGCGGCCAAAAAAAATAAAGGCGGTTTAAATAATGATTTAAAAATAAAAAATAGATATGGTCTTTGTTAGTTATTAACTATTTTGAGTGATATGATTATTTGTCTCACAAGCAGAAAATGGAACATTTTGCAAATGGCAAAATGTTCCATTTTTTCACGACACTTTGGTATTTTCCCCCCCCCAAAAAAAACTGTATCGACCAAATTTCACCACTAATTTAAAGTACAATGTGTCACGGGAAAACAATCTCAAAATCACTGGGATAAGTAAAAGCAAAAAAAAGTTATACCCACTTAAGTGATACATGTCAGATTTGAAAAAAATGGCTCTGTCAGGAAGGCAAAAACAGGCTCTGTCAGGAAGGGGTTAAGGGTTCTATATAATCCAAACATTAATTCTCTGTTATGTATTGTTATCAAGTAGGTTGGGACAGAATAGGGACTGTTGTAAATAGTTAATATAATTAATATAATGTATTATGCATTTATCTTGCTAAAGGTGGTTAAAAATATATGGCTGAGTATTGTGAATAACTATAATGTATAGTACAAGGATGTAAAAAATAATAAATAATAATGTACAACAATAAATGTATAATAATTAGAGAGGTAAAACATTATTTGCAATCATGAATAAGCTATGTAGGATATGGAGAGATAAATCTGTACATACATAGAGAGTAAAAGGCTCATCAATTGTATATAAGGTGGAACATTAATCTAGACTCACCTACGGAAATTATAGCTAACAAAAAACCGCTGTGAGCGGGCATCTAACAATTTCCGCCCTCACTTAGCGTCACATCCTGATCAAAGAATAGAAAGTGGATCTAGACATAGGCCAGTATTCAATGAGAAATGTTCTCCGTGCATGGCGAGAGATTTTTTCTCTCGCCATGCACTCTCCGTGTTCCGGAGCCTCCTGCTCCCACTATTCAACGTGTTAAAGACTCGCCGCCACTCGCGGCGAGTCTTAACCCCTGCAGCGGACAAGCGTCCGCGGCAGGGAGCTGTCAGGGAGCCGGGGGACGTAGCAGCCAAGAGAGATTAAAGTCTCTCTTGGCTGCTGCAGGGGATATGGGGAGGGGAGCAGGGCTCCCCGGGACCCAGGCAGCACAGGCTGCCCCCCCTATAGCCAGCGGGGGACCCAGTATTCACTGTACCCGAACGTGCTTCGGGTGCAGTGAATATATGAATATCTAATGAGCGGCTCGAGCGCTCCGGCCCCCTGCTGGCTGCACTGTGTAAAAAAAAAAAAAAAAAAAAAAAATTGTAAAAAAATATTTTTTTTTTAAATTAAATATATATTCATGTGCTATAGGCACATGAATAAAAATAACATGGCCCTTCACAGAAAAAAAAACCTGATTTTTTGACACCAAAATTAAAAAAAACACCCTTTTAGTTTAAAAGTTCACATTCCTGCTCTCCATCAAAAGATGGAGAATTTCTACACGGAGAGAGACGGCGAGAATCACTTAGAAAGACGGAGAATATTTCACATTGAATAGGGTGGCTCGCCTTTGGAGAAAAAAAACCTCTCTCCACCGCGTGAAAAGCACAAACTCTCCAGAAATCACAGCGAATTTTTCTCATTGAATACTGGCCATAGACACAACCCAATTCTATCCACGACTGTTTATCTCCCACCCTGATTTCTGGTAACCGCTCTATCACCACTGCACTGTGTTGTTCGTCATCGGCTGATTACTGGTGGACGCTCTATCTCTAATGATAGACTCACTGGTTACAGTGGGCACGCCGCTCTGTCTTCCGTTTCTTGCAGTCTCGCTGGTTCCCGGAGGCCTCCTCGCATAGACAGCATGCCGGGAGACAGCCGCCGTGTACGGGGCCCGGAGGAGTCGCAGAGCCCGCTGCTGTACGCCGCACACGCTGAGCCCCCAGACGGCAGGACGGACCGCGGTCCCGATGAACCACGGGCTGTGTATGCCCGGGCCGGTCTCCTCAGCCAGGCGGCGGGGTCAGCGTACTTGGAGGCCGGGGGCACGAAGGTGGTGTGTGCGGTGTCTGGGCCCCGGGAGCGCGCAGGGGAGAGCCGGCTGCTGTGTGACCTGCGCTGGGCTCCGTTCTCCCGGGCCAACCCCTGCCGCTCCCCTCGCCAGTCTGGACTCCTCCTGCAGGAGAGCCTGGAGCCGGCCGTACGGCTGGAGCGCTACCCCAGGGCAGAGCTGGCGGTCTGGGCTGTGGTGCTTGAGGATCGGGGCTCCGCGCTCCCGGCCGCCGTCTCCTGCGCAGCCCTGGCCCTAGCCGATGCCGGCATCGAGATGTACGACCTAGTGGTGGGGGCTGGCCTGTGCCGGGGACGCCAGGGGGAGCTGCTGCTGGACCCGAGCGACGTGGAGGAGGAGACTGGGGCCACCATGAGCCTCAGCCTGATGCCGGCGCTGAGCCAGGTACTGGGGTTGGGGCAGAGATGCAGCATAGCCAGGTACCGTGGGGGTGGGGCATAGATGCACAGGGGCAGGTAAACAGCACAGCAAGGTACTGGGGGGGTGGGCTATACAGCACAGTCAGATATCACAGGAGCAGGCCATGCCTCACAGCCAGGTACTGCAGCGGTGGGACGGGACAGGGATACAGCACAGCCAGGTACCATGGGGGTGGGTCATAGAGCACCGTTAGGTACTGCGGGGGGATGTACAGAGGCAAGAATACCGCACAGCCAGGTACTGTGCCTGTGGGATAGATCTAAAGGGAGAGGTTTTACAGCACAGCCAGGTACTGCACGGGTGGTCAGTGATGTACATGGGAAGGGATACAGCACAGCCAGGTACTGTGGGGGTGGGGAAGTGAAGTACAGGAGCAGGGATAAAGCACACTAGGTACCGCAGGGGTTTGCCAAACCACAGAGGCAGAAATGCAGCACAGCAGGTGCTGCGGGGGGTGGGAGAACATGAACAGGGGCAGTCATACAGCACAGCGGGGACAGGACCCAGATGTACATGGGCTGGGCATAAAGCACAGCCAGGAGCCGCAGGGGGGCATAGAGCACGGGCACGTCTTGCAGCACAGCCAGGTACTGCGGTGGTGGGGTAGAGATACAGCACTGCCAGGTACTTTGGCTATGGGATAGATCTATAGTTGAGGGGGATACAGTACAGGCAGACAAAGGAAGGTAAAGCAGGGTAACCCCACAACTAGTGGGGAGCCCCATAGAAAGGGGGTAGGGGTAAAGAATAGTGGGTCTTGTTTCTGGAGTGGACCTTTTATGGGTCCTGTATATTCCCTTTAGAGTGACCTAAAGTTGGCTGCAAATTACTAATTTGTATAATTTACCTGGCATGAGTATCCCATCATGCACTCTGCTGCAGCAGGCAGCCACATTGGGGAGAGGGAGGAGGTGTCGCGATCTGAGCAGGCAGCCATATTGGGGAGAGGGAGGAGGTGTCGCGATCTGAGCAGGCAGCCATATTGGGGAGAGGGAGGAGGTGTCGCGATCTGAGCAGGCAGCCATATTGGGGAGAGGGAGGAGGTGTCGCGATCTGAGCAGGCAGCCATATTGGGGAGAGGGAGGAGGTGTCGCGATCTGAGCAGGCAGCCATATTGGGGAGAGGGAGGAGGTGTCGCGATCTGAGCAGGCAGCCATATTGGGGAGAGGGAGGAGGTGTCGCGATCTGAGCAGGCAGCCATATTGGGGAGAGGGAGGAGGTGTCGCGATCTGAGCAGGCAGCCATATTGGGGAGAGGGAGGAGGTGTCGCGATCTGAGCAGGCAGCCATATTGGGGAGAGGGAGGAGGTGTCGCGATCTATCTGAGCAGGCAGCATTTGAGTAACGGATTTGTCCTGCATGGATTGGTTAATTTATTATGCAAGGGTGGAGCCATTTCACACCCGCTCAGTGTCTGGTCCAATGAGATCATATCCTAAGCATGTGGGAGGAGCATCAGCTCTCTGTATTTGGAAGGGGAGGGAAGAGTTAGTTTTCTGTATAATAGCTGTTGTATAACATCAGGGTCACGCTGAACAGTGGATTTTACCTGTGTGCATCATCATGCATGTTACATTCATGTCCTGTCTCATTCAGGTTTCTGGACTTGTGTGCAGCGGGAAATGGGAAGGGGAGAGCTCAGTGGAAGCCATTCATATGTGTATGGAGGGATGTCAGAGACTGTATCCCGTGCTACAGCAGAGTCTCCTTAAAGCAACAAAGCGGAAAATCCCTGTGCCACCAACTGAGTCCAGCTAACTGCGCCGGCAGTGGAGCCTGGGGTCAGCGGAGCCATCACTGCTGTGCAAGACAGTTATACTGATTGGCAGCCTGAGCGCTGCTATGAGACTTATAGTAACGTGAGTTCCCAAATGTAGCAGTGGCTGCGAGTGTTATTACTGCGCACCCTGCGAGTTACAGCTGAATATAAGAGAATTTATGTGACTGGCTGATAAGACGGTGATGTAACTGGTTCTAGGTTATGACATGTCATCGCTGACTCCTTGTTTCCAGATGACAGACTTGGACACTTGGCAATGTTGCTGTAATGTTCTCCTGCATAAAAGGGGGACATACAGCAAGGAGATAACCGGAAGAACCTTAAGAGCAAGAATTAAATAAAAGTTTAAAAAATATTGATAAATGCCCTTTTCTCCCCTGCACCTCCAGCCCCAAAACACTGTCACAGTAGCATTTATGAAAGGGGTCACAGACTGAACCTGGTTTCCCTGACTCCCGCCTTTCCCTTCCTTCCAACTTCACATACCCTGATATCCACCTTTCCCTTACTCCCACAATTCGTTCCCTGACTTCTGCCTTTCCCTTACTCCCGACCATCCATTCCCTGACTTCTGCCTTTCCCTTACTCCCGACCATCCATTCCCTGACTTCTGCCTTTCCCTTACTCCCGACCATCCATTCCCTGACTTCTGCCTTTCCCTTACTCCCGACCATCCATTCCCTGACTTCTCCTGCCTTTCCCTTACTCCCGACCATCCATTCCCTGACTTCTCCTGCCTTTCCCTTACTCCCGACCATCCATTCCCTGACTTCTCCTGCCTTTCCCTTACTCCCGACCATCCATTTCCTGACTTCTCCTGCCTTTCCCTTACTCCCGACCATCCATTCCCTGACTCCTGCCTTTCCCTTACTCCCGACCATCCATTCCCTGACTCCTGCCTTTCCCTTATTCCCTGACTCCTGCCTTTCCCTTACTCCCGACCATCCATTCCCTGACTTCTCCTGCCTTTCCCTTACTCCCGACCATCCATTCCCTGACTCCTGCCTTTCCCTTATTCCCTGACTCCTGCCTTTCCCTTACTCCCGACCATCCATTCCCTGACTTCTGCCTTTCCCTTACTCCCGACCATCCATTCCCTGACTTCTCCTGCCTTTCCCTTACTCCCGACCATCCATTCCCTGACTTCTCCTGCCTTTCCCTTACTCCCGACCATCCATTCCCTGACTTCTCCTGCCTTTCCCTTACTCCCGACCATCCATTCCCTGACTTCTCCTGCCTTTCCCTTACTCCCGACCATCCATTCCCTGACTTCTCCTGCCTTTCCCTTACTCCCGACCATCCATTCCCTGACTTCTCCTGCCTTTCCCTTACTCCCGACCATCCATTCCCTGACTTCTCCTGCCTTTCCCTTACTCCCGACCATCCATTCCCTGACTTCTCCTGCCTTTCCCTTACTCCCGACCATCCATTCCCTGACTTCTCCTGCCTTTCCCTTACTCCCGACCATCCATTCCCTGACTTCTCCTGCCTTTCCCTTACTCCCTGACTTCTCCTGCCTTTCCCTTACTCCCGACCATCCATTCCCTGACTCCTGCCTTTCCCTTACTCCCGACCATCCATTCCCTGACTCCTGCCTTTCCCTTACTCCCGACCATCCATTCCCTGACTCCTGCCTTTCCCTTACTCCCGACCATCCATTCCCTGACTCCTGCCTTTCCCTTACTCCCGACCATCCATTCCCTGACTCCTGCCTTTCCCTTACTCCCGACCATCCATTCCCTTACTCCCTCCTGAGATGCCTGGTGTGAAACCTGCTGACTGCAAAGGGTAAGTGAAGGGCTGTACATGTTTATTCTTCCGGACACGTCAGGGGCCACAGGGCTAATGCTGGGTAGTGAAGTGTGAGAGAGAGCATTCTGGCAGTTACAAAAGTTACATTTCTTTCTGCCTGCCAGGCAGACAAGGCTCCTCTACCCCACCTCAAGGCAGGAAGCTCAGTTTGGGTGCTGGCAGGACCCAACATGCACCTTACAGAGGGGCTGCAATACTTCTTCATTTTTACTTTTATTCTTTTTACACTGACTGGAGTCAGTGACAGTGCAGCAGCGCAGGGGGTCTATTAGACACTAGCGCTGCTGCTCCATCACCGGGGCCTGGCGGCTACAGCACCACGCATTGGTGTGTGACCGCAGCCAACCCCAGGAACTCCGGAGACTGCAGTCGGACACCGATTGAAGGTAACGCACTCCCCGCAGGGTTGTAGTGGCTGGGGACTGTGCTAACAAGCGGATGGCTGGACCACCAGGGATTCAGGTGTGTGGGCAGCAGCGCCGGTAGAGTGGCTGCCCAGTGCACGCCGGATCCCCGCCATTTTACAGGCGCTGCATGAGGTCATCTTCTCTGGTGGCCATTTGTTAGCAGGGGAGTGGGCTCTCCCCACACAGCCCCTCCCCTGGGGACAGGAGGAAGGCACTCCCGTGACTGATCCTTCCTGCCTTGCAGCACATGTGGAGGGAAACAGAGAGCTTATCAGCCACCCGGTGATCTACTCCTTTACTGGAAGAGACAGTCCTCCCTGTACCTCTGCTCCAAGGAGTCAAGTTACAGAGTTTGTGCTCCAGCCTAAGGTGCCTAGTGTCATTTTTCATTGCAACATGTGTTAGCTTTACCATATAGGCTGCCTGTCTGTCACTGCATTATACAGTATGCCTTTGTATGCTTGCTGTGTACTGCTTTACCAATATCACTGCCTGTCAGAAGTATACTGTGGGTACTTGTGTATTATCTGGGCGCCGATTTTTTTCATCGGGTCGATCGAATCGCATGCAACCAAATCGCATGCGATGCGATCGACCCAATTTTTACATTGTGTCCAATGTTAAATGCCCCCCAGACCCCATTTTTAACTGTCTAAGCACCCTGATGGTTAACAATGCCCCAACATTGTTAACGCCACGATCAATGGCAACCCCCCCCCCCCCCCCCCCTGCTATCCACGTCGGCGTGGAGTTGAATTTATGTAGTGTGGCGAGCGCAGCGTGTCGAGCGGACGCGGAATACGAGCCCGAAGCGTGGCGAGCGCAGCAGAATACATGTTAAGTTATCCGCATCCGCTCGCCACGCTTCGGACTCGTATGTCACGGGGCTCGCCACACTATATAAAATCAACTCCACACCGGCGTGGATAGTGAGGGTATGAAAAGGTCGGAGGACGCGTAACGCTGCGCTCACCAAGCTTCAGGTTGGCGTTGATCGTGGCATGGCGTTAACATTGGAGGGGCATTATGGGGTCAGGGGGGCATTTAACATTGGACCCAATGCGAAATCGGGTCTCAGGGACCATTTAACATTGGATCCATTGTAAAAATCGCGTCCATCGCATACGATTTGGTCGCATGCGATGCGATCGACCCGATTTTTTTTCGCAAAAAATCGTGTCCATCGCATCTGATTGTATGTCTTAAGTTAAGGCATACAATCAAAAAATCAGGCGCCCCGATAATACACAAGTACCATACTGTGTTAGCTGTACCATATAGGCCAGGGCTGGGCAATTGTGGCCCTCCAGATGTTGATGAACTACACATCCCAGCATGCCTTGCATCAGTTTCAGCATGGCCACATAGCAAAACTAATGCAAAGCATCCTGGGATGTGTAGTTCATCAACATCTGGAGGGCTGCAATTGCCCAGCCCTGATATAGGCTGTCTGTTTACAGTATGTCACTGTTTCAGTGTCAGCCTTCTAAGGATAGACATTGCCCCCCCCCCCCCAAGTCAGGGAGCCCTCTTCAGTTCAACCCCTCCTTTAGCAATGGATTGGGAGGATGGACAGGATGATGAGCAGACACAGGGATGCCAATGCTGGCGAGAGGGACACCTCAGGCAAAGGGCAACCCCATCACGCATTACTGTGGCACCCTTAGTCACAGCAGTAAAAGAGGCCCTTTAATTTAGGAGGACCCTGCTGAACCAAATCCTCTGGCCCTATTTTCAAAACATCCTTGGAGGACTCCAGCTTTATTCCCCACGTCTGCAGACTTGGAAAATGTCCTCTCAGACCAGCCAACTAATTTTTTTCCTCGGGTTCTCCAAAGGACTGGGAAAAGTTCAGGTCTCTGGAACACTCCATCCAGAAGCTCCTACGGTAGGGCATCATAGCACCTATCCCTTCAGCTCAAGGAGGTTCAGGATTCTACATCAGACTTTTTTCTGGGCAGGAAGCCCAGCTGGTAATGCAGTCACATTCTCAACTTAACATCAGGCCAGAACATCATCGGTTTCGGCAGTTTGCGCTGCAAAACCGCTACATTTTAAGGCTCTGCCTTCCGGTGTGCCTGCCGCCCCTTGGGTGTGTACGAGGCAGTGACTTTGCACCCAGGGAATCTGGATACTTCCATTTCTGGCACACCCAGCAGAAGTTCTCCAGGACCATATGACCACAGTGGAAACAGTCCCCAAACATCTTGGCTGGATCTTCAATTGGCCCAAGTCATCCATGCTTCCAGCTCAAAGGGCGGGATGCTATATAGCAGAAATGCGGTAAAAACCCCGTTTTCGGGGTTTCTACCGCATTTCTATATGCTATATGCCCCCTCCGCAGTGTCAGCGCTGCGGAGGGAATCGCCAGCTAAAGCTGGCGAATCCCTGCAGAAGCCTATGGGCTTCTTACCGCAGCGCTGTTTGAGGGATCCGTCACGGATCCCTCCCAGCGTGCCCTGCGGCCGGCGCCGGGGTCTGCGCATGCGCAGATGGACTCCCGGGTCACAGACCCGGAAGTCCAGCGCCGGCACCGCATCGCAAGGGACAGCGCTTACCGCAAGAGCTGTCCCTTGCATGAATAACGGCATATGTTATAGCATATGCCGTTATTAATAATGCGGTAGCCGGCGAAGGGGGCCGCGGATGTTACAACATCCCGCCCAAAAAGAGAAAATATGTGTGGTGCGCAAATCAACAGCAGCTGGCACTGGGCGGTCAAGCCCTAAAAGGTACAACGGTAAAAACAATAGAGTAGTGCCTGCGCTGGCTATTCCAAATAATTGTTCCAGACGTTTCTCAAAAATTGTAAACAATTTATTTATACATATAAAACAAATATTATTTTAAAAATCACACTTTGCATGCATATACCCGGACATATAGTCTGGGGACTGGGAATTTCCTATAACACTGATATAGTGATTATAATATGCTGTTGAAGAATTTGATTTTATGGTGCTGACATATTGATTTTTATATTACCATCCTGGTCGGTCTGGGTGATGTTGAATAGTCCAGACAATGGATAACAGTCCAGAGTATGTCCTGTATGGGCACGGACTCAAGAACTCCACTCTATGTATTTGCGTCCTTTCGGGGAGCTGGAAGGATTAGGGATAGGCAGATATCCCAAGGATTGAACTCCAGATTTCTCCAATGGGGACGTCTGTACGTCAGACGTCCCCATTGGAGAAATCTGGAGTTCAATCCTTGGGATATCTGCCTATCCCTAATCCTTCCAGCTCCCCGAAAGGACGCAAATATATAGAGTGGAGTTCTTGAGTCCGTGCCCATACAGGACATACTCTGGACTGTTATCCATTGTCTGGACTATTCAACATCACCCAGACCGACCAGGATGGTAATATAAAAATCAATATGTCAGCACCATAAAATCAAATTCTTCAACAGCATATTATAATCACTATATCAGTGTTATAGGAAATTCCCAGTCCCCAGACTATATGTCCGGGTATATGCATGCAAAGTGTGATTTTTAAAATAATATTTGTTTTATATGTATAAATAAATTGTTTATAATTTTTGAGAAACGTCTGGAACAATTATTTGGAATAGCCAGCGCAGGCACTACTCTATTGTTTTTACCGATGCTTCCAGCTCAGTCTATAGCCCTGTACACACACATCGATTTGCTTTTGATTCGATGTTAGATTAGATTTTCTATTAGATCTGGCATTAGATCTTTCCATTCGATTTGGTATTGGATCTGTACTTTTGCTTTAGATATCGAATTCGATATACATTCATGGTACATTGTACACATTCGATTTACTAGATCAAATTCGATATTTCCTTGGCCGCACAGTAGATTTTTCTGTTTGATTTTGTGAAAACGGGAGTGCGCATCCAATCGAATATAGATCGAAAGTGACACAAAAACCATTCAATTTCGTTTAGGATTTGATTTTGCTTCTATAAGCAAAATCGGGAAAAATCTATGCATGTGTACAGGGTTTATGATCCATCTGGGAGCCCAGTTAGATACAACACATCAAAGTATCTAACTGCTCGGCTGGGTGTCAGTACATACCAACACGAGGGTCCTAGATTCTATGGTATGTACCTCAGACATGGCGGAATATGCTCAGCAGGGTGATCCTTACCAAGTGATCGGGATCCAACCACAACATCCGGTCACGGATGATAGCCTTAACACCGGCTGTACGTCTCTTGCTTTACTGGTGGCTTCTAGGCCTGAACCTCACAGTGGGGAGACCATTTTGGATCCACCAATGGACTGCTAGCTGGGAGGTCACCCTCTGCAGATCCAGTTGGACATTGTGACGGCGGTGGATATCAACCTCCAGGGTCCAGCTGCCATGGTGCAAACCTCCCACATCTTTCAGTGCGTAAATAATGTTCCCTGCTCTCTCTGCAAACTTTTCCCAGGAGTCCTCATTTGGGAAGCTGCAGACCCAGAGTGGACTTAATGGCATCGCGCCACAATCTCAGTCACCCTGTACGGTGCAGGTCTCGTGACCCCAAGGGCCGTTTTGCTCTCATGTACCCCTTTCCCCCAACCCCGGTGGAGGCGGAGGGCGGCATCTTGAACCTGGTGGCCCAAACTGTTTTGCTTCTCATATATATAGGCCCTGCCAATGGCCCTTACGATCCATCTACCTCTACGTCAAGTCATGCTCTCTCAGAGACCCTATCTACACCCAGTTTACAGCATCTGGCTTTGACTGGGTAGCTGTTGAGACTTCCCTGTTATGGGCCAGAGGCTTTAACACAAGAGTAATCTCAACATTGCTCAGGGCTTCCATCACATCTGGTGAGCTTACTTTTCCTGGTGTCGTACTCGCCACTTCAATCTCAGGATTTACTACCTGGCCAGGTTTTATGTCCTTATTCCAAAAAGGGCCTGGAGGCTGGGTTGTGCTTACCTACTTTTGAAGGTACAGGTTTCGGCTTTGTCCATCTTGTTCCGTCGGAAGTTTGCGCTGTTGCTGGATGTCCGCAAGTCCCTGCGTGGCATCCTACATATCCAGCCTTCCTTTGTTCCCCCGGTAGTCCCGTGGGACCTTTCCCAGGTACTCACTGCTCTTCAGGCCCCACGGTTTGAGCCCTTATGGTTAGTGGACCTTTGTTGACTCCCTGGAAGACTGTTTTCCTGTTGGCAATTGCTTTGGCCAGGAGGGTCTCTGACCTGTCAGCCGTGTCCTGTGGATCACTATTCCAGATCTTCAACTCTAGATTGGGCAGTTCTTCGAACCGCCATCTCAACCCCCTACGGTGTTGTGCAGGTTTCTCGTCAACAGGGAGATTGTGGTTCCGGCCTGTTGAGGGCTGGATACTTCTCCTGAACTGTCCTCCTTGGCTGCCGTCCATGCATTGCGCATCTACATGCGCTGCACAAAGTCTTTTCACAAATCTAACTTTGTCCTCTATGGGTCTCAATAGAGGTTGGCCTGCAGCTAAGCAGACAACCTGCTGGATTCGCACAATTATCCAGCATACTTGGGCGCCTCCCTCCCAGTTCCTGCAGGGAAGTATGGGCTCATTCCACTGGGTCTGTGGGGGTGTCTTGGGCTGTTCGGGGCGGTGCAACAGGTAAGAAAATATGCTTGGTTGGTGACTTGGTCGTCCGCCAATTCATTCTTGTACATTTGATAAATTTGCCTCCCACGACTCGGCTTGGCCAGAGTATACTTGCTACGGCACAGGCAAGTCTCCACTCATAGGTGGCTGCTTTAGGACATCCCATCGCTAGTCCTGTGGCCCCTGACATGTCCCGAAGAATAAAACGTAATTTATGTCTTACCTGTTAAATCCTTCTTTGAGGACATCAGGGGCCACAGGGATCCCTCCCAGCCACGTCCGTTTTAGTTATGTTAACTTTTACGTTAAAGGTTTGGTTACATAGTTCCGTTAGGTGTACTAAACTGTGACCAGAATGTATTTCTGTATGGTGTTTCTCTCGTCTTCTGACTTGTTAAAAACTGAGCTTTCGGGCCTGGAGGAGGGGAGGAGCATGGGTGCCTGGTGCGACTTACAGATTTAGCATATTATTATTTACATTTTTTGCATTACGCACAGCCCAGACGAAATGGCACAACGTGCGCAAGATGCCGAGCTGTGACCTCAGCTGCACAGGAATTACTTTTACTCACTGTCACAGGGGAAGTACAAAGGAAGTAGCAGCATCTCACCCCCACACACACACACACACACACACTGTATCTATCCTCCAGCACCTCTCCCCAACTCTTTCCCCGTATCTATCCACCTGCAACTCTCTTCTCCCTTATCTATCCTCTGGCGCCTCTCCCCAACTCTCTCATGCTGTATCTATATTCCTGCGCCTCTCCTCCTGTATCTATCCTCCTGCGCCTCTCCCCAACTCTCTCCTGCTGTATCTATATTCCTGCACCTCTCTTCCTGTATCTATCCTCCCGCACCTCTCTCCCCCCACGCCTCTCCCCAACTCTATCCTCCTGCGCCTCTCCTCCCATATCTATCCTCCGGCTCATTTCCCCAAATCTACCCTCCCATACTGCTATAGTAAATTAGGGCCCACAATGTATGGGAGCTACTATTCGATAACCTGTAGCACTAATTCCTCTGCAGCACAGGGACTGTAATGTTACCTGGAGAAACCAGCTGCCATCTCGTCTCCGACACCGTGGGTCATCTGGGGAATGCTAAGCAGAAAAGTAAGAGGTGACAAACGTTTACATGTTTATTACATCAGCTGTGCATCTGCCACATGGCGGCTGCACAGCAATGACACAAGTAATACTGATAGGCCACCACTAGGGTGAGTAATGTACAGCAGAACAGAATGAGGGTTAATGCGTGACACTTCCATATAAAGAGCGTTGTTTACTTATGGTGGAAAATGTGGCAAAATCATAACGGAAACAATTTATAATGCTTCCCAAGCCCCCACCAACAGGGGCGCTCTAATGTCATAGGGTGAAAAGTATCTTTCTGTAAAGGCAGCGCTGATTGGAACCCCAGCCTCCCCTCAACTCTAACGAATCTAACTGTCCCCCAACACAGCCACTTATTGGGATAAACCAATATTCAGAAGAACGCACAATAAATAAAAATTAAACCCTATTCCCTTCCCAGAATATGCCAAGCCCAACCCCTCCCCCCTACTATGCCAAACCATGCCCAAACCCCTCCCCCGGAAGATGCTAAACCATGCCCAATCCCCTCCCCCGGAATATGCCAAAACAAGCACAATCCCCTCCTAAACCATTCCCAACCCCCTCCCCAAATCATGCCCAACCCTCTCCCAGAACTATGCCAAGCCCAACCCCCAACTATGCCAAGTCCAACCCTCTTCCCGACTATGCCAAACCATGCCCACCTATGCCAAGCCCAACCCCCTCCCCCACCTATGCCAAGCCCATATCCCTCTCCCCAACTATGCCAAGCCCAACCCACTCCCACAACTATGCCAAACCATACCCCACCCCCAACTAAGCCAAGCCCAACCCCCTTCCCTAACTATGCCAAACCATGCCCAACCCCCACCCCCAACTATGCAAAGCCAAACCCAACCCCCACTCCCAATTATGGCAAGCCCAGCCCTCTCCCGAACTATGCCAAGCCCAACCCTCTCACCCGACTATGCTAAACCCCACCCCCAACTATGCAAAGCCAAGCCCAAATCCCCCTCCCCCAGAATATGCCAAACCCCCTCCCCCGACTATGCCAAACCGTGCCCAACCCCCTCCCCAGAAACCCTAGGCTGCATTCTCAGGAATATGGGTTCAGCTGACAAAATTAAAAAGAAAATATTAGGTAAATATTAAAAGAGCGCAAATGTAACACTAGATTTCAGGTAGAAATATATATTTATTATTTATCATAGAATAATAATAATCACACACCTAAGTAGTGGGCAAAACAATTAATACAGTTTTTAAAAACTCATACAATACAATGCACATATAATAATGAAAATAAAATACAATTTAAATCAAGGACATGGACATCCAATCAATTCCTAGGCTGGCCAGCCCGATTTATAATCCACAAATCTACAGCTGTATTTGGTATTATATTATGAAGTTTCTCCAATCCGTATTCTTTGGAAACAGAATGGTAAGTAGGTAGCCAAAGAGTTGAGATATGTGCACAATTAAGGATTCGATCTCTTATTTCTGGTTTCCTAACTTGCCCATATTTCTGGGCTGTTTGGGCAGGAAAATGCTTGATTACACAGTCAGTTTTAAGCTGTAATGGATGGACTTCTAGCGTGCTGTGATGAAGTACAAGTGACCCTCATCAGGGGTTAAATAGATTGTGAATTTTTATTCCAGTTGTTCCGTGCTGACAACAATGTGTTTGGCAGGAGAAAGTGTAGATAGACTGTGGCTGCTGCTAGTAAATGCTGAGTGTGGTATAATGATTGAGTTACCTGCACTCATGAGTAGGGATGCCAATCCCGGGGCATTTTTTCAATCCCGGGAATCGGGATTGAAAAATGCTCAATCCCGGGATTCCCGGGATCCCGGGATTGGCATCTCTAATCAGTTTAGGCAAAAAAAATGCTACAAAGAAACCCAGTCCCCCCCGCTACAGCCGCCCCGCACATTCATTTACTCACACCGGCAGCCGGGAGCAGGGCAGACAGGGCAGGAGCAGGAGGCGTCAGCGGCGGTAGCAGCAGCAGCAGAGCCGCCCGGAGGGCGGGCGGCCGACGCTGCCAGGTCCGGTCCAGGTCAGAGATGATTCTGGAGCGGGTATGGGCAGTCCGACCTGCGCAGCGTGATGGTCAGAGGTCATGCTGCGCAGGTCGGATTGCCCATACCCTCTCCAGACTGCAGTCTGTGGATCAGGAACTCCTGGGTAGCGTCTGAGCACTCGTTTAGACGCTGCCCGGCATTATATATGCGCATGCGCATATAATCCCAAAATCCCGGGATTGGAAGATCCAATCCCGGGATTCAAATCCCGGCGTTTTTTAGGCCAAATCCCGGGATCCCGCCGATCCCGATCCCGGGATTGGCCACCCTACTCATGAGCTGTCCATACACACTCAGCTGGGGACGGACGCTCACAGGAGCAGACTTACGGCCACGCAGAGTCTCCTTGCCGTGTCCAGATGGAAGAGGGGCAGCGATCACTGTATCAGCTGTATATAACCGTCACCACTGCAGTGTTTTAGAGATAAGCGCTGGAGTCCAGGATTTATTCAGAGCACAGCCACACTGTAGTGTCGGAATCCACGTCCTTGTACAGGTACCAATGCCTGTCAGGGGGGGCTGTCTTGACGCGTTTCTCCGACTTACAGGGATGTCTGTTTCCTCAGAAGATGCTCTCCCACTCATTGGGGGTCATTTTTAAAAGTCAAATGTCCAATCAAAAAGGTATATTCATTAAAACCACCTGTGGTCAATAAATGATGATTCTGACCACCTGTAATCAATGTGTGATCTCATAGCTAACAAGCTAGCTTCATTTATAAACAGTGAAATAGAATATTTTATTATATTATTAGGAGATGTTGCAATGGCAAGTTTTGTTTAAAAAAAAAAGTTACTCTTAATAAAGCAGAGAAGATAAGTAAAGACAGCAAATTTCATACGGACCTCTGTATTTAGAAATAGCTCATAAGCCAACAAAGTGGCCAATATCTTATTCTAATTCTAGAAACATTGGTACTTCTGTGGGAACGCTGTTAATTCTGCAGCCGGGGTGGCGCAACACACACAGCAGAAGCAGCACAACCACATAGTGTCGGGTTCGCCACCTACAGTTTTCCAACCAAACTTAAACATAAATTTTTCTAATTTAAGCACCTACTTTTAACTTTAGATATTATGCTTTTCGTTTTGAGCCACATAATAAATTGTTACAGAGAGAGAGAGGAAAACTCTGTCTCATTTAGCTTATGTCCGTATAACCACTGGCTGTCTATCTTTTATAGAGCATTCGCTGCATCTATATATAGAGAAGTGACTCACAGTATTTATTCATTCAAAAAAGGATTTTTATATAAAAAAGGAATAATTTTTTTCCTATATATATTATATTATATATATTATATTATATATATATATATATCTCTATATATAGACAGAAGATTACAATATAAACCACATATGACATATAGCATAGTAAGAAGTCAATTCTCTTGCAATTTCAGAAACTCGTATGAACTAATGAGAAAAGCTGATCTATTTTTATTTTCGTCTTTTTGTTCTAATTCATATTTAAATCCAGTACAACTAGTTCATATACATGTATACATGAGTTTTTCCTCCATAATACAGCCTTGTACTGTATATACAATATAGAGAACAGGTATTTGTATCCATATAGATCCCTACAAAAGGCCCAGATCTCTTTGATCTTTTTGTAGAACTTAATCGGTACACAAGAGACCTTTGTAGACAAAAATACTTTCAAAGAAAAAATTTAAAACAGAATGACATCAATGGAGCCCCCATTGTACTGGACCAACATGATTTAATTAGCAGTTCATATCCTACAGGATTTACAAAAAGAGGGTGGTTCTATATCTGACCCCCTACTTCCAATTTATGAATCGGAAAATAAAAATAAATCTGTGTTAAGGAAGAAATCAGAGTTCTACCCTATCCAGTACAAGAACGGCTGCATTGAGGCATTCTATTCCCTCACTCTTGAGGATTTTTCAACCCTTTGCACTAAAAAATATAGTACAAAATCAAAAACTAAAAATTCAGATAATTTACATATCAATGAGAGACGTGCTCTGAGAAATCTACAGAAAGACAAATCTATTATAATTAAGGGGGCTGACAGGGTGGAGGTACAGTCATACAAAATGTAACAGACTATGTAAAAAAGGCATATCGCCAACTTGACAATCCAAAATTCTACAAAAAGTTATCAAAGGATCCTACTAATGATTACAACTTTAAATTTAAGGAATTCCTATTGAAAGGTATTGATGATGGAGCAATAACCAAGAAAGAATATTCTTTTCTGTTTAATGCACACCCTGTTATCCCCACATATTATCATTTGCCAAAAATACACAAATCACTTTCTTCACCTCCTGGGCGTCCTATTATTTCTGGTGTAGGGTCACTTACCACATCACTCTCCGCTTTCGTTGACACTTTTTTACAGACTCATGTACAGTCACTCAGATCTTACATAAAAGACACCACACATTTTCTGTTGGATATCCAGAGATGTTGTTGGCAAGAAGATTATCTGTTTTTGACTTGTGACGTAGAGTCACTTTACACAAATATTCCACATACTAAGGGCATTAAAGTGCTTGAGAAATTTTTATCTGGAGATGTAGATCTGAGTGACAACAGGAGAAACTTCATTCTGGATTCAGTTGCTTTTATTTTGTCCCACAGTTACTTCACTTTTGATGGTTCATTTTTTTTAGATTCTTGGTACTGCCATGGGCACTAGGTTTGCCCCGAGTTTTGCCAATCTTTATATGGGCCAGTTTGAGGAGCAATACATCTGGGGTGGCCCATTCGGGGTGAACCTGGTGTCCTATGGCAGATACATAGACAATGTTTTTTGTTTGGCAAGGGGGTTCTTTAGAAGCACTTAATTTCGTTGAATTTTTGAACACCAACACTTATGGTTTAAAATTTACCCACATGATTAGTCATGACCACATTACCTTTCTTGATATTGCTCTATGCATCAAGAATAATGAGATTGTTACCTCCACCTTTGTCAAAGAAGTTGACTGTAGCTATTTTCTGAATTATGGGAGTTGTCACCATCGCCCCTGGGTCAACAATATACCCAAGAGTCAACTAATGAGAATTAAAAGAAATTGCTCCGATCCATCCAGCTTTGAAAGACAAGCTGAGAGCTTGGTTTTGTCTTTCCTAGACCAGGGCTACCCTATTGATATTCTTATGTCTGCATTGGAGGAGGTAAAAAAAAATCGAAAGAAAGACTCTTCTGTCAAAATCACCAAGAAAAAAATAGTATAAAAAATAAAACTGCTAAGAATATCGAGATCAGTGATGTAGGTGATAAAGAATTTAATTGCAAACCACTGTTCATCTCAAAATTCAACTCTCATTCGAATGAGATCAGAAAGATCCTTAACAAGAATTTCAAAATCTTGAAGACCGATAGACAGTTAGCCCCAGTCTTAGAAGAGAAACCAAAAATAGTTTTTAAGAAAAATTTAAATCTCAAAAACGCACTGGCTCCTAGCCACTTTAAACAACCCACTGAAGTACTAGGGAACAATGTTAAAACTGTGGGTTGTCATAGATGTGGAAGGAAAGGATGCATAACATGTAGATTTTTGATTGATAAAAGTATGCAATTTGTCTCCTCAAATCACTCAACTCACAAAATAACAAGCTTTTTGAACTGTAACTCCACGTACGTGATTTATTTAATCACCTGCGAGTGTGGGTTACAGTATGTTGGACGTACTATTCGTTCCTTAAACACAAGATTTTTAGAGCATAGAAGGAATGTGCTGAAACAAAACAGGGCACACAGTATCTCTAGACATGTGAAAGAGAGACATCAAGGAAATGTCGAAGTCTTAAAACTACAAGCTATTGAGGGGATACCACTTTCTAAAAGAGGAGGGGATCGTTTTTCTACTTTATGCAAAAGGGAGGCTTTCTGGATTTTTGCTATGGGTTCTCTGACTCCTTTGGGCCTAAACGAGTCAATTGAACTCAATAATATAGGCAATTGAGTATATACAAACAAAAAAAACTCTTTCTGTTTGACATGTTTAATGAACTTCTGATAAAAATTGTGAAAGTCCCCCATAACTGTTTTTGTATGTGGTTCGGGGATAGAGACTAATTGTATTTCTATGGTTAGATATACCTACTTTCCATCTAACTATAGGTGTCTATTATGTATATATGAAATTGGTTATAAGAAAAAGAGCTAAAGCTATATTAAATAATTCCTTAAAAAAACTATAGAGAAAAAATAGAAATCAATCATAATGTATATACATTTTATATTTGAGAACAAGTAAAATAATAATAAAAATAGTTCATATGTAGGGGTTTGAAGGCGATGTGAACCTGGGGATGTGACTGCTCTCCGACTCCTTGGCCATGGAGCCCTGCGGGGTGAGCTATGAGAGAACGATGCGGTTATTTCTGCAGGTTCACGATCTATATGGATACAAATACAAATACCTGTTCTCTATATTGTATATACAAGGCTGTATTATGTAGGAAAAACTCATGTATACATGTATATGAACTAGTTGTAGTGGATTTAAATATGAATTAGAACAAAAACACTAATAATAAAAATAGATCAGCTTTTCTCATTAGTTCATACGAGTTTCTGAAATTGCAAGAGAATTGACTTCTTACTATGCTATATGTCATATGTGGTTTATATTGTAATCTTCTGTATATACTCACAGTATTTGTTCATTCAAAAAAGGATTTTTATATAAAAAAAGGAATAATTTTTTCCGATATATATATATATATATTAGGGTGGAGTGAAAAAACTGAAATTGAGAAATTCAAAATCGGCTAGTGTGGGAAAGTTGTGACTTGACCTGAATAAGAAACGTGCAAAAGCATTTTGATCTGAGTAAACATCTTCTGTTCTGGCAAGAGGCCTAAAGTTTCACTTTTTAGGTGAAAATGACGAAACCTATGAAGATGCTCCAATCTAGTTATAATTATGTCAGGATGTCTTAGAGTGGTTCATTAATATACTTTAGCATAGTAAAAAACAGTACGAGCTTGTCCTAGTGCAAAGTGACTGACTGGCGGGAGAAAAAATCCCTAATAATTGACCCATTTTCATGGTCACAATTGTGAATATTGTGTGTTTTCTCCTGAACGTGTTTATAATAGAAGCACAAATACTCTAAATGGAATTTCATTGACACTGTGTGAAATATAACACTGCATAATAGCCCTTAATCAGACCTGATCGCAGTACAAATTTGTTCTCAAAATGGGCAAAACAAATGCTGCATTGCAGGTGGGGCAGATGTAACGTGCTGAGAGAGTTAAATTTGGGTGGGGTGTGTTGAAACTGAAATCTAAATTGCAGCAGGTATTTACCCTGCACAGAAACAAAATAACTCAACACAAATCTAAAGGTGGCCATACATCTACAGATCGATTGTCAGATCTGGCTGGTTGGAACAAATACCTGGTAATATCTGAATGACAGTTTTCCAGCATTTCAAAGCAAAGTGCACTCATCCATTACCAGTATTTTGTTCCAAACAGACAGATCGGACAATAAATCTGTAGATGTATGGCCACATTAACTCCCTCTGCACATGTTACATCTGCCCCACCTGCAGCTGCATTACAGCATATAATTATGCCAAAGATAAGCCAATATATTAACAGTTAAATACATTAAAGTGCATTATGCTGTAATAAGTATTGCTGATCAATCCTGCCTAGCAGGGCTGTCTTTTTGTATGGGCTTAATGGGCACTTGCCAAGGGGCCCCCGGCGTATAAGGGCTGTATGTTGATAGCTGAGGATCCCCTTTTTCCAGGGATACCAAAATTTAGAAAATCGGCCCTGGGGAACTGCAGATATCCAACTTCAAAGCAGCAGTCCACATCCAACCTGTTAATTACAATTTCCAGTCATATTTCTCAGGTTCTCTCTGACACTAGCGGCTTGTCTCTATCATGCCCAGAACCAGAGATATCAGCCTTCAAGCAGCCGGTCCCTGCTCCAGCTCCAAACGTCTGGTGTAGTTTTATATTTTTGGCAATGGATTGCTCTGGCTCCTGATCTCTGATACCCAAGTTCCCAGCAGCTCCTGAAAGTTGGGACTTTGAGTTTTTATACTAGGCTAAGAAATCTATTTCCAGATAATGGCGATATCTGCAGTCAAACAAGCTGCCCTTCCACCGGAAAATGACGAATATTAAGCCCACTCCATTATCCAACCGTCCCCTGTGTATAAAACACCCCCTACCTCCCTGGAAGTCATTTACAAGGGACCCTTCATTCAGCTCAGTGCCCCCTTCCTCACGTTAGTGTTCTCCCTCCCACCACCTGTGCAGTAAAGGAGTAATTAGCAGAAGTTACTGCTCCAGGTCCTACATGTTGAGTGGAAGATAGCGCACCCCCTGCCACCCGTGGGACATCAAAGCTGCTGCTGATACCACCCCCCACCCCTAGGAGGGGAGAATGGGTAAGGGCCCCAGTGCATTGCTTTGCCCAGGTGCCCACACTGCTGTTAAGACGGCCCTGCTGCCTAGAAATGAACACAGTGATTGGCATATATGTACTGCTGGACACCACTCATAGAATGATTAACCTGTTATTTTTTTAATCAATGTTCTTGTTTTTTTCCCCCTAAACATTAGATGTATTTGTTTATTTATTTATTTACAGTTTCTTATATAGCTCAGCAGATTCCGTTGCGCTTTACAATAGTAGACAGTGATAAAACAAACTGGGTAATGACAGACAGACTTGGGGGTTAGAGGGCCCTGCTGCAAGCTTACAATTTATTACATCATAATACACTTCAACGTATTTAACAGTTAATATATTGGCTTATCTTTGGCATAATTATATGCTGTAATGCAGCCCAATCATGTTCCCAGTATAGGGGATGCAACACTGTTTTTCTGTCAATAAACAGAAGTAATATGTAAAATGATACATTAGACGGTTTACACTGTTACTTGTAATACTTATTGTAACAGTTACTGTTTTTCAATAACAGACTGCAACAGTTATTTCTTATTTATATACACAGGATTGTCTATCTTTGTATATGCACTGCAAAGAGAGCAGCATAAATCCAATTTCATGTATTTCAGTGACACTGTGTGAAATATAACACTGCATAATGGCCCTTAATCAGACCTGATCGCAGTACAAATTTGTTCTCAAAATGGGCAAAAAAATGCTGGACTGCAGGTGGGGCAGATGTAACATGTGCAGAGAGATTTAAGGTGGCCATACATCTACAGATTTATTGTCCGATCTGTCTGGTTGGAACAAAATCCTGGTAAAAGATGAGAGCAAATGACAGTTGACCATTTGCTTTGAAATGCTGAAAAACTGTCATTCAGATATTACCAGCTGTTTGTTCCAACCGGCCCAATCTGACAATCGATCTGTAGATGTATGGCCACCTTTAGATTTGTGTGAGTTATTTTGTTTCTGTGCAAGGTAAATACCGGCTGCATTATTTTTACACTAATTTAGATTTCAGTTTCAACACACCCCACCCAAATTTAACTCTCTCAGCACGTTACATCTGCCCCACCTGCAATGCAGCATTTGTTTTGCCCATTTTGAGAACAAATTTGTACTGGGATCAGGTCTGATTAAGGGCTATTATGCAGTGTTATATTTCACAGTGTCACCGAAATGCCATTTAGAGTATTTGTGCTTCTATTATAAACACGTTCAGGAGAAAACACACAATATTCACAATTGTGACCATGAAAATGGGTCAATTAGGGATTTTTTCTCCCACCAAAGTCATTCTCTTTGCACTAGGACAAGCTCATACTCTCTTTTACTATGCTAAAGTATATTAATGAACCACTCTAAGACATCCTGACCTAATTTTAACTAGATCGGAGCATCTTCATAGTTTTCGTCATTTTCACCAAAAAAGTGAAACTTCAGGCCTCTTGCCAGAACAGAAGATGTTGACTCAGAACAAAATGCTTTTGCACGTTTCTTATTCAAGTCAAGTCACAACTTTTCCACACTAGCCCATTTTGAATTTCTCAATTTCAGTTTTTTCACTCCGCCCTAATATATATATATCGGAAAAAATTATTCCTTTTTTATATAAAAATCCTTTTTTGAATGAACAAATACTGTGAGTCACTTCTCTATATATAGATGCAGCGAATGCTCTATAAAAGATAGACAGCCGGTGGTTATACGGACATAAGCTAAATGAGACAGAGTTTTCCTCTCTCTCTCTGTAACAATTTATTATGTGGCTCAAAATGAAAAGCATAATATCTAAAGTTAAAAGTAGGTGCTTAAATTAGAAAAATTTATGTTTAAGTTTGGTTGGAAAACTGTAGGTGGCGAACCCGACACTATGTGGTTGTGCTGCTTCTGTCGTGTGCGTTGCGCCACCCCGGCTGCTGAATTAACAGCGTTCCCACAGAAGTACCAATGTTTCTAGAATTAGAATAAGATATTGGCCACTTTGTTGGCTTATGAGCTATTTCTAAATACAGAGGTCCGTATGAAATTTGCTGTCTTTACTTATCTTCTCTGCTTTATTAAGAGTAACTTTTTTTGAAACAAAACTTGCCATTGCAACATCTCCTAATAATATAATAAAATATTCTATGTCACTGTTTATAAATGAAGCTAGCTTGTTAGCTATGAGCTCACACATTGATTACAGGTGGTCAGAATGATCATTTATTGACCACAGGTGGTTTTAATGAATATACCTTTTTGATTGGACATTTGTCTTTTAAAAATGACCCCCAATGAGGGGGAGAGCATCTTCTGAGGAAACCGACATCCCTGTAAGTCGGAGAAACGCGTCAAGACAGCCCCCCCTGACAGGCATTGGTACCTGTACAAGGACGTGGATTCCGACACTACAGCGTGGCTGTGCTCTGAATAAATCCTGGACTCCAGCGCTGATCTCTAAAACACTGCGGCGGTGACGGTTAACTACAGCTGATACAGTGATCGCTGCCCCTCTTCCATCTGGACACGGCAAGGAGACTCTGCGTGGCCGTAAGTCTGCTCCTGTGAGTGTCCGTCCCCAGCTGAGTGTGTATGGACAGCTCATGAGTGCAGGTAACTCAATCATTATACCACACTCAGCATTTACTAGCAGCAGCCGCAGTGTATCTACCCTTTCTCCTGCCAAACACATTGTTGTCAGCACGGAACAACTGGAATAAAAATTAACACTCTATTTAACCCCTGATGAGGGTCACTTGTACTTCATCACAGCACGCTATAAGTCCATCCATTACAGCTTAAAACTGACTGTGTAATCAAGCATTTTCCTGCCCAAACAGCCCAGAAATATGGGCAAGTTAGGAAACCAGAAATAAGAGATCGAATCCTTAATTGTGCACATATCTTAACTCTTTGGCTACCTACTTACCATTCTGTTTCCAAAGAATACTGATTGGAGAAACTTGATAATCTAATCCACAAATCTACAGCTGTATTTGGTATTATAAGTCGGGCTGGCCAGCCTAGGAATTGATTGGATGTCCATGTCCTTGATTTAAATTGTATTTTATTTTCATTATTATATGTGCATTGTATTGTATGAGTTTTTAAAAACTGTATTAATTGTTTTGCCCACTACTTAGGTGTGTGATGATTATTATTATTCTATGATAAATAATAAATATATATTTCTACCTGAAATCTAGTGTTACATTTGCGCTCTTTTAATATTTACCTAATATTTTCTTTTTAACTCTATCTTTCCTTGGGGATTGCAGATACTCCCCATATAAGAGCTGCAGGTGTTACACTTTTTATCTAATTAAGAAATTATATAGGTTACTGTGCGCCCGATTTTGAGTTTCCGGTTCTATCCCTCTTGGTGTTGCAGGTGGATGTGTGTCTAAACATATCACATATTTTCAGTCTGTAACGCTGTGCGTGGGGGGAAACGGTTAACCCAATTTGTATATACTTTCAGCTGACAAAATGGCTGCCCTCTAAGGTAAATTTAGGAATAGACAAATCGGTTACATGTGTGGATTATGAGGACTTTAACGCAGTCCATTGGCACCAACATACCCACATTATGAAGAGGAAGAAACCATCAGAAATTCCCCCTCTAGTGGGTTGACTACAAATTTAATTGTAAATATAAAACCATTTGGACGTCAAAATAATAACATGAAAAAAATGATGACTAGATAAACTCCCATCACACAGAACCGCCAATCATGCGTGCAAAGAGGGGTGTGGCCCAAAACCAGCCCAACCCCCAACTACACCAAACCAATCCCAACCCCCCTACCCCGACATTTGGTCTACAGCATGATGGTCGACACCATTAGTTCGACATGGGTTTTCACTGTTTTTGACCTGAATGTCAACATAGTCGTCCGGCACGGTGCCTCGCTGCGCTCGGCACACTATTTTATTCTCCCACCACGCCCTAGTGGATGGTAGGGCATGAAATACCGCCTGTCGGCTCAAAAAACAGTGAAAAACCCCATGTAGACCTTTTGACTGTCGACCTAGACAGTCGAACTAACGACCTGTTGACCTAGAGCCATGTCGATCTTTTCCTATGTTGACCTAGACCCATGTCAACCTAATGACTGTCTACCATCATGCTGTAGACCAAATGACCACATCCCGCCGACTATGCCAAACCAACCCCCTCTACCGACTAAGCCCAACTCCCATCCCAGTCACACACAACCGCCAGCCCAACCTTCCAGCATTCTTATGGTAGAGGCCACCCCTCTATCCTTACATTCCATTCTGTATTCCCACACTTCCCAGTACTGGGACTAGGAATAATCATCTCCAGATAAATACATTGCTTGTAAAGTGCTCGATGTATGCGCATCGTCTCCGGCAGCCGGTGTGACAGCTAGGAAGCGATTGCAGAGGAACAGGGCTTAATAGTTCCTAAAAGAAATTCACAGTCTGCACGGGGCGTATGGATAGTGGCTTTCCTGTACCCCGAAATATAACCTGCAGCTGCTCCTCTCAATGACAACAGCACAAGTCCTCTGACCACAGCATGTCCTAGAAAATACTAAACTACAAAGCCACCAGCAACACTCAGAATACGCATCTAAGAAGCGCTCACAAGACAGAAGAGGGAGAACACTGGAGGACTCTGCTCCTTGTTCAGCAGAGATCACACACTTTAAAGAAGTCAGCCCCCCTAAAGACATGATAATTCTGCAGGCCGGTCACCTATCTCCTGGCTGCCCAACATTCATCACAAGGGCTGCTATGACTATGAGCACAGGAGAAGGGTCCAGCGATTCTCATGAAGGTTTCTGGTCTCCATGATTATTGGCCAATGTGGATTGTATAAGCCCAGCTGTATACATTCAGAGATTGTCAGTATGGTCAACCCTATGCTGCTGGGGAGCCTGTGTCACCCTCCATGTTGTAAATAATATACTGCGTGTAGTCACGGAGCTTTGTGGGGCAATAAGCTGCGTGGCAGAGAGCAATGGGTTCTCCAACAGACAGGGCACAAAGTGTTTCTGAATGTGTTGATGGCCCCAGCCAGACCGGCCAACACCATACAGCAGAAGGGGACACCAGATCTGGGCCAAGATCAGACAAAGGCCAAACTTCCACCCGATGAACCAGAACTTCATGCATAAAACAGAAATCCATACTGGACAGCTCTGACTGGATCATTTTGCCTTGCAATTCAGTGATTGGTCCGTGATACAAAATGGCAACATGCTGAGAACCTGATTGGCCAGCCATTACTGGAGTGTTGAGTCCGCCCCTTTATACCGCAACAAGGGTTTGGGCTTATAGAGGTATGTGGGGTAGGGCTCATGTACTACGATACACCTTGATTTTGCCCTCACGGACGAGTGTGTCAATGATCTGTGCCTCAAAGTCTGCATCATGCACCCCAGTTTTGCGGAATTCCCCAGCATATCGGTTATTTTCCCAGTAGTGATGCCAATTCCCGCGGCTATCTGCGCCAAAGCCAAACACATTCACCTGGGTGGAAAGAAGAAGAAATTCATGAACACAGACACCAGGCACACAGCTCCCTGTTCATCCCACAGTCACCCAACTCACCTCATCACAGACGTGAAGGGCAAAGAAGAGAACCAGCATACCAGTGGAAGGATAACGTCCGTGATGTTCCGTCCAGCGGTCATGGATGTACTTAAAGAAAGCTGGGTTGTAGATCTGAACCTAAAACACCAATAACGCATGTGTTAGCGGGGTGACCAATACCCTCCTGTGTATTGTGCAGCATATGAGGCCGGGTATTGTAGGGGCAGCTCAGTATTTATGACAATGCCCGGTCACCGGGGGTACTGCTGAGGATACAGCAATACAATCTAACCAAGACTACTGCCTCCTAGTGACCAGATAGGCTACATTCTCAGTGATGTCATTGGCTCCTAGTGATTGGATGGGCTGCATTCTCAGTGATGTCACTGGCTTCTAGTGACTGGATAGGCTACACTCAGTGATGTCAATGGCTCCTAGTGCATGCCATTTTTATGAATAGTGGTTCTGCACCCAAGATGTCAGCCATATTACAATACGTCCCCCTGTACATACTGCTCACTAAAAGAGGCTCTGGAAATTACATGAACTCACTGAATGTTTGTCATTTTGCCGGATGCAGGCACAGAATAGAGGTCACATTAATCGCAGCCAGCGCACAGCAAGTGAAGGGAACATTATAAAAGTGCTGCTTATGATGCAGTCAGTGAGTGGAATTAGCACTCAGCAGTACACACATTACTAGCCTAGCACTGAGCCCCAGAGCGGCCCCTCTCCTCCTCTCCCTCCCAGTAATCCCATAAGCCATGTAAACAATCACCTTATCTTTGTCCACACGCAGGAACGCCTTCACCGGAGCGTAAGTGCTGCAGGGAAGGAGGAAAACATGGTGAGTCGGGTCTCTCATAACAGGTACCAGCCCAGAACCCATCACATACTGATACTGGGCAACATTCACCTGGTGCTCCTGCGGGTACTTACAAGCGGATCTGACCAGTGGAGAGGGCACTTGTGATCCACAGAAGATCCAGAGCTTTAAATGGGACCAGCACAAAGCTGACGTTGGCCGGGAGGTTTTTCGCACTTTCTGGGTACATGAAGTGATGAGTGGTTTTGGAGCCAACGTCGTTCTCAAAGCCCAGGGTGGGGGCCTGGTTTATCCTGTGCCGGACAGACCAGAGAAACCTCGTTATCCAATATAGACACAGTATAAGCAGACTAACACTTTCATCATCCCAGCAGCTCTAGGAGGGGCATGCCAATACCTGGGGTGTATGTCAGGGCCAATTATTTTGGCGAAATAAACATTTTGTAATTCATTGCAAAGTAAGACTTCTGTTCTGTAAACTGGAATGTGCAACACCTGCATAGTACAACCTCTCCTGTTCTGTACGGTGGGAAGTGTAACGCCTGCATAGTACAACCTCTCCTGTTCTGTACAGTGGGAAGTGTAACGCCTGCATAGTGCAACCTCTCCTGTTCTGTACGGTGGGAAGTGTAACGCCTGCATAGTGCAACCTCTCCTGTTCTGTACGGTGGGAAGTGTAACGCCTGCATAGTGCAACCTCTCCTGTTCTGTACGGTGGGAAGTGTAACGCCTGCATAGTGCAACCTCTCCTGTTCTGTACGGTGGGAAGTGTAACGCCTGCATAGTACAACCTCTGCTGTTCTCTACGGTGGGAAGTGTAACGCCTGCATAGTGCAACCTCTCCTGTTTTGTACGGTGGGAAGTGTAATGCCTGCATAGTACAACCTCTCCTGTTCTGTACGGTGGGAAGTGTAACGCCTGCATAGTACAACCTCTCCTGTTCTGTACAGTGGGAAGTGTAACGCCTGCATAGTACAACCTCTGCTGTTCTCTACGGTGGGAAGTGTAACGCCGGCATAGTGCAACCTCTCCTGTTCTGTACGGTGGGAAGTGTAACGCCTGCATAGTGCAACCTCTGCTGTTCTCTACGGTGGGAAGTGTAACGCCGGCATAGTGCAACCTCTCCTGTTCTGTACGGTGGGAAGTGTAACGCCTGCATAGTGCAACCTCTCCTGTTCTGTACGGTGGGAAGTGTAACGCCTGCATAGTACAACCTCTCCTGTTCTGTACAGTGGGAAGTGTAACGCCAGCATAGTACAACCTCTCCTTTTCTGTACGGTGGGATGTGTTAACGCCTGCATAGTACAACCTCTGCTGTTCTGTACGGTGGGAAGTGTAACGCCTGCATATAGTACAACCTCTCCTGTTCTGTATGGTGGGAAGTGTAACGCCTGCATAGTGCAACCTCTCCTGTTCTGTACGGTGGGAAGTGTAACCACTTCTCCTGTTCTGTATGCTGGGATAGTATGGCTGCCTAGTACCACTTCTCCTGTTCTATATACCAGGATATGATGCAGCTGCCTAGTACCACTTCTCCTGTTCCGTATACTAGGAAACTACAGCTGTCTAGTACCACTTCTCCTGTTGGATTCAGTATGAAATCCCGGCGTTCGAAATCCCGACAAGGGGGGGGGGGCGTGGATCACCCCCCCCCCCTTTGCGGGCTCGCTGCGCTCGCCACGCAGCGGGCCCGGTGCCTTGCTACGCTTGGCACGCTAATTTATTTTCCCTCCAGGGGTGTCGTGGACACCCACGGAGGGAGAAACTGTCGGGATTTCGGCCGTCGGGATTCCGAACGCCGGATCCCGACCGCCGGGATTTAAACTGCATCCCCTCCTGTTCTGTATACTGGGATATGATGCAGCTGCCTAGTACCACTTCCACTGTTCTGTAGTTACTTGTGTAGTTTCACGGCGCCAGCATGGCACTGTGCTACTTCCGGGTTCTATGCTTACCACAAACTATCTAAAATAAACTAACTTAACTCCATGCCAACATGGATAGTTCATACCCCCACTATCCATGTTGGCATGGAGTTGATTTTAGATAGCGTAGTGAGCCACCGAGCCCGCAGCGTGGGCGAGCGAAGCGAGCCCCGCAAGGGAACCCAGACGCCTGGCGCCGTTAGAACTACACAAGTACTGTTCTGTATGCTGGGATATGTACAGTACCAGACAATAGATTAATCCTCCAGTAATGAACCTTCGCACATGCCCACCAGGGGGCAGACATGTTCCATACATGTTAAGCATGTTAGAGTTGAGCCTGTTACATATGCAGGGCAGCAGGAGACAGTTTTGGGTCACACCGCATGGCTGGAGGGGACTCCCGGCAAGAGACTGCAGTCAGCTGTGCCAGGGCTGCAGCCATACCCAGGGCACCACATAACCAGAATGGGACTGTAGTCCAGTCGGGCAGAGCATGCTATATCAGCAGTGCCAGGGCTGCAACCATACCAAGGGCACCACCTAACCAGGAGGGGACTGCAGTCAGGCAGAACATGCTCTACAGTGGTGCCAGGACTGCAGCCATACCCAGGGTACCGCGTAACCAGAATGGGACTGCAGTCAGGCAGAGCATGCTACACCAGCAGTGCCAAGGCTGCAGCCATACTCAGGGCACCACGTGACCAGGAGGGGACTGCAGTCAGGTAGAGCATGCTGTACCAGTAGTGCCAGGGCTGCAGCCATACCCAGGGCACCATGTAACAAGGAGGGGACTGCAGTCAGGCAGAGCATGCTGTACCAGCAGTGCCAGGGCTACAGCCATACCCAGGGCACCACCTAACCAGGAGGGGACTGCAGTCAGGCAATTAATGCTGTACCAGTGGTGCCAGGGCTGCAGCCATACCTAGGGCACCACCTAACCAGGAGGGGACACACCAGCCACCACCTACCTCATGATGAAGCTGTGTCTGTCTATGTCCTTCCCGTATCCGGACCCTCGCAGGTTGCCGGAATTACCAACCACAGCACACCGGTGGCACGCCAGGGAGTCCTGCGGCGCATACGGATTCCGTCCGGGAATAATCTGGAACAGCTGAGACAAGATCTCCAGGGTGTTGTGGGACCTGAACTGGGGCTGCAGCATCTGTATGGGGACACAAGGCCGTCAAGAGGTCTGTGAATAGCAACCATCAGAAATCGGATTTCATGCCGTAACTTGCACATGGCAGATATTAGCCAATCACTGATTGGACGATGACGTTCTGAGGCAAACAGGCAATGCCAGAGTTTGTTATGGCCAAGGGAGGCAGAGAAGAAAGAAAGCTCCTGGTGGGGGCACCCTTATATCACAGAAAAATAGTATATAATTACGTCATTTAAATATAATTTTTTATTAGTATGCGTTAAAATGAGATATGATGATTCCTTGTCACACAAAAATTATTTGAAATATACAACGCTGCAAAAATATATAGATAATAAGATGCAAATTGTGCCTATAGTATAGGCCTATTGGAGACGGTTTTGGTAGAGATACCTGGGGTAATAGGATGAGAGATTCAGAAAGTGAGAGATTTGGTAAGAAATCTCCAGTTTTTTTAAAGCAGCAATCGTTTACACTGCAAAATCAAACTGGTTTTGCAGTGTAAATGATTGCCGCTTTAAAAAAAACCTGGAGATTTCTTACCAAATATCTCACTTTCTGAATCTCTCATCCTATTACATTTCAGCCCAGGTGTGAGCCTGATTTGTCCTGTTTTATACTATGGTGTTATTAAGGATTTAAATCATAGGTAACTTTTTAAAAATATGTCTCCAAGGCAGACCACACAAAAAAAGAATTGTTATGCATAAAACAGACTATATATATATCATAATGATATGATGAGCTAACAATTAGTGTGTTAGGAAGGAATCGGTACATCTGTCAGAACAGACTTAGGTCTACAGTCATTAGGTCGACCCCGGAAGGTCGACTGGCCCTAAGGTCGACAGGGTTAAAGATCGACATGGGTCAATGTCGACATGACTTAAGGTCGACATGGTCCAAGGTCGACAGTCATTAGGTCGACATGAGTTTTTCACTGTTTTTTTGACCCGAATGTCGACACAGTCGACATGGACACAGTTGGAGTTAAACTGCAGCCCCTCGCGATGCTTCAGGCACGGTGCCTCGCTACGCTTGGCACACTATTTTATTCACCCACCAAGCCCTAGGGGATGGTAGGGCATGAAATACAGCCTGTCGGCACATGTCGGCTGAAAAAACAGTGAAAAAAAGTCATGTCGAACTTGACCCATGTCGACCTTTAACCCTGTCGACCTTGGGGCCAGTCGACCTTCCGGGGTCGACCTAATGACTGTCGACCTAATGCTGGCCACACATCAGACCAACTTTCCTCCAACCATCCAACTAGTTGGTTGGTTGGACTGAAAATCTGGTACTGTGTGGGGGCAAATGCCAATAAGCAATTTGCTCACAAACGCAGCAGAATGGAAAAAAACGTTTAATAAAATTGTTTAAATCAAATAGGTCCAACTACAGTACATTTTCTGAGTGACAGCTTGTCTATTTTCAGATTTGGGAAAAAAATGACTTAATTTCAAATGACATTTGCTCCTATCCAGTACCAGGTTTTTATTCCATCCGAGCAACTAGTTGGGTGGTTGGAGGAAAGTTGGTCTGATGTGTGGCCAGCATAAGTGTGATCTAACAGATGACGTTTCCAGTTAGGAACAGGTGCAGGGTATTGCCTTCAATCTATGTAAACAGGAGAGTTTTAATAGTTTCCCTGTCCTGCTACCTGCAATTGACAGATTCAGGGTTCATAGAGGAGCAAAGAAACAGAGCCCTATGGTAATCTGCTATGAATATGTGCGCACTGTGGCTAAATAGTCTAGGACTTGTCCACTGCATACTTCCAGTGGTTACCTCAGCCTTTTGTTGAGGGTCCAGCAGTTGAAGCTTCTGCGGCACCCGGAGGGCTTGCTGTGGTATCACCATTCTGGCGTCCTCCCCCTTTTGCTGCCTCCTGCGTCTGTCACCGGCCTGTGGATGCCAGTCACGTGACTGCACCACGTGGTCTGGCGGATTTTCCGTAGTACTGTTCGCAGTGCTTGGTCACAGGAGGAGCTGTGCGCGCCAGCGCTAATTATACAGGCGCAACCTCAGCGCTAATTATACAGGCACAACCTCAGCGCTAATTATACAGGCGCAACCTCAGCGCAAATCATACAGGCGCAACCTCAGCGCAAATCATACAGGCGCAACCTCAGCGCTAATTATACAGACGCAACCTCATCGCTAATTATACAGATGCAACCTCAGCGCTAATTATACAGATGTATCATCAACAGTATGAGACAAAATATGTGGTGGTCACACGGTGCTTGGGAAAGGTGAAATTGTCACTGGAGAGCAGAAACCTTGTAGAGTCCCGCAGGAATCACAGGGGAACAGGCCCCTTCTACAGTCCCATAGGGATGACTGGCGAGCTGACGCCTTCTACAGTCCCGTAGGAATGACTGGCGAGCTGACGCCTTCTACAGTCCCGTAGGAATGACTGGGGAGCTGACGCCTTCTACAGTCCCGTTGGAATGACTGGGAGCTGACACCTTCTACAGTCCCGTAGGAATGACTGGGGAGCAGACCCATTCTACAGTCCCGTAGGAATGACTGGGATGCTGACCCCTTCTACAGTCCTATAGGGATGACTGGGGAGCAGACCCGTTCTACAGTCCCGTAGGGATGACTGGGGAGCAGGCTCCTTCTACAGTCCTGTAGGGTTGATTGGGGGAGCTGACCCCTACTACAGTCCCATAGAGATATCACAAACAGAGAAGAAAAAGATTTGTCAATGGGGAGGTGCACCTAAGGTTTCTCACAAGTAAAGTAAGATATAAATTTTATTGTTGTGGTTAAAAACTGGGGAAATATGATGAACACATGTAACAATGATCAGTGAAGACAAGGAAGGGATAAGGTGTGTGAAAATTTGGTGGCTTGTTGACTACGCACTGTATTATAATAATCTGTGATGATATAACAATCAGGTTGTTCGCACAGACACCAATATATTAAATTACTTCATGAACGATTCATATTGTAGTGTCTTTATTGTGTATTGGCTATTCTTATTGGGGTATGTAATGCTGTCCAAATGAAGTTATCAAAGCAAAATATGTCATCACATTAATTCTAGGGCCAAAATTTGTTCACCAGTAGATGTTTTGTGGGGTCAACCCTTTGAATATTTTACATAAATAGTAGATTCACAAAATTTCTTTTTAAATTTATAGACTCTACAACAGTGCAGTCTTTACCCCTTTCACACCAGCCTAAATTCCGGGGTTGGGTTCTGGTGTGAAAGGTTCCAGGGACAAATTCCCGGGTTAATTTGTCAGCAATTCAACCCTGCTACCTAGGGAGCAATAGGTAGCAGGGTTGCTCCCGGGTCCTTCCAGGGTTACTGGCTGGTGTAAAAGGTGCAGGGACATATCCCTGCTTCCCGTGTTGCCTCTGCTAGTGCTGATTTGCTAGCAGGGCAAATTCCTGTTGTGGTGGTCACTCACAGACATGCCCAGAGACAGCATTCAGCGTGCAGGGAGACAGCGTGCATGTTCTGTGGCAACACAGACCCCAGAAGTTTATTTTAACCCCTGAAAGCCTGCAATGTGTGTCATATTTTGGACAAATGAGGAGGTGAGAGAGCTATTAATCATTAGAGGGGAAGATGCTTTCATATGCCTTTTAACTTGTTTTATACAAGTAAACAAAGGCTGAAACACTACAAATGTTTTGTGTCTTAATTAATAATCAATAATCTAATGTGGGCCTAAAAAAGGCCATTTTCAATGCTATTCTCATAGAAATGCAGGGTCATCCCAGGTTCAGTGTGAAATGTGCCGACCCGGGTTGTCCATGCTTCAAAAGCATGTGTGAATGGGTCCCAACCCGGGAATGTCCCTGCTTGTCTTTGGAATTTAATTCCCAGGTTTGTCTCTGCATTTCTGGTGTGAAAGGGGTATTATAGAGGGAGATATAGATCTCACATATCCAGAGGACACACACTGAACCTCATATTAAGAGAATAAACTATCTCTTAAGGTGCGTACCCACGGTACGATTTATGTTCCGTATGATATTGTATACGATTTCCCAGGAAAGTCCCAGTGGTCAAAAGCATAAGATTTGTGCTTAAAATAACGTACAATGTGCATAAGATATCATATACGATATGACTTCACAGCTGTACTACACTATACTATCTTATGCTTTCTAGCCAGATTGAGTTGCATGCTCACCTGAGCAGCTCCCTGCCAGACGACCGGCGGGAGCGCGCATTGTACGTCGGATAGTGCACTATATCTTACCGTGTGTACGCACTATCTAGCATGCTATTCGAAACTAGCTAGATAGTGTGCTAGATTTTGCACTATATTTTACCGTGGGTACGCACCTTTATGACTGAGATATATCAGTTGTAGCTGTTTTGCCAAACTATCTCTTTATATTAAAGTCAACACAGAAATGTTACATTTGTTGCAATTTTATTGTAACATGAGGCAGTAGAGATTCTGTCAAGGGTGACCAAGGCTACTGCTGTATAAAGATTTATTAGGTTCAATAGACAAATCAAACAAAGGTTCTATAGATGGTATTTGTCTAAACCATGGGTCTTCAAACTGTGGCCCTCCAGATGTTGTGGAACTACATGTCCCAGCATGCCCTGACAGTTTTGGCATGCTCTTATAGGATAAAATGTGGCAATGCATGTTGGAACATGTAATTTCACAACATCTGGAGGGCCGCAGTTTGAAGACCCATGGTCTAAACCATAATTAGCAACAGCATGTCGACTGGTGACACATGGTAACCACTGGGAAGGATAAGACTGTTTTGAGAAGTATTTTCACACAGTAGTGTTTTCACTGTATCCTTATATATATATCAGTGTGCTGTCTAGGATTATAAATGACAATAACTCAGAGCTCACTGTCAAGGTCGCCTCTCCTAATCCCCATATCCACTTTCAGCATCCCATAGCCTCTCAGACCTGTTGGGTTGCTCTGGTGGTATCTGTGAAAATGTCGGGCCAGTGGTGTCAAAGTTTTCATGGCCTCTCTATCTCTGGGGGCATTTTTAATGCTGGCGACACATTCCATGATCCTTTTTTTCAAAGGTCTGATCATTTTTCCCACATATTCTTTCTTGCATGGGCATTGAAGGTTATATACAACCACTGCACATGTGATGTGGTTTTTAATTTTCCAAATTTGATTAAATTTGTCTTGAAAGGATGTTTGTGGGGTCATAAAAATACAGGCATTACAGGTCCCACATTTGTGGGAACCTGTTTTGGTGATAGAAGGCTCACAAGTCATAGCGTGTCATTATACACCTGATGTTTAAGTTAAAACACAAGTTATTTTGCTGTGAAATTTCGCCATTTTGGAATATAATAAAAGTGGCCTCTATATCAGCCATTATTATATGTGCAGAATATGATGTAAATTGTGCTAAATAGCTACTGCTGACTCTGAGATGTCAACGCGTGAGTTATTGTCATTTATAATCCTAGATGGCACATTATATATATATATATATATATATATATATATATATATATATAATGATACAGCGAAAACACTACTGTGTGAAAATACTTAACAAAACTTATCTGTGTCACCAGTCGACATGCTAAGTATTTTCACATGGTAGTGTTTTCACTGCATCCATATATATATATATATAGGGCGGAGTGGAAAAAAAACTGAAATTGAGAAATTCAAAATGGGCTAGTGTGGGAAAGTTGTGACTTGACCTGAATAAGAAACGTGCAAAAGCTTTTTGATCTGAGTCAACATCTTCTGTTCTGGCAAGAGGCCTGAAGTTTCACTTTTTAGGTGAAAATGAGGAAACCTATGAAGAAGCTCCGATCTAGTTAAAATGATGTCAGGATGTCTAAGAGTGGTTCATTAATATACTTTAGCTTAGTAAAAGAGAGTACGAGGTTGTGCTAGTGCAAAGTGACTGACTTTGGTGGGAGAAAAAATCCTGATAAATGACCCATTTTCATGGTCACAATTGTGAATATTGTGTGTTTTCTCCTGCACGTGTTTATAATAGAAGAAGCACAAATACTCTAAATGTAATTTCAGTGACACTGTGTGAAATATAACACTGCATAATGGCCCTTAATCAGACCTGATCGCAGTACAAATTTGTTCTCAAAATGGGCAAAACAAATGCTGCATTGCAGGTGGGGCAGATGTAACGTGCTGAGAGAGTTAAATTTGGGTGGGGTGTGTTGAAACTGAAATCTAAATTGCAGTGTAAAAATAATGCAGCCGGTATTTAACTTGCACAGAAACAAAATAACTCACACAAATCTAAAGGTGGCCATACATCTACAGATCGATTGTCAGATTGGACCGGTTGGAACAAACACCTGGTAATATCTGAATGACAGTTTTTGGCAGAATTCCAGCATGTTAAAGCAAATGGTCAACTGTCATTTGCTCTCATCCATTACCAGGATTTTGTTCCAACCAGACAGATCGGACAATAAATCTGTAGATGTATGGCCACCTTAACTCCCTCTGCACATGTTACATCTGCCCCACATGCCGCTGCATTGCAGCATATAATTATGTCAAAGATAAGCCAATATATTAATAGTTAAATACGTTAAAGTGCATTATGCTGTAATAAGTGTAATAAGTATTGCTGATCAATCCTGCCTAGAAATGAACACAGTGATTGGCATATATGTACTGCTGGACACCACTCATAGAATGATTAACCTGTTATTTTTTGCAGTTGGACATACTGAGACCAGTATACCATATATGTTGTAATTAACGGTTTATGAACGGAGTTATTTCGTAACCCTCATTTAAGCCCAGGGTTACGAAATAACTCCGTTCATAAACCGTTAATTACAACATATATGGTATACTGGTCTCAGTATGTCCAACTGCTTACCCCACCCCCCTCTTCTTTATTTTTATTTTTTCTTCTGCCTTTCTCATTATTAACAATATTATATATATGCCCTCCTAATTATTCCTTTTCTAAAAGATGTCGTTGATTATAAATGCCTCCTTGATAAATGCTTATTGCTATCTAATTGGGTCTTGCCTTGTCTGATATGACTGTACCTATATGTATACTTATTTTTAGATATTGTATTTCTGCTGCTAATAATATCATAGTATTGTCTCACCAGTTTTAATACTGTGTTTTTTCATTGTTGTATGCAATTTACTGTTTTTTATAATTTGTTTCAGATTTTTATCTATATGAAGGAGATGTGTCGACATGCTGTGTCGACTGATATATTTGTATTTATGTATGTTTTTTTAGAGAGAAAATTTGATGTAATTATTTTTATTGGCTATATTTGATGGCTTTATAATGATTTATAATGTTATAAACTGCTGGTCTGTTTATTGTAAATGTTTGACATGGTGATCATCCACATTACACATATATACATCTAAGGACCATTAATGGTATGGTATTTATACTCTATATTATAGATATGTGTCTCATTACTCGATGTTAGAGCGATGTTTGAACCAACCTTATATGTTTTGGTAAAAATCCCCCCATTTTTTATGAAGAAAAACCGTTTTTTTGAAAGATATCTATGTCTTTGTGGCAGCTGGAATTAATTAACCGCGCCTCCTCATCCAGTACTAACACATAGCACACTTGTTCCTCTTTTGTGATTGGATGTTCACTCTGTTAAATATCTTGAGCTGCCGGTCACAGGCCACGCCCTCTGACGAAGTTTTACTACGAAACGCGTTAGGGCGGGGCCTGTGACGTCTGCTCTCCTTGGTCTGGCTCCCCTACACGCCTCTGTCCTCACGGTGTCCATCGGCACGCTGTTCTTACTGTGGTATTCCCAGCGGGTGATCGGTGGACGGCGATTGTGCTCCGGAAGGCTGGTAGGAGGTTGCCTGGCATTTGTATATACAAACCTTGTGGTACCCAGCCCACAGCAGTTATTTTTATGGTACGAGCATTTGTTTGCTCTTTTTCGCCTGTGATTTTATTCTCAATAAAAAGTTGTCTTTTATGCACTATGGAGCGCCCCTCCTGTCCTCTTTTTTGACAGATCCATTTCCTCTCCCCAGAGTCCAGGGAGTTTATTGGAGGAGGCTGCAATCTCTACATTGGATTTAGTGCTACTCGTTAGATCATATTGATCACCTGGGTTTTTCAACCAGCTGGGTTGCCTACACCTGCTAGCGCCGCAGGTCCACCTTTCCTCTCTACATATATATATATATATATATATATATATATATATATATATATACTTAGAAGTCCAGGCACTCAGGCAGATAAAGCAACAACTTGGGTGCACCTCAATCCCAGAGGGATAGGTATAGGTAAATCATCCGAGGTCACTCACAAGATTGGTATAGCTGCACGGCGGCAGACTTATAATAAATCAAACGATGGACACAAGGCTGTGTGGGTCAACGTTTCGGGCTGGTGGCCCTTTATCAAGACATGTCTTGATAAAGGGCCACCAGCCCGAAACGTTGACCCACACAGCCTTGTGTCCATCGTTTGATTTATTATAAGTCTGCCGCCGTGCAGCTATACCAATCTTGTGAGTGACCTCGGATGATTTACCTATATATATATATATATATATGTGCGCCTCTATACACATGTGTATCCGCTCTGTTCTTCCGTGGGATACCGTGGCGGATTGGGCCGTCTGCAAACCGGAACTCAGACACTCCAGAGCTCGTTCCCTTCCCTCACCCCCTCCCTCTCCATACACTGCCAGATTTGGAGCTTGCTGCTATTATAGGGCCGCCTGTCACTGTGCTGCTAGGACCAGGCCTCACCTTCCTGACAAATACGGATCCCTCCAGAGCTGCTCAGCCCCTCCCCCTGCGTTGGTGCAGGACAGGGCTGCGCGAAGTCGCACACGGAGCTCGGGCTTCCCCGCGGCAGGACTCAACGCATGTGTGAGTCGCTTCTTCGGTGCAATAGGTCCTGTACCATATTTTTTTTACAGTTTTAGTGTGGGTGTATATTATGAGATGTGACCCTGGGACGCTCAGCTATCTATACAGATCTAAATACAATATGTGGGGGGAGGGACTGAGGATACACACACTGAGTGTGATGACGGTCTGCGTATGCTTCGCAAAAAACTTCTGGAAGCTCATTATATACCTGTTTCCTCATGAATATTTAAAAGATGTCCATTAAGGGCCGTGTCAGAGGGCGTGTTATGTTGCGTTACAAGGGATCTTTCCTGATTGGCTGTAAGTTGTGTTATTCACTACCACTTGTCAAATACACACAAAAAAAGGATAAATGTTGGTAATGAAGAGACAGCCAGCGGGGATTCTGTTTTGAATGGGTTTAATGGCAATTGTTATCATGATCATAGTGAATAAATATGACAGAAGGCGTATACGTGTCAGTTTTACCTTAGTCCATGGGCATGCTATTTGAGCAAATGATGGATTAATTGTGCACATGATTTATAATGTGCATATTCATTATATGAGTTTTAACCCAGTTAATGGTTACTTAAGTGACAACAAGATGATGAAGTATAGGTGTAAAACCATAAATATGGTTGAGAAATACCCTATGTATTGTGGAATTTTTAATGCACGTATATTGTGTGTCTATGATTTCCTCTTATTCAATATCCACACGCCATGGATTTTAATGTGATGATGATTCTTGGATGTCTGAATCATATCGTTCTATATTGTGTGTTTGTTTGCCACGGATAGAATTTTTCTCATTTTGCCCAAGCTGGTTTTGAAATGATTAATACTTATTTATTGCTCTGGTATATATCCTTTTATAAGAGTGTGATATACTCCACAAGGATATTGTGGGTTGAATATCGAATAACATAAATAAGGATGTATCAGATGATCACCGATTTATTCTTTTCAACGTGTACATGTAAGATGTTATTCACTGCTGAAATATTACAAAAGTAAGAAAGAGACATGCTTATATGTGGCTCAGTATTTCGTGTGTAAAACACTGCCTGTGTGGTATAACTTCGGACACACTCTCCAATAGGTTCTCAAATATGGGATTATTGATGTGAGTGCCTGTGGGTATATTATATTCAAAGGATACCGGTAGGAGTTAATATTACAACTGTTGCAAATGAATGGTCATTCATCTAGCCATGAAAGAAAAGACTCTCAATTAGTGGACCCTTGAGACATACAAATGTTTGATTCGTACCCTCCTGTCAGCGCAGACCCTTCCTGACCCCGCCCTTCCCCAATACCCTCCCTGACACTACACTACCCCCAGCCTGGTACAGCCACAATTCCCCAATACTCTCCCTGACACTACCTGGCCTGGTACAGCCACCCTTCCCCAATACCCTACCGGTACACTACCCCCAGCCTGGTACAGCCGCCCTTCCCCAATACCCTCCCGGTACACTACACTACCCCTAGCCTGCTACAGCCATCTCCCCCAATTATAAACCGGTACATTACCCCCAGCCTGGTACAGCTGCCCTTCCACAATACCCTCCCGGTACACAACCCTTAGCGTGGTAGTGCCGCTCTTCCCCAATACCCTCCCTGACACTACACTACCCCTAGCCTGGTACAGCCACAGTTCCCCAATACCCTACCTGATACTACACTACCCCCAGCTTGGGACAGCCACCCTTGCCCAATACCCTCCCTGATACTACACTACCCCCAGCCTGGTACAACTACCCTTCTCCAATACCCTCCCTGACACGACACTACCCCAAGCCTGGGACAGCCCCCCTTCCCCAATACCTTCCCTGACTCTACACCACCCCCAGCCTGGTACAGCCGCCCTTCCACTATACTCTCCCTGACACTACACTACCCCTAGCCTGGTACAGCTGCCCTTCTCCAATACCCTCCCTGACCCTACACTACCCCTAGCCTGGTACAGCTGCCCTTCTCCAATATCCTCCCTGACACTACACTACCCCCAGCCTGGTACAGCTGCCCTTCCCCAATACCCTTACTGACACTACACTACCCCCAGCCTGGTACAACTACCCTTCCCGGTACAATGTCCCCAGCCTGGTACAGCCGCCCTTCCCCAATACCCTCCCTGACACTACACTAACCCCAGCCTGGTACAGCCGCCCTTCCCCAATACCCTCCCTTACACTACCCCTAGCCTGGTACAGCTGCCCTTCTTCAATACCCTCCCTGACACTACACTACCCCCAGCCTGGTACAGCTGCCCTTTCCCAATACCCTCCCTGACACTGCACTACCCCCAGCCTGGTACAGCCACCCTTCCACGATACCCTCCCGCCAGCGCAGACCCTTCCAGGTACAAAACCCCCAAGCCTGGTACAGCCTGCCTTCCCCAATACCCTCCCTGACACTACACTACCCCATGCCTGGTACAGCTGCCCTTCTCCAAAACCCTCCCTGACACCTCACTACCCCCAGCCTGGTACAGCCAACCTTCCCCAATACCCTCCCTGATACTACACTACCCCCAGCCTGGTACAACTACCCTTCTCCAATACCCTCCCTGACACTACGCTACCCTTAGTCTGGTACAGCCGCCCTTCCATGATACCCTCCCTGACACTACACTACCCCTAGCATGGTACAGCTGCCCTTCTCCAATACCCTCTCTGACACTACACTACACCCAGCCTGGTACAACTACCCTTCCCGGTACAATGCCCCCAGCCTGGTACAGCCGCCCTTCCCCAATACCTCCTGTCAGCGCAGACCCTTCCTGGTACAATACACCTAGCCTGGTACAGCTGCCCTTCCCCAATACCCTACCGGTACACTACCCCCAGCCTGGTACAGCCACCCTTCCCCAATACCTTCCCGGTACACTACACTACCCCTAGCCTGGTACAGCCACAGTTCCCCAATACCCTACCTGATACTACACTACCCCCAGCTTGGGACAGCCACCCTTGCCCAATACCCTCCCTGATACTACACTACCCCCAGCCTGGTACAACTACCCTTCTCCAATACCCTCCCTGACACGACACTACCCCAAGCCTGGGACAGCCCCCCTTCCCCAATACCTTCCCTGACTCTACACCACCCCCAGCCTGGTACAGCCGCCCTTCCACTATACTCTCCCTGACACTACACTACCCCTAGCCTGGTACAGCTGCCCTTCTCCAATACCCTCCCTGACCCTACACTACCCCTAGCCTGGTACAGCTGCCCTTCTCCAATATCCTCCCTGACACTACACTACCCCCAGCCTGGTACAGCTGCCCTTCCCCAATACCCTTACTGACACTACACTACCCCCAGCCTGGTACAACTACCCTTCCCGGTACAATGTCCCCAGCCTGGTACAGCCGCCCTTCCCCAATACCCTCCCTGACACTACACTAACCCCAGCCTGGTACAGCCGCCCTTCCCCAATACCCTCCCTTACACTACCCCTAGCCTGGTACAGCTGCCCTTCTTCAATACCCTCCCTGACACTACACTACCCCCAGCCTGGTACAGCTGCCCTTTCCCAATACCCTCCCTGACACTGCACTACCCCCAGCCTGGTACAGCCACCCTTCCACGATACCCTCCCGCCAGCGCAGACCCTTCCAGGTACAAAACCCCCAAGCCTGGTACAGCCTGCCTTCCCCAATACCCTCCCTGACACTACACTACCCCATGCCTGGTACAGCTGCCCTTCTCCAAAACCCTCCCTGACACCTCACTACCCCCAGCCTGGTACAGCCAACCTTCCCCAATACCCTCCCTGATACTACACTACCCCCAGCCTGGTACAACTACCCTTCTCCAATACCCTCCCTGACACTACGCTACCCTTAGTCTGGTACAGCCGCCCTTCCATGATACCCTCCCTGACACTACACTACCCCTAGCATGGTACAGCTGCCCTTCTCCAATACCCTCTCTGACACTACACTACACCCAGCCTGGTACAACTACCCTTCCCGGTACAATGCCCCCAGCCTGGTACAGCCGCCCTTCCCCAATACCTCCTGTCAGCGCAGACCCTTCCTGGTACAATACACCTAGCCTGGTACAGCTGCCCTTCCCCAATACCCTACCGGTACACTACCCCCAGCCTGGTACAGCCACCCTTCCCCAATACCTTCCCGGTACACTACACTACTCCTAGCCTGATACAGCCGTCCTTCCCCAATACCCTCCTCGACACTACACTACCCCCATCCTGGTACAGCCACAATTCCCCAATACCCTAACAGTACACAACCCTTAGCTTGGTACACCCACCCTTCCCCAATACCCTCCCTGACACTAGACTACACCCACCCTGGTACAACCGCCCTTCCCCAATACCTTCCCGGTACACTACACTACTCCTAGCCTGATACAGCCACCCTTGCCCAATACCCTCCCTGATACTACACTACCCCCAGCCTGGTACAACTACCCTTCTCCAATACCCTCCCTGACACGACACTACCCCAAGCCTGGGACAGCCCCCCTTCCCCAATACCTTCCCTGACTCTACACTACCCCCAGCCTGGTACAGCCGCCCTTCCACTATACTCTCCCTGACACTACACTACCCCTAGCCTGGTACAGCTGCCCTTCTCCAATACCCTCCCTGACCCTACACTACCCCTAGCCTGGTACAGCTGCCCTTCTCCAATATCCTCCCTGACACTACACTACCCCCAGCCTGGTACAGCTGCCCTTCCCCAATACCCTTCCTGACACTACACTACCCCCAGCCTGGTACAACTACCCTTTCCGGTACAATGTCTTCAGCCTGGTACAGCCGCCCTTCCCCAATACCCTCCCTGACACTACACTAACCCCAGCCTGGTACAGCCGCCCTTCCCCAATACCCTCCCTTACACTACACTACCCCTAGCCTGGTACAGCTGCCCTTCTTCAATACCCTCCCTGACACTACACTACCCCCAGCCTGGTACAGCTGCCCTTCCCCAATACCCTCCCTGACACTGCACTACCCCCAGCCTGGTACAGCCACCCTTCCACGATACCCTCCCGCCAGCGCAGACCCTTCCAGGTACAAAACCCCCAAGCCTGGTACAGCCTGCCTTCCCCAATACCCTCCCTGACACTACACTACCCCATGCCTGGTACAGCTGCCCTTCTCCAAAACCCTCCCTGACACCTCACTACCCCCAGCCTGGTACAGCCAACCTTCCCCAATACCCTCCCTGATACTACACTACCCCCAGCCTGGTACAACTACCCTTCTCCAATACCCTCCCTGATACTACACTACCCCCAGCCTGGTACAGCCACAATTCCCCAATACCCTAACAGTACACAACCCTTAGCTTGGTACACCCACCCTTCCCCAATACCCTCCCTGACACTACAACCACCCTGGTACAGCCGCCCTTCACCCAATACCCTTCCTGACACTACACTACCCCCAGCCTGGTACAGCCACAATTCCCCAATACCCTACCAGTACACAACCCTTAGCCTGGTACAGCCGCCCTTCCCCAATACCTTCCCGGTACACTACACTACTCCTATCCTGATACAGCCGTCCTTCCCCAATACCCTCCCTGACACTACACTACCCCCAGGCTGGTACAGCCACAATTCCCCAATCCCCTAACAGTACACAACCCTTAGCATGGTACACCCACCCTTCCCCAATACCCTCCCTGACACTACACTACACCCACCCTGGTACAGCCGCCCTTCCCCAATACCCTTCCTGACACTACACTACCCCCAGCCTGGTACAGCCACAATTCCCCAATACCCTACCGGTACACAACCCTTAGCCTGGTACAGCCACCCTTCCCCAATACCCTCCATCACACTACACTACCCCTAGCCTGGTACAGCTGCCCTTCCCCAATACCCTCCCTGACACTACACTACCCCCAGCTTGGTACAGCCACAATTCCCCTATAACCTACTGGTACACAACCCTTAGCCTGGTACAGCCGCCCTTCCCCAATACCCTCCCTGCCACTACACTACCCCCAGCCTGGTACAACCACAATTTCCCAATACCCTACCAGTACACAACCCTTAGCCTGGTACAGCCGCCCTTCCCCAATACCGTCCCTGACACTACACTACCCCCAGCCTGGTAGAGCCGCCCTTCCCCAATACCCTCCCTGACACTACACTACCCCTAGCCTGGTACAGCGGCCCTTCTCCATCACCCTCCCTGACACTACACTACCCCCAGCCTGGTACAACTACCCATACCGGTACAATACCCTCAGCCTGGTACAGCCGCCCTTCCACGATACCCTCCCTGACACTACACTATTCCTAGCCTGGTACAGCTGGCCTTCTCCAATACCCTCCCTGACACTACACTACCCCCAGCCTGGTACAGCTGCCCTTCCCCAATACCCTACCTGACACTACACTACCCCCAGCCTGGTACAAAGACCCTTACGGTACAATGCCACCAGCCTGGTTAAACTAGCCCTTCCCCGATACCCTCCTGTTAGCGCAGACCCTTCCTGGTACAATACACCTAGCCTGATACAGCTTCCCCTCTCCAATACCCTGCCTGACACTACACTACCCCCAGCCTGGTACAGCCACCCTTCCCAAATACCCTCCTGTCAGCGCAGACCCTTCCTGGTACAATACACCTAGCCTGGTACAGCCGCCGTTCCCCAATACCCTCCCTGACACTGCACTACCCCTTGCCTGGTACAGCCGCCATTCTTCGATACCCTTCCCGGTACAATGCCCCCAGCCTGGTACAGCCGCCCTTCCCCGATACCCTTCCAGGTACAATACCCCCAGCTGGATCGTCACATATTGCTGCTACTTACCATCCACCAGCGCTGGACATCCGTTGGTAACTCCTGATTTTCCACCGTCCACACTGGGGATATGGTCACGTCATAGTGGCTGTCAAACCAGTCGGAAGAACCAGGTTGTCGCAGGCAGCGGCGGCATGAGCAGTCCTTTGGTAAATGAGGAGGGGGGAGATGTCTCACCCCAGGGTAACCAGGCACGAGCCGGACAGGTAGACCCTCTGCAGATGCCCATCCCGTCAGCTCAGAGTACACAGGAGCCTCTGTCCCGTTGTGAGAAAAGGTAAAGAGAAGAGACATGATGAAGAGGAGGACGGAGGTGCTGAGGATCCATATTCGTAAGGTGCACCTCATCCTGACACCCACCCCACAGCGGTCCTTAGTAGGGGACCCCGACAGTGAGTCCCACCTCTCCACTGCATGGACCTCCACACTGGCTTCTTACGCCGGCCAACTCCAGGAGACTGGTCATCTGCACAAGTCGAGGAGAGTGACCCTAGCGTGTGTGGAGGATATCAGTTAACTCATGCGTCTCTCATCCTTCTACCCCTCTGCCTGGCTTCTGTCACACAATCATCAGTTCATCTTACACCTGAGGAGAGAGACAGATGCAGTGAGTAATTACAGAGGTAAGGTCCTGTCCTACCCAGCAAGCTACCAGATCCTGTGCATAGCTCAGCCTGGGAAAGCGATATGCTGAATAATTCCTGGCTCTGTGATAAGGACGTCACATGACATCTAATACCAAGCGCTTTACAATAATACTGTAAGTCTGCTGGAGCCTGGAATGCCCCCGAACATCTGCCCATGGGGAGGGGGCACGCAGCGCGGCACATGCACACAGCAGACACTGCTTGGAGCTATCAGCTGGGAGGGAGAACTGGTCACACAGATATAAATAAGAGAATGTGACTGATATTCATTACTAGGTGACCCTTGTATCTGTCTGCGCTCAACTCTGAAGCGTAGGCCGCCATTATGTTGGCTGAAACAATAGTCAGCTCATCGGACAAAGTGCTGCTAGTTCCTACTGAACGTATCGTTCTAGATTATCAACGGATGCACCTTATTCAAAATCCCATTATTACATAAAGGAGGAGTACACAGGGACACAAGACACACAGGGGTGGAAAACACAGGGACACAGACAAACAGGGGTGGAGTACACAGAGACACAGGGGCGGAGTACACAGAGACACAGGGGCGGAGTACACAGAGACACAGGGGCGGAGTACACAGAGGCGGTACACAAAGACACCGGGGCGGAGTACACAGAGACACAGGGGCGGAGTACACAGAGACACAGGGCGGAGTACACAGAGACACAGGGGCGGAGTACACAGAGACACAGGGGCGGAGTACACAGAGACACAGGGGCGGAGTACACAGAGACACAGGGGCGGAGTACACAGGGATGGATTACACAAAGACGGAGTACACAGAGACACAAGGGTGGAGTACACAGACACAAGGGTGGAGTGCACAGAGACACAAGGGTGGAGTGCACAGAGACACAAGGGTGGAGTGCACAGAGACACAAGGATGGAGTGCACAGAGACACAAGGGTGGAGTGCACAGAGACACAAGGGTGGAGTGCACAGAGACACAAGGGTGGAGTGCACAGAGACACAAGGGTGGAGTGCACAGAGACACAAGGGTGGAGTGCACAGAGACACAAGGGTGGAGTGCACAGAGACACAAGGGTGGAGGACACAGGGACTCGGGTGGAGGACACAGGGACGGAGGAATCAGGGACACAGGGGCGGAGGACACAGGGTAAGAGAACACAGGGGCGGAGGACACAGAGATGGACTACACAGGGACACAGGGCTGTAGTACACAGAGACACAGGGGCGGAGTACACAGAGACACAGGGGCGGAGTACACAGAGACACAGGGGCGGAGTACACAGAGACACAGGGGCGGAGTACACAGAGACACAGGGGCGGAGTACACAGAGACACAGGGGCGGAGTACACAGAGACACAGGGGCGGAGTACACAGAGACACAGGGGCGGAGTACACAGGGATACTGCTGGGATAATATATACAGCCTGAGCACAGACCCAACGCCTGCCAAGATTTCAGAATTACCTGAAATGCATTTTTTAAATACATATAGTTAGGGTATTGCAAAACTCCTATCATGTGCGATAACACGATGGACTGTAATACGGAATATTCACAGGAGACTGCGACCAACGTCCTGAGGGATGGAGGGGGGGGGGGGGTCACAAACAGCGGTGGTGTGGTGTATACAGCGATTATACGGCAGAGTGGGTACTAGGCCACGGTCTACCAGGGGATTATACATCAGCTGCAGGAACACAGAGCAGGTCTGCTGGACAGCGGGTGGCATTATGGATTTATCACAGTGCTGCAGGGGAGACAGAGGAGACTTAATCATACAGCACTGTACCAGACGCAGGTGCATTATACACACATCCAGCCTTATATCGGGGGGAATAGCAGCAGCTAGGAGACCATTAATGTGTGGGGCGCGTATAGCTCACAGGAAACATGGATATCAGCATGGCAGTGCCCCCGGACACAGAGCAATGCCCATCAGATAATGGTTTGGTCCCTATTGTTACGGACAGCCTGGGGACTGGTGAGATTACAGCTGTGTGGCATCAGTATGGGGATGCGCCTGTATCAGCATGGCAGTGCCCCCTGGCACAGAGTGAGGCCCATCAGATAATGGTTTGGTCCCTATAGTTACAATGACAGTCTGGGGACTGGTGAGATTACAGCTCTGTTGCATCAGCGTTGGCAGCCCCTGTATCAGCATGGCAGGACCCCGTGGGGATGGGGGGGGGGGGGGGGAGTTTCAATACATACACAGGATGTGTCTTTTATAAACATGGAGAGCCTGACATCCTGGTATGATAAAGGAGCTACAGCCCTTACCAGCACTGTAATCTCAGGAAGACACGATACCACGTAAGGGGGATTTCGCTGCCTGATATGAGCCCTGGCTACAGGTGTAATACACGGGAAACAAACAGCTGGTTACCCCATGTCACACCAGGCGCATGTCCCACCCAGCTGCATAAATTATCTGCACTGAAAAAGATCAGCTGTGTGTGTGTGTGTGTGTGTGTGTATTGGTTTGAAGAATAAATACACGTCAGCAGTCAGGGAGGGGGGATACATATACGTCAGCAGTCAGTGAGGGGGGATACATACATGTCAGCAGTCAGTGAGGGGGGATACATACATGTCAGCAGTCAGTGAGGGGGGATACATACATGTCAGCAGTCAGTGAGGGGGGATACATACACTTCAGCAGTCAGTGAGGAGGGGGATACATACACTTCAGCAGTCAGTGAGGAGGGGGATACATACACGTCAGCAGTCAGTGAGGAGGGGGATACATACACGTCAGCAGTCAGTGAGGGGGGATACATACACGTCAGCAGTCAGTGAGGGGGGGGGATACATACACGTCAGCAGTCAGTGAGGGGGGGGGGATACATACACGTCAGCAGTCAGTGAGGGGGGATACATACACGTCAGCAGTCAGTGAGGGGGGGATACATACACGTCAGCAGTCAGTGAGGGGGATACATACACTTCAGCAGTCAGTGAGGGGGTAGAAATACAAGCATGTCAGCAGTCAGTAAGGGGGGATACATACATGTCAGCAGTCAGTGAGGGGAGGGGATACATACATGTCAGCAGTCAGTGAGGGGAGGGAATACATACATGTCAGCAGTCAGTGATGGGAGGGGATACATACATGTCAGCAGTCAGTGAGGGGAGGGGATACATACATGTCAGCAGTCAGTAAGGAGGGGGATACATACATGCCAGCAGTCAGTGAGGAGGGGGATACATACATGCCAGCAGCCACTGAGGGGGAAGAATACATACATGTCAGCAGTCAGTGGGGGGAATGCATACATGTCCGCAGTCAGTGAGGAGGGGGAGGGTAGAATACATACATGTCAGCAGTCAGTGAGGGGAGGGGATACATACATGTCAGCAGTCAGTAAGGAGGGGGATACATACATGCCAGCAGTCAGTGAGGAGGGGGATACATACATGCAAGCAGCCACTGAGGGGGAAGAATACATACATGTCAGCAGTCAGTGGGGGGAATGCATACATGTCCGCAGTCAGTGAGGAGGGGGAGGGTAGAATACATACATGTCAGCAGTCAGTGAGAGGGGGTATATACATGGCAGCAATCAGTGAGGAGGGGGATACATACATGGCAGCAATCAGTGAGGAGGGGGATACATACATGTCATCAGTCAGTGAGGAGGGGGATACATACATGTCAGCAGTCAGTGAGGAGGGGGATACATACATGTCAGCAGTCAGTGAGGGGATACATACATGTCATCAGTCAGTGAGGAGGGGGATACATACATGCCAGCAGTCAGTGAGGAGGGGGATACATACATGCCAGCAGCCACTGAGGGGGAAGAATACATACATGTCAGCAGTCAGTGGGGGGAATGCATACATGTCTGCAGTCAGTGAGTTTGAAGAATACATACATGTCCGCAGTCAGTGAGGAGGGGGAGGGTAGAATACATACATGTCAGCAGTCAGTGAGAGGGGGGTATATACATGGCAGCAATCAGTGAGGAGGGGGATACATACATGGCAGCAGTCAGTGAGGAGGGGGATACATACATGTCAACAGTCAGTGAGGAGGGGGATACATACATGTCAACAGTCAGTGAGGAGGGGGATACATACATGTCAGCAGTCAGTGAGGAGGGGGATACATACATGTCAGCAGTCAGTGAGGAGGGGGATACATACATGTCAGCAGTCAGTGAGGAGGGGGATACATACATGTCAGCAGTCAGTGAGGAGGGGGATACATACATGGCAGCAGTCAGTGAGGAGGGGGATACATACATGTCAACAGTCAGTGAGGAGGGGGATACATACATGTCAGTGAGGAGGGGGATACATACATGTCAGCAGTTAATGAGGAGGGGGATACATACATGTCAAAAGTCAGTGAGGGGAGGGGATACATACATGTCAGCAGTCAGTGAGGGGAGGTGATACATACATGTCAGCAGTCAGTGAGGGGAGGGGATACATACATGTCAGCAGTCAGTGAGGGGATACATACATGTCAGCAGTCAGTGAGGGGAGGGGATACATACATGTCAGCAGTCAGTGAGGGGAGGGGATACATACATGTCAGCAGTCAGTGAGGAGGGGGATACATACACGTCAGCAGTCAGTGAGGAGGGGGATACATACACGTCAGCAGTCAGTGAGGGGGGGTACATACACGTCAGCAGTCAGTGAGGGGGGGATACATACACGTCAGCAGTCAGTGAGGGGGGATACATACACGTCAGCAGTCAGTGAGGGGGGATACATACACGTCAGCAGTCAGTGAGGGGGGATACATACACGTCAGCAGTCAGTGGGGGGGGGATACATACACGTCAGCAGTCAGTGGGGGGGGATACATACATTTCAGCAGTCAGTGAGGAGGGATACATACATGTCAGCAGTCAGTGAGGAGGGGGATACATACATGTCAGCAGTCAGTGAGGAGGGGGATACATACATTTCAGTGAGGAGGGGGATACATACATGTCAACAGTCACATGTCAGCAGTTAATGAGGAGGGGGATACATACACGTCAGCAGTCAGTGAGGGGATACATACACGTCAGCAGTCAGTGAGGGGATACATACATGCCAGCAGTCAGTGAGGAGGGGGATACATACATGCCAGCAGCCACTGAGGGGGAAGAATACATACATGTCAGCAGTCAGTGGGGGGGAATGCATACATGTCTGCAGTCAGTGAGTTTGAAGAATACATACATGTCCGCAGTCAGTGAGGAGGGGGAGGGTAGAATACATACATGTCAGCAGTCAGTGAGGAGGGGGATACATACATGTCAGCAGTCAGTGAGGGGAGGGGATACATACATGTCAGCAGTCAGTGAGGGGAGGGGATACATACATGTCAGCAGTCAGTGAGGGGAGGGGATACATACATGTCAGCAGTCAGTGAGGGGGGATACATACATGTCAGCAGTCAGTGAGAGGGGAGTATATACTGTACATGTCAGCAGTCAGTGAGGGGGGGATATACACACACATGTCAGCAATCAGTAGGGGGATACATCCAGGTCAGCAGTCAGTGGGGGGGGGGGGGGGGATACATACATGTCAGCAGTCAGTGAGGGGGGTGGGGTGTACATACATGTCAGCAGTCAGTGAGGGGGGGGTGTACATACATTTCAGAAGTCAGTGAGGGGGGGGATACATACATATACACACACATGTATAACATACATACATGTCAGCAATCAGTGGGGGGATACATATATAACATACATACATCATACATACATACATGTCAGCAATCATATATAACAAACAATACATACATACAATACATACATACATGTCAGCACACACACACACAGTCAGCAGTTATACACGGCATCAGCCCCATCCATTCCCGTTAGTCCGGCACATCCTACCCCATTGCCGGTACCTGGAGGCCGCCTTTGTTTCCTTCCTTCCCGGCGGACGCAGCCTCCAGTCTCTCTCCCCCGTAAGATGAGCGGAGACCCCCTCAGCCAGCCCCCTGCGAGCCGAGCATCTGCATCAGACAAGCTGAGCTGCGGCGCCCGGAGGACTCTGGGAAATGTATTTCTCCAATCACAAGGTTGCCGTCTCAGGCGCCGAGAGGAGCAAACGATTCAGACTACAACTTCCATGTGCCCAGGTACGGGGACGCCTGCTAACGTGCGTAAGGCATTGTGGTTATTGAAGTTCATTCTGCTGTCTGCGGCGCGGTTATTGACGTGACCGAGCGCGGAGAGAACTACAACTCCCAGAGTAGGAGGAGACCAGCCTGGCCAGGGCTATGGCTCATTCATTCCGCACCAAGATGTGCTCTGTACAGTGGTGGCAGTAGATCCAGTGTAGTGACCTGCGCGCCGACACAGAGTATAGGAACCCACAGGGAATGGGTGACCTGCGCACCGACACAGAGTATAGGCGACCTGCGCGCCGACACAGGGGATGGGCGACCTGCACACCGACACAGGGGATGGGCGACCTGCACGCCGACACAAGAGATGGAGGACCTGCATGCCGACACAGGCGATGGAGGACTTGTGCGCCGACACAGGCGATGGGCGACCTGCGCATCGACACAGGGGATGGCGACCTGCACACCGACACAGAGGATGGCCAACCTGCGTGCCGACACAGGGGATGGACAACCTGCACGTTGACACAGGGGATGGGCAACCTGCGTGCCAACACAGATGATGGGCGACCTGTGTGCCGCCACAAGCAAGGAAGGACCTGTGTGCCGACACAGGCAATGGAGGATCTGTGCGCTGACACAGGGGATGGGCGACCTGCATGCTGACACATGCGATGAAGAACCTGCGCGCGACACAGGCCATAGAGGACCTGTGTGCCAACACAGGTGATGGGCGACCTGCATACCGACACAGGCGATGGAGAACCTGCGCACTGACATAGAGGATAAGCTACCTGCGTGTTGACACATACAATGGGCGACCAGCACGCTGACACAGGCAATGGAGGACCTGCGCGCCAACACAGGCGATGGAGGACCTGCACGCCGACACAGGTGATGGAGGACCTGCGTGCCGACACAGGGGATGGCCTACATGCATGCCGACACGGGCGATGGGTGACCTGCCAACACTGCACTCATTGTTTCAATAATTACTATCCAGAGTCCAGGTGTACTAATGTGTGAAGTAATGTGAAGGGGCACTATTGTGTGAAGTAATGTGAATAAGGTGTACTACAGTGTGGCTAAATGTGAATAAGGTGTTCTACTGTATGAAATAATGTTAATGAGGACCACACCTGTGTGAAATTTATTTATTTATTTACAGTTTCGGTACTCTTTACCTAGAACGGCGCCCGCGATTAGAATCGCGGGCGTTGGGGGTAAAAAATCGCGGGCATCGCGGGTAAATCGCGGGTACATAAAAATCGTGTACCCGCGATCACCGCGATTTTCCCATAGGGAACAATGTTAAAAAGCCTGATTGACCGCGATTTTACTTTAAAATGCCTCAATGCCCGCGATTTTCACATAGGAATCAATGTTAAATGGGCTACAGAGCCCAAATAGTCACAATTAACCCTTAAATGTCACCCCAATTTTTGTACGCCACCCCATGATCCACGCCAACCCGAAGCGCGGCGAGCGCAGCGAGCCCGCGAGGGGCGGCGGTACGCGTCCTCCGACCTTTTCATGCCCTACTATCCACGTCGGCGTGGAGTTGAGAATAGAATAGTGTGGCGAGCGCAGCGAGCCACCGAGCCCGAAGCGTGGCGAGGGGACGCGGATACCTTCACAGTTATACGCGTCCCCTCGCGGGCTTCACAGGTATCCGTGGCGAAAAGCGGACACCTGTGAAGCCCGCGAGGGGACGCGTTTACCTGTGAAGGTATCCGCGTCCCCTCGCGGGGCTCGCTGCGCTCGCCACGCTTCGGGCTCGGTGGCTCGCTGCGCTCGCCACACTATTCTATTCTCAACTCCACGCCGACGTGGATAGTAGGGCATGAAAAGGTCGGAGGACGCGTACCGCCGCCCCTCGCGGGCTCGCTGCGCTCGCCACGCTTCGGGTTCGCGTGGATCGTGGGGTGGCGTACAAAAATTGGGGGGACATTTAAGGGTTAATTCTGCCTATTTGGGCTCTGTAGCCCATTTAACATTGATTCCTATGTGAAAATCGCGGGCATTGAGGCATTGAATGCAAAATCGCGGTCAATCTGGCTTTTTAACATTGTTCCCTATGGGAAAATCGCGGTGATCGCGGGCATCGCGTCGCGGCCGTTTATGTACTGCCCGCGATGTCGCGATCACCGCGATGGGCGCCGTTCTAGGTAAAGAGTACCACAGTTTCTTATATAGCGCAGTATATTCTGTTATGCTTTACATTTGGAAACAACAGTGATTAAACAAACTGGGTAGAAACAAACCGACATAGAGGTAGGATGGCCCTGCTCGCAAGCTATAGGTGGATAGGGGTCCTACTGTGTGACATAATGTGAATAAGGGGCACTGCTATGGGAAATAATGTGAATAGGGGTACTATTGTGTGAAGTAATGTGAAAAAGAGGATACTACAGTGTGAAGTAATGTTCATAAGGGTACTACTGTTTGGTGTAATATGAATAAGGGGTAATGTGAATAAAGGGTACTATTTTGTGGCATAACGTGAATAATTGCACTTCTTTTTGAAGTAATGTTAATAAAGAGTACTACTGCATAAAGTAATGTGAATAAGGGGTACAACTATGCAGTGGAGCAGGAAAAAGCAACACTACTGTGCAGTGAAATGTATATGTTTTTTGGGGTACAATTGTGTGGGCATTCCCCTCCCCTACTAGACTACTTTGGTGTGTGCTGCCCCCATTCATAATATAAGGAGGCACCAGTACTTTCTCTGATGCAGGGCACCAAAATGTCTGTAGGCATGTAGGGACTGCCCCTTGCAGCATGATGTTACCAGGGGCACAGGTACTGGCTCTTGTTGTGTTTGCGCTATGTACAGTATCAGCTCAGACCTGCGGTCTCACACACACAAACAGCATGTGGTGGTGACAGTGCTGAGCCTGCAGATAGCCCGGTGATAGATGCGGTGGTGTGCCACGTCTGTATTGTGCAAGGGGCACTTCCGTTATACTCTGTCCTGTTCTGCTCAGTGCCCTCTCATCTCTCTGATTAGGCTGATGTATTATACATGGTTTTTTTTTTTTTTTATTGTGTTATTTGTTTAAAAGTGTGAGTTTAATCATTCTGTTTATTATTATTGTGACCGGACACCTGCCCTAACGCTCTGGCTATGCCCTTCGGGTCCACAGATGGCGGTTCCTGGTTTCACAGGACCTGGCCAATAGGGGATTCCCTGTTACTGTCAGTAACCGCCTATTACTGACTCCACCCACTACGCAGTGGGCCGGGATATCGCTGCCACCACCACTCTCCTACTAAACATAGAAACATAGAATTTGATGGCAGATAAGAACCACTTGGCCCATCTAGTCTGCCCCTTTTTTAAACATGTTACCTCAAACCATGGCCCTTATTTAGATCTGATCGCAGTACAAATTTGTTCTCAAAATGGGCAAAACCATGTGCACTGCAGGTGGGGCAGATGTAACATGTATAGAGAGAGTAAAATTTGGGTGGTGTGTTTTGAAACTGAAATCTAAATTGCAGTGTAAAAATAATGCAGACAGTATTTACCCTGCACAGAAACAAAATAACTCACACAAATCTAACTCTCTCACCTGAAGTGCACATGGTTTTGTCCATTTTGAGAACAAATTTGTACTGCGATCAGATTTGAATACGTGCCCATATTTCATCCTTATTTTTTGTAAGGATATCAATATGCCTATCCCAAGCATGTTCAAATTATTCTACTGTATTTGCCTCTACCACCTCTGATGGGAGGCTATTCCGCTTATCTACTACTCTTTCTGTGAAGTAATTCTCCCTCAAATTTCCCCTGAATCTTCCTCCCTCTAGTTTCAGTGCATGTCCTCATGTTCTGTTGCTCTTCTTCCTGTGAAGAATGTCTCCCACCTGTACCTTGATAAAACCCTTCGCCACGCCTGGAACCACGGATACCTCCTCAGGCCCAAATGCTGGCACCTGAGTACTACCGGCTGGGGTGTATGCGTCGACGCACTGCTGAGACACCCCCCGACTGACGTTGGTTGGTTCCCCACTGGTCATGGACCAGACCTCTGCTTCGGTAGCTGGCAGAGCGGAACTTGGAGGACGCTGGATGCTGTGACCCAGAACAGCCGGAGAATGGAAGTAGTGTAGTAATTCTGTTGGTCGCAAGATGAAAAAGATGTTTATTTGCTCATAGATCTGAAAAGATCTCTGCTCCTATCGCTAGGAGGGACAGCATACAGGTGATGTTACAGCATTCAAGTCAGGTAGATGTACAAAAACCAGGGCTCACAGGCCCTCTTTATATAGGCAGAAAACACACTGGCATGGTCAGATCCTCCCCTATACCTAGGATTTGCATATCAATCAGACCATCATACTTGAAAAGATTACATACCAAAAGTATAAATCCAATTTCTTTGAAATATTTTAACTTCCAGGAAAGGTGGAGATCATTTGATTAACTCCTGGACATGTTTACATAAAGAAACACAAATGTCTGTGCATCACCAACACTTCGCAAACAGGATGGCAAACACCCAGCCCACTACCTGTATCTAATTTCCTCATCACAGAGGCTGCTGGGCCCCTTCCTCCAGAAAAGTGCATTTTAAGTTGAGAATGCATTCCTCAATACTCAATACAATATACAAAATAGATGGTGCAGTCCCAGCTCAGTGCTGAACATATATTTTATAAATACATATACTTTGTACAGAGAGTGTTCTGGGGTGACTGCGCTGTAGACTTGGTTGAGGTGGGTCAGCTGCGGGGTGTTGGAGGCAATGTCCCCTCTAATTTTACGAAGGCTGTGTACGGCAAATGATATTGGCTGTGCAACTTTGGAAGGAAATTAAAAAATGTGCGTGTCACATAACGTATAAAGGCCTAGGTTTCGAGTTCTGTTGAGTTAATAAAGCAATTTGAATGTTTACAGACTTCACACACCACACATATAGGCTATAGCAGTGATTTTCAACCTTATTAAACTCGTGGCACACTAAACAAGATTTTAACCTTTGTGCACTCAGTTGTAGGACGCGCACCGCCGCCCCTCGCGGGCTCGCTGCGCTCGCCACGCTTCGGGATGGCGTCTATCGTGGGGTGGGGTGTACGCCGTGACATTTGGGGGGGTTGGGAATATTTTACATTGAATCCAATGTAAAATCGGGTCCCAGGGACCCGATTTACATTTCATTCAAAAAAAAAATCGTGTCCAAAATCGGTCGGTCGCGTCGATCGCATCGCATGCGACCAAATCGCATGCAATGCGATCGACCCGATTTTTCCGACACGACCACCCCGATGTAAATCGGTGTGGCCGTGCTAGGAAACAAGTACCACAGTTTCTTATATAGCGCAGTATATTCTGTTATGCTTTACATTTGGAAACAACAGTGATTAAACAAACTGGGTAGAAACAAACCGACATAGAGGTAGGATGGCCCTGCTCGCAAGCTATAGGTGGATAGGGGTCCTACTGTGTGGCATAATGTGAATAAGGGGCACTGCTGTGGGAAATAATGTGAATAGGGGTACTATTGTGTGAAGTAATGTGAAAAAGAGGATACTACAGTGTGAAGTAATGTTCATAAGGGTACTACTGTTTGGTGTAATATGAATAAGGGGTAATGTGAATAAAGGGTACTATTTTGTGGCATAACGTGAATAATTGCACTTCTTTTTGAAGTAATGTTAATAAAGAGTACTACTGCATAAAGTAATGTGAATAAGGGGTACAACTATGCAGTGGAGCAGAAGAAAGCAACACTACTGTGCAGTGAAATGTATATGTTTTTTGGGGTACAATTGTGTGGGCATTCCCCTCCCCTACTAGACTACTTTGGTGTGTGCTGTCCCCATTCATAATATAAGGAGGCACCAGTACTTTCTATGATGCAGGGCACCAAAATGTCTGTAGGCATGTAGGGACTGCCCCTTGCAGCATGATGTTACCCAGGGGCACAGGTACTGGCTCTTGTTGTGTTTGCGCTATGTACAGTATCAGCTCAGACCTGCGGTCTCACACACACAAACAGCATGTGGTGGTGACAGTGCTGAGCCTGCAGATAGCCCGGTGATAGATGCGGTGGTGTGCCACGTCTGTATTGTGCAAGGGGCACTTCCGTTATACTCTGTGTATACATGTCCTGTTCTGCTCAGTGCCCTCTCATCTCTCTGATTAGGCTGATGTATTATACATGGTTTTGGGTGTTTTTTTTATTGTGTTATTTGTTTAAAAGTGTGAGTTTAATCATTCTGTTTATTATTATTGTGACCGGACACCTGCCCTTACGCTCTGGCTATGCCCTTCGGGTCCACAGATGGCGGTTCCTGGTTTCACAGGACCTGGCCAATAGGGGATTCCCTGTTACTGTCAGTAACCGCCTATTACTGACTCCACCCACTACGCAGTGGGCCGGGATATCGCTGCCACCACCACTCTCCTACTAAACATAGAAACATAGAATTTGATGGCAGATAAGAACCACTTGGCCCATCTAGTCTGCCCCTTTTTTAAACATGTTACCTCAAACCATGGCCCTTATTTAGATCTGATCGCAGTACAAATTTGTTCTCAAAATGGGAAAAACCATGTGCACTGCAGGTGGGGCAGATGTAACATGTATAGAGAGAGTAAAATTTGGGTGGTGTGTTTTGAAACTGAAATCTAAATTGCAGTGTAAAAATAATGCAGACAGTATTTACCCTGCACAGAAACAAAATAACTCACACAAATCTAACTCTCTCACCTGAAGTGCACATGGTTTTGTCCATTTTGAGAACAAATTTGTACTGCGATCAGATTTGAATACGTGCCCATATTTCATCCTTATTTTTTGTAAGGATATCAATATGCCTATCCCAAGCATGTTCAAATTATTCTACTGTATTTGCCTCTACCACCTCTGATGGGAGGCTATTCCGCTTATCTACTACTCTTTCTGTGAAGTAATTCTCCCTCAAATTTCCCCTGAATCTTCCTCCCTCTAGTTTCAGTGCATGTCCTCATGTTCTGTTGCTCTTCTTCCTGTGAAGAATGTCTCCCACCTGTACCTTGATAAAACCCTTCGCCACGCCTGGAACCACGGATACCTCCTCAGGCCCAAATGCTGGCACCTGAGTACTACCGGCTGGGGTGTATGCGTCGACGCACTGCTGAGACACCCCCCGACTGACGTTGGTTGGTTCCCCACTGGTCATGGACCAGACCTCTGCTTCGGTAGCTGGCAGAGCGGAACTTGGAGGACGCTGGATGCTGTGACCCAGAACAGCCGGAGAATGGAAGTAGTGTAGTAATTCTGTTGGTCGCAAGATGAAAAAGATGTTTATTTGCTCATAGATCTGAAAAGATCTCTGCTCCTATCGCTAGGAGGGACAGCATACAGGTGATGTTACAGCATTCAAGTCAGGTAGATGTACAAAAACCAGGGCTCACAGGCCCTCTTTATATAGGCAGAAAACACACTGGCATGGTCAGATCCTCCCCTATACCTAGGATTTGCATATCAATCAGACCATCATACTTGAAAAGATTACATACCAAAAGTATAAATCCAATTTCTTTGAAATATTTTAACTTCCAGGAAAGGTGGAGATCATTTGATTAACTCCTGGACATGTTTACATAAAGAAACACAAATGTCTGTGCATCACCAACACTTCGCAAACAGGATGGCAAACACCCAGCCCACTACCTGCTGTCACTCACAGACAATCAGGAGGAAACAACAATTAACATCTAATTTCCTCATCACAGAGGCTGCTGGGCCCCTTCCTCCAGAAAAGTGCATTTTAAGTTGAGAATGCATTCCTCAATACTCAATACAATATACAAATTAGATGGTGCAGTCCCAGCTCAGTGCTGAACATATATTTTATAAATACATATACTTTGTACAGAGAGTGTTCTGGGGTGACTGCGCTGTAGACTTGGTTGAGGTGGGTCAGCTGCGGGGTGTTGGAGGCAATGTCCCCTCTAATTTTACGAAGGCTGTGTACGGCAAATGATATTGGCTGTGCAACTTTGGAAGGAAATTAAAAAATTTGCGTGTCACATAACGTATAAAGGCCTAGGTTTCGAGTTCTGTTGAGTTAATAAAGCAATTTGAATGTTTACAGACTTCACACACCACACATATAGGCTATAGCAGTGATTTTCAACCTTATTAAACTCGTGGCACACTAAACAAGATTTTAACCTTTGTGCACTCAGTTGTAATGTCTGTGCGCGGGCTCGGCGAGTTGTGTGCGCATACGTGCACAGCTTAGAGGGAACACTGGTTGGCAGTGGTGCAAGTAGAATTTTTTTCTTGGTGGTACTGATAGCCTCCACCAAAAATGGGCATGGTCATGTGCCATGAAGGGGCGTGGTCACACAAAGCTAGAGGAGTGACTAAATGACAATAGTGGTGTGGCATCAGGAGCCAGGGAATGAGAAACAGGGAATGACTGGGGGTGGGTTGGCTCTTGTTTTGGGGAGAGACGGGCAGCTTGTGCTTACAATTGTGGAGCCTGCTTTTCATGTTGTCGGCGCCACTGATGCCTGTCAGTGTGACAGTCAAAATCAGTAGTAGCCGGTAGCTGCATACAGCACCAATCATAACGATGAGTGGGCGGGCTGCGGATGCATTATATTTAGACTTAAAATAAAATTAGAATTGACAGTGGGTCAAGGGGCAAGTGGTACTGCGTACCTGCAACATATTTCTTACAGGTACTCCGTACCATGCCGTACCCCCTTACTTGCAACACTGCTGGTTGGAGGTATACTACAGGGTAACTCTTTGGAGAGAAATGGTATGGAATATGCACCCTTGGGTGCCACCATGCGCTCAGTGTCACCTAACCTTGTACGGTATGTGTGCTATGAGTTGGGCAATGCCTTATATATCACATACACATTCAATTTGATGGAAAAAAATGTGGGATTTATTCAAGTTTACAAAGGTTTACAAAAATTTAAAACATATAGATATTTATCATTGCATGTGGTTCCATGGCATGAGAAATGGATCAATATACAATATACAAGTAATGATAAAAGTATTAAAAATTGCTAATAAAAAAACGCTAATAAAAAAACACACATTGAAGACAGAATTGCAATTGGCTGTGGATAGAGTGTGTTAAGTATGGATTAAATACATGTACAAGATGATGGTATGTTATTCAACTGTTAATAGATAGTCCTAGTACCGGTACACATGCCACAATGGGGAAGGTGGGGGTAACAGACTTAGACTTACATAGACTAACACAGTCTTTGTGGTACCATTGAGTATTTGCCACAAACTGCGGCTCCTGTGATAAGTTGGATGTAATTATGTATCCAATCTGGAGGTCAGGGTCTCTTTACCTTTAAGGCTGGGGTGAGTGTCTGCCGGCAGACTCTCGCTGGTGCTGTCACTGTATGGACGGCGCTGGGCGAGTCCAGGAATTCACATCGACTAGTTTCGCCCGGAAGTGGGCTTCTTCAGGATATGCGTGAATCCTGGCTTGCTCTCCCCTTTGCCTTTTTATAGTGCTGGTTATTGGCGGTGAGTAGCGGCTGTCAATTGCTGGCCGCGTCACTTCCGCCCTTCTCTTGTGAGGATCAGTGCGGCTAAATGTTGTAGACATCCGCGCTTAGTGCCGCGTCACTTCCGGTATGCGGGTATCGGCAGCGGGCGGCTTGTCTTTCCCCGTGGTCTTTATTTACTTCCTGCGTTCCAGCGTTATGCTGTGGGGCCGCTCCTTTTGCGTTCCACACTGTTCTCTACGTACTTCCTCATTTTCTCCTGTCACTGCTTGTCGAGTGACATAAATGGGTTATTCTGCCTTGCAGTGTGGAGACTTGCATCTTTTGCATCTTTGTGTTTTAACTCGGTGCAGGTGCTTACCAAATGGAATTACATGTAACATTGAACATATGAAATGTAACATGTAACACGAAGGTAGGGACATGGGGATGACATGGGTTTTCCTATTTTTTGGTGCATATGGGATTTTTTGTATAGTGGTAATCGGGAGATGAATCTGAATGTAATGATTCTATCGATATAGATATACATGTGCAGATGCTGATATAAATGAGATTGGAAATATTAATAAAAATATATATGTCAATATAAAAAAAAATAGAAATAAAATAAAAATAAAGAATAAAAATAAAAAATAAAATAACAATGAAAAATAAAAATAATAATAATAGTAATAGTAGAAATAATAATAATAATAAGAAGAATGAGAGTAAGAATGAAAGTAGAAATTAACATAGAAATAAAAACAATGGGATGGGAGTATAAATATGAATATATATAATTGATTAGACTCTTATAGGACTGTGAGCTAGTGCTGTACAATTGTGAATGTATTGGTGTATTTATATTCTGTGGTCCTTGAGTAGGATAGTGTCTTGGGGTTGTCCGGGGGCGGTATTGTATTCTGAAGACAGGTTATAGGAAGGCGCCTATTTCCATGTCTATGTTCATTCCTCTGGGATTGAGTGTCCCCATATGGTATATTAATTTAGTTTCCTCCTTTGTGAGTGCATTTTCTTTGTTGCCCCCTCTCCATGGTACTGTAACTTTCTTTAGGCCCACAAAGATTAAGGACGCAGGGTTGCTGTTGTGTTTGTCTGTGAAGTGTACCGGGACGCTGTGGGTGTCCTTTTTGTTCTTGATATTGCATCTTGTATCCGTATATGTAGTTTTCTTTTTGTTTTTCCTATATATTGGAGTCCACAGGGGCATTCTAACATGTAGATAACCCCTGTGGTATTGGGTCGTATTTCTTTTCTTTAAAGTTGTTGATCAGGTGGTCTGATTGTGCCCTGTAATCTTCTGTTTTCGAGCAGTTTCTTCTTATTCTTCTTAGTTGCCCTCCAGGAATGTTTCTGAGCCATTGTTTGTGGTGGTTACTTGTTGCTGCTAGATAGTTGTTGCAGTCGGTTTTTTTGATGTGGGTCTTTGTTTCCAATTTCCCTTCTTCTATAAAGATGTTCAAGTCTAGGTAGTTTACCGTTACTTCACTTATACTGCTTGTAAATTTCAAATTTACGTCATTTATGTTGATTTTTGCTATAAACTGTTCCAGGTCTTTTTTCTCGCCGTCCCATATGATTATGACGTCGTCTTTATACCTGGCCCAGAGTTGTAGATTCTTCGTGTGGTCCTTGGTGCCCCAAATGGTGTCTGTTTCCCATTGCGCCAGGAACAGGTTGGCGTATGATGGGGCAAATTTGGTGCCCATGGCTGTTCCTCTGTGCTGCAGATAGAATGAACCTTCATAGAAGAAGTAATTGTGGGTCAGAATGAATGTGATGGATTCCATGATGAAATCTTTCTGTGCCTCCCTCAATTCTGTGTCTTCCTGTAGTTTTTTTCTTCACGTTTTTGCATCCTTGTTCGTGTTTGATGCAGGTATACAAGGCTTTTACATCACAGGTTGCCAATATGTATGTGTCTTTCCATGTGATGTTTTCCAACATTTCTAGGATGTGGGTTGTGTCTCGGATATACCCCTGTTGCTTGGTTACTACGGGTTGCAGGAATTTGTCTATGTACTCCAACAAATTGGAAGTAATTGATCCAATGCCCGCCACTATTGGTCGTCCCAGGGGTTCTCTTATGTTTTTGTGGATTTTCGGGAGGTGGTATAGTACAGGTATAATCGGGTCCTTTGGTTTCATGTAGTTGAATTCTTTCTTGTTTAATACGCCACTTTCAAAGCCTTTCTTTAATAGTCTCTCCAAGTCTTCGGAGAATTCTTTGGTTGGATTGAGGGGGAGTTTCTTGTATGTAGCTATGTCTGAAAGTTGTTTCATAGTTTCCTCCGTATATTTTCTTTTGTCCATTACGACGATGGCCCCCCCTTATCCGCTGGTTTGATTATGATGGTATCATTGTCCTTTAGTGATTTCACTGCTTGTATTTCTTTTTTGTCCATGTTGTATTTCCTTATTTTTTCGGGGATTTTTTCTAGGTCTTGTTCTACCAGTTTTTGGAATGTTTGCACATAATGGCCTCTAAGATGTCTTGGGAAGAAGGTGGATTTTTCTTGTAGTTCTGTATGTTGAAAGGCTTCCTCTTCTTTGGCTTCTTTGTTTGGGTCTTTATCGTCTTGTGTGTTCTTATTGTCTTTGTTTTTGAAGAATTTTTTCAAGGTTAGCTTCCTTACGAATTTCTGTAGATCTATGTATGTATTGAATTTGTTCAATTTGTTATTTGGAGCAAATTTTAGACCTTTCAGGAGGGCTCCGCTCTCTGCTTCAGTCTGCTGATGTTCGCTTAGGTTGATGATGCTTTTGTTGGTCTTCTCCTTTTTATTTCCCTCTTTTTCTTGCTGTTCTGTTTCCTTTTCCCTTGTTTTCTTTCCTCCTCCTCACTTTCCTCGCTTACAGTTGAACTTCTTTTTCTTATTTTGCCTCTGTTGTCCATTCTCCCGTGGGTGTTTTTCGGGATGGCTCCTGTTTGCGGGTTTGCTTGGGTATTTTTCTGGGCCCACTCTAAAAAATAATTCATGTTGTGTTCTGCTTGGTCTTCATCTTCTTCTTCTGTATCAGTGAGTACCTGTATTGATTCTCTAAGTTTGAGTCTGTTCATCAGTGTATGTGCGGAGGTATTATATTCTTCTTCCTCTTGGTCTCTTCTTCCTTGGTTGAAGCTGTTTCTGATGGTTCTTTCATCTGGGTATTGTTTTTTTTCTTTGTGGTGTGTACTATTACTTTCTCTCCTCTGTTGGTATTCTCGTTTTTCTCCCCTTCTTTCCTCTCTGTTTCTTCTCCCCTCGGTGTTGTTTTCATATCTTTCATTCCTGTAGTTTTCTCTACTTCTATAGTTATATTATATATATATATATATATATATATATATATATGTATATATATATTGATCCATTTCTCATGCCATGGAACCACATGCAATGATAAATATCTATATGTTTTAAATTTTTGTAAACCTTTGTAAACTTGAATAAATCCCAATTTTTTTCATCAAATTGAATGTGTATGTGATATATAAGGCATTGCCCAACTCATAGCACACATACCGTACAAAGTTAGGTGACACTGAGCGCAGGGTGGCACCCAAGGGTGCATATTCCACACCATTTCTCTGTAGTATACCTCCAACACCCCGCAGCCGACCCACCTCAACCAAGTCTACAGCGCAGTCACCCCAGAACACTCTCTGTACATCATTTACCGATTTACTACAACTGGAAACTGCAGCGTGACACAGAAAAAAAAAGAATATGGCTCTAAGTAGAGAGGAGAGGTACAAACATCTAGAAACCTTCTCCCAGACAACGTTGAGACCTGGAACATCGATCGAACAGCCAACAGCAGAAAACTTCTGCAGCTTATACCTACAGCTTGAAAAGCTGGAAACCACAGAAATAAAACAATGGTGGGAAAGCACCACACTAAATAAATACCTAGAACAAAAAATTATACCACGTGGACTAAGAATCATCAAGAAACCCACATTCTTCTCCAAAGATGGCGAATTTGAAAACAAGTGGAACAAACTCTTGGACACATGTTCAAATGCCTTAATGTGGCTAATAATTGAAGATAGAGAAGAGTCACTAAGAGAAATATCCAAAGAAATACAACAAATCCAGTGACGTCGGCGGCAGGCTCGGGTATGGTCAACGCGGCTCGTGGGGACTCGGGAGCGCTCAGGCACCCGAGTCCTCCCGAGCCGCTGCAAACATCCCTGGTCCTGCCGCCGACGTCACTATGAGCGACAGCGGCGGCAAGCTCTGCCGCCGCTGCCCTGGTAGGTTTGTCCTGCCCCAGCAAAACCCACCACTGAAGGGGTTAATGTGAAAAGGTGCGCATTACTGCTTTATACTGTATACAGTAGTCTTACCTTGTAGCTCTATAGTTCCATCCCATATTCCGACGCATTTTTCGAATGCTGGTGAGTGATATGTGAAAGTCATACTCTGTTTTGAAGATGTGTTTGATTTGTCGAGCAGTCATTTCATCATTGTCACGAGTTAATTTCTCCACAATTTTTTCAGCTCTCCTACAGTGCACACAGTAAATAAGAATTAATGAACAAGGCAATGACTGAAATGTTTCATGGCTTTCACTATACAGTATACAGTATTTATTATTACAGCAAAGGTTAATACTACCGTAGTTTATACCAGTTTAACAAACAATACATTAATTTACTGCACAGTACTGATCTTACCAAGAGCACTTTGGAGCAAATATCCTTTGCTTGGGTATTTTTCTGGGCCCACTCTAAAAAATAATTCATGTTGTGTTCTGCTTGGTCTTCATCTTCTTCTTCTGTATCAGTGAGTACCTGTATTGATTCTCTAAGTTTGAGTCTGTTCATCAGTGTACAGATGTATCGGGTCTCATCTTTGCAGCCTATGGCGATTTTTCCGCCATGGCGGCCGTGGCGCTCGGCATTCGCAATATATTTTACAAGCTTGGCGATTCGCCGTGGCGTGCAATACCACAGATTAACCACCAGATGTCACTTTTGAAAACCTCATTTGCGCATGCGTAAAATTTGTGCTGCAGCGCGTGCATGAGGCACAGCAACTTTATTATCCCTTGCAAGCCTAGTCAGCACCTCTCTTACGCCGCCTGCACGAGCGTAATCGCGTCTCTTTGGCGGAGACGGAGAGGAGCAGCATTTTATTTGCCTTGCAGGAGCGTCTCTGACACTCCTAATAAACAGCCACTGAGTTCATTAATAAACAGTATACTGTAATTCTATTACAATATTCAGTATAAGACTTTTATGCAATAGTGCTGCGTCCAGCAAGCTGTACTACAGTATTCTGTAGATAGTGTACAGCCAACCCTAGTCCTAAATATACTGTACATGGACGCTTGTGGTGTATACTTGAGCGGCACGGACGCTAGTGCGTCTCAGTACAGTATATTGTTCTAAAGTTACCCACAATACACTATGGTGTTGAAGTATGACATTCACAGTACTGTACTGTACAGTAAGTTACTGATTCGTATAGCGATCATTTTACTTTGAAGGACGCAGCACTGTTGTGTAGTGTAGTTGATAATGTACCTGCACGGCTCTTCATGATGGAGACCCGTGTTCGATTACGGCGTCAAACTTTTTATATTATAGTATTACAGTTTACAGTATATTGTATAAGTATTATATAAAATATAATGCTTTTACAATATATAATACTTTTATACAATAGTGCTGCGTCCAGCAAGCTGTACTGGTCATGGGCACTTGTGGTGTATACCGGAGCGGCACAGACGCTAATACTGTACGTCTCAGTACAGTATAGTGTTCTAAAGTTCTTTTACAATATACAGTATAATACTGTACTTTAATACAATAATGCTGCGTCCAGCAAGCTGTACTGTTCATAAAGTACTGTGGTTTATCACTGGCCAGTGATAAACTACTGTACTCACTACTCTTGCGGGCACACAGAAATGCGACGCTGTTCCGCACAGGACGCACGGCGCACAGGACGCACGTGGGCAGAGCGCCATTACAGTAGTACTGGATATTGCAGTGTACAGTACATTGCTGCACTATGGCAGTCCGCCGGCAGAGAGCGAGGCCCTTCGGGACAGGGGAGCTCCTCACCCTGGTGGCTTGGCGGGACAGGCCCCTGGTCTCCAATCGTCAGGTTGTGGAGGCCTACCAGGGGGCAAGCCAGGCCATCAGGGAAAGATTCCGGAGGGACAGGCCTGTCAGGAGCCTCCAGCGCAGGTGGAGCGACCTGGTTCGTCGGAAGCCCCAACTACTGGACTCCCTAAGGGAAAGTAAGTACTGTACAATGTTGAGTGCTACTGTATATTTTCTACTTGTTGCCATGGTGGATTTCATATTTGTTTTTAATGTGCTTATTACTGTACAGCATACTGTACTTGCCTCCTTTTGAAAATGAGTTTCAGGGAGATTATACAGTAGTTGCTAGTAGAATTTTGCACAGGTGTGTCTAGTTCCATACTGTACTGTATACAGTATGGAGATATTGTGAAAAGAGATTGTGAATGTGGCACCTACAGTAGAAGCGTGGGGGCAGGGGTGCCGAGAGGCAGGGGGAGCAGGTACAATTTATCCATGCCTGGACCTGTCAGGGGTGCCCTGATCTGGACACTGAGGTTTTTTTTTTTTTAAATTGTTGGCGAGTGCGCCGGGTCTGAGTGCACCAGAGTCAGCTGTTCAGTAGTGGCATTGGGAGTGCAGATGTGGGGGCAGCAGTATCACAGAGGTCCTTCTGAGCGTTGTTCCGCTCTCCATCTCCAGGGCCTGCCACGTGACTTGGGAGTCTCTGGGTGCTGGGAGGAGCTGGGTCAGAGAGAGGCCAACTCCTGCGTTAATACACCCACTCCGCAGAATTCAGCCCACCCCACTCGCCACATTCCCATCCCAGCAGCCCTGGTTCCCAACCCATGTCCAGGTCACTGTGGAAGGTGGGTGGCTGGCTTATCTGTGTCTGCTGCCTCCCTGCATGCTGCTGGGTCTGAGATCCAACTCTGGATGTCCGCATGTTAACCCCTTGCAGAGCATGTACTGTAAATCCTTGGCAATGAGCATGTTACCCCCTGGCAGAGTATGTAACACCTGGCAGAGCAGGTTAATCCCATGGCAACGAGCATGTTAACCCCCTAATATGCAATGAGCATTATGGTGTGTGGAATAATGTGTAATTGACATTATGGCATGTGGTAAAATATGTAAAACTGTAGGTATTACGTGTATGGCATACAGTAGCGTGTAATGAGCATTATGGCATGTGGTATAATACAGTATGTAATGGATGTGTGACATGTGTACTGTAATAGGCATTACGGCGTAAATTTGTGTCCCTGTATCCACCTTGGAAGCAGTGGCGTAACAACAGGTCCTCAGAGGAGCTCTGTCTGTGGGGGCCACAGGAAATTGTTGTACCGGGGCCCAGGATTTCTCTTGGCGGCTCTGCGTGGGTGTGTACTGCTACAGTACTGTACATCTGAGAGGACTCTTCAAATAGTCATTATACTGTACTGTACTGTTATTTTTCCAGGGATCAGCAGGATGACGGCGCAGGAGAGGTGTCAACGCCACTGTAATACAATACAGTATTCTTTGTGCAGTTAAAGTACAGTATAGTACAGAACATTGCATATTGACTTTCAAACATGTGGCATACTGTACAGGACCTACAGTACCAACATGACCCATTCCAGGGGCCACAAAATGCTCTGCTCCTGGACTTCCTTGCCAGTGCCACTTGCAGGGGTGGGGCTGCACCATTGTTCAAAGTTCAAATAGGGACTTTGGTGTTTGGGGTGGCAGTAGGTTGTGCTCCCCTATCTGAATTTTGGACTGTGCTGCAGCCCTGCAACTTTGCAACTGCCACTGGCATGGAGGTCAAGGAACAGAGCATTTCATCCCTCCTGGAATAGGTTATGTTGGGAGGTACTGTATAGTACATTAGTGTTAGAAAATATACTGTACAGTAGTTTTTTGTGTGCTTTTCCACAGTGCCAGTGAGTGAGCGGCTTGCCCCCCCCCCCCACCCAACCCCGTCAGGAGGAGACAGAGCAGCCGAGCACCAGCTCTGGTGGTAAGTACAGTAATGTACAGTACAGTAATACTCTACTTACAGTATGGGCCCAACCTGTAACATACAGTAGCTACAGTACAGTAGTTCTCTACCTGCACTGTTGTAATTAAGGCTGAGAAAAGATGTTAGTCCATCAAGTTCAACCAACGGAACTGTACTGGACAGTATCTAGAGTAACTTGTACTGTAACTTATGTACTGGCTTGAGTAAAACATACTGTACAGTATCTACAGTACAGTATACAGTAGCAGAGCCAGCCCTAGCCTAAATGACACCCTAGGCAATATTTTGGCTGTTGCCCCCTAGCACATCCACTAGTTCCACCTCAGGCCTACTGTACAGTACAGTATATGCTGTGTCTTACTGCGGCTGTAACTGCATACAGAACGCTACAGTACAGTATGTTACAGTGATTTCCATGAATACACTATTTCATATGCAGATACAGCCTCACCCACACACATACTGTAATATACAGTAGGTATGCTGCATATCATTTTAATCAGCAGAAGCTGCAGATGCCCTAGGCAGTTGCCTAGTTTGCCTATGGCTAGGGCCGGCTCTGTACAGTAGGATTGCCTTAGTGGTAGGCAGTACGGATGGTGTAATGGTTAGCATTACTGCCTCACAGCACTGAGGTCATGGGTTCAATACCCACCATGGCCCTAACTGTGCGGAGTTTGTATATTCTCCCCGTACTTGCGTGGGTTTCCTCCGGGTACTCCGGTTTCCTCCCACAATCCAAAAATATACTGCTAGGCTAATTTGGCTCCCAATAAAATTAACCCTAGAATGTCTGTGTGTGCGTGTACATGTGGTAGGGAATATAGATTGTAAGCTCCACTGGGGCAGGGACTGATGTGAATGGTCAAATATTCTCTGTAAAGCGCTGCGGAATCTGTGTGCGCTATATAAGAAACTGCTAATAAATAAATAAATAAATAAATTAGTGGCCAAAAATGAATCCAGTTTTGATTAAAATTAATGAGCAGTAGTTGCTGTAACCGCCCCCACCGCCAATGACATTCAGAATGCTACTGCTCTAATGGTAAAGAATCCCATTCTTACACTAATTCAGTACGGAAGTTATTTTCCTCCGGCCTCACTACAGTACTCTTCTGTACAGTACAGTCTCTTTATTTTGTCTTTTTTTTTTTTTACATTTGCAGCATCCGAAAGCCTCCCGCCCAGCCAGGAGGAGCTGACGGCCTCCACCTCCACCCAGCAGGAGACAGGACCCAGTGCGGTTGGTAAGTATTGTACAGTGTAACACCAGGGCTCCCACGACGTGTACCGGAAAGTACTGTACGTGTAGGTCCACCCTGTAACATACTGTATAGTAGTACTCTACCTGTACTGTTGTGCAGTAATTCAGGCTGAAAAAAAGATGTTACTGTAGTCCATCAAGTTCAACCAACTGAACTGTATGGGACAGTACAGTTTCTACAGTAACTTGTAACTCAGTAGTTACAAGTTACTGTAGATACTGTCCACTACAGTTCAGTTGGTTGACTTGAGTAAAACATACAGTACAGTATCTACCTGTACAGTGCAGTATACAGCACTGTAGGATTCCCTTAGTGGCCAAAAATGAATCCAGTTTTGATTAAAATTAATGAGCAGTAGTTGCTGTAACCGCCCCCACCGCCAATGACTTTCAGAATTTTACTGCTCTAATGGTGAAGAATCCCATTCTTACACTAATTCAGTACGGAAGTTATTTTCCTCCGACCTCACTCCAGTACTCTACTGTACGGTACAGTCTCTTTATTTCATCTTTTTTTTTACATTTGCAGCATCCGAAAGCCTCCCGCCCAGCCAGGAGGAGCTGACGGCCTCCACCCAGCAGGAGACGGGACCCAGTGCGGTTGGTAAGTATTGTACAGTGTAACACCAGGGCTCCCACCACGTGTACCGGAAAGTACTGTACGTGTAGGTCCACCCTGTAACATACTGTACAGTAGTACTCTACCTGTACTGTTGTGCAGTAATTCAGGCTGAAAAAAGATGTTACTGTAGTCCATCAAGTTCAACCAACTGAACTGTACGGGACAGTACAGTTTCCACAGTAACTTGTAGCTCAGTAGTTACAAGTTACTGTAGATACTGTCCACTACAGTTCAGTTGGTTGACTTGAGTAAAACATACAATATAATATCTACCTGTACAGTGCAGTATATACTTACTGTCCACTACAGTTCAGTTGGTTGACTTGAGTAAAACATACAATATAATATCTACCTGTACAGTGCAGTATACAGTACTGTAGGATTCCCTTAGTGGCCAAAAATGAATCCAGTTTTGATTAAAATTAATGAGCAGTAGTTGCTGTAACCGCCCCCACCGCCAATGACTTTCAGAATGTTACTGCTCTAATGGTGAAGAATCCCATTCTTACACTAATTCAATACGGAAGTTATTTTCCTCCGGCCTCACTACAGTACTCTACTGTACGGTACAGTCTCTTTATTTTGTCATTTTTTTTTTTTACATTTGCAGCATCCGAAAGCCTCCCGCCCAGCCAGGAGGAGCTGACGGCCTCCACCTCCACCCAGCAGGAGACGGGACCCAGTGCGGTTGGTAAGTATTGTACAGTGTAACACCAGGGCTCCCACCACGTGTACCGGAAAGTACTGTACAGTACGTGTAGGTCCACCCTGTAACATACAGTAGTACTCTACAGTACCTGTACTGTTGTGCAGTAATTCAGGCTGAAAAAAAGATGTAACTGTAGTCCATCAAGTTCAACCAACTGAACCGTACGGGACAGTACAGTTTCTACAGTAACTTGTAACTCAGTAGTTACAAGTTACTGTAGATACTGTCCACTACAGTTCAGTTGGTTGACTTGAGTAAAACATACAGTACAGTATCTACCTGTACAGTGCAGTATACAGTACTGTAGGATTCCCTTAGTGGCCAAAAATGAATCCAGTTTTGATTAAAATTAATGAGCAGTAGTTGCTGTAACTGCCCCCACCGCCAATGACTTTCAGAATGTTACTGCTCTAATGGTGAAGAATCCCATTCTTACACTAATTCAGTACGGAAGTTATTTTCCTCCGGCCTCACTCCAGTACTCTACTGTACGGTACAGTCTCTTTATTTTGTCTTTTTTTTTTTTTTTTTTACATTTGCAGCATCCGAAAGCCTCCCGCCCAGCCAGGAGGAGCTGACGGCCTCCACCCAGCAGGAGATGGGACCCAGTGCGGTTGGTAAGTATTGTACAGTGTAACACCAGGGCTCCCACCACGTGTACCGGAAAGTACTGTACGTGTAGGTCCACCCTGTAACATACTGTACAGTAGTACTCTACCTGTACTGTTGTGCAGTAATTCAGGCTGAAAAAAAGATGTTACTGTAGTCCATCAAGTTCAACCAACTGAACTGTACGGGACAGTACAGTTTCCACAGTAACTTGTAGCTCAGTAGTTACAAGTTACTGTAGATACTGTTCACTACAGTTCAGTTGGTTGACTTGAGTAAAACATACAATATAGTATCTACCTGTACAGTGCAGTATACAGTACTGTAGGATTCCCTTAGTGGCCAAAAATTAATCCAGTTTTGATTAAAATTAATGAGCAGTAGTTGCTGTAACTGCCCCCACCGCCAATGACTTTCAGAATGTTACTGCTCTAATGGTGAAGAATCCCATTCTTACACTAATTCAATACGGAAGTTATTTTCCTCCGGCCTCACTACAGTACTCTACTGTACGGTACAGTCTCTTTATTTTGTCATTTTTTTTTTTTTACATTTGCAGCATCCGAAAGCCTCCCGCCCAGCCAGGAGGAGCTGACGGCCTCCACCTCCACCCAGATCACCCTCCGCCACCGACGCCGCAGAAATTGTGCACCCTCCGGCCCATCAACAGCTGGTAGGTACTGTACTGTCCAGTACTCCTGATTTCATCTGGGACTGAGACGGCAGGGGTGATACTGTACATAGACAACGGGGACACTGACAGGAAACAGGTGCCACACCGTCTGTATGACCTTACCTCTTCTGCCAGCGCAGCGACCGTGCAGCGGCCAGAATACATTTACTGTAGGTGACCAGAATTGTGGTGCAACTGTCACGGTTACACTACTATATGTGTTCTGGATACTGTACTGTACTGTACAGTACTGTATGTTTCAAACTACTGTAACCTCTTTTTCTGTTCTTTTCCGCAGTTCCACCCACCCAGATGACCCTCCGCCACCGCCGCCGCAGGACCAGCGAACCATCCCCCCCCAGGCCATTGGCAGCTGGTAAGTATTGTACAGTACTCTGATTTCATCTGGGACAGAGACGGCAGGGGTGATGCATAGACAATGGGGACACTGACAGGAAACAGGGACTACTGTACAGGGTTTAAACTATCCATACAACTTCCCCTCTCCTCCCAGCACGACGGCCGTGACACATCCAGATGCTGAGGCCAGAATAGATTTTGTTTACCATAATTGCGGTGCAACTGTCAGTTACTGTACAGTACACATTACTGAACATGTGTCCTGGATACTGTACAGTACAATACAGTACTGTACTTTGCAAACTAACCTACAGTTTTTTCCTTTGCTTTTTCATTGATGACCGTGAAAGGCTGCGGACGCTTTGGCCCATATTTCATAGGATGGTCTGCAGAGCTGTGGCGGACAGCCAAACTCCCCCAGAGGACCCAGTGTCTAGAGGTAATTCATACTGCACTTTTCTCTTCACCATGCTGGAAAGGCATATACAGTACAGTAGGAGTCATTATTGCAAATGACTTACTGTAAAGGCAGGAAAGCAATAGTACAGTAGCAAAGCAATGATGAAGGCTAGTCAGATGTTTGGTTGCATAGGGAGAGGAATCAGTAGCAGAAAAAAAGAAGAGGGAACAGAGAAGGGAAAGGGGGGACATGATAGAAATCTCTAAATATACTGTACAGTATCAAGGGTTTGAACATGCTGTAGTAAGGAGGGAAATTTTCTTCAAACGAAAAGAAGTTATAGAACACGAGGACATGCACTGAAACTAGAGGGAGGTACTGTAGGTACAGGTGAAATGTTAGAAAGAATTACTTCACAGAAAGGGTAGTGGATAAGTGGAATAGCGTCCCATCAGAGGTGGTAGAGGCTAAGACAGTAGAACAATTTAAACATGCTTGGTATAGGCATATGAATATCCTTAAAAAGAAATAAGGATTAAAAAGGGTTGAGATGACCTGAAGGATAAATAAGGGGCAGACTAGATGGGGCAAATGGTTCTTATCTGCCGTCAAATTCTACTACAGTACAGTATATGTTTCTACAGTTACTGTATTTATCTTAAAGTAGGGTTTTAGTTACTGTATCGTAATACTGTACTACAGTATCCCCTTTTTTCCCCCCCACAGAAAACCTCAGGAGGACCATGTTGAACATGGAGCTGGTTCTCCACCAATTGGTGGACCAATTATTTATTGGCGCCTTCCGCCAGCTTTAGTTTTTTTTTTTTGTAAAATAAAGTTAAAAACGTTCAATACTGTAGTTTTGGCTCTTTCTTTATTGACAGAAGATGATTTGGGATACAATCAGTGGGGAAAGGGAAACGAGGTACTGTACTATAGAGTACCGAACAATACAAAAGATACTGTAAGGATACTGTATATTACTACTTTATACTTTATACTAACAGCAGCACACACACACACAGAAAACACACGGAAGAGAAATACTGTAGGGTGGGGTGAAGTGTTTTTTTTTGGGGTATTTTTTTCTTTTTGGGGGGGGGGGGGTACAGTACGTAGTTTGGAACACTGACGCACACAGAGGACAGATCAGTGAAGGAAAATACTGTAGCAGATGCTGGATGCACGGCGCCACCATGGACTCAGCTGCAACTGGAAAGAAACACTTTTATTGACAGCACATGGTTGACAAGGGATACAGTCGAATCAGTGGGGAAAAGGTAACAAGGTACTGTACAGCACAGAACAATAAAAACAATGGTAACATCACACACTACTTTTTTTGTTTTGTTTTTGTTTTGCTTTTTGTATTTTTTTTTTTTTTTATATTTGTTTGGGGTTTGTGTGTAGGAACAGCAGCACACACACATGGTAAACAGACCGGTGAAGAGAAATACTGTACTGAAGGGTGGGGTGAGGTGTGTGGTGGGGTGGGGGGTTGTATTTTTTTATCCTTTTTTGGGGGGGGGGGGGTACAGTAGTTTGGAACACTGACGCACACAGAGGACAGATCGGTGAAGGAAAATAGCAGATGCTGGATGCACGGCGCCACCATGGACTCAGCTGCAACTGGAAAGAAACACTTTTATTGACAGCACATGGATGACAAGGGATACAGACCAATCAGTGGGGAAAAAGGTTACAACGTGGGGAAAACACACAACTTTTTTTGTTTTGTTTTTTATTTTTGCTTTTTGTAATTTAAAAAAAAAAATTGTTTGGGGTGGGGGTGTAGGAACAGCAGCACACGCATGGAAAACGGACCGGTGAAGATAAAAACATCACACACAACTTTAAAATTTATTTTTTTTTTTTTGTATTTTTTAATATTATTTTTATTAGGTTTAGTTTTACAGTAGGTTTATTTTTGAAGGAACAATGACACACACACGGAAATAGATGGGTAAAAGTACAGTAAATACAGTACTACAGTATACCGTATGAAAGTGAAAGTGCTGTGAACCACCCCTGCTTCATCACCGAGTTGTGCACAAGGGAGTACAAACTCTTGGCAATGGTGGTAACCGTGTTGTGACATGATTAAGATGGACCCATGGTGTTCTCCTCTTCATTCGTAGTAATCCATTGATGGTATTGATTATGGGGGGTCTATGGTGCTTCTCAATTATGGGGGGTCTATGGTGCTTTACCACATCTGCTCATGATGTCTTTTCTTAAATTCTTTGGCAGTGCAAATTTTCCATACTTGCCATAATAGTTCACATGGTTTGCCCATGTCAAATAGAGGTCATGTGGCACATGCTCTTGGAAAAGAAGTTTTGCATATCTGTGCAGTTGGTCCTTTGCCTTTCCATAAAGCAGGTCATCAGTTGCAACCGTGATGTCACACAGGGGAATATTCGGCAGAACAGGACCATAAACTTCCTCAGAGTCCGGCTCTGCAGGGGTGCTGCACTGAATGGGTGCTCGAGGAAGCTGCAAAGTCACTTCACCAAAGTTCACCACTGGTTGTGCTGTAGAAGGCAGTTCTTCGTGTCTATTCAAGACGATTGTGGTGTCCACTTCACTGGGTGCATTCACTTCGCCGCCAGCATCCACTTCGCAGAGTGCACCCAGTTCGCTGAATGTATCCACTTCGCCCGGTCCATCCAATCCGCCGAGTGCATCCAGTTCGCCGAATGTATCCACTTCGCCCGGTCCATCCAATCCGCCGAGTGCATCCAGTTCGCCGAATCTATCCACTTCGCCCGGTCCATCCAATCCGCCAAGTGCATCCAGTTCGCCAAATGAATCCACTTCGCCCGGTCCATCAAATTCGCAGAGTGCATCCACTCTGCCAGGTCCATCCTCAATTTGACACATCTGTACTTTATGTGTTTGTGGTCTTGGTTTTTTCAATGTGTCGACGATCGTGTCTTTCACTGCTCCGATGATGTGGTCGTTCACTGATGTTGTGATGGTGTGAGTCACTGATTCGATGATGTCACTGATTCGATCATTCACTGATGTCATGATGGTATTACTTACAGATTCAATGAGGACGTCCTTCATTGATTCAACGGTGTTCTTCAAGGCATCTTTTAGCACAGCATTTTCTATCTCCAGCCGATGTACCTTTTCTTGAAGGTCCTGTGCTCCATTGTCGTCTTGCAGGTTGTCCGTAAATTCTTTTGCTCCTGAAAGATTGCCAAAATCAAGCTTTCTTCTTGGTGAAGAATGTCCTTGTTCATCTGGGATAGAAACAAAATCCAAAACCACAATCTCCTCATTTGGATCATTACTTACTGCCTGTACCAGGGTTTGATCCATGCTGAGTTCTGGTACGTGTATATCTTCAGCCAACACAGTCTCCTTGTGTGATGAGCCAGCTTCGATATCTGCAATAGAGAAAGGCACATTGTTAATGTCACCCAATGCACCAACAATCATGTCTTGCAAAACATCATTCTTTTTATTGGCATTTTTCCTTTGCTTTACTGCTACTGGAACGTTCTCTTTTTGGGCAGCAGTCTTCTTCGCCTTTTTGGGTGCATACTGGGGAGCCATTGCAGCCATTGCCAATTGTCTCTTGGTGGGACGTGCACTGCGTTTGCGACCCATTTTGTAAATCCCAGCGTCCGAGCAAAACTGCCTCGAGCGGTATCGAGCGACGCTTGCCCGTACAGCACGCCCTCTCCTCCCCGGAGCCTGAGACGCTCTAGCCAATGAGACGCATGAGCTAATGAGACGCAGGGGCAGACATGATCGTATCTGCTTCCCGTAGCTGTGCCCTAGTTTGTTCCTTTGCTCCGTGGACCGTGGCTGCCACGAGGCCCCGAGGCGCTGGCGGCCATTTTGTAAATCCCAGCGTCCGAGCAAAACTGCCTCGAGCGCTATCAAGCGACGCTTGCCCGTACAGCATGCCCCCTCCTCCCCGGAGCCTGAGACGCTCTAGCCAATGAGACGCATGAGCTAATGAGACGCAGGGGCAGACACGATCGTATCTGCTTCCCGTAGCTGTGCCCTAGTTTGTTACTTTGCTCCGTGGACCGTGGCTGCCACGAGGCGCCTCAGCGCTGGCGGCCATTTTGTAAATCCCAGCGTCCGAGCAAAACTGCCTCGAGCGGTATCGAGCGACGCTTGCCCCTACAGCACGCCCCCTCCTCCCCGGAGCCTGAGACGCTCTAGCCAATGAGACGCAGGAGCTGAACAAATGGAAAAGTTGGTTTTAAGATCCAGAAACAGTACACAGCGCTAACAAACTAAATACAAAAATATCGTGAAAAATAAAGTGAACAAAATCAATGTGCACAAATATAAGATCAAGAGTACTTCCCTTTCATATGTTTCAATGGGAGGGAGGTAAGAGTATCGGTCCCTTGAAGCAATTCTTTTAAAGTGTGAGGTCTGTGTGTTTTCGTATTTTTCTCAAAAAGGGCATGAAATGAAGAAAATGTACATTGTGTGAACAAATGAAATTCAATACAAATGAATCATAAATAATAAAGTTCAAGATATTGGCAGAGGCAATGGTTTTCTCCCGACTTCTAAATTTTGTCACGAAGTTTACTTCAGGGGCGTACCTCTACTCACTTAAATGTTGTATATTAAAATCTCATAAAGGTATCTTTTTCAAACATAATTTTCTGACAGAAAGGATAGATAAGCGTACCCCCACTCACTGGTTACTCGGTGGGTTAAATCTCATCAGGGTATCTTTTGTGGAGGTTATCCCAAAACTTATATATCAGGTGAATGAATATATATTGGCGTACCCCCACTCACATCCAAGATGGTGGATAAAAGCACATCAAGGTATCTTTTATGTGTAATTCAAGGTAGAAGTCTTAAAGAGGATAGCGTACCACACTCACGGTGTTTTAGACTGGAGCCAGACGCATCAAGGTTTCTTTGTAATGTCAAAGAAGGTCTTTGTATTTTATTTCCACAGAGAATCTCTCAATGTGGATGTTGGTGACCCCAGGAAAACAAAGAAAAAAATGATGGGTAGACTAGAAAATCTTTAATTTACAAAAAGTCCATAATTGGACTACAAATACGTACAATGCAAATACATGTATACAAAAAAGATAAAAACATTTAGGTAAAAAATGAAAATTTAAAAAAGAGCAAAATGCAAAAAGGACTAGGTGACCTAAGAGGCAACGCAAGGGCATCAACACAATCACAAAAATAGGTGTTAAAGGTCCGGACAAAGTGAAGGGTTAAGGTGTCCAACGTTACCTCTGTCGGTCAAACAGGTCCAAGATGCACAGGATCCCCTAGTGTCAACGCGTTTCGGCTCCTTTAGAGCCTTTTTCAAGACATGGGGACTAGAAGCAACCTGCTGGGTATTTATGTAAAGCTGGACCAATCACATGATAACAGGAACTGGTCACAGGAAGTAATAATCCAGCAGTAAATTCATACATGTATTCTATACATACAAACTTTTTTAAAAGCATACATTCAATAATATTTAGGATGGAAAGTACACGCCTGTGGTTTTATAAAAAATGATAAGGAATAAGTTAAAAAAAGGCAAGATTTTTAATTGACCTCCGGATGAACAATGAATCAAAATGGCCGCCAAATGGAACGCAATGCGTTCCAAAACGGCGTGGATGTTTATAACAAAAAACAGAGATGTTTCTGCTACATCAAAGACTAAATAGCAGTGAAGGTGGGATAAAGAAAGGCGCCAGTGAGGGCTGGATGGAACCACCGACAAGTTAGGTGCAAGTTTAACACGCTAACTGTGGTGTTCCGTCCTGATGGAATGGCGCTGAGTTATCGCGTCATGGATTACTGTGAGTGGAACGCATATGCGGTCCACTCACTGTCGCTGTCCTAGTGCGTCGGGAATTGGAGTGTGTGAGCTCCATTCACAAGCGCCTAATGCGTGGAACGCAAAGTGGTCCACTGGTTGTCAATGTCCCACGTTTTAAAAAGAATAACAAGGCATATAATTAGTGGACGAAAATAATGCAAATTTTAGGTGTGTAATGTCCATCCCACTTTGCACACATATCTAAGCATCAGAATAGATACAAAAATTATGTATTAAAAAATTTCATATATTCAGTAATACTAGGCATGTACATTATCCTATATAACAAAAGGAATAAAAAAACAATACATAATTACATATTGTATACATTGTTAGCCTGTATATTTTACAAACAATGCGTATTTACAGAGATTTTACATATGGCAAAAATGATTATATCACATTTAAATGGGTATTTCTTTGGTGTGTTCTTCTAGTCGGGCCATGCCCGCCTGGGACCAGGTGTAAGCAAACCCACCAGAAGCACCAAAAATTGTGAATTCACTGTATATTCTCTCCTATTTAGTTTTTATCTAGAATAGAAGGAAAAGGATGTTTTAGCAATATAGACACTACAGATGATGACATATAAATTACAGGTTAAAATGGTGAAACATTTGCAGCGGACAGGTTAGAAAAATTTACAAAAACCATTTTAATTCGAAATCTTTTTGAGTCCTAAGGGTGTAAGGGTTTTTAAATTATATATGCATTTCATTTCCTCTTTTGCTAACATTCTTGAGGAATTGTTTTGTCTGATGTTATCCTGTATTGCTTTTATCCCAATGAAATTTTTTATATGTTCACAGGATTTATTGTGCACTTGTTTGAAATGGGAAGATAAAGCGTGGGTCTCTAGTCCGTTTTTTATGTTTCTTAAATGTTCGCGTATGCGAATTTTCAGAGGACGAGCGGTCCTACCCACATAATATTTGTCACAGGAACATTGAATGATATATATAACATTTTTTGTGTGGCAGGTGATAAAGTCTTTTATTATCACCTCTTTACCATTTATGTTAAGTTTTTCATATTTCTTGGTGCCGGTAGATTTTATATTCCGGCAACCAAGGCAACAACCACACCTATGGAACCTTTGCGTACGGATTCGTGTGGATTTTGAAACTGTGGCGTATGCACTGGATACTAACTTCGATTTTAAGTTAGGTGCCTTTCTATAAATGTGTACTGGTTTGTTTGGGAGTACTGGCCCCAATACAGGATCCATTTTTAGAACGTTCCAGTGTTTCCTCATTATAGATTCAATTTTGTGATATTTAGTGGAATATTCTGTAATGAACGCCCAGTCAAATTTAGAATTCTTAGGTTTCTCTGATTTTGGTTCGAACATTTCTTCTCTATTTGTTTCGCTGATGATTTTAATGGTTTCTTCTATTTTACTCTCATTATATCCCGCTGCTACAAATTTTTCTTTCATCACTTTTGCTTGTGTTTTAAAAGTGGCTTGCTCAGTGCAATTTCTACGAATCCTTTTGAATTGCCCTTTAGGTATGGCATTAATCCAGGACTGATGATGGCAGCTATTTGTGGGAATATAGGTGCCTGAATCCGTAGGTTTTGTGTAGTTTTTAGTAAAAATGTGATTATCTTTAACATATATAGTCACATCCAAAAAGTTTATATTCTCTGTTTGAATGTCGAATGTTAGTTTGATATTTAGATTATTGTTGTTGAGAAAATCACAGAACTCATCGAGTAGTGATCTCTCACCCTCAAATACAAAAAATATGTCATCTATATATCTCCTATAGTACACCAGGCTCGCTCCGAATGGGTTATTATGCCAGATGTTGTCAAGCTCCCATTTGCCCATAAATAAATTGGCATAACTCGGAGCGAACCTGGTGCCCATAGCGGTGCCATTCTTTTGAAGGAAAAGGGTGTCTTTAAATAAGAAGATATTATTCTTGAGGATGAACTCAATACCTTCAAGTATCAACTCCTGCAAATCTGCATCAAGTTCTGATTTTTGTAGAAATTTTTTTTTTACAGCCTGGAGACCTTGATCGTGATCGATAATAGTGTAGAGAGAACTTACATCTGCACATACCAGAAAAAAACCCTCTTTCCACTCAATTTCTTTTAGCGTGGTAATTAATTGACTAGTGTCCTTTAGATGGGATTTATTGTCTTTTACCAGGGGTTGTAGGAAGTAATCGATAAACTCGGAAAGATTCGATGAAATGGAATTCATTCCCGAGATAATCGGTCTTCCGGGGGGATCTACCAAAGATTTATGCACCTTCGGAAGAAGGTATATTACAGGAACCACTGGATCTTCTATTAATAGGAATTGGGCCTCTTTTTTTGTCAGAACATTGTTATTCATATATTTATTTATGAGGGCCTCAAAATCCTTCTTCATTTTGTCAAGTGGACTTCCTCTTATTTGTTTATAAGTGGTGGGGTCGTTCAGCTGTCGATACATTTCCTTCTCATATTTATCGCAATCCAGCAGAACGATCCCACCCCCCTTGTCCGCAGGTTTAATAAGCAGATCTTTATTATCTTTTAGTTCTTTTAAGGCCTTTCTCTCTTTTGCATTTAAGTTGAGGGATTTTTGTTTATAATCCAATTTTTCCAAGTCTTTTAACACCAGACCTGCAAAGCTTTCCAAGTATGGGCCCTTAATATGATGGGGAAAAAAAGAAGATTTAGGTTTGAAGGGAGTGTGTGGAATTTCATTTGGTTCTATTTCATCCACGATATCTTTGCACAGAAAAAACTTTTTTATGGACATTTTACGTACAAATTTCTGAAGGTCTACATAGAGGTCGAATGATTTAATGTCGTTCGATGGAGCAAACTTTAAGCCCTTTTCTAGAAGGGCAGTTTGATGTTCACTAAGAATATGTAAACTTAAATAGAAAATTTTGACTTTAGTTTTTATCTGTCTTTCGACATTTTCATTTGTATTGTTGTTATTATTCTCCTTCCTCAGGGTTCTATTTTTCTTTCTTTTACTTTTTTTGTATTCCCTTCTTTTGATTGTTAATCTTTCTTTTCTCTTCTTTGCTAGGGAAATGCGTCCCCTGTTTCCTCGGTTTCTTTTATTTATGGTCAAAACCTCCTGTACCTCCTTTCTCGCTGGGCTAAAAAAGGACGGGGAGGGGGGGCAACATCTTCTAGATCTTGTAATGGAGAAAAACGATTTTGGTCTGCTGGAATGTTTAAGTTTTCTCTGTTATAATGGGATGAATCTCTATCCTGAACCTCATTTCTATGATTGTGGTTTTTCTTTTGCCTATATCTTTTAGGTGTTATCCAATCATAGGTTTTGTTCCTTGTTTGTCTTGCTGAATATTGATGATCATATTCTTTATCATCGTATTCCTCCTCAGAATGGTTGACCGGAGTAATTGGTTTTCTATTTAAATTTTGGTACTTGTTTCCAATCTGGGCGCCCAGGTTTTCTACGTACGGCACCGTAATGAAATCGGATCGCATCGCATCGTACACATACACGATATTGAACGATGCGATGCGATGCGATCCGATTCGATTTCCCATAGGAAACAATGTGAAATGGCTCAATTTAGCCAAATTCTCATAGGAACAATAGTAAATGGGCCAAAAACACCCCTGAACATTGAAATGTCCCCCCAAAAGTAGTTGACGCCACCCCGCCATCAACGTGAACCCGAAGCGTGGCGAGCGCAGCGAGCCCGCGAGGGGCAGCGGTACGCGTCCTCCGACCTTTTCATGCCCTACTATCCACTAGGGCGTGGAGTGAGAATAGAATAGTGTGGCGAGCGCAGCGAGCCCCGCGAGGGGACGCGGATACCTTCACAGTTATACGCGTCCCCTCGCAGGCTTCCCAGGTGTCCATGGCGACGCGGACACCTGGGAAGCCCGCGAAGGGACGCGTTTACCTGTGAAGGTATCCGAGTCCCCTCGCGGGGCACGCTGCGCTCGCCACGCTTCGGGCTCGGTGGCTCGCTGCGCTCGCCACACTATTCTATTCTCACTCCACGCCGACGTGGATAGTAGGGCATGAAAAGGTCGGAGGACGCGTACCGCCGCCCCTCGCGGGCTCGCTGCGCTCGCCACGCTTCGGGTTCACGTTGATGGCGGGGTGGCGTCAACTACTTTTGGGGGGACATTTCAATGTTCAGGGGTGTTTTTGGCCCATTTACTATTGTTCCTATGATAATTTGGCTAAATTGAGCCATTTAACATTGTTTCCTATGGGAAATCGAATCGGATCGCATCGCATCGCATCGTTCAATATCGTGTATGTGTACGATGCGATGCGATCCGATTTCTCTACGGAGAATAGCATGGTGCGCAATTAACTTAGCGGGCGCCCAGATAGGAAACAAGTACCTAAATTTTTATTTTTGAAATTGATCCTTCTTTTTTTTCGGGGTTTCATTTATGGTAGTGTTTCTCTCTGTTCTTTGTAAGTTTTCTCTCTCTTCTCTTTTTAAATTGTTATCTATATCTCTATCTCTCTGTAATTTTTTTACTTTTTTGTTGGAAAGTATTCTTTTGGATTTTTTTAATCTATATTCGATAGAGCTCTCCAGTTCTCTATATTCCTCTGTTTTTGAAAATGGGGCTACTAGGGATTTTAAGATCTCAATCTCCTCCTCTAGATTGATCAATTCAATTCTCCTTTCTTTAACAATTAAGTCCATTAGACTAAATGAGCAGTTTCTTATAATGAGGTCCCAACTCTTTCTAAATTCCTCACTTGCTTCATAAAAGGTTGCGGTCTTTTCTATTTTAAGGCCTTGTGGTATTAATTTTAGTGAGAGGTATTTTTCGATTGTAGCCACCTCCCACCAGATTTTGTTTTCTTTTTGTAAAAGGCCTTCTAATTTATACATATAGCCTTCTAGATTTCCATCTGTCAGGTCTGATTCTTCCTGTACTTCATTGAATACTTTTTGAAATGTGGACAACCTATTGTCTCTAATGGCAAACATTTTTTTCTCAATATGAACAAATAATAATAATCAAAAAAAAATGATAATCAAAAAAATGTGAACTATGCGACAGTTTATCAGAAACACAAGATAGGTGTGAAACAGAACAGTACAAAACAAATTTTGTGCGTGACTGAAGTTTTGCGTTAAAGCAGCTATGAATGGTCTCTGGAACTTGATAGGACCTACACCAAAAAGGTCCTTGGAGTTGAACAAATGGAAAAGTTGGTTTTAAGATCCAGAAACAGTACACAGCGCTAACAAACTAAATACAAAAATATCGTGAAAAATAAAGTGAACAAAATCAATGTGCACAAATATAAGATCAAGAGTACTTCCCTTTCATATGTTTCAATGGGAGGGAGGTAAGAGTATCTGTCCCTTGAAGCAATTCTTTTAAAGTGTGAGGTCCGTGTGTTTTCGTATTTTTCTCAAAAAGGGCATGAAATGAAGAAAATGTACATTGTGTGAACAAATGAAATTCAATACAAATGAATCATAAATAATAAAGTTCAAGATATTGGCAGAGGCAATGGTTTTCTCCCGACTTCTAAATTTTGTCACGAAGTTTACTTCAGGGGCGTACCTCTACTCACTTAAATGTTGTATATTAAAATCTCATAAAGGTATCTTTTTCAAACATAATTTTCTGACAGAAAGGATAGATAAGCGTACCCCCACTCACTGGTTACTCGGTGGGTTAAATCTCATCAGGGTATCTTTTGTGGAGGTTATCCCAAAACTTATATATCAGGTGAATGAATATATATTGGCGTACCCCCACTCACATCCAAGATGGTGGATAAAAGCACATCAAGGTATCTTTTATGTGTAATTCAAGGTAGAAGTCTTAAAGAGGATAGCGTACCACACTCACGGTGTTTTAGACTGGAGCCAGACGCATCAAGGTTTCTTTGTAATGTCAAAGAAGGTCTTTGTATTTTATTTCCACAGAGAATCTCTCAATGGGCCTTATTTTGGTTCATTCTTTCTGACAAAATCCTTCTTAGATGGACAAAACCATGTGCACTGCAGGGGGGGGCAGATGTAACATGTGCAGAGAGAATTAGATTTGGGTGAGTAATTTTGTTTCTGTGCAGGGAAAATACTGACTGCTTTATTTTTACACTGCAATATAGATCTCACTTTGAAGTAAATCCCCACCCAAATCTAATTCTCTCTGCACATGTTACATGTGCCCCACCTGCAGTGCACATGGTTTTGCCCATCTAAGAAGGATTTTGTCAGAAAGAATGAACCAAAATAAGGCCCAATGTGGATGTTTGTGACCCCAGGAAAACAAAGAAAAAAATGATGGGTAGACTAGAAAATCTTTAATTTACAAAAAGTCCATAATTGGACTACAAATACGTACAATGCAAATACATGTATACAAAAAAGATAAAAACATTTAGGTAAATGATGAAAATTTAAAAAAGAGCAAAATGCAAAAAGGACTAGGTGACCTAAGAGGCAACGCAAGGGCATCAACACAATCACAAAAATAGGTGTTAAAGGTCCGGACAAAGTGAAGGGTTAAGGTGTCCAACGTTACCTCTGTCGGTCAAACAGGTCCAAGATGCACAGGATCCCCTAGTGTCAACGCGTTTCGGCTCCTTTAGAGCCTTTTTCAAGACATGGGGACTAGAAGCAACCTGCTGGGTATTTATGTAAAGCTGGACCAATCACATGATAGTTACATAGTTACATAGTTACATAGTAGGTAAGGCTGAAAAAAGACTTGCGTCCATCTAGTTCAACCTGGTATAGATATCCATTGCTGATTTGGTTGGTTCTGGTATTTTACAGACAAATTATATTTCTTATTTGTACCCATGGATGTTTTTCACCAGTAAATGTTTGTCCAACTTTGCCTTGAACGCATTTAATGAGCCAGCCGTTACCACCTCTCTGGGAAGAGAGTTCCAGAGTTTGACTGTTCTGACCGTAAAGAAATTCTTTCTACTAGCTGAATGAAATCTTTTTTCTACTAATCTATACTCATGCCCTCGATGATAACAGGAACTGGTCACAGGAAGTAATAATCCAGCAGTAAATTCATACATGTATTCTATACATACAAACTTTTTTAAAAGCATACATTCAATAATATTTAGGATGGAAAGTACACGCCTGTGGTTTTATAAAAAATGATAAGGAATGTTAAAAAAAGGCAAGATTTTTAATTGAAATCCGGATGAACAATGAATCAAAATGGCCGCCAAATGGAACGCAATGCGTTCCAAAACGGCGTGGATGTTTATAACAAAAAACAGAGATGTTTCTGCTACATCAAATACTAAATAGCAGTGAAGGTGGGATAAAGAAAGGCGCCAGTGAGGGCTGGATGGAACCACCGACAAGTTAGGTGCAAGTTTAACACGCTAACTGTGGTGTTCCATCCTGATGGAATGGCGCTGAGTTATCGCGTCATGGATTACTGTGAGTGGAACGCATATGCGGTCCACTCACTGTCGCTGTCCTAGTGCGTCGGGAATTGGAGTGTGTGAGCTCCATTCACAAGCGCCTAATGCGTGGAACGCAAAGCGGTCCACTGGTTGTCAATGTCCCACGTTTTAAAAAGAATAACAAGGCATATAATTAGTGGACGAAAATAATGCAAATTTTAGGTGTGTAATGTCCATCCCACTTTGCACACATATCTAAGCATCAGAATAGATACAAAAATTATGTATTAAAAAATTTCATATATTCAGTAATACTAGGCATGTACATTATCTTATATAACAAAAGGAATAAAAAACAATACATAATTACATATTGTATACATTTTTAGCCTGTATATTTTACAAACAATGCGTATTTACAGAGATTTTACATATGGCAAAAATGATTATATCACATTTAAATGGGTATTTCTTTGGTGTGTTCTTCTAGTCGGGCCATGCCCGCCTGGGACCAGGTGTAAGCAAACCCACCAGAAGCACCAAAAATTGTGAATTCACTGTATATTCTCTCCTATTTAGGAGAATAATAACAACAATACAAATGAAAATGTCGAAAGACAGATAAAAACTAAAGTCAAAATTTTCAATTTAAGTTCACATATTCTTAGTGAACATCAAACTGCCCTTCTAGAAAAGGGCTTAAAGTTTGCTCCATCGAACGACATTAAATCATTCGACCTCTATGTAGACCTTCAGAAATTTGTACGTAAAATGTCCATAAAAAAGTTTTTTCTGTGCAAAGATATCGTGGATGAAATAGAACCAAATGAAATTCCACACACTCCCTTCAAACCTAAATCTTCTTTTTTTTCCCCATCATATTAAAGGCCCATACTTGGAAAGCTTTGCAGGTCTGGTGTTAAAAGACTTGGAAAAATTGGATTATAAACAAAAATCCCTCAACTTAAATGCAAAAGAGAGAAAGGCCTTAAAAGAATTAAAAGATAATAAAGATCTGCTTATTAAACCTGCGGACAAGGGGGTGGGATCGTTCTGCTGGATTGCGATAAATATGAGAAGGAAATGTATCGACAGCTGAACGACCCCACCACTTATAAACAAATAAGAGGAAGTCCACTTGACAAAATGAAGAAGGATTTTGAGGCCCTCATAAATAAATATATGAATAACAATGTTCTGACAAAAAAAGAGGCCCAATTCCTATTAATAGAAGATCCAGTGGTTCCTGTAATATACCTTCTTCCGAAGGTGCATAAATCTTTGGTAGATCCCCCCGGAAGACCGATTATCTCGGGAATGAATTCCATTTCATCGAATCTTTCCGAGTTTATCGATTACTTCCTACAACCCCTGGTAAACGACAATAAATCCCATCTAAAGGACACTAGTCAATTAATTACCACGCTAAAAGAAATTGAGTGGAAAGAGGGTTTTTTTCTGGTATGTGCAGATGTAAGTTCTCTCTACACTATTATCGATCACGATCAAGGTCTCCAGGCTGTAAAAAAAAATTTTCTACAAAAATCAGAACTTGATGCAGATTTGCAGGAGTTGATACTTGAAGGTATTGAGTTCATCCTCAAGAATAATATCTTCTTATTTAAAGACACCCTTTTCCTTCAAAAGAATGGCACCGCTATGGGCACCAGGTTCGCTCCGAGTTATGCCAATTTATTTATGGGCAAATGGGAGCTTGACAACATCTGGCATAATAACCCATTCGGAGCGAGCCTGGTGTCCTATAGGAGATATATAGATGACATATTTTTTGTATTTGAGGGTGAGAGATCACTACTCGATGAGTTCTGTGATTTTCTCAACAACAATAGTCTAAATATCAAACTAACATTCGACATTCAAACAGAGAATATAAACTTTTTTGATGTGACTATATATGTTAAAGATAATCACATTTTTACTAAAAACTACACAAAACCTACGGATTCAGGCACCTATATTCCCACAAATAGCTGCCATCATCAGTCCTGGATTAATGCCATACCTAAAGGGCAATTCAAAAGGATTCGTAGAAATTGCACTGAGCAAGCCACTTTTAAAACACAAGCAAAAGTGATGAAAGAAAATTTTTTAGCAGCGGGATATAATGAGAGTAAAATAGAAGAAACCATTAAAATCATCAGCGAAACAAATAGAGAAGAAATGTTCGAACCAAAATCAGAGAAACCTAAGAATTCTAAATTTGACTGGGCGTTCATTACAGAATATTCCACTAAATATCACAAAATTTAATCTATAATGAGGAAACACTGGAACGTTCTAAAAATGGATCCTGTATTGGGGCCAGTACTCCCAAACAAACCAGTACACATTTATAGAAAGGCACCTAACTTAAAATCGAAGTTAGTATCCAGTGCATACGCCACAGTTTCAAAATCCACACGAATCCGTACGCAAGGGTTCCATAGGTGTGGTTGTTGCCTTGGTTGCCGGAATATAAAATCTACCGGCACCAAGAAATATGAAAAACTTAACATAAATGGTAAAGAGGTGATAATAAAAGACTTTATCACCTGCCACACAAAAAATTTTATATATATCATTCAATGTTCCTGTGACAAATATTATGTGGGTAGGACCTCTCTTCCTCTGAAAATTCGCATACGCGAACATTTAAGAAACATAAAAAACGGACTAGAGACCCACGCTTTATCTTCCCATTTCAAACAAGTGCACAATAAATCCTGTGAACATATAAAAAATTTCATTGGGATAAAAGCAATACAGGATAACATCAGACAAAACAATTCCTCAAGAATGTTAGCAAAAGAGGAAATGAAATGCATATATAATTTAAAAACCCTTACACCCTTAGGACTCAACAAAGATTTCGAATTAAAATGTTTTTTGTAAATTTTTCTAACCTGTCCGCTGCAAATGTTTCACCATTTTAACTTGTAATTTATATGTCATCATCTGTAGTGTCTATATTGCTAAAACATCCTTTTCCTTCTATTCTAGATAAAAACTAAATAGGAGAGAATATACAGTGAATTCACAATTTTTGGTGCTTCTCTGTGGGTTTGCTTACACCTGGTCCCAGGCAGGCATGGCCCGACTAGAAGAACACACCAAAGAAATACCCATTTAAATGTGATATAATCATTTTTGCCATATGTAAAATCTCTGTAAATACGCATTGTTTGTAAAATATACAGGCTAACAATGTATACAATATGTAATTATGTATTGTTTTTTTATTCCTTTTGTTATATAAGATAATGTACATGCCTAGTATTAGTGAATATATGAAATTTTTTAATACATAATTTTTGTATCTATTCTGATGCTTAGATATGTGTGCAAAGTGGGATGGACATTACACACCTAAAATTTGCATTATTTTCGTCCACTAATTATATGCCTTGTTATTCTTTTTAAAACGTGGGACATTGACAACCAGTGGACCGCTTTGCGTTCCACGCATTAGCTGCTTGTGAATGGAGCTCACACACTCCAATTCCCGACGCACTAGGACAGCGACAGTGAGTGGACCGCATATGCGTTCCACTCACAGTAATCCATGACGCGATAACTCAGCGCCATTCCATCAGGACGGAACACCACAGTTAGCGTGTTAAACTTGCACCTAACTTGTCGGTGGTTCCATCCAGCCCTCACTGGCGCCTTTCTTTATCCCACCTTCACTGCTATTTAGTCTTTGATGTAGCAGAAACATCTCTGTTTTTTGTTATAAACATCCACGCCGTTTTGGAACGCATTGCGTTCCATTTGGCGGCCATTTTGATTCATTGTTCATCCGGAGGTCAATTAAAAATCTTGCCTTTTTTTAACTTATTCCTTATCATTTTTTATAAAACCACAGGCGTGTACTTTCCATCCTAAATATTATTGAATGTATGCTTTTAAAAAAGTTTGTATGTATAGAATACATGTATGAATTTACTGCTGGATTATTACTTCCTGTGACCAGTTCCTGTTATCATGTGATTGGTCCAGCTTTTTTTTTTTTTTTTAATTCAATTTTTATTTATAGTTTTCATTTTTAAACAAACATACATATACATCACATAAAATCATATAGAGGAGAACATTTTTATTATCATTAATATTTTTATATTCCGGTCCCCGTCACCGCCTCAATAGCCATCTACCCTGCCTTTCTATATTGTGTTCTTTAGTGTGCTACTATACGGGGTCTTTGAAATAGGCCCTATCAAAGATGCTATACATTGTGTACTTTGCTTCTATATTTATAACTATTGTAGCTTTAAATGCTACTATCTAGAGTGCTTGTTGCTTTATAAAGTGTTCACAGTGCAGGAGAAAAAAAAAAAAAAAAAAAAAAAAAAAAAAAAGGTGTTTACTTTATTGTCCCAGTGACTTAAATTCATATGGTTACAGTGTGACTGCTTCTTCTATGTGTTCTACTTCCCCTTTCCCCTCCCCCCTCCTCCCACCCCCCTTCGGCACTGCAGATGCCATTGTGCGGCGTCGGGTCTCGGACACACATTATTTTTTATTTTTGTAAATTTCTCCTCTATAACATTATTCCCATCCCTCCCCCCTCAGGTTAACCGCTATAATCTTGATTCTCTTCTAATTTCTACTTTTTTATCTTAATCCAGTATCCATTCTGTATCATAAATTATCTTCACCATTTATTCCATATTAAGTGATGTTTTCCTTCCAGCCCCCTTGTCACATATATGTATCTCTCATGGGCTATTGTTTCATCAACCAAAGCACCCCACATGGCCACCCCTGGTCCAGCTTCTGCCATCCACTTTCTGGCAATACAAATTTTGGCCAGGGTGCAAAGGTTGATAAAGAACTGCCTTTCATATTTGTTCATAGAGCCATCCTCTATTATTGCTAAAATACAAGCTCTAGGTGTGCAGCTATTACGGGGGATACCCTTAGATATCATTATGCTAGTGACCTCTGCCCAGAATCCGGCCACTTTTGGGCACAGCCATAACAGATGCCAGAAGGTCCCGGCGGGGTCTTTACATTTAGGACAGTTTGCATTCGCTCTACCCCCAAATTTATACATGCGTTCTGGTGTCATATACGTCCTATGCAACACGTACAGTTGGATTTGTTGAAACCTAACTTGGTTGGTGGCCATTTTAACACTGGCCAATGATTTCCTCCAGTCTGCCTCTGAAATAGGCCCTATGTCATTTTCCCATTTAACTTTAACCTCGCCCAGTGCCTCCCTCTGTTTGGTTTGCATTAGAGCTTTATGGCAGTATGAAGTTTCATGTCTAGCAGGAGTTTTTTTAATTAATTTTTTTGTCATTGATTCGCATATATCAGGTTGTCCTCCATCAAATTGCTTCTCCAGCCCGTGTCTCAATTGAATATATCTAAACAGAAATTTATTAGATAGCGCATATTCTATTTTTAATGATTGGAATGAGTGTAGTCCTGTGTCAGCGTATATTTGACCAATTTCTGTTATGCCTTTTTTCCCCCAGACTTTTTCGACTTGCAGTTCTTTTAATTCTCTAAGTGGGTAGGCATTATACAAGGGTGTTTCTGGGTCGATACCCTGGCTCCCCAGGACCGTCTCTGCCTGCCTCCATATCAAGATTCCCTGCCTTATTATTGGTGGCCACCTACGTTTTAAGTTGCCGCTAAGGAGAAGTTGCATAGGGGTGTGCCCAGGGGACACTAATCCCACCAGTTGTTCCACCCATTCATATTCCCCTCCCCTCTGAACCCAGTTTTTAATTTGCGTTATATGAGATGCTATATAATACATCCAGAAGTCAGGCAGGGCTAAACCGCCTTCCCCTTTTCTTCTGGTCAAAACGTCTTTTCTAAGCCGAGCTCTTTTACTACCCCAGATCAGTGTGGATATAAGGCCATCAATAAGTTGAAAAATTCTACGGGGAAGGTATACCGGTGAGTGTTTCATTATATACATTATTTTGGTTTGAAGAATCATTTTGACTAGGTTAACCCTGCCTGTCATTGTCAAAGGTAACCTGCCCCATGGGCCTATCCTGGACTTAACGTAGTCAATTTGAGGTGTTAAATTAAGTCCAGCTTTACATAAATACCCAGCAGGTTGCTTCTAGTCCCCATGTCTTGAAAAAGGCTCTAAAGGAGCCGAAATGCGTTGACACTAGGGGATCCTGTGCATCTTGGACCTGTTTGACCGACAGAGGTAACGTTGGACACCTTAACCCTTCACTTTGTCCGGACCTTTAACATCTATTTTTGTGATTGTGTTGATGCCCTTGCGTTGCCTCTTAGGTCACCTAGTCCTTTTTGCATTTTGCTCTTTTTTTAAATTTTCATTTTTTACCTAAATGTTTTTATCTTTTTTGTATACATGTATTTGCATTGTACGTATTTGTAGTCCAATTATGGACTTTTTGTAAATTAAAGATTTTCTAGTCTACCCATCATTTTTTTCTTTGTTTTCCTGGGGTCACCAACATCCACATTGAGAGATTCTCTGTGGAAATAAAATACAAAGACCTTTTTTGACATTACAAAGAAACCTTGATGCGTCTGGCTCCAGTCTAAAACACCGTGAGTGTGGTACGCTATCCTCTTTAAGACTTCTACCTTGAATTACACATAAAAGATACCTTGATGTGCTTTTATCATTCATCTTGGATGTGAGTGGGGGTACGCCAATATATATTCATTCACCTGATATATAAGTTTTGGGATAACCTCCACAAAAGATACCCTGATGAGATTTAACCCACCGAGTAACCAGTGAGTGGGGGTACCTATCCTTTCTGTCAGAAAATTATGTTTGAAAAAGATACCTTTATGAGATTTTAATATACAACATTTAAGTGAGTAGAGGTACGCCCCTGAAGTAAACTTCGTGACAAAATTTAGAAGTCGGGAGAAAACCATTGCCTCTGCCAATATCTTGAACTTTATTATTTATGATTCATTTGTATTGAATTTCATTTGTTCACACAATGTACATTTTCTTCATTTCATGCCCTTTTTGAGAAAAATAAGAAAACACACAGACCTCACACTTTAAAAGAATTGCTTCAAGGGACCGATACTCTTACCTCCCTCCCATTGAAACATATGAAAGGGAAGTACTCTTGATCTTATATTTGTGCACATTGATTTTGTTCACTTTATTTTTCACGATATTTTTGTATTTAGTTTGTTAGCGCTGTGTACTGTTTCTGGATCTTAAAACCAACTTTTCCATTTGTTCAACTCCAAGGACCTTTTTGGTGTAAGTAACTATCAAGTTCCAGAGACCATTCATAGCTGCTTTTAGCGCAAAACTTCAGTCACGCACAAAATTTGTTTTGAGACGCAGGAGCTAATGAGACGCAGGGGCAGACACAATCGTATCTGCTTCCCGTAGCTGTGCCCTAGTTTGTTACTTTGCTCTGTGGACCGTGGCTGCCACGAGGCGCCTCTGCGCTGGCGGCCATTTTGTTAATCCCAGCGTCCGAGCAAAACTGTATCGAGCGACAGCACGCTCCCTCCTCCGGCGATTGGTTCGCAATAGCTATTGAGACGCAGTAGTGTCCGAATAGCAATTACACTGTACTGTAGTTTGCCGTACAGTACTTTGCTACGTGGATGTGGCTTGCGCCTTGGGACGCCAAGGGAGTCTGCTTTCCCACGAGTCTGAGAGGCACTTGCAAATGAGACTCATTTGCAAATGAATTTACCTGCAAATGAGACTCACTTGTAAATGACATCACTTGTAAATGTGACTCACTTGCAAAAGAGACTCATTTGCAAAGGAAAGGAGAATCACTTGCAAAGGAGAATCACTTGCAAATGAGACGCACTAGAAGCTTATTTATTATTTTGGGTTGGGGTGGAGTCAAACACTATGGTCGAACCGTTGTAAATAATTTTTTTTTTTAAACTGTTTAACATAGCATTTTTTATTACATTGATATTACAAATGACAAATAAAGATTGCATTTTTAATAAAATTTAAAGTAGTAATTTTTTTGTTAAAAAAGTCCATGTCTTCTAAAGCAGTATTTAAAAATGTATTTTCTTCACACAGGACCGTGTACAGTACAGTTATACAAAATGCCGGTTAAAATCAACGAGACGATGAGCAAAATAATTGCAACCATGAAAAAAGACAATAAAACTACCAAAGAGATCCAGGGCGAGATTTATTGTGTTTACCGTTTTTGACAAATGCGATTTAAACTCAAATCGCCGTGTATCGCCATTTTTTTATCGCATTTTTCCCCAGAAATCGCGTATTGAATGGCTGGCGCAAAGCCGCCTGAAAAGTGCGATACATGGCGATAGACGGCGATAAGGTGCGAATTGAGTCGATGTATTACGCCATAAAAGTGCGATTTCCGGGTTCGGTCATGTGCGTATTTGCGGCCAACCGGAGTGCGATTTACACAAATACACCTTAACAGCCCATACAACATGCTAACCTATTGGCCCACCTTAGTCCCTTGCAATACGCATCACACCCCCTATATAAACGGGCGCAGACACCATTTTACCCTTTGAAAGGGAGTAAGGCGTTTGAGATGGAGAGGAGGAGGATTTGTTAGGTGCAGAGGAGGCAGAGGGACAACCACTGGGAGAGGTAGGGGAGTGAGAGCCAGCACTGGCAGAGGCAGGACAGGGAGAGCCAGCATGCTCACAGCAAGAGCTGCGCCAGGGAGAGGCCACATGGTGGAAGCTGAGCAGGTGGCTATGGAGGATGAGGAGGAAGCAGGCACAAGCCAGGTGTCCTCACAGGAGGAACAGAGTGCCAGGCACACAGAGGAGGAGCTGCAAGAGGGGGATTTCTCGGAGGTGGACTGGCCTGTGCAGGAGGCAGAGGGAGCTGAATTGGAGGTGCTGGGTGAAGAACCAGGACAGGAGGAGGAGGAAGAGGGTGAGGCTGGAAATGTGGAGGAGGATGATGCAGCTTGTACAGCTAGTGGGAGGAAAGTCAGGTTCTCATATGAGGAGAATATGGCCCTGGTGCGTGCACTTCTGCCCCTGTATGACCGCCTACTTGGTCCTCACCATCATCGCACAAGTGTGGCAAGGAAGAAGGGGATGTGGGACAGTATCACATCCGCGGTAAATGCAGTTAGCACACACAAGAGGAGTGTGCGCAACGTCAAAAAGCGTTACAATGACATCAAGCGCCTCCTCAAAGCAAAGCTTGCCCTGGAGAAGAAGGAGGCCTGTCGCACAGGAGGTGGCCCTAGGCAGGAGGTCCGCTTTAAGGCATATGAGAGGTTGCTACGCCGAATCATCCCACCGGAGGTGCTTCCCGGCATCCACATTGCCGACACAGACAGGCCTCCCACTCCACCACCAACTGGTAAGTGTCCACACATGTCAATGTAACATTTTGCTATGTCATGTGCGCATGCTATTATGCTGCTATGCTTTATGTGTCCAAAAGATTGCTGTGTGTGGAACTACATATCCCAGCAAAATCACATTTTGCTACCTTGCATTGCTAAATAATGGACTCTGCATGTTGCTGGGCTATGTAGTTCCACAGATCCAATTAATATGTGCTGTCCTAAACACTGTAGGCCTGCAGTGTACTTGATTGTTAATCCTTATCTATCCTCTGGGTAGTTGGGAAAGCACCTTACAGTCACTTTTACAGGTCTAATCTGCTGGTCTTTCCTGTTATTTGCAAGTGGATTCAAAATATTGTTCACAGACATAATACTCAAATAACCACTTCAGTTCAAAGTCTTCAAATTCCTTATGTAATCATATCAGGGTCCAAAAGTTTGAATGAGGAAAAGTTTTTATCTGCATAATGCGAAAAATGCCAGTTAGGTGCAAATGATAATAATAGAAAATTTCTTCTTCTTTCAAACAGCTCCAGCTCTGGAGTCCCAGCCTTCTGTTGACCAACATCAGACACATCCGATTGGTGACACTGTCCAGTCTGCAGGTGAGATATCATAGTGTTACACATACACATTGCATAATTCACACATGCCTGTCCCCACCACAGTAGCCTGTGCCAATGCATAATGCATAAGCAATACCTAACCATTCCAACTAAGGTAACATGACCCACCATACACCAATCTGCATAGCATACTTACCACTCGTTTCTCATGTGACATGGGGAATGTGCCCGAAATTCACATTCTGACACGGGGAATGTGCCCGAAATTCACATTCTGACACGGGGAATGAGCCCGAAATTCACATTCTGACACGGGGAATAGGCACGAAATTTACATTCTGACACGGGGAATGAGCCCGAAATTCACATTCTGAGACGGGGAATGGGCACGAAATTCACATTCTGACACAGGAAATGGGCACGAAATTCACATTCTGACACGGGGAATGAGCCCGAAATTCACATTCTGACACGGGGAATGGGCACGAAATGCACATTCTGACACAAGGAATGCGCCCAAAATTCACACTCTTACACAGGGAATGAGGCCGAAAATCACATTCTGAGACAGGGAATGAGGCAGAAAATTGCATACTGACACAGGGAATGAGGCCGAAAATCACATACTGACACAGGGAATGAGGCCGAAAATCACATTGTTACACAGGGAATGAGCCGCAATTCACATCCTGACACAGGGAATGTGCCCAAAATTCACAGTGTGCTACACAGAATGATGCAAACTACACATTGCGCCACACGGAATTAGCTAAAATTCACATTGTGCCACACATTATGATGCAAACTCCAAATATAACACTGAATGAATCAAAATTAGTTGATGCGGTGGTGGGGGGGCTCTCTTTACAAATGTAAGTTCATCCCAGTTGCTGCCTGGAGTTTTGTGCCCCTAAAATATATATAAAACTCCATCACAGGCAGCAACTGCGTTGAATAGGGACAACAGGCTTTGAGCGCTAGGGACAAGTGTATAGGTGCTGTGTGCAAATGGCTGCCCTCTGGGAGAGGGATGCCGCCCTCAAAAGGAGAACAAGATTGCAGAAAGAGTACCAGTAGGTGCCTTGTGCACACAAAAAACTTACAATTTAATTAATAAAAATAAATAACATACAGGATAATTTGCATGCATGCAATAAACAATTTAAAATATATGTATCAACACAATACTGTTTAAAAGTAACATATAGTTACCAGGTCCTGGTTGAATGCTCAGGTATGCGCACAAATTGAACAAATGTTATTGTCCTGAATGAAGGGGGTGGAATTCCCAGCGCTGTGTGTTGGTGGACAACAATTGGGGGGGGGGGGGGGGTTGTGAGTCCTCCCAAACGTGAAACCGTATTCAGCAAGTAAGTTCCTTAAGCTCCTTGATCATGGAGCTTGATTTGAAATAGGCACTTTGTGGTTACCTTTGGGCGATGTGAACCGCGATGGTAGTGTGTCTCCCAGATCTTATTTGTAAGGTTCTCAGCAGGTCCCAATTGGGGTGCGTGGGTGCGCTCTACCGCCATACGCCTACAGTGTTTGGTTGTGGGAAGCAGCTACACCGGCCAGCGAGCCGAGTGTGAGCCGCTGAACACTGCGGCGGGCGGGAGCATCCTCTCTGTGTTGGTGCGTGCACGCTCCTGCCGTGTGCCGCCGGGATGACAAGTGGGCTGTGGATCTTCCAAGGCAACACTCCGTGTCTTAGCTGGTAAGCACTAGCGGGGACCGGTGTGTAGGAGGGTATTGGAGCTCACAGTAGATAAGGCACACTTTTTCATCAAATTTGACAGCTGACACGCCCCCTCCGGTGTCGCCCACGTTTATACAGGTGTGATATAAATTTGATATAAAATTCGTAGATTTTTATATCATGTTTATATGAAACTTGATTTGAATAGAATGGCGTGCAACAACGATCACCAGAACAGACAGCTGAAATCCAGATATTATAACGTATTAAAACCGGGTAGTTTTTGCGGTATTGATAAATATTATAAAGCATTGAAAAATAAATATAAAATATCTGACATGAGTAAATGGTTACAAGAGCAAGACGCATACACATTGCACCAGCCTGTAAACTTTCACAATACCCCTGCGCGTTTGTAATCAATACGCATAACAGCAGACAACCGGGCGAGCACTGGTTGACCGTTTATTTTAATGAAAGGCGCGAATGTTACTTTTTTGATTCTTACGGCCTAGCCCCTGACAGTGCCCTATTCCCAAAACCTATAATACAATTTTTACACTTACCGGAGAAACCACGCATCATCTATAGAAGAGCAGGAACCCTAAGAAACTCACTGGTCCGCAGCTATAAAAAACCTACAGAAAATACCCTAATAGGAAGATCAACAATACGCACGGAGAGGCTTTTCTCTAGGAATCTGCTTTGTGAGGAAAAGTCTGATATGAAGGTGACACCTTGGTTTTTCATCTTGTTTTCCTTTTTCGGTTGGGCCTTTTCGTAGAAAGGTTGGGTCGTATTTCTTTTCTTTAAAGTTGTTGATCAGGTGGTCTGTTTGTGCCCTGTAATCTTCTGTTTTCGAGCAGTTTTTTCTTATTCTTCTTAGTTGCCCTCCAGGAATGTTTCTGAGCCATTGTTTGTGGTGGTTACTTGTTGCTGCTAGATAGTTGTTGCAGTCGGTTTTTTTGATGTGGGTCTTTGTTTCCAATTTCCCTTCTTCTATAAAGATGTTCAAGTCTAGGTAGTTTACCGTTACTTCACTTATACTGCTTGTAAATTCCAAATTTACGTCATTTATGTTGATTTTTGCTATAAAATGTTCCAGGTCTTTTTTCTCGCCATCCCATATGATTATGACGTCTATATACCTGGCCCAGAGTTGTAGATTCTTCGTGTGGTCCTTGGTGCCCCAAATGGTGTCTGTTTCCCAAAGGCGCGAATGTTACTTTTTTGATTCTTACGGCCTAGCCCCTGACAGTGCCTTATTCCCAAAACCTATAATACAATTTTTAAATGTGAATTCAAAAAGTTTCTACCATCAAAATAGTCAGTTGCAAGATTTTAACAGCACCGTTTGCGGCCACTATTGTATATACTTTATATTTTACATGTGTAAAAATTACAAATATGCAGATGTCCTGGCCCGTTTTACTGGCAATACAAAACGTAATGATCGTTTTGTTTCAAACTTTGTAAAACGTCTACCACGAAGCCATTGTTTGAGTCATTAAACATTTAAATATGTACAGTCTTGTGTAACTTGTAACCAACATTGTGTTTAATGCATTTTATGTACAATGCTTCATAAATATGGTGATTTTAATAAACAAAAATATTTTTTAACTTTATATCGTGTGATTGTGTGATTCTTCCATGCACGTTGATTAGTAACAAAGACCAAAACGATGAATTTCTAAATCAGAAATATATTTTATTGGTACATGAAAAGCAAATTTACAGAGTTATCAATGCTGCAACAAATATTGAGCTTCATGCATTTTATGTACAACACGCCATAACTATATTGATTATAATAAACAACATTTGTTAACCTAATACATAAATTATATTTACAGAGCATTTGTGTTGCAATAATATAAAAAAGCGACTCAAGACAATTAAAATAGCACAGGAGAAAGACTTGGCACAATACAAACATCATATTACAAAATATTCACACAAAAGTTGATGCATAATAATAACAGCATAAATTATTTATAAGTTATAGGTTCAGCCATTGTAATTCCTGAAATAAATTTACGGATCTTTTCCTAGGTAACAAGTATCCGTGAGGCGTTGTTAGCCCCGGGGGGCTTAAAATATTTATACGGCTTTTTTGAATAGTTTGTTTCGGGGTGTTAGTGATTAAAGAACCATCAGAGTCAGCAAAGGTCTCTGCTTTTAAACGATCAAGCTGCAGTCTATTTGAGGCATTACCAACGACTGTGGATGGTATATTCAATTCAGCCATAGCGCTCATAAACTCAGGCCAGCCGTTAGGCATCTTATGACTCGAAACGCTGTGATTTTGCTTTATGCCTCTTAGCAAATCTAACATGTTGGAGCCGGGTACAACGGCCCCTTTATAAATAAACAAGCCTTTATCATCCCAATTTGTGATGTGTTTAGCGCGTACCATCTTATTCATTAGTATTTCACAGTTTTTTTTATACCTCGCATTAACCCCATTCAATACATCTTGATAAACCGAGTCGGCGGCATCGGTTTGCATGACATTAACTGTTTCAGCATCAGCATTTGCACCGGGTGATAAAGGGTTAAAGTTGACATATTTCTATCAGTCTGTTTACTCAACACCAGATATCTCTGTAAAGCGGCCGTGTAGCGTTTTGCCTTTTCATATTCTGATAATGCGTTATTATGTAGTATGCTTACGATCTCCGCATCTAGACCCTGCGTGACTGTTTTACGTATATCGTCGCTACTCGGTTTGTTGTGTAAACGGTCTATCTGCTGCTGAGGCACCAGATACATTTTCTCAGCATACTCCATCAACGATTAGACAGTAGTCCGGTAATTAATGGAATAGCAAAACCAAGCAGCGACCCGATAAATCCGCCTGTCTGTTTCACCAACCTCTTCTTTTTGCCAATGGCGCATTTCTTACAAAACGTAAGGGTCCTCTTCTTTTTAAGGTAATTCAACTGACGCTGTGACAGGGGTATTTTACCTTTAAGCGTATTGAGAGCAATCTCACATATAGCAGTCACCAAATCGTTTGAAGCATTGGATAAAATAGCATTTCTTTGGGACGGCTTCGCCTTTATCAGCGTTTTTAAAAGTGCCCAATTGCGTTGTATCCGGGCCGACATGCTCACCGTTGTTAGAACAATGATGAATGACTAAAGTTTGTACGGTTATAGCTATTTAGAACAGCGCTTCTTAACGACATAAGCAACCGGTGTGTCGGGTGGGAATAAACCGCTTCATAAACGATAATCGTCAAGAGCGCTGTTTCTTAAATCAACCAGTAAATAGCCATAAGGGGGTGCTGTCGCAGATTCAAATGCTTCGATGAAATACCTATGTCTCGATGGGTACATTTGCCTAGCCAGAATCCCCACCTGCATTTTATCCCAGGGGTTCTTGAACAGGACCATATATTTTGTGTTTAACCCCTTCCTGACAGAGCCAGTTTTTGCGTTCCTGACAGAGCCCTTTTTTTCAAATCTGACATGTATCACTTAAGTGGGTATAACTTTTTTTTGCTTTTACTTATCCCAGTGATTTTGAGATTGTTTTCTCGTGACACATTGTACTTCAAGTTAGTGGTAAATTTTGGTCGATACAGTCTGTGTTTTTTTGTGAAAAATACCAAAATGTCGTAAAAAAATGGAAAATTTTGCGATTTGCAAAATGTTAAATTTTCTGCTTGTGAGACAAATAATCTTACCACTCAAAATAGTTAATAACTAACATAGACCATATGTATACTTTATGTTGCCATCATTATTTCAACCTCATTTTCATTTTTTTGGACACTAGGAGGCTTAAAATATGAATAGCAAATTCTAAAATTTTCAAGAAAATTTCAAACACTGATTTTTTTAGGGACCAGTTCAGTTCTGATGTGACTTTGAGGGACTTGTATGTGAGACACCCCCATAAATGATGCCATTTCAAAAACTGCACCCCTCACAGTATTCAAAACAGCATTTTGGAAGTTTGTTAACCCTTTAGGTGTTTCACAGGAATTAAAACAAAGTGTAGGTGAAATTTCAAAATTTCATTTTTTTTGCAGAGTTTCAATTTTAATACATTTTTCTAACGAATACAGTAGATTTTACTAGAGAAATGTGACTAAAAATTGATTCCCCCAATTCTTTGGTTTTCATAAATATCCTATATGTGGCCCTAGTGTGCACGGTGACCAAACCACAGGCTTCATAATAGAAGGAGCACCTACTTGATTTTGGAGCCTCCTTTTTATGAGATTATTTTTTAGGCACCATGTAGGTTTCTAGGCACCATAAGATGCTAAAAGTTAGGAACCCCCCCACAAGTGACCCCATTTTGCAAACTACACCCTTCAGGGAATTCATCTAGGGGTATAGTGTACATTTCAAACCCCCAGGGGTTTCACCAATTGTGGTACAACTGGGCAGTGAAAATAAAAAAAAATAATTTTTCATTTTCACAGCTCAGTTGTATCAAAATTGGTGAAACCCCTGGGGGTTTGAAATGTACACTATACCCCTTGATGAATTCCCTGAAGGGTGTAGTTTGCAAAATGGGGTGACTTGTGGGGGGGTTCCACTGTATTGGTGCAACATAGCTCCCACCATTCATTCCACCAAAATCTGTGCTGCAAAATCCAAAAATCACTCCTTCCCTTCTGAGTCCTGCCATGCACCCAACTGGTATTTTTTGGTCACATGTGAGGCATTGCCGTACTCGGGAGAAATTGGGGCACAGATTTTTGGGTGCTTTGTCTCCTTCATTCCTTGTGAAAATGAAAAATTTTGAGCCAGATCTGCATTTTTGTGTAATGCAGTTCTGGCTCAAAATTTTTCATTTTCACAAGGAATGAAGGATACAAAGCACCCCAAAATCTGTGCCCCAATTTCTCCCGAGTACGGCAATGCCTCACATGTGACCAAAAAATACCAGTTGGGTGCATGGCAGGACTCAGAAGGGAAGGAGTGATATTTGGTGGTGGAATGAATGGTGGGTGCTATGTCGCATTAGCAAGACCCCCGAAGCACCAATACAGTGGAACCCCCCCACAAGTGACCCCATTTTGGTCACCAGCTTTGGGAGGGGGGCTGGCGCTGCGGCTGGCGGGGGGTGGGAGGGGTGCTGGCGCTGCGGCAGCCGGGTGGGTGGGAGTGAGGGGGGCTGCCGGGTGGGAGGGGGGGGGGGCTGGCGATCGGTGGTGATCGGTGCTGTACTTAACAGCACCGATCACCACCGATCACTGTGTTACCGAGCGGCTTAGCCGCCGGTAACACAGAAAACGCTGCAATTGGCTGTTCACATTTGAACAGCCAATCGCAGCGATCGCCGCGAGGGGGGATGTCTGCTGTCAGGGACAGCAGACATCTCCAAACTGTCACCGCGTCTATAGACGCGGTGACAGTTTAAAACCATGACGTATATATACGTCTTCGGTCGGGAAGTACCTCCCGACCATGACGTATATATACGTCATATGTCGGGAATATCTTTCTATATATATATATATATATATATAAATATATATATATATGTGTGTGTGTGTGTATGTATGTATGTATATATATATATATATATATATATATATATATATATATATACACACACATATATATACACACATATATCTGTCTATATATATATATATATATATATATATATACATATATATATGTGTGTATATATATATATATATACATATATACACATACATATATGTGTGTATATATATATATACACATACACACATATATATATATATATATATATATATATATTTCAGTGCCTTTTTTTTATTTTTTTAACTCATTGCTGGGGTGGGAGGGGGGAAGCGCTGCGTGCGCTGAGGCTCCGTGCTGCTGCTGCTGCCGGGGGACCTGGCGTGCTGCTGCTGCTGCCGGGGGACCTGAGGGAGCTGCCGGTGAGTGCCGGGTGGGTGGGAGGGGGGTGCTGCTCATCGGTGGTGATCGGTGCTGCACCGATCACCACCGTTTTCTGTGTTACCGAGCGGCTTAGCCGCCGGTAACACAGGAAACGCTGTGAATGGCTGTTCAGATTTGAACAGCCAATCACAGCGATCGCCGACCGGGGGGGGCACCCCTGCCCCCCCTGGGCGGCGAGGGGGGATGTCTGCTGTCAGGGACAGCAGACATCTCCTAACTGTCACCGCGTCTATAGACGCAGTGACAGTTACAAGCCATGACGTACATGTACGTCAAATGTCGGGAAGTACTTCCCGACCATGACGTACATGTACGTCAAATGTCGGGAAGGGGTTAAATGTATAGTCCTGCTCTTTTTACCTTGACAAAATATGTTTTGCACATTACAAAATATGTTTTGTTTCCTATTACATATATAATCGTGCTATTTATCCTTTGTACGTTGCTATCAGTGTTAAAATTATATAAGAACCGTAATTTACGTGTGCGAGTGATTATATATCTAAAGAAATAAAAAAGGATGAAAATTGTGTCTGTTTAGTTAATCTAGTCTCAATAACTGTTCCTTTATCATCCCCATGCTAACCAATTTCGTTCCACAAAGTTATCTCTGTATAGACGCTTGGGGTTGGACACCGAGCCACCTTTCCTAATATATTTGCAACAAGTATTTACGTCACCTACTCACTCTATTTATTAATAACCTACCCCCCCCCTACCTGCTCCCCACCCCTCCCGCCCTCCCCTGGCGTTGGGATAACTTTGTGCTACTATATAGTTCTTTAGACCAATTTTTAACTATTAGCTTCCTTTCTTCTCCCCCATCTCCTACCTGGGCTTCCATTCTACTTCCACTCCATCTCCCTCCTCCCTGCCTTACGTTCGGGGGTTGACCTCCTCATAATCGGACCATCTATCCCAGATGTTATGGAATTTCTGGATCGAGCCCCTAACCTTGTGGACATATTTCTCATGGTCCTTTGTTGCATGAATCAGTGCCAGCCATGCTTCCAAGCTAAGACTTTCCTTAGCCATCCACCTTCTCGCTATGCATATCTTAGCCAGGGTGCAGAGTTGTATCAATAGTAGCTTATCAGCCCTACCCAATGGTACATTCCCCGTTATAGTCAAGATACACACTCGAGGGGTGCATATAGAACTGGGGAACCCCACGGGGCACTCCCATATGAGATGCCAGAATGAACCTGTATTGGCCAAGCACTTTGGGCACCTGATGTTGCTTACCCCCCTGAATTTGTTCATTCGATCTGGTGTTATATATACCCTATGGAATATGAACAGTTGGACTTGCTGGAATCTGACTTGGTTTGTAGCTTTACTAATGTTACCCAGTGCCTCCTCCCACTCTTCCCTTTCTATTTCCCCTAAGTCCTTCTCCCACTTATCCCTCAGTTGGACCAAGTCCTCATCTTGTGCTTGTAATAGGGCTTTATAGAAAAAGGAGACCCCGTGTCTATGGGGGGATCTTTTAATCAGTTTTTTTGTGGGGGATTCCCTTATGGCCGGACCACCGTTGCGGAACTGAGTTTCCAGAGCGTGTCTAACTTGCAGATATCTGAAAAGGTAATTATTTGGTAAAGCGTATTCATTTTTCAGGGACTGGAAGGTTCTCATATTCTCCTCCACATATATCTGACCTATGTTCCTTATCCCCTTTTGTGCCCAGGTCTCACGCATCTGAAGGTCCCTCAGCTCCGCAAGGCAGCCGGCCCCGTACAAGGGAGTTTCAGGGTCCAACCCGCTACTCCCCATTAGTGTTTCCACTGCTCTCCAGGCCTTAACGGCCTGTTTTACTAATGGGGGCCATCTATTTCTCATATTGCCAGTAATATTTGTAGAGGGGTGTATCCTGGGGTAACACAGCCCACCATTGCCTCAATTCTTTCGCTCTCGTCCCCCCTTTTAACCCACATCTTAATGTATGTCATTTGCGACGAGAGGTAATATAGCCTGAAATTTGGTAGGGCCAGGCCCCCATTTACCTTTTCTCTGGCAAGAGTATTTTGTTCAAGCCTAACTCTCTTATTACACCAAAGAATAGAGGTGATCAGACCCTCGATCTTTTTAAATATATACTGCGGAAGATATTGGGGAGAATGCTGTAATATGTCCAAAATTTTAGGTTGGACTATCATTTTGACCAGGTTGACTCTGCCCGTCAGGGACAGTGGCAACCTGGCCCAGGTTTTTATTTTAGTCTTCATATATTCCATTAGGGGATTTAAATTCAGGGGTATGAATTTAGATATATCCCTGGAGACCCATATGCCCAGGTACTTAAACTCATCTGCCCACTGCAGTGGTGTGGCCTCGTCCTGACATAGGGAGCTACTACTATGTAAAGGAAGAATATAAGACTTACTCCAGTTTATTTTTAGTCCGGAGTTGATGCCATAATCTTCTATTATCCCCATGACCCGGGGTAGTGCCAAACGGTGGTCATTAAGGAACAATAGAATATCATCGGCATAAAGGGCAATACGGTCCTCTCTAGTGCCAATTTTTAAGCCCTGGATCAGTGGATCTTCTCTAATCATGCATGCCAGTGGCTCCAGCGCTATTGCAAATAGTGCCGGTGATAGTGGGCACCCTTGGCGAGTGCCACGTTCTACTTTAAACTTAGAGGAGATAAATTTGTTGACTGATACCCTAGCTGTTGGAGAAATGTATAATAACTTCACCCAGGTTATAAAAACAGGGCCAATACCGGCCCATTGCATCGCTGCCCACAGGAAATCCCATTCGATTGTATCGAATGCCTTCGCGGCATCAAGTGAGGCCACCACTGAGTTATCCTCTTTGTTTTGGGAGAGCTGGAGTTGGCCGTATAATCTCCTCAAATTGGTTGTGGTTGACCTCCCAGGCATGAAGCCTGTTTGGTCCCCATGAATGGCTTCTCCTATAACCCTGTTTAATCTAGTTGATAAGATTTTAGCTAAAATTTTTATATCATTAGTGAGCAGAGAAATGGGCCGGTACGAGTCCATATTTTTAGGGTCCTTAGCCTTCTTTAGTAGAATTATAATTAAGGCTTCCGCCATACTAGCTGGTAATGTATTACTATCGTATAGTGTATTAAATAAGTCTATAAACTTTTGTGAAAAGAATTTACTGTATTTTTTATATAGCTCTTGTGGTATACCATCGATGCCTGGTGCCTTACCTCCGGGGATCGATGATATAGCCATTTCCACCTCGCGGAGGGTCAAAGGGCCGTCCAGCATCTCCCTAGCTTCACTTGAAAGTCTGGTTGTTTTCTTTACCCCGGACAGAAACCCTTCTATGTCCTCGGGGAGCCGGGTTTGCCGAGAGGCGTATAGGTCCTGGTAATGTAGCCTAAATTTCTCTGCTATCTCAGGGGTTTGATACACCACCTCCCCCTCAGGGCTATGAATCTCCACCACTGTGTTCCCAGGCTGGTCCGTTCGTGAGAGGTAGGCTAGAAAACTACCAGGCCTGTCCCCGTTAGCATACGTGTTATGTCCAGCAAAAAGCTCTTTATATGTTGTCTTGTCTACAAGGCATTTCTGCCAAGCTTCCTGGGCTTTACTCCACTCCTTCTTACTTTCAATTGTCCCATCTCTCAGGTATTTCTGCTCTGAAGTTTTACACCTTAATTCTAAATTCTGTTCCTCTTTCTTATATGAGGCTTTTAAGCCTGAGATTTCTTTTATCAAAGTCCCTCTAAGTTGGGCTTTAAATGCCCCCCAGATGTTATCGATCGACCCTGAACCCCTATTTTTATCCATAAACTCCTGCCAGGAAGCTTCTAATTTATCTCCTGGTTCTAGGAGTGTTGTCCAAAAGGCATTAATTTTCCAATAGGTAAACCCCTTAGTTTCCCCTATGTCCACTACTATTTCCAATGGCGAATGATCTGATATTCCGCGAGTCCTGTAGCTTGTTTCCTGAATGCGAGGGAACCAGTTCTCTGATACCAATGCCAGATCAATTCTAGAAAAGGCATCATGGGAGCTGGAAAAGCACGAAAATTCCTGCACACCAGGATGTCGCTCTCGCCATGCATCCCTTAAGCCCATTTCGCTAATTAAAGATGGAAAACACATTCTCTGCGGGCCCAGGGGAGTGTTAGTGCGACTTTTCCTATCAAGTAAGGGATCTAGTGTATTATTAAAATCCCCTAGGATCATAACTGGAATATTAGGGAAAGTTGCCATAAACTCTGCCGCCTTTTTCAATATCTCATATTTGAATGGCGGGGGTATATATACTGATAGCAGCAGAAAAACCAACGTGCCCATTTTACATTTCATAAACACATATCTGCCTGCCGTATATACCTGTACTATATCTTTGGAAAATGGAATGCCTTTGCGGATCAGAATAGAGACCCCCCGGGAAGAAGATGTAAAAGAGGAGTGGTATGCCCAGCCTATACATGCCCCGTACGTTCCATGACAAAAAGGAGTATTTTGCTAATACCATACTATCGGGGGTAGGAAATAGGCCCAGTGTGGCATACCTCTCTTAATAGGGCTATAAAGAACAGTGAAACCCAATGCCATATATCCCATCCCTTCCCCCCACCCTGCATGCCTTGCACCCTTCCTGACATGCCTCGTCCGCTCCCTCCCCCAGCTAGCCGCCCCCCCCGCCCCACCCCCCAAGACCACCCTCCCCTCCTGCCCCGCCCCCCCCCCCTTTCCCCCCCCCCCCATTTTTTCCATTCTTTTCTTTTGGGGACAATCTATGTAATGACCACGAGCTGGGGGACCTCTCCCGCCCCTTTGTATACCGTGTTACCCCCGGTGAACACTAAAGCCTGCAATACCTCAGAAAATAAATAAATAAATACGTAGACATACAGTATACAAATAAAATACCTTACATTATCAGACATTACTGTATAGCAGATAAGCAAGTTCCCATGTGCCACTACCGATTCTGGGTAAACCCCCAGATAGCTTACAGTAGTCAGCGGTTGCCCTAATGTAGGGGCGCAAGCGTATGACCCAGCAAGGCTTCCTAGAGCAGTGATACCTAACCCCACCCTTCTCATAGCTTTAACTGCACTATTATAGTCTCTGGGCAGGACATGCCTGTCCGAAAATGGAAGAAAAAAAAAAACCACAAATGTGTTAACGTTCACCCCCCCTTTACTTCTTTATTCCCCCATCCTTTTCTTTTTTGGGACAATCTATATAATGACCACGAGCTGGGGATCCGCCCCCGCCCCTTTATATACCATACTGTACTTCCCCCGGTGAACATTCCTTTATACCAGACTCATATACCCTGCATAGATCCAGAGGCAGAGAAAAGAAAAAAAAAATATGCAATAGGTAATCTGAATAAATAAATACCATAAATTGTCGGGCGCTAATATTACAGATGGACAAGTTGCATATGCCGCTAGCTGTTCTAAATAAACCTTTAGATGTCTTATCATATACGGCGTTTATCCTGAAGTTGAGCCACAAGCATAAAACTACTCAATACAGAGATACATATTCCCGCTCTACCCGTATCCTTAACAGCAGTATTTTGACAAAAAAAAGAGAGAAAGAGGAAAAAAAAATAAAATAAATGTTTGCAATAGATCGAAGTGATGTTCACTTTTTGTGTCTGCTTTTTGTGCCAGAGCTTTATCAGCTGGTATTTATCTGCCTGCTTGCGGGGAAACTGCCGTCCAGCCAGTTTGCGGCTTCTTTAGGAGTATTAAAAAACTTGGTTGAACCATCGTGTATAACACAAAGTTTTGCTGGAAACAGTATAGAGTACTGCAGATTCAAATCTCTCAGCCGTTTTTTTATAGGGTAGAACTGAGCTCTTTCCCTCTGTACTTCGCCGGCATAGTCCGGAAAAATGGAGACCTTCACGTTGTCCCAGACCGGAGAGCCCTTATCTCTGGCCAATTTCAGTATTAGATCACGGTCTGAGAAATGCAAAAGCTTGATAATGAACGTACGGGGTGGCGCCCCATAAGGGGGGGCTCGCATAGGCAGCCTATGAGCCCTATCAACTTTGAAATTTTTTGAAAAAGTCTCTTGGCCATAGGATTCAATCAACCAGTTCTGTATAAATTTTTCAGGATATTGACCCTCAGCCCTTTTGGGTAGCCCCACAAATCTCAGATTATTTCTGCGGGCGCGCCCCTCCATGTCGACCAGTTTACCATTAATGGCTTTAACTTGGGAAGCCAGATCTTCAACCCTCCCCGCCAGAGGAGTGAGCCCATCCTCTAGGTCTGAGGTTCATTTTTCGACCTACTTTAACTGTTCTTTGATCTGTTGTACTGACTGCTTAATTACGTTCAAATCATCCTGTATTTTCTCAATTTTATTTGTAAGGCGGCCCTCACTAGCAGCTAACGCGTCCAGTACTTTTTGAATTGAGGTGTCGCTATGAGCTATGGACTTCTCACTGTCAAGAGAAGTATCAGGGGGAGAATTTTCCCCTCTAGGGGCGGATGGTGGAGTTGCCGGGGGTCTTGCAAATTTTGCCAGGCGGTTTGCGGCTGTGGCATTTTGAGTTTTCCCCATGTCTTCTGCTGCTTTGCCTTCTCTTACCCCTTTCTTTTAACCCTTCTCCCTACTTCCAATAATTCGCCTTATAGGGAAGGATAGAGAAAAGTGTCTGACCAAAGATAAGCCCAAAAAAAAAAAAAAAGAGGCTTGTAGCATACAGCCAAGTTCTGTGTTAAGTGGGGTGTCAAAAGAGTCTCTCGCAGCAATATACTGACAGTTTACAGGTAGGAGAGTACACAGGCAATCAATACCAAAGGACCTTGTTCATGCAGCCATCACATATAACAATAGGAGGGCTAGCTCTGGCCCGGTACCTCACTCCTTTTGTCGCTGACCGATCTCCAGATAGTCCCAGCTGCTGCTCTGCGTGGTCGGATGACCCCCCGGCATGCTGCCAGCTCTCCACCTCGTATTCGCCGCCGCTGTACTCTCTCCTGTGCCAGGCGAGTTACTAGCAGGTACAGCAGCCGCACACCGCCTCTCACAAGGCGTCCCGCAACCCCCGCAGCCGCTGCCTCATTGTGCGCTGGAGTCCCGCTGTCGGCACCGGCTCCCACACTGCCGTTCCGACAGGCCGTGCTGCGTCTCCTTCCGGCTACCTCCGTCCGACACAAGCACAGATGCCGGATGCCTGGAGCACGCTGATCTCCCAGCTCCTACAGCACCACTTTATGCCAGGCGGCCAGTCCCACCACAGGTATGGCAGATTGTTTAAAGCTCAAGCGGGCTTTTGAATTGTTCACCTGGGGGTTTTATTAATCAGTAGCACCCAGGATGGTGGAGCGGGAGAGGACGCCGAGTTGCGACCTACACCCTGCTCGCCGTGGTCACGCCCCCCCAAATCGGATCATGCCCTCATTTTTTTGATACGCGGCTATGTACTCTTGTTGTTTCACAGAGCCTGTACACCAATCGGGGTAACCAGAAGCCTCCTGTTTATCTCTGAGGTGTGTTTTAATGTAACCTGAAAACAAATCGTCAGATCTCTCATCAAAATGCCGCATCTCATACATTTTACACACTTTGTACCCTTTTTCTATAGCCAGATTTATCTCCACTGTGCACCATGTACTGGTTAGGGCACGGTTTTCTGAGTCATGAATACACAGCTCACACTGTCCAGATTCGGCGCATGTGCGACACAGTGGAAACATTAACTTACCATTCATTTTAACTGGTAAACCCGGAAAGAAAAGACCGCGGGGTGGAATAATTTTTAATTTAACAAAACCGAAATACTTTGTGACATCGTCAAAGTCCTTATAAATGATGCGTGGGTGACGTATAGGATACGTTTTGGTTTTGTTGACAAATGGAGAAATCCCATATTATATACATCCCATTATTCTTTCGGATAAAGATGTATACTCAGAATGATCTATTGTATGGACCAATATGTGTTACAATGCCTTATTTTAGAATTATATAAACATCACTACAACTACCCATATTGAATGGACTGATCGTGTATCCATGTTCTGAGGAAATGTTGTCCTCACTTCATGTCCACCACCCCCTTTCCTCACACCCCTTCCTTGATTATATGACTTGACCCACTAAATAAAACAAAATAAAATAAAATAACAAAAATAAAAAATAAAAAATATAAAAATAAAGATATATAATATGTATCTATACCTAGTTATATGCTAAGAGGTTATTTATCCTCCAAATTTCACTTTGTCACATATGAATATCAATAGTAATACAATATTTTCCTTACTCTCTCTGATACTCCATAGACGCACTGTTGTCATATTATAAACAATACCTGTAACCATAACTACGATATTCCGATCACGTGACCATGGTTTCCATTCCAAGCCACGTGACCGGATCGTGACTCATGTGCCAAACCCCTCGCCCCTCCCTTGGGACATTGCCAATCACACGCACACGAGTGCGTGTTATCCTCACGTGGTATATGACACCCCCACGTCAACGCCTCCAACCGGAAGCATATATCTGTGCATCTCGCACTATCGCGCGATTGTACTTCCTGCCAACCATCTTATGGAACTGCCAACCACACACACATTGGTGCGCAACGCCCCTACGTCAGCGCCCCCGGCTATCACATGACCGGACGCGCTGGATTATATCTCATAGACGCTAAAGTCTATCTAAATGCTGACAAACTTGGGAACATACACACAAGTGTGTTGTTCCCTATCCGAACCATGTTACCAAACATAACCAATATTATTCATGCTCGTTGTATACGAGCTGTGAGAGGACACACTCCACTTCCGCCCTCACTGTTGCCTCACTTCCGCCCTCTCTCTTGTTCTCCACATTCTGACCAATACGGGGACACGATAGTGACTCTGGCCCCACATCCAACCTATCACCATTCACCCTAATACAGCAGCACATGATTACTACCAACCAATAATAAAATAGCTGTGTTTATTCAGCCACAAAATCATGCTATTGTAATAGTTTAATTGTAAATAATTAATTACCAATATATGTTGAATATTTATATGTTTTTTCTGCCTCCTCCACATACCTTTTATTTACGTTTTTATATGGATTGGACCGATTATGTGTTTTTATTGTGTACCATGTGACCATACCCACTTCCTGTTATAGTCTGGTATAAAAACCCCTCAGCCACACTACCCCATCACCTTTGATAAAGCCGCAGAGCCGGCGAAACGCGTCAGGTGTTTTCCATTCATCTTTGAACTGTTCCAGACCAGCCGTGGACCCCGTTGGATTTACCTTACCGTGGACACTCAACACCAAAAAGGACCCCAGCACCATCTTTGGGAGTGCCATTTCCGGGAGTCTCCCCCACTCTGGACGGTGACTCGGCCCTATCAACAACTTGGGCCTTGAGTCCCAGGGAGCACAAGCTACACCCCGGTGTGTCTACAGGTGGACGGTAACCCCCATCCATTATTTATGCATTTGCACAAAATGTTGTCTTCGGCACAATAGGAATGGACAGTTCTGCAATTTGATTTTATCTCCTTCCCCCCAATTTCATCATACCAGCACTTGGTCACTTTATTAATAAATGTCATATTGCTTTTATATTGTACAATCAGTCCAATCCTTTATTTTATTTTTATTTTTACTTCTTATTTATTTTTTGTTTTTCATAATTTTTATTTCTCAAATTCATATTAACATTTAATAATTTACAGCGCTGCTACATTCCAGTTGCTCTTTTTGTCCAGCTCGGGCCTAACTAACCCGACATACCAGCAGCTGCTAGTGTCACAACCCACGTCACAGCGCCACCTACCATCCCCTCCCCCTGTGGAGGCACCTTTTCTTTTTTTTGTTGACAAATGGGTATAGGCTAGTAAAGTCAAAATAGTGAATTTTTTCATCACCCCCTGTCTTGTGATAAAGTTTTATGGCGTTAGACCGACCGCCATAAAGCCCATCACGAGGATCCAAGGGTTCGGGTATTTCCAAACCCTTCAGAAAAGCCTGCAGCTCCTCATCATCCTCCCTCATTTTCTTCCACTCACAACTCCACATCTCCCTAATCTGAAATCCGCACTGTTTAAGGAATTGTATCCTCAACAGCGTCTTGTGACGCAGTTGACCGTAGGTCGTTTTAGTCAGGGTGTTTTCATCATCGGCTTTGTAACATGTGCTGCAGCCGTGATAAAAACAACCTTGGAATTCAAATGCTGTTGGCACGCCGTTAATCACAGCATAACCATCCAGACTGTATCTGCCGACTTTCTTCTCACCCCCTTGTAAAGCATGTCTTATACTTACACCTTCTTTGTGTTCTATGTACATTAGCCACTGTATGGCCGGTGTTGAGTAACGCTTCTGGGTCTTGTGATAATTATCACCCGGTACAAGGGCCAATGTGTTTTCCTGTAAATATTTACAACGATACATAGCCATGCAAACTGACGCTAAAGTCGTCAGTTGGAATGGATCAACGTGACGTTTAACGGCTACATCTTTTTTCTCTGCCGCTATTACAAATTCCTGTTCTGTCATTGCTATAACACCTGATCTGAAAGCAGCGCAACCTTTTTGCAATATTCTCACATCCTCTTCACAATATCGTATTAATTATTTTTGAAAATTAAACGACTTGTGCTTGTTTTTTTCGTACCACTCTGTAAATTCAGTTTTTTTCATCGGCCATCATGTGATCTGGACCAAAATAATCTATTGAGGGCATATCCCCTATGTAATTTTGGTTATCGGCTGTGTTAAAAAAATGCGGGAAATGCCCTTTAACACCGTCAAAACCCATGGCCTTTGGAATTCTGCTCAATTTCATGGGGAGAAAATTGAGAGAGTCTATAAACCTCATCTTGAGATCTTTTAGAGTGATACACATTATATTGCCACCTTTAGATAAGAGACTAATACAACATTTTTCTTTTATGATATGTCTTTATATAAAATACGCATCATAGCGCCCGGCATTATGTGCTATGAATGTGTAATGCGCAAATTTTGGTTTCACAAATGTCTTTACAAATCATCGATACAACCAATACCCTTAAACTCCCAGGATTTCTCACCCATTAATGTTAGAGCATAACAGTAGTACATTCAAAAATCATAAAAGATGTATTTGGTTGTGGGTTCTTCTGCTTTGATGGGTTGTATATAATACAAATGATCCACAAACCCATCAACATATGCCTTGCAAATGGAACACTTTAGCCCCTGACACTCATGAGCCCTGCGGCAGTAGAGACAACACCTGTCGCAATAAACATGTTCAAGACAGGAAATTTTGTGATTTAAAGCTAAGGTTTTGTGCTCCTCTAAACATTCGTTTGATCTGCAAAATATCCTACATACCGAACACCTTAATGCGGAAACCCCATCATCAATGCACGCTTGTCTGTGACAGGCCTTACAAAAGAAAATACAATTGTGGCTGTTCTTACGCTATTACAGAACTTACAAAAGTGCCTCGCCCGTAGAAAAGCTGCAATATTGATCACACCATAAAAGTGCGAATCGTGATATAATACATACAGGGTATTATGATTGTAATGATTATCTAAAGAAAAATAGTGCCACGCCCCATTATTATGGTATAATATTCTAATTGATGATTTGAAGTGTTTTTCAAAAAAATCAACATCACTAAAGCTGACGGGTTTATCGATCGGTAGGTTCAAATCTTTATGGACCTGAAGAGCCCGATTGTGTATTTCAGCGTCTGTGGCGTTACCTTTATCCAGAAGTTTACAGATAGATGCCGCAAAGCACAAATAATTGTGCATATTGTTGAAATCATACAGGTGTCTTCTGCGCCTTTCTATGATTAAACTGTATGGAATGCGCCTAAGACCGCGACCAGTTAGGGCGCCGCCTGATCTATTTCTAAAAACAGTGATCACAAACCTTAAGCCTGTAGCTAATAAGAATTCAGCGTTACTTTAAAGTGTGTTTGTAATTTGATTCAAGAAACTGACCGCATCTAATGTTTCTTGCGGCTTTTGGTGTGAGTAGATGGCGTTGTGTAACCCACCACCCTCCAATCTTAACTGTACACGATCATTAGGGTCAACATCAACCATGAATGCATCAAGCATGTCCTGAATCGCGCTGTGAATGGCTTGAACACCCTCCGCAAATGATGTAACTCTTTCCAAATTAACAAATTGAAAATGATTATGATACTCAATGGCCCTGAAATTAGGGTGGTGTCGCTCATACCTGTTAACAGCTTCTAAGTACACATGTCGCCGGCCATAGACATTATCGGGCGATGCACCCCAGTCTACGCCGTTATGCAAGGGTGATGCGGCGGGTTCAACATTTTCAGGCTGCGCTGCGTCAACCGATAATGACTGGACAGGTGATATGTCAAGCTGCGCACTCAGGGGGCGGGGTAGCCCGCACACCCCGTGTTGTTTACGCTTTTGCAACCTGAATATACATTTTAATGCCTGTTTTAATTTTGTCCGTCGAAATAAGTGTGAGATTTTGCACAGTCCATATGCTTTAATTCTTGGGTGTTTTTTACACACATGTAAAACACGTTTCAATCCATACCCCACCATGTCACGGATCAGTTTCAATTATGTCTGCAAAATGGTATATATTTGCTTTAATAAAGTCCCTACTCTTCACTATCTCTTCTATGTGATTAGACATAACATTCATATACAATACTACAAGATCTTTAATGATTTCTGATTTCCATTTCGGGCCATAAATATCATCTTTTATACGATTTAATAGGATATTTACATTTTTCCTCATATGGCCTATATGTTTCCGCATCCTCCCTATAACTGCATAATATTGCATTTCAGCATCTTTCCCTAATTGCTCTGGATTTTGCCCCCCGTCAATTATGTCGGGGGATACTACGGACGGCGGGGCATTCACATCGTCCGATGTGGATGCCCCGCCGCCCGTGGTAAAAATCCTGGGTATTGTTAACGCACAATCATCCTCTGTCGTACTAACCGGAATTCCTGCTACAGCTGATACCGCTTCATCATCAGAATTCTGCAGGGGGTGTGAGGACGATGCTACTCTGGGGGTTGTAAAAAACTCTTGACCATTTAGATCCTCATCATTATTTGATAATGTAACATCAGCAGATGTGTTACCAACCACACATTGGCCCTTATTCTGATCGGATCGGTACGGCCCGCGTGCGGCCGTACCGCCGATGTTTTTACTCTGCACATGCGCAGAGGTGAATCTGCGCATGTGCAGCCCCCTTCGCCGCAGACGGATTTCGTCCGCCGCAAAGGGGGCGTATAGGGGCGTGAGAGGCATCATGCCCTCATTTCCCTATGTGTACGCCCCGCGTTTCATGGGCGTTCCCATGCAAACGCGGGGCGTACGCATGGTAATGAGGCCATGACGCAACTCATGGGGGCGGAAAGCTGACGTCGCCGGATGTCAGCTTTCAGCCCCCATACAAGCTACCACACGGACGATTGTCCGTGTGGTCTCAGCTTGCGGGAGCTGCCGCGGCGTGCGGACCTGCCTTCGATGGTCGACGACCATCGAATGCAGGGGGCAGCTCCCACCATGGTGGAGGCGTAGCCTCCACCATTTTTATGCGGTTCGCCAGCCGTCCGTGTACGGACGGCCGTGGCGAACCGTAGGGTGGGCGGGGATTCGTCTGGTGCGGTCGGAGCCGCATATGCGGCTCGACCGCACCAACCAGAATAAGGGCCATAGTATTTCAGCTGTAGGACACACCTGTGTATCCGAAATTACAATTACATCATCATCCAGCAGCGTTGTAAACCTCTTTCTTGATAATCGTGGTGTTTTACGACTCTTCACGACTCTTGTATTATCAGGTATGTCATTGCCGGTTGATGTAGCTGATGCTGCATTGGTAAATACATGTGGGTAACCCGCATTACTCACAGTTGACACATTTTGTAACGCAAGCCTTTTCCGTTGCGGCGCCTCGTTATCCAAATACTCCAGTTTCCTTTTAAGCTCAGTTAACATGGTCTTATTTTCTTTGGTGTCAATTCTTTTTCGGGGTACTCTGCGCTTATTTGGCTTGAAATCATCACGCTCCGCTGCCATAATCACGGCCCTAGGTACAACCTCTTGGCGCTTGTGATTGATCAACGGATTAGAGATTTGCTGGCCCCCCTTTTCAGTGTCGGTTGTTCGTCTCAGCGTTTTCCCACTTGTGCTAGGCCTGTGCATTTGATGTGATGTGGCGTTGATCCCTGATGTTATTTTTCCATATTGTTGCGTATCAATTGTAATAAAAATATCAGCATTTAATTACACATTCACGGACACAAAGTTTAAGACCAGTACTTTATAACATCCTCAGTCTAGCTTATCAGCTTATAAGAAACTGTAAATAAATAAACATAACATCACCTTTATATTCAAAGGTGCAGGCCCTTCTGCCACTTGTTGTCGGGGCGCTGCATCCGGTTGCACCAGCATCATTAATGCTGCCTCCTGGTATCGTTGGATCATATCTTTGCGATATCGGGTCCACTGCAATTACACATTCACAGACGTGTGAAAAACAGCATTTAAGTTATGATAATAACACTATTCATTAATTTGTGGTGAGATGCTGAATTTAAGACAAAACACATTATAAAAACAACCCCCCATTCACAATATTCACCTTGTATAGCCAGGTTCTGAAATAATGGATTATAGCGATTCGCTGGTAAATTCCAGAGTTCAGTTATTATATGATCCGCGTCGGCTTTGGACATGATCGGCGACACTTAACAGAGAAAAAATTAATTAATATTACATGCAGAAAAATAAATAAATACATAAAAATAAAAAAATTGTATAACATATCTATATACATACACGGTAGTTTTGGAAAATATAGACACAACCATATATTTTTAACATATAATACATTTTGGCAGATTACATGTTTTCGATGAAACACCTACATTTTTGCGATTCGGGTGATCCAGCGTATGCCGGGTAGGGGTTTTGGAATGTAGTCATATCTGCCCCAACTGTGAACTCTGAACCAAATGGCCCAACGTCAGACGCATTGTTTGTGACATCTGAAGCTGTTTAATTATGAGAAATAACAATTTTAATAAAATATTTAACCTTTATAATTAAACACTCCTATGCGCGTAACATTTATACAACCGCCAATAGGTCTCGATAGGTCTCATTCTGATTAACGACTAACAACACAAACATGACTTTGACAGGAACTTACTAATGATTGGCTGATAACTCGGGATGTCTTCAGACCCTGATACATTCATGTCATTCAAGTTCATGGGCTGATATTCCTTTCGCTATAGAATGAGAAATAAAAAAAAAAAAAATATATATATATATATATATATATATGTTATAATGCATCTAGACCAGGGGTTCCCAATCTTTTTTGAATCACGGCACCCTAGAGTATCAGAATTTTTTTACGGCACCCCTAGGCCAAAAAAAAAGAATTAGATTGGGTTTATATGCGATTCCTAGGGTCAGTTATGTGGTAAAGGGCAGGATTTGTTTCTGTTTGTACACATTTTATGATTGGCAGGCACCAGCACTGGTTTTGCTCATTAATAACTAACCATTAATAATTTGAGTTGGTCCTGGACCACCAACCCAGGGCACCCCTGCATGTGTCCCGAGGCACCCCAGGGAGCCACGGCACACAGTTTGGGAACCACTGATCTAGACTAAAGTACGTTTTTACAGCTAATTTAACAAATATGCAGTTTTAACATTGATTCAAATAAAATATACAAACCTGCATGGTGCTTTTTGTTAAGTTGATAGATCGGGGGCTATTACCACTTCTGTAGAAATGTATTTCCAAAACAAACTGCTAGATGGTGCTGTTGACAACCAAACACAGCATTAAACACATTTTTTCAAACAAACATATTCACTGTAACTAAAATGATAATAATAATAAAATTGGTAAAATGACTGTAATAATGGAACTACTTATATTGTATATGATATTGTTATAAATAAATCAAACACTTTTAAATCCGCTAATATTTAAAAAACATAATAAAACACATGCCTTAAATAAAACTTTTTTTGGCCGCTAATAATATTTAAAAGTATATTAAAACACATGGCTGTGCAACTTTGCATTAAATCCGCTAATATTTCAAAACATAATAAAACACATGGCTGTGCAACTTTGCATTAAATCCGCTAATATTTCGGTACTCTTTACCTAGAACGGCGCCCGCGATCAGAATCGCGGGCGTCGGGGGTAAAAAATCGCGGGCATCGCGGGTAAATCGCGGGTACATCAAAATCGGGTACCCGCGATTACCGCGATTTTCCCATAGGGAACAATGTTAAAAAGCCTGATTGACCGCGATTTCACTGTAAAATGCCTCAATGCCCGCAATTTTCCCATAGGAATCAATGTTAAATGGGCTACAGAGCCCAAATAGGCCCAATTAACCCTTAAATGTCCCCCCAATTTTTGTACGCCACCCCACGATCCACGCCAACCCGAAGCGTGGCGAGCGCAGCGAGCCCGCGAGGGGCGGCGGTACGCGTCCTCCGACCTTTTCATGCCCTACTATCCACGTCGGCGTGGAGTTGAGAATAGAATAGTTTGGCGAGCGCAGCGAGCCACCGAGCCCGAAGCGTGGCGAGCGCAGCGAGCCCCGCGAGGGGACGCGGATACCTTCACAGGTAAACGCGTCCCTTCGTGGGCTTCACAGGTGTCCGCGTCGCCACGGACACCTGTGAAGTCCGCGAGGGGACGCGTATAACTGTGAAGGTATCCGCGTCCCCTCGCGGGGCTCGCTGCGCTCGCCACGCTTCGGGCTCGGTGGCTCGCTGCGCTCGCCACACTATTCTATTCTCAACTCCACGCCGACGTGGATAGTAGGGCATGAAAAGGTCGGAGGACGCGTACCGCCGCCCCTCGCGGGCTCGCTGCGCTCGCCACGCTTCGGGTTGGCGTGGATCGTGGGGTGGCGTAAAAAAATTGGGGTGACATTTAAGGGTTAATTGAGCCTATTTGGGCTCTGTAGCCCATTTAACATTGATTCCTATGGTAAAATCGCGGGCATTGAGGCATTGAATGCAAAATCGCGATCAATCTGACTTTTTAACATTGTTCCCTATGGGAAAATCGCGGTGATCGCGGGCATCGCGTCGCGGCCGTTTATGTGCTGCCCGCGATGTCGCGATCACCGCGATGGGCGCCGTTCTAGGTAAAGAGTACCAATATTTCAAAACATAATAAAACACATGCCTTAAATTAAACATTTTGGCCGCTAATAATATTTAAAAACATAATAAACATAAGCCTTATATAAATAAAAAACATTTTTAAACCCCGCTAATAATATTTAAAAGTATATTTAAACACATGACTGTGCAACTTTGCAACATCATAATTTGTGTAGACACACTTTTTATTACAACCGAAAACTATGCACTATAATGCAGTAACTAAAATGATAATAATAATAAGTAAATAAAAAATTAATAAAATGACTAATAATGGTGCTACTTATAGTGTATATGATATTGTTATAAATAAATCAAACATTTTTAAATCCGCTAATAATATTTAAAAGTATATTAAAACACATGATTGTGCAATTTTGCAACAGCCATATTGTGTAGACACCACCACTATACCCAACTTTTATTATAGTAACAGTATATGATAGGCTGGCCTACATTCAACAATATAAGACACAGCTAGAAAAAATAAAATCAACTAAAAAAAACCAAAATATACTATTTTTAAATTGCAAAGAAAAACTCACGTCTGTAGTTTTGTTGGACTTTCAGTGCGGGGATTTCAGTTCTCAGTGTTTCTGCTTGGCTGTGATGATATCTGTCAGCTGAATCTCATTTTTATAGCCCATGCACAGGGGCGGATTGGCCCGCCGGGAAACCGGGCTATTTCCCGGTGGGCCGGCCCAAAACTAATTAAAAACTGGCCGGCCGGTGCTCCCCCCTGGGCTGGCTGGGCCGCGTGTAGCGGCCGCAGCACTTTGCCCATAACCAAAATGGCCGCGGGAGGGCTGCTGCGCATATGCGGCCACAAGCAGCTCCTCCCGCGGTGCTTTGCTGTAGTGACTAGTGAGTGGCCTCCAGCTCCTATTAAAACAGGATATCAGCGGCTGTTTCCCCTTCTCCTCCCCGGGCCTATCTGTGATTTTGTGGCCGTGCAGTTACCTCCTCCTTCTAGGCTCCATCCCCAGGTCTGTCCGGCTCCACCCCCCTTTTCAATTTGTGCGCGCAGCTACTACTGACTCTGCGCTGCCCCATCTGCCTCGCAGCTCCTTGATTCATCCTGCGTAGTGCGATGTCATCTGGGTCTTTGCAGCTGTTCACCTGCTGCGTCCTGACCCCTGCTGCTAGTACCTGATCCATCATCCACGGGATGTTAGTACCCCTCTTTAGCCCAATAGTTATGTTAATTGTTATAGTGCATGAGCTCTGCAGCTGCTACTGGAGAGTGACAGGGACCATACAGCCACTAACTAGAGAGCATTGACAGCAGTGAGGTGCCTGGCGTCCCGCACCTCTAAATGTCGGCAACGCTGCAGCGCTGCCCATACAATAGAGTTGGAACACTGGATGAACATTCCTGAAGCAGAAAAGAGCAGAAGACTGAGGAGCTGACAAGTGCACAGCAGCTTAAGGTGAGTTATGGCTTGCAGGTGTCTATACCAAATGGTGAAGTGGGGGAGGGCGTGTCTGTAGTGAACTAGGAGGATATTGACAATGATATACAAGGAGATTTATTAACCAGTCAGTAATGTAGTGGTGGGTATAGAGGGGTCAGTAGGGTAGTGGTGCGTATGGAGGGATCAGCAGTGTAGGGTATAAAGGGGTCAGTAGTGTAGTGTAGGGTATAGAGGGGTCAGTAGTATAATGGCGGGTATAGAGGGGTCAGTGATGCAGTGTAGGGTATAAAGGGGTCACTAATGTAGTGTAGGGTATAGAGGGGTCAGTAGTTTAGTGGCGGGTATAGAGAGGTCAGTGATGTAGTGTAGGGTATAGAGGGGTCAGTGATGCAGTGTAGGGTATAGAGGGGTCAGTGATGTAGTGGCGGGTATAGAGGGGTCAGTGATGTAATGGCGGGTATAGAGAGGTCAGTGATGTAGTGTAGGGTATAGAGGGGTCAGTGATGCAGTGTAGGGTATAGAGGGGTCAGTGATGCAGTGTAGGGTATAGAGGGGTCAGTGATGCAGTGTAGGGTATAGAGGGGTCAGTGATGCAGTGTAGGGTATAGAGGGGTCAGTGATGCAGTGTAGGGTATAGAGGGGTCAGTGATGTAATGGCGGGTATAGAGAGGTCAGTGATGCAGTGTAGGGTATAGAGGGGTCAGTGATGCAGTGTAGGGTATAGAGGGGTCAGTGATGTAGTGTAGGGTATAGAGGGGTCAGTGATGTAGTGTAGGGTATAGAGGGGTCAGTGATGTAGTGTAGGGTATAGAGGGGTCAGTAGTATAGTGGCGGGTATAGAGGGATCAGTGATGTAATGGCGGGTATAGAGAGGTCGGTGATGTAGTGTAGGGTATAGAGGGGTCAGTGATGTAGTGTAGGGTATAGAGGGGTCAGTGATGTAGTGTAGGGTATAGAGGGGTCAGTGATGTAGCCTAGGGTATAGAGGGGTCAGTGATGCAGTTTAGGGTATAGAGGGGTCAGTGATGCAGTGTAGGGTATAGAGGGGTAAGTGATGTAGTCTAGGGTATAGAGGGGTCAGTGATGTAGTGGTGGGTATAGAGGGGTCATGGTGTAGGGTATAGAGGGGTCAGCAGTGTAGGGTATAGAGGGGTCAGTAATTTAGTGGGTATAGAGGGGTCAGTAGTGTAGGGTATAGAAGAGTCACTAGTGTAGTGGTGGGTATAGAGGGGTCAGCAGTGTAGTGTAGGGTATTAAGGGGTCACTAGTGTAGTGGTGGGTATAGAGGGGTCAGCAGTGTAGTGTAGGGTATTAAGGGGTCACTAGTGTAGTGGTGGATATAGAGGGGTCAGTAGTGTAGTGGGGTCAGTAATGTAGTAGCAGGTATAGAGGGGTCAGTAGTGTAGTGAAGGGTATAGAGGGGTCAGTAGTGTAGGGTGTAGAGACCATCCACCATGCCCATTCCCCCCAGAAAACAGCAAGTACAGGGGCAACGCCTAGTGGCGTTCAGTGCCACACTCAGAATTCAAAAAGTTTTATTAAAATTAGGAACAATTTGGCAAAAGCAGGATATTAAAATTCTCTTAAACAAGTGTGTGTATAGGATATATAAACAGTGTAGTAAACATTACTAGCATCTTGTATTTGTAGTACTTTACCACTATTAGTAGATTTTTCCCAAGAAAGCCTCATGCTATGTCATTTCTGCATGCAGTGGACAATATTTTCTGTCTGTGCATTCTCATGCGTCCCAATTGTTCCACCGGTAGACACAGAACAAATTTGGATGCAGAGACAGGCAATTTTAGTGGGCGCTCCTGAGAGGTAACAGGGGGTGGCTAGGCTAGACACATGCATGCATGTGGTAGCCAGCGACTATATCTCTTGCTGCAGTTGCACCCATGTTCAGATGGACTCCTCCATGTGGTTGGAGCAATGTTCGATGGTACAACTGAAGGTGTGTTTTTATGGACAGTGTCAAATTACCACCACGACTATTGTGTGTCTCGGTAGGAAGACCATTTGCATTAGCATAAAGATGTAGTTGCACTGTGATAAATAGTGCACCTTTGAATCAGGCCCAGAATAGTCAGATTGCCCCCAGATGGGAGTGTTTCAGAGACTCACAGACACTTGTATTCAACTCCCTCCCCTTCACTGGCCGTTTCCACCTCGCTGTTTCCATACGGTGAGTGTGGCCATCAAAACAGCGGGGCTCCCCACAAAATGCAGCAGACCCGCTCCATTTGCAGCAAACCTTTCCGTTTAAGGGGATCACTTGCCATCCTTTGAAGGCGAGGATTCTGGCCAAACATTGAATACGGCGAGGGGGGTTGGACAGTGAGGATGGCTTTTCCTCACTGAAATAAGCCATCCTCGCTGTAGAAAACCCCATCAGGGTGGCATTGAATACCGCCCTGTATTTTCCAAATTTGTTCATGTTTTTCTCATGGGTACAGCATTCCCTGTAAGACCACACCCCTTGTTATGAGGTCATACTCCGTCCATCACCATACTCCACCCCCATAAGGACTGCTTCCAAAATTTTCCCGGGCTGGTTTTCCTGCCCAATCCGCCCCTGCCCATGCACTGTGTCATTTAAGACACCACACCCCCGTCTGTGATGGCTGTGCCTCATTTAAATATAAGTGGGTTGAGTTTCATAAGTTCTAGATTTCTAACATTTATATATATATATATATATACATATATATTGTTTTATTTATCTGTAATTATATTTAATATCCCTATCTAATATTACTAGATATACATTTTCTCTCTAGATAAATATATTTAAATACCCTATCTATTATTAATATATGTGTGTGTTTGTGTGTGTATGTGTGTGTGTGTTTTATTTCTCTGTAATTATATTTAATATCCCTATCTAATATTACTAGATATACATTTTCTCTCTAGATAATTATATTTAAATACCCTATCTATTATTAATATATGTTTGTGTTTGTGTGTGTATGCGTGTGTGTTTTATTTCTCTTAACAGATCAACATATAAATTCTATATGATTGTATAGTGTGTGTGTGTTTTATTTCTCTGTAATTATATTTAATATCCCTATCTAATATTACTAGATATACATTTTCTCTCTAGATAAATATATTGAAATACCCTATCTATTATTAATATATGTGTGTGTGTTTGTGTGTGTGTATATGTGTGTGTGTGTTTTATTTCTCTGTAATTATATTTAATATCCCTATCTAATATTACTAGATATACATTTTCTCTCTAGATAATTATATTTAAATACCCTATCTATTATTAATATATGTGTGTGTGTATATGTGTGTGTGTGTGTGTGTGTGTTTTATTTCTCTGTAATTATATTTAATATCCCTATCTAATATTACTAGATATACAATTTCTCTCTAGATAAATATATTTAAATACCCTATCTATTATTAATATATGTGTGTGTTTGTGTGTGTATATGTGTGTGTTTTATTTCTCTGTAATTATATTTAATATCCCTATCTAATATTACTAGATATACAATTTCTCTCTAGATAAATATATTTAAATACCCTATCTATTATTAATATATGTGTGTGTTTGTGTGTGTATATGTGTGTGTGTTTTATTTCTCTTAACAGATCAACATATAAATTCTATATGATTGTATAATGCTTATATATATATATATATATATGTATGTGTGTGTGTGTTTTATTTCTCTGTAATTATATTTAATATCCCTATCTAGTATTACTAGATATACATTTTCTCTCTAGATAAATATATTTAAATACCCTATCTATTATTAATGTATGTGTGTGTGTGTTTGTGTGTGTGTATATGTGTGTGTGTGTGTGTTTTATTTCTCTTAACAGATCAACATATAAATGCTATATGATTATATTATTTCTAGATATTTATGATTAAATACCCCTATGCAATATCACTACATGTGTATTTTCTCATATGTATCATATGTCCCCCTGGACTGAATCAATACAATAGACCTTTTGAAACTTAGTTTTTCCCAGTAAATCATGTGAATTTTAAATTACTACCTGTCTCTAGCCCCCGGATCAATACAATAGACCTTTTGAAACTTATTTTTTCCCAGTAAATCATGTGAATTTTAAATAACTACCTGTCTCTAGCCCCCGGATCAATACAATAGACCTTTTGAAACTTATTTTTTTCCCCAGTAAATCATGTGAATTTTGAATTACTACCTGTCTCTAGCCCCCAAATCAATACAATAGACCTTTTGAAACTTATTTTTTCTCAGTAAATCATGCGTATTTAATTAACGAACACCTGTCACCCTGGGCCGAATCAGTAATCACACCATTCTGTGGTTAAATTTCATGCAATACTGATAATTTTATCAGCTGAGTTTTATTTAACATGCTGAATCTCGCTGTATGAGTTACAGATGTAAATCATTATATTTTTGATACTGTTTAATAACACCACTCTGTGGCTAATTTCATGCAATACTGTTAATTTTATCAGCTGTGTTGCATTTGACATGATGAATATCCCCTGTATGAGTTACAGCTGTTAAATCATTATATTTTTGACACTGTTTAATACACATTTATATTAAAGTGATACAGCTTGACTATCAAACCTGTATAAACGTGGGCGTGACTGGAGGGGGCGTGAGGGGGCGTCAGCTGTCAAATTTGATAAAAAAGTGTGCCTTATCTACTGCTCACACTGGGCAAATTCTTCTCCAGGTCCTCGGTCTCAACCAGCGTGGAATTCCTTTCAAGACGCGTTTCGCCTCGCTCAGGCGGCTTTATCAATTGGGAATAGGGAATTCCATTTGGTGGGCTGATCTTATACCTGTCTGTATGGGTTGGCATTTAGGTTGGCATGCACATGAGAGGGAGAGAGAGGAGAGGAACAGAAAGTCAATATTTATTTTTTATTTTTTATATTTGTAATTTTTTATTATTTTATTTTTTATTTCTTAATTTTTAGTTTTTTAGTTTTTTAATTATTTGTTATCTTATGTATTTGTAGATGTATCAAGGTTTTATATTGATACCCTAGCTCAAAAGAAATCCGTGAGGGACATGTAGCACCGAAGTCTCAGAGGTTGTTCAGCCTAAAAATTACCTACATGGGTAATTTAGGTATACTATAATTATGATTATTTTTATTTTATTTTTATTTTTAGGTGAGGAGATTATAGCAGCCATTTGCACACAGCACCTATACACTTGTCCCTAGCGCTCAAAGCCTGTTGTCCTTATTTTTGCCAATTTTCTACCAATTCTTTGAGCTGCTGGGACATAGTGTTTGGTGCCAATATGAACCTAACAAGCTACACTGACAGACTACAGAGGAGGTTGGATCTTCTGCGTAGTTACGAAAGCAGAAAAGACCAACCCATAGAATTGCCCCACGACGAGTTTTTGGAAAACCCAGGCCACCTAGAGGAGCTACTTAAAGCTGAATGTAGACACTGGTGGGATAAGACCACCCTAATTAAATATATTGAAAATAATAAAATCCCTCGTGGCCTGAGGATATCAAAGACTCTGTCTTTCCATGATGATGCAGACCTATTGAGCAAATGGGAGAGCATCCTAGACAAATGTTCTTTTGCATTGATGCAGCTACTTGTCGATTACAGAGAAAGCAAACTTAAAGGGATAGATAAGGAGATTAAGGATACACAAGATTTACTATCTAAGTTTAAGGATGAACCCTACTATAAGGAGAAGGAACTGAATGTAAACAGGATGTTGGAGGCATATGAGAGAGAGATAGTGGAGAGAAAAAAAAATAAGTTTAAGAGGGATCTACACGATTATAGTTCCAACCAAGTAAGGAACTACAATAAAACACATCTAAAAGAGGGGCCCAATAATCAGTCGCAGAGTCGCATGAGGCCATACAAACCACGTGATCATTCATCCAATAGAGCAGGTGGAAAACAGATACCGAATGAAGTACCACAATTTAATTCAGACTTACCAGCAGAAAAGAGAAAGGGTCGACACCATGAGCAGGCCACCATGCCTTCTCCAAGGTGGAGACAAGTACCCTATAAGAAAAATAGGAACAACTACACCTACAATAATCGGGAGGATTATTACCATCAGAGGTCTTTTTTAGGGAGAAGAAGGGGGGATCTCATCACCCCCGAGATGCCAGAGAGTCACTACCATCATCACAACCGCTACCAAGTACTAGCCAGAACCCCAAAAAGAGCAAGGGATACAGCTCTAGAGGCAGGCAAGGAGGAAAGAGGAAACAAAAATCAAAGATTCCAATAGCACCCATAGGCATTTTCAATTTATCATCGAGAAAACTCACTTCCACAGAGGAGGCCATACTCTCCAGGGGCATGAAATTCGCTCCCACTTACACACCAAATTTTTTCAAGCTCTTTATTGAACTCAATAGGTTCATTAGAGCGCCTCCAATAAAAAATAAAATAATAAAAAATTACAAATATAAAAACTAAAAAATAAATATTGACTTTCCGTTCCTCTCCTCTCTCTCCCTCTCATGTGCATGCCAACCCAAATGCTGATTTGCTGTCAGGATTTGCTTTCAATGAATCGTTTTGCCAAACTCCTGTCAGCCGCTCTTAATAAGATCATTAGGTACTTGTTTCCTAGCACGGCCACAATCACGGGCATCGCCATTGAAATGCGATTTGCCATTGAAATGCATTGAAAAGGTGAAAATCGCGTCGGTCGCATCGCATGCGGCCAAAAAAAGCATGCGATGGTACCGATGCGATGCCCGCGATTTTCCATAGGGAACAATGTAAAATGCCTCAATTGACCCAATTAAACATAGGGAACAATGTTAAATGGGCCAGAGACCCCCCAAAAAAAACCTAAAGTGTGAAATGGCCCCCCCAAAAATTGTTAACGCCACCCCACGATCAACGTGAACCCGAAGCATGGCGAGCGCAGCGAGCCCGCGAGGGGCGGCAGCACGTGTCCTCCGACCTTTTCATACCCCCACTATCCACGTCGGCGTGGAGTTGATAACAGAAAGTGTGGCGAGCCACCGAATCGTGGCGAGAGCGCAGCGAGCCCCGCGAGGGTACGCGGATACCTTCACACGTATCCGCGTCCCCTCGCGGGCTTTCCCAGTATCCGCGATACTGGGAAAGCCCGCGAGGGGACGCGGATACGTGTGAAGGTATCCGCGTACCCTCGCGGGGCTCGCTGCGCTCTCGCCACGCTTCGGTGGCTCGCCACACTTTCTATTCTCAACTCCACGCCGACGTGGATAGTGGGGGTATGAAAAGGTCGGAGGACGCGTACCGCCGCCCCTCGCGGGCTCGCTGCGCTCGCCACGCTTTGGGTTCACGTTGATCGTGGGGTGGCGTTAACAATTTTTGGGGGTGCCATTTCACACTTCAGGGGTGTTTTTTGGGGTCTCTGGCCCATTTAACATTGTTCCCTATGTTTATTTGGGTAAATTGAGGCATTTTACATTGTTCCCTATGGAAAATCGCGGGCATCGCGTCGGTCCCATCGCATGCGATTTTTTTGCACGCATGCGATGCTACCGACGCGATTTTTTTACCTGCGTTGCCCGAGATCCAAATCGGTGTGGCCGTGCTAGGAAACAAGTACCGAACATTATTTGAACAAAAAGTCACCATGTAACAATAATCAATCTTAAATCATGTACCCTCGCAAAAATGTTTGAATTTATATAAGGCGATGCACATGTATGGTACAATAGCTTCCCTTAATAGATCATATATGAAACATTGTCCATCAAGAAAGTGAATGTAGATTATAGCTCATACTAAGTTTATTAATATCACCACGAATATGGTTTAATCTTGACCTCAGATCTTTATACTTACTCTAAGGAAACATGAGACAGTCGCACTGGATATTTTTAATTTAATTTAATTAAATTAATCTATTTGCCTCCATTTTTCTTCTACCTTTTCCCCTTTTTTCCTTCCTGTTTGTCGTGTCTCCCCTCCCCTCCTTATGCCACAGTACCCCATTTTCCACACATCTATTCCCAAATCCTTCTACTATGAACCAACTTTATCTCTCACCTATACAAACAGAATAGCTGCTATCCCTTTTAATGTAATTAAACTGTGCTCTAAATCATTTGGGCACGCATCTAAGTGTTATATTAAATGCCAAGAGTATATTTAAACACCACGAACTGAGGAACAATATGATTCAATCTTTATTTGGTATATACAAACTCCAATGGTCTGTCAGTGTAGCAATAGAAATGCCATTTTTTTATGCCGGTTCTGGATTTACATATTGTCTGGAAGCATGCCGCTTGCTTCTAGTATAATTTTTATTATTATATCTTATTATATTTATGTATATGTCATTGTTACTTTGTTGTTCATATTGTGCATGGAGCTGTTGTTTTAAATTTAAATAAATAAAACAAAGACTTTTGTCAGTTCAAATACTGCACATGCAAACAAGCCCTGCAATCACAAAGACTTTAATGATTGGTCCATGAAGGAAGCACACACCTGTGTGCAACATACAGACAGGTATAAGATCAGCCAACCAAATGGAATTCCCTATTCCCAATTGATAAAGCCGCCTGAGCGTGGCGAAACGCGTGGTGAAACGCGTCTTGAAAGGAGTTCCACGCTGGTTGAGACCGAGGACCTGGAGAAGAATTTGCCCAGTGTGAGCTCCAATACCCTCCTACACACCAGTCCCCGCTAGTGCTCACCAGCTAAGACACAGAGTGTTGCCTTGGACGATCCACAGCCCACTTGTCATCCCGGCAGCACACAGCAGGAGCGTGCATGCACCAACACAGAGAGGACGCTCCCGCCCGCCACAGTGTTCAGCGGCTCACACACGGCTCGCTGGCCGGTGTAGCTGCTTCCCACAACCAAACACTATAGGCGTGTGGCGGTAGAGCGCACCCACACACCCCAATTGGGACCTGCTGAGAGCCTTGCGAATAAGATCTGGGAGACACACTACCATCGCGGTCCACATCGCCCAAAGGTAACGACAAAGTGCCTATTTCAAATCAAGCTCCATGATCAAGGAGCTTAAGGAACTTACTTGCTGAATACGGTTTCACGTTTGGGAGGACTCACAACCCCCCCCCCCCCCTAATTGTTGTCCCCCAACACAGTGCTGGGAATTCCACCCCCTTCATTCAGGACAATAACATCTGTTCAATGTGCGCATATCTGAGCATTCAACCAGGACATGGTAACTATATGTTACTTTAAACAGTATTGTGTTGATACATATATTTTAAATTGTTTATTGCATGCAATGAAATTATCCTGTATGTTATTTATTTTTATTAATTAAATTGAAAGTTTTTTTGTGTGCACAAGGCGCCTACTGGTATCCAACTGGGATGAACTTACATTTGTAAAGAGAGCTCCTCCCCCTCCCACGGCATAACAACACGTAAAAACAAAACCCTTTGGAAAAACTTATTCCCCCACATACACAGTGCACTAACTACCTGCCGCCTCTGAGCCTCCCTGCTGTCCCTCACTGTGCGCACAGACTCCTGTCACGCCGCAGCTGAGCCTCCAGTCTCGGCTGCTACATAATGCTCCCAGTCCTGTCCTGCCGCCACTGAGCCTCCCTGCTCCCTGTCCTGCCACAGCGGGCTGAACATACATGCCGCTGAAGTCGGCTCCAACATTTGCTTCACTCTTCCAGTGCGCGGGTGACGTCACATGTGCACCCGCGCACTGCATGCCTGGGAACGCTGAAGCCTCTGTTCTGCTGGGAATTTTATCGTGATCTACCCGCGGGACCTCCGCGATCGACGGGTAGATCGCGATCGACCTTTTGGCCACCCTGGTTTAAATCATTTTAAACATGTGAAGTGCCCTTGTCAAAAATGGCTTAACCCCTTGAGTGCCGTGGTAGCCATTACACACGTGTGCCGGGGTCTCCGGCCACAATTATACTCTGCATAGGCGTGCTTTATTATAAGGTGTCATTTATATACACGACCTTGGAATGCTTTCTGCCATATTAGCCACATATAGCTCTGTCCCATTGTAGGTTTCAATTTATTAAGGTGGCGGGAGCAACACTGCTATCCCCCGGTGCAGACCCAGCATTTCCAACTGTCCCCCTTCTCACATTCCAATCACACCCAATCCAGACATTCTATGCGCCCCCATAATGACTGAACCCTTGAGCTCACCCATCCACACCGTACCTCTCCCGGATGCCTGAGTTCGCCCATCCACGCCATACCTCTCCCGGGTGCCTGAGCTTGCCCATCCCATCCATGCTGTACCTCTCCCGGGTGCCTAAGCTCGCCCAACCCATCCACGCCGTACCTTTCCCGGATGCCTGAGCTCGTCCATCCCATCCACGCCGTACCTTGGCCGGATGCCTAAGCTTGCCCATCTTATCCACCTCTCCCAGGTGCCTGAGATCGCCCATCCATGCTGTACCTCTCCTGGATGCCTGAGTTCACCCATCCCATCCACGCCATACCTCTCCCGGGTGCTTGAGCTCACCTGTCCCATCCATGCTGTACCTCTCCCGGGTGCCTGAGCTCGCCCATCCAATCCACGCCATACCTCTCCAGGATACTTGAGCTCGCCCAACCCATCCACGCCGTACCTTCACCGGATGCCTGAGCTCGCCTGTCCCATCCACGCCGTACCTCTCCCGGATGCCTGAGCTCGCCCTTACACGCCAACCCTCTCCTGGGTGCCTGAGATCGCCCATCCATGCTGTACCTCTCCGGGGTACCTGAGCTCACCCATCCACACCCTACCTCTCCCAGGTACCTGAGCTCACCGTACCTCTCCCAGATAGGAGTACTACATTTGGGGGGGGGGGTTAATGGTAGATTTCAGTTATAATAGATTTGCCTTTTAAAAAAAATAAAAAATTCAGCCCCTCTGTGTGCCAGGGTTATAGTCCCCTCTCCTCACACACGTTCCCCGGATACCCGCTATGCACAGCAGACAGGTATGTAGACAGGAGAGGCAGCAGAGCTTTCTGGCAGCAGGTCCAGTGCCACCTATCTGCCCGCTTGGCACAGTCCCTGCTTGTAGGCTGCCATCTCCTGGTGACTAATACCCCTTTTCTATCTGCAAGCCGGGTCTCACCCGGGATTTTGTACCCGGCTACAACCTGGGTGTGATCCGGCTAGCAACCCCATTCACATTAAAGTCCACACCCGGCATAGGGCCTTATTCTAGTTCACTCTTTCTGACAAAATCCTTCTTAGATGGACAAAACCATGTGCACTGCAGGTAGGGCAGATGTAAAATGTGCAGAGAGAATTAGATTTGGGTGAGTTATTTTGTTTCTGTGCAGGGTAAATACTGGCTGCTTTATTTTTACACTGCAATTTAGAGCTCACTTTGAAGTAAAACCCCACCCAAATCTAATTCTCTCTGCACAAGTAACATCTGCCCCATAATGCCAGATGGGTGACGTTACCGGTAAGGTGGGGTTGGGATGGCTTTTGCACTGTAGTGAACGGGACCCGGGTCACATCGACCCCGGTTAACCATTTACACTACACAGTGACCCAGGTTGAACACGTGTTCAACCCTGGTCGCTACTTGGGTAGAAATGCCGGGTCTCACGACCTGGGTTATTTCTACAGGGAGCGTTTCCACCTGCCTAAAATCCCGGGTTTTGCGCACTCCCGTGCAAAAACCTGGGATATTTAGGCTAGGGGAAAAGGGGTATTAATGGCAGCGGAGACCTGACAGTGACACCTGTGCTGCGCCAGTTTCCTCTGCAGTGTTCACCATGGCAGTGGTTAGATGAGGCTGTATAATGTTTACTCCTGTATTAAGCAGGGTTGCCGACTCTCCCGGAATGTCCGTGAGACTCCCGGAATCCTTGGACATCTCACGGACTCCCGGAAGAGGACCCCTTTCTCCTGCAGCTGCTGCTTCGCTTCCCCGATGTGTGTACTGCGCATGCGTAATGACGCAGCTGACACGATGGAGCCGCGCAGTACACACTGCGGCAATAAATAGTACCTGCATCAGCTAGGAGGCATCCCCGTTCTCTGCGTACAGCACACAGTACAGTGTGTTTCCCTGCTTCTTTTATTTCCCTTCTGTCCCTGTGTATGGGATTATACTTCCCTACCTGGCCTTCTTGGCCTTTGATTATGTTTTTTAGATCTTCATGCTCTATCACTTGCGCTGCAGGTACTATGCGTCCTAGTGTACAATTTCCATAGTCGCCATAAACAAGCCACTTGTAGGCGTATTTCCCACATAAAAAATACAAATTATTTGGGAGAATTGGAGGTATGCTATCCCACATTTGTTTTAGGTTAACCAATCCTTTTCCTGCTACTGTACCATTAACTACGAACTGGTCAGGATTGCTTCCTGTCTCATTCATCCAACTAGGGAATCCTGGCCTTGGCCACACTCCAATATTTATCATTTCCCTTAGTGCAGGTTTATCATCATAGGGTGTTAAAAACATTTGGTATGGAGGTACTCCTGATTCAAAGGTGTCAGGGGCACTACCAACTCTAAAAGGGGCCTTTGAGCAAGGATGAAATGTTCCTAAGTAGATGTTTGAGGGGGAAACCTTTTGTTTATTAAAGCCAAGTATGGTTTCACTTTTTTTTTTTTTTAATTCAATGCAAAAAGATACATTTGGGGTAATTAGGTGTGCTAGCAGTTTAGGGGATTCCTTGCGTAAGTATTGGCTTACTGATGCTTTGAATGGTTCACTATCTGCACGGTTATCTTCAAATAGTGCCCATTCTTCAAATGTGATGGGGATAAATGTCCACTCTCCTCCTCCTGAGGCAGGACCTTGAGAGCAGATCCAACAGTTTGTAGTGTTAAGGGCATTCCCTACCAAATTATGTAATTGCAACAACATATTTCGGTTTTCTCCAGTAGGGGCCTTACACCATTCTATACATGTCTCCTCAGGTGACTGTCCACAATACTCACAAATACACCTTGAGATGTGTGTCAAATTTCTACATTCATGGCTAGGGTTTACTACTTCCCTTTTTCTCACCAATGTGGTTTGGGATAGACTATAGAGGTAACTTGTACTGTACTGTTGTTATTAGCATAATCTGGTACCTCTAGTACTGTACATAACCATATTATTGCCACTATTGTGGTTGCCAAACACATAATACATCCCCATAGACTTTAATCGGATTTGGGCCCCAATAACATCTCAGCAAACTGCATCATCAAACTTAACTCGTAATCGTTTACAATGGGATGAGTGTACCCAAGTATCCCTTCCTTCTAGCTTCACTGATGTTGGTGTAGTCAGTAGGACCTGAAATGGACCATCATATCTGGGCTGAAGCGATTTCCATACGTGTCTTTTGAGATACACCCAATCTCCTGGCTGGAGATGATGAGGATTGTTCTCTGCTGTGGAATCTGGAAGTGAAGCATAAGCTGCAACATGAAGTTCAGTTAGTCTTTTAGTTAGTTCTTTTACATAACAGGTTAGAATGAAAAGCCTGTTGTATGCCTAAATCCTGCATTATGTGTCTCATTACTACACCTGTAAAGTGTGTACCCCTATCTGACTCAATGACATCTGGGACACCATATCTACAGACAATTTCTGAGAGGATTTTCTTAGCTGTGTTCCTTGCTGTGGCCTTTGCCACTGCATAAGCCTCCACCCATTTAGTCAGGATGTCGACTATTACGAGTGCATACTCATACACTCCACACTTAGGCATCTGAATATAGTCAATCTGCAGTCTCTGAAAAGGAGCTGTTGCTTTTGGTATTGCCCCTTGTGGAGTTTTTACTCTTGTCCCTGGATTGCTTGTTCCACAGATCCAGCACGCTTGTGTGTGAAGTGCTGCTGCCGATTGGAATCCTGGAGCTATCCATCTCTCATTAGTAATAGCAGTCATTTGATCCTTTCCAAGGTGGGTCTGTCCATGAGTAACTTGGCACATAGCTGGGTAGAGTACTCTGGGTAGGCATAACAGTTCATCTTTTTTCCAGAGCTCCGTTTGTTCATCTTTTGCCGCTGCTTTCCTTTGCCATTCTGCTTTTTCCACTGGACCTGCTTGGTCTTGGAATTTCTTTAATTGTTGCATATCTGCCATGTGTTGTGGTTCTCCCGTTTCTGTCACAACCAAGTAGTGTCTTTTTTCTACTGGCTGGGCTTTTGCTGCTCTCTTAGCTTCTGCATCTGCAAGATTGTTTCCTCTTGTTTCTTTTGTTTGATTCTTTGTGTGTGCTTGAATCTTGATGATGGCAACTTTGTGTGGCTTCATTAATGCTCGAGAAAGTTTTTTTAATGAGGTCAGCTGTATCTGTTTACCTGTAACTGTTTTAAAGTCTCTGCTTTTCCAGATCAACCCATAGTCCATTGTCACTCCCCAGCTGTATCTGGAATCTGTATAAATGTTTGCTGTTGTATGCTCTGCGTGCTCCAATGCTTTAGTAAGGGCCACAAGTTCAGCTGCTTGTGCTGATAAGTGTGCTGGTAGGGCTCCAGAAGTTACTACTTAAGTGTCGTTAGTGACGCTATATCCAGTGTAGGGTGTGCCATTTTCATAGTATCTGGACCCATCAACATATAGTTCGTAATGAGCATTGGGTATGGGCATATCTTGGACGTGTGGCAATGTCTGGGTTTCTTGTTCCATCAAAGCAAGACAGTCATGAGAAAAATTTTGAGTACAAGTATTTTCATCTTTATCCTCACCTTCACCTTCACCTTCTGGATCTACTTCCATTCTCTTAGCTGCTGTAGATGTTACTGTGCTGACAGAAGGTGCTTGTCCCCTCATTCTCCCTCCTTTTGAACATTTATGTTCATACTCCTTCTGTTCTGGCAACAGGGCTGGGAGGAGCGTTGCGGGATTAAGAGTGATACACCTCTTGATTGTCACATTGGTTGCACTCAATAGGGACACTTCGTACTTGGTGAGTCTAGCTGCTGAAAGATGTTTGCTTCTTGCTTGTTGTAGGATTTCTGTTACAGCATGTGGTACTTGTATGGTTAGTTCATGATTAAGAACAATGTCTATGCACTTATCCTTCAATACAGCAGCCGCTGCTACAGCTTTAATACATGTAGGTGATCCTTGAATGATATTGTCAAGCCTGCTGGAATAGTAAGCAAGAGGTCTTTGTCTTGTTCCGTGGATCTGTGTTAACACTCCCAAAGCATGTCCTTTTTCCTCATGGCAATACAAGGTAAAAGGTTTAGAATAGTCTGGTAGGTCTAGGGCAGGTGAAGAGGCAATGGCCAAATTTAATTGCTGAACTGCTTGAGCCATGTCTTCATCTGTTGGATGCGGACCATCTGTTTTGATTGCATTGTATAGTGTTTGCATGTAAACTGATGCAAGAGGTATCCAGCCCCTGCAGTAGCCCACCAGGCCTAGAAATGACCTGACTTGTTTCACAGTCTTTGGTATTTTAGCTTGTAGTATTAGCTTCTTCCTGTCTTCTGTCAGGTGTTTGATGCCTTGAGAGATACAATGTCCAAGGAAGACAACTTTTTGTTTACAGAGCTGTAGTTTGTCTTTTGAAGCCCTGCAGTCTTGTTCTCCCAGGAACTTGAGTAGGGACACTGTTTCTTGCTGGCATTTGTCTTGAGTTGTTGTAGTTAACAAGAGGTCATCAACATACTGGATAAGCTGAGTTTCTTCTGAGTAAAAGGGTCTCCAAGCCTGGAGAACCAGTGACATTGCTTCAGAGTAGTCACTGGGGCTAGTGGCGCCCCCTTGAGGCAATCTTGTCCAGCAGTATTGTTTGCCATCATGTGTAAAAGCTAACAGTTCTTGAGAGTCTTTAGTGATGGGTATCGAGAAATAAGCATTCGCCAGATCGATCACCGTAAACCAAGCCCCTGATGGTGGGATCTGATTCAGCAAGGTGTGTGGATTAGGCACAATGGGACAATTAATTAACAGTCTCTTGTTGATCTCTCTTAGATCATGAATCATTCATGAAACAAAGGCGTCGACCATGGGGATCTACATTGAACAAGGATGCCGGACTGTAAGCTTGTAGTTGCTTGCTGATGGCGACTCTTTGATCAGGATTCAGTGGATATTGCTTTACGAATACTGGCACTGCTCCTGGCTTTAATCGCAGTTGAACAGGTTGTACGTTCAGCTTGCCAGTGTCCATCTTCCCCTTAGACCACAGCTTGTCCGGTACTTGGGATGTGATCCAATCTGGGAGGATAACTTCAGCAGAATCTGTAATAGATGACTGGGAGAGAAACATATACACAGCTGCCTCTATTTGAGGTAGTGAGTCTTTGGATATATTGGATTTATATTTGATACAAAGTAGCAAAGTGATAAGAGAGAAACTGCCTATACCCACAAATGACACAAAACAGACTATAAAGTCCACTAATGAGCACACAAGCTACACCTGTGCAGCCTAACAGAACACTCAAGCTATAGATCCATAGGAGCAGCTGTGCCCACAGATACAAGAACGAGTGAATAAGGCAAAACCCCAAAAGCTAATGCAAAACCGGGAAAGCTAATCCGGAGAGACCATACAAACTAAACACAGAACAGAAAATTTCTAACTAAATATCCTAAACAGGAATGAGCCACTCTGTGGCTTGTAACAATGTTACAGTAAAGTATCATTGTTCATATTAGGCTATGAAAGATAACATAGGGCCTTATTTTGGTTCACTCTTTCTGACAAAATCCTTCTTAGATGGACAAAACCATGTGCACTGCAGGGGGGCAGATGTAAAATGTGCAGAGAGAATTAGATTTGGGTGAGTTATTTTGTTTCTGTGAAGGGAAAATACTGGCTGCTTTATTTTTACACTGCAATATAGATCTCACTTTGAAGTAAAACCCCACCCAAATCTAATTATATCTGCACAAGTTACATCTGCCCCACCTGCAGTGCACATGGTTTTGCCCATCTAAGAAGGATTTTGTCAGAAAGAGTGAACTAAAATAAGGCCCATAGTCACATATGACCAACAATAGGAACTGTGTTTATTTTAGCATTGCATTTTTAACGTAAAACTACATTTCCAAATAATGTCATAGTAAAGAAGTATAATGTTCCCTTCAACTACTAAGTTCTTATTAAATGCACACATATGTGTTGGAGTATGTGTGTATATATCCACATATTTTCTTACTTTAAGGAAAAATTCAAGTAGTAATATCCAATGAAAAATAAGAAATATCTGATATGCAAAAAAATACACTTAATACTGAAAAGTTTGCTATGATTCTATAAAAAAGAAACAGCTCGTATCTTTAACTTTCTACTAAGGAGACAAAAAACAAATGTTACTGTCACATAATTGTTAAAAAAAAAAATGAAACATACAACTTAACCCCTTCCCGACATTTGACGTACATTTACGTCATGGTCGGGATGTACTTCCCGACACATGGCATAAATGTACGTCATGCCATTTAACTGTCACCGCGTCTATAGACGCGGTGACAGAGGGACGATGTCTGCTGTCCCTGACAGCAGACATCTTCCCTCATTGCCCAGGGGGGCAGCGATGCCCCCACCCATCTGCGATCGCTGTGATTGGCTGTTCAATGTGAACAGCCAATTACAGCGTTTTCTGTGTACCGGCGAATAACATTCGCCGGTGACACAGGGATCGGTGGTGATTGGTGCTGTTAAGTACAGCACCAATCACCACGGGGTGTAAGGGTGTCACTGGTGGTCACCCCACCTCACCCCACCTGCCCCCAAAGGCTGTGATTGGTCCGTCGGACCGACGGACCAATCACCGCCAATACACCTCAAATGAGGTAACGGAGACAGCCCTGCAGCCGCCATTCCGGTCAGGAACAGCGTGCAGAGCGGTCTCCGTGCCCATCTGTGCCCTATACTGACCTGATCAGCGTTGGTGGCATCCGTGCTGCCAGCTATTGGTGCTTCCTGGTTGCTTCCTGGTTGCTCTTGCTTCCTGTCTGCTTGTGCTGCTGCTGCAGCGTCATTGTGTCAGAGATATATATATTGTGTGCTATAATTTTGTATCTGCTGCCCCCTGATGCCCCCCTTTTGTGCTAAAACTAACTGATCAGCACCTTTTTTGGGGTGCAGGGTTATTTTTTTTTTATATATATACCCTGTCAGGTTGCACCCACAGTTGTGTGCCTGCTGCCCCTCACTGCTAATCACTGCTAATCAGTGTTGCATCACTGATCACCATTTTTTTTTTTTGGAGAGTGCTGTGGGGGTTTTTTTTTAAATTGTTTTTACACCCACGGTGCTTTTGTGGGTGTCCTGTGGCCGCTGAGCGCTGATCAGTGACGTACATCACTGATCAGCATTTTTGGCACAGGGTTGATCAAATTTTTTTTTTTTTTTGATCAAATTTCTGTTGCCTTTGACTCATCAGCAGTTATTTTTAATTTTTTTTTTGGGAGAGTGCTGTGGGGTTTTTTTTTTAAATTGTTTTTACACCCACGGTGCTTTTGTGGGTGTCCTGTGCCCGCTGAGCGCTGATCAGTGACGTACATCACTGATCAGCATTTTTGGCACAGGGTTGAACTAATTTTTTTTTTTTTGATCAAATTTCTGTTGCCTTTGACTCAGCAGTTATTTTTAATTTTTTTTTTTTGGAGAGTGCTGTGGGTTTTTTTTTTTAAATTGTTTTTACACCCACGGTGCTTTTGTGGGTGTCCTGTGCCCGCTGAGCGCTGATCAGTGACGGACGTTACTGACCAACATCTGTGCTCAATTTTTGGCGCAGGAGCTTTTTTTTTTTCTTACACGTGTTAAAGCACTACATACACACTACATACCCCCCGTGTTGAAATAAAGTTTGTACCCCCCCCTACACTATACACGTGTTGAAAAACTACACTTAAAAATAATAAAAATGTCCCAATCATCGCAAAGACTGTTTTCAGCGGAGGAGGCATATGCCCTTCTTGCCTCTGACACTGACACAGCCAGTGAAGTAAGCGATGAATTGGCATTTGTCTTAAGCTCCTCTTCCTCCTCTAGTGATGAGGGACCCCCTCAAAGATGCCCCCGTAGAGCAGCTGAGACCCCCCCTCCAATGATTGATCTCGTATGGACCCCACCACCAGTCAATTTTGAGCCCCAGGTTCCTGAGTTTTTGGCCAACCCAGGAATCCAATTTGATAGTACAGGCCTCAAAGAAATTGACTTTTTCAAAGTCTTTTTCTCTGATGATTTTATAAATTTAATGGTGGACCAAAGTAATTTATATGCCCAGCAGTTTATTGCCCAAAACCCCACGTCATCATTTGCTAGGTGGACCCCTGTAGATGCAGTAGAGATGATGACATTTTGGGGTCTGGTGTTACATATGGGCATAGTTAAAAAGCCAGAAATTAGGCAATATTGGAGTACAGATGTTCTGTACAGCACCCCACTTCATCGTATGGCCATGACCCGGACTCGTTTTGAGACGATCCTTAAATTTTTGCATTACAACGATAATGCACAGTGCCCACCCAGAGATGATCCCACCTTTGACCGGCTATTCAAAGTCAGGCCGGTCATTGATCATTTCAGCGCCAAATTTGCTGAGATGTACATCCCCCAAAAATTAATTTGTGTAGACGAGTCACTTATACATTTTAAAGGAAGGGTTAAATTCCGCCAGTACCTTCCCAATAAGAGGGCAAGGTATGGCATAAAAATGTATAAGCTGTGCGAAAGTACCTCAGGGTACACCCACAGGTTTAGGGTATATGAAGGGAAGGACACAAGAATTGAACCGCCAGAATGCCCCCCCCTCCCTCGTAGGTGTTAGTGGAAAGATTGTCTGGGATTTAGTGCACCCCTTTCTGGATAAGGGTTATCACCTCTATGTGGATAACTTTTACACCAGCATCCCCCTGTTTAAGGCCCTTGGTTCAAGAGGTACAGCAGCTTGCGGTACTGTGCGCAAGAACCAAAAAGGCCTCCCAAAAACGCACGTTGCCCAATTACTGAGAAAGGGTGAAAGCAGGGGAATATGCACCGAAAATATGTTGTTGGTCAAATATAAGGACAAGAGGGATGTCCTTATACTGACAACAATTCACGGAGACAGTACCACCTCCGTCCCTGTACGAGGTACCAGTACCCACACCTCAAAACCTATTTGTATCCTTGATTACAATAAGTACATGGGCGGAGTGGATCTTTCAGATCAGGTACTGAAGCCGTACAGTGCCCTGCGGAAAACAAAAATATGGTATAAGAAGCTGGCCGTGTATATCATCCAGATGGCACTGTATAATGCTTACGTACTATTCCGTTCTACCAGCCAGACGGGGACATTTATGCACTTTCAAGAGGAAGTCATAAAGGGCCTAATATTTGGGAACCAGCAGGCAGAGGGCCCCAGTACTTCTAGTACTGGCCCCAGTACTTCTAGTACTGGCCCCCGTATTGTATCAGGGCAGCATTTTCCTAACGAAATCCCCTCCACTGGAAAAAAGGGCAGGACACAAAAAAGGTGCAAAGTTTGCTATAAAAAGGGAATACGAAAGCAAACTATTTTCCACTGTGAAACTTGCCCCGACAAACCCGGCCTATGTATGAAGGAGTGCCTTAAAATATACCACACATCTATGGATTATTAGGTTCATCATTTCACCGTGCTTCGGGGGTCTTGCTAATGCGACATAGCACCCACCATTCATTCCACCAGAATCTGTGCTGCAAAATCCAAATATCACTCCTTCCCTTCTGAGTCCTGCCATGCACCCAAATGGTATTTTTTGGTCACATATGAGGCATTGCCGTACTCGGGAGAAATTGGGGCACAGATTTTGGGGTGCTTTGTCTCCTTCATTCCTTGTGAAAATGAAAAATTTTGAGCCAGAACTGCATTTTTGTGTAAAAAAATGTAATTTTTCATTTTCACAGCCCAGTTGTACCAAAATTGGTGAAACCCCTGGGGGTTTGAAATGTACACTATACCCCTAGATGAATTCCCTGAGGGGTGTAGTTTGCAAAATGGGGTCACTTGTGGGGGGGTTCCACTGTATTGGTGCTTCGGGGGTCTTGCTAATGCGACATAGCACCCACCATTCATTCCACCAGAATCTGTGCTGCAAAATCCAAATATCACTCCTTCCCTTCTGAGTCCTGCCATGCACCCAAATGGTATTTTTTGGTCACATATGAGGCATTGCCGTACTCGGGAGAAATTGGGGCACAGATTTTGGGGTGCTTTGTCTCCTTCATTCCTTGTGAAAATGAAAAATTTTGAACCAGAACTGCATTTTTGTGTAAAAAAATGTAATTTTTCATTTTCACATCCCAGTTGTACCAAAATTGGTGAAACCCCTGGGGGTTTGAAATGTACTCTATACCCCTAGATGAATTCCCTGAGGGGTGTAGTTTGCAAAATGGGGTCACTTGTGGGGGGGGGGGTTCCACTGTATTGGTGCTTCGGGGGTCTTGCTAATGCGACATAGCACCCACCATTCATTCCACCAGAATCTGTGCTGCAAAATCCAAATATCACTCCTTCCCTTCTGAGTCCTGCCATGCACCCAAATGGTATTTTTTGGTCACATATGAGGCATTGCCGTACTCAGGAGAAATTGGGGCACAGATTTTGGGGTGCTTTGTCTCCTTCATTCCTTGTGAAAATGAAAAATTTTGAACCAGAACTGCATTTCTGTGTAAAAAAATGTAATTTTTCATTTTCACATCCCAGTTGTACCAAAATTGGTGAAACCCCTGGGGGTTTGAAATGTACACTATACCCCTAGATGAATTCCCTGAGGGGTGTAGTTTGCAAAATGGGGTCACTTGTGGGGGGTTCCACTGTATTGGTGCTTCGGGGGTCTTGCTAATGCGACATAGCACCCACCATTCATTCCACCAGAATCTGTGCTGCAAAATCCAAATATCACTCCTTCCCTTCTGAGTCCTGCCATGCACCCAAATGGTATTTTTTGGTCACATATGAGGCATTGCCGTACTCGGGGGAAATTGGGGCACAGATTTTGGGGTGCTTTGTCTCCTTCATTCCTTGTGAAAATGAAAAATTTTGAGCCAGAACTGCATTTTTGTGTAAAAAAATGTCATTTTTCATTTTCACATCCCAGTTGTACCAAAATTGGTGAAACCCCTGGGGGTTTGAAATGTACACTATACCCCTAGATGAATTCCCTGAGTGGTGTAGTTTGCAAAATGGGGTCACTTGTGGGGGGGTTCCACTGTATTGGTGCTTCGGGGGTCTTGCTAATGCGACATAGCACCCACCATTCATTCCACCAGAATCTGTGCTGCAAAATCCAAATATCACTCCTTCCCTTCTGATTCCTGCCATGCACCCAAATGGTATTTTTTGGTCACATATGAGGCATTGCCGTACTCGGGAGAAATTGGGGCACAGAGTTTGGGGTGCTTTGTCTCCTTCATTCCTTGTGAAAATGAAAAATTTTGAACCAGAACTGCATTTCTGTGTAAAAAAATGTAATTTTTCATTTTCACATCCCAGTTGTACCAAAATTGGTGAAACCCCTGGGGGTTTGAAATGTACACTATACCCCTAGATGAATTCCCTGAGGGGTGTAGTTTGCAAAATGGGGTCACTTGTGGGGGGTTCCACTGTATTGGTGCTTTGGGGGTCTTGCTAATGCGACATAGCACCCACCATTCATTACACCAGAATCTGTGCTGCAAAATCCAAATATCACTCCTTCCCTTCTGAGTCCTGCCATGCACCCAAATGGTATTTTTTGGTCACATATGAGGCATTGCCGTACATTGCCCTAGATGAATTCCCTGAGGGGTGTAGTTTGCAAAATGGGGTCACTTGTGGGGGGGTTCCTAACTTTTAGCATCTTATGGTGCCTAGAAACCTACATGGTGCCTAAAAAATAATCTCATAAAAAGGAGGCTCCAAAATCAAGTAGGTGCTCCTTCTATTATGAAGCCTGTGGTTTGGTCAACGTGCACACTAGGGCCACATATAGGATATTTATGAAAACAAAAGAATTGGGTGAATCAATTTTTAGTCACATTTCTCTAGTAAAATCTACTGTGTTCCTTAGAAAAATGTATTAAAATTGAAAATCTGCTAAAAAAATGAAATTTTGAAATTTCACCTACACTTTGTTTTAATTCCTGTGAAACACCTAAAGGGTTAACAAACTTCCAAAATGCTGTTTTGAATACTGTGAGGGGTGCAGTTTTTGAAATGGCATCATTTATGGGGGTGTCTCACATACAAGTCCCTCAAAGTCACATCAGAACTGAACTGGTCCCTAAAAAAATCAGTGTTTGAAATTTTCTTGAAAATTTTAGAATTTGCTATTCATATTTTAAGCCTCCTAGTGTCCAAAAAAATTAAAAGGAGGTTGAAATAATGATGGAAACATAAAGTATACATATGGTCTATGTTAGTTATTAACTATTTTGAGTGGTATGATTATTTGTCTCACAAGCAGAAAATTTAACATTTTGCAAATTGCAAAATTTTCAATTTTTTTACGACATTTTGGTATTTTTCACAAAAAAACACAGACTGTATCGACCAAAATTTACCACTAACTTGAAGTACAATGTGTCACGAGAAAACAGTCTCAAAATCACTGGGATAAGTAAAAGCAAAAAAAAGTTATCCCCACTTAAGTGATACATGTCAGATTTGAAAAAAAGGGCTCTGTCAGGAAGGCAAAAACAGGCTGCGTCAGTAAGGGGTTAAAAACTCAGATTTCTAAAAGAAAAATAAATTTTTTTTTTTAAAGTTAGTGCTTTCATCCCAAAGAATTATTCTTTTAGCTAGCTTACCGCAATAGCAGCTGTTGTCGACGTCACATGCATTGAACACAAAAAGACATTCACTGTTAAGGCCCATACACACTTGAAGATTTTCATTTCAAAAGACTTTGCCAAAATCTTTGATAGATATATCTGTCACCAAAGTAGTGCGTACACACTGATCTATTTTCCCAAAAGAGCAAGAGATGTTCAGGAGGTGAAAGACTTTGCTGAAAATCTTTCATGTAAAAGGCTATTTACATAATGGGCTGGGTTTGATTTCCAAGGGTGGGAGCAGGGGCCATATTATTCTGTGCATTTCTGTTTTTGGGTCCTGATTCAGAATTGATCACTGGGCGGAGTATATTCGGAGAAATGCGATTTTGCATGCGATATCAAACGCAATTTAATACCTCTTTATTTCCCAACTATCCACTACGGCGTGGAGTCGAATTTATATAGTGTGGCGAGCGCAGCGAGCCACTGAGCCCGAAGCATGGCGAGCGGACACGGATTATGGTACTTGTGTTGTTTGACGGCGACACCTGATATCGCATTCCGTGTCCCCTTGCGGCGCTCGCTACGCTCGCCACGCTTCGGGCTCGGTGTCTCGCTGCGCTCGCCACACTATATAAAATCAACTCCATGCCACAGCGGATAGTGGGGATATGAACAGGTATTAAATCGCATGTGATATCGCATGCGATTTAGTGGCGCCGTGAAACTACACAAGTACCCGTCGGTCTATTGGATTATGTGTGTACGCAGCACGGGCTGAAAGATTTGCCACTTTCAGCCCGCATGCCGCCCTGCCGCCTCCCCCTGCTCCCTCCCCCAGCATGCACCTAAATTCCGGCTACAGTACCCCTCCGAATGGCCGCAATTTCGTCAGGCTGCTGGGCACCCCTCCGCCCACAGGTCCTTCCGGCCACACGCCCACTTGACATGTCTGCCTGGCTTCCAGGGTCCCCAGCTGCCTCCTCATATGTTTTAAAAAAAAAGTTGTTAAAACATTTTTAAAATGAGACCACTGCCACCAATGTGAGAATGCCCACAAGTGTATATATATAATATATATACACATATATATAAACAGAGATTGGCTGGCACTCCTCCTCCAAATGATGATAATACCCCTGGTGCACCTCCAAAAACAGCAAGATAGCAAGCGTGTTTGATACAGACCAGAGCCGGATGGCACTCAGTGGGATTTGCGTTGGAAATAAAAGACCACACTTTGGGTTAACTTCTGCCAACGTTTCAAATCTAATTTGATAGATTTTTCATCAGGGACAAATAACATAACAATAAAACATACCTTTATACCAGACAACACCAATAGTGAATGTCCCACGTTCCCACCGCCATCGCCGCTGGCTGTGGATGATGACATCATCACCCGCCTCCACAATCTCGTATGCTTGGAACGCAGCCCAAGCCGGAAGCTTGCGTTCCACTGCTGTAGATCACCGCTCCACTCACTACGCTCCCGTGCCGTGATTGGAGTTGAGCGGACGTCATCACAACCTGAGGGGTGGCTCCAGTGGGTTCCTGGGGAATACATAGGTTTTATTACATAGTGCATAAAAAAATGAAAAAAAGACATACTTTTTTTTAAAAACATCATGTGAATGAGTCATTGACCTCCTTCATTGCCAACAATGACCTATCACGGGGCTTATTTACAAAATGGAATCTCCTTCCCCAAGTATATGAAAATCAATTAAAGATGGAAAAAAGATATATATTAGCATCTAGGATATAGCGCTCACTCATAATATAGAAGTGGCCAGCTAAGCCAGAGCTAGGGAGTAATGTTACATATTACTATCTCTCAGTGCTACAAGTTATCTGTTCTACAGGGAAAATTCATGGAAACATCTGAATATATGAAAAAATTATATAGAGTGAAAAAGATGTATATATAGAACAGGAAAAATATTAGTGAGCTTAGTGTGGGCTAATTAATGTGTATAAAAGGTTAAGTATAAACAAAACCTTATTTATAAGGGGAAATAATACTCTCCCAAAAGGTGTTATAATATATCACCATTGATATTAATGTGATCATAAAAAATCTGTAGAAAAAGAGAATTTTATTAAAAAATATATTTGCAGAGTGAAAAAATCGTGAAAAACCCAAAAAAATGTGAAAAAATGTGAAAAAAATCCAGAGATATTTAAATATATATATATATATATATATATATATATATATATATATGGATATGTAATCTTAATGGAATGAAGTCCAGGATACCTGCTCATTCAACCCACGGGGTGATACAGTGTCCAATCTTGAAATCCATAAAGTTTCCCTTTGTAGAAGTAATTTTGCTCTGTCTCCTCCTCTCTTTGGCATTGCCACGTGATCGATTATCTTGTATCTGAGTTGGGCCAATGAGTGTCTCGCAGATTTGAAGTGTTTTGCCACTGGCTGATCTACCTCCTTTCCTTCCAGGATTTGTCGAATGGCATGTCGATGCTGATTTGCACGTTCCCTGAAAGTACAGACCGTTTTGCCCACGTATGATAGGCCGCATGGGCATTTAATGATGTATACGACGAATTTACTGAGACAATTTAATATGTGCTGTATTGGAATCTTTACTCCCGAATGTGGATGGGTGACATGCGATCCAGTTTCAAGATAGCTACAGGTGGTGCAGCCTATACACCTGTAACATCCATTCCTTTTTGTCATAAAGTGCTCAGTATTTGGTTTTGGCGCCGTAACATCGTTTTTGACCAACCAATCCTTCAAGTTTTTTCCTCTTCGTTGGCAATTTAGTATTCTTGTATCCTTAAACCCGGGGAGGCTAGGATCTGTTGTTAATATTGGCCAAGTTGATTTGATGGTTTTAGTTACTAACTCACTCGCTGTAGTATGGGTGTTGACAAAGGGTAAAATTTGGTTAGTTTTTTTGTTTGTTTTATTTTTAAGGCTGTTTTCCCTTGATACCGCCATAGCTTTATTTTTGGCAATAGTTAGGTCTTTAGGGTTGTAACCCCTTTGTATAAACTTGGTGAGCAGTATGTTCATCTGTTTGATTGCTTCAGTTTCGTCACTCGTTATTCTCCTTATTCTTAAAAATTGTGAATAAGGGAGTCCCCTTTTCATGGCCATGGGATGATGACTCCTGTAGTGCAACAACGTATTCATGTCCGTTGGTTTGACATAAATATCTGTTTTCAGGTCCCCCTCTTCAACTCTTTTGATCAGGACATCAAGAAAGTGAATTTGATGTGTACTGCATTCATGAGTGAATTTGATGTTGGGATCAAGTTGGTTAATATGACTCAACTCTTCTTCAAATTCGCTTTGTGTCCCTCTCCAAAAGAGTATTATGTCGTCGATAAAACGCTTATAGAAAAAAAAATTTTGTTGTACTCTGGGGTTGTTCAGAAACAATGTTTTATCGATGTTGAACATATGGGCATTAGCAAATGCTGTAGCTGCATTGCTGCCCATGGCACATCCCTTCTTCTGCAAGAAATACTCGCCGTTGAAATAGAAAAAATTCCTTGTAAGGGTTTTTTCTAATAATGAAATTATGAAATCGATGTTAGGGCCTTTGTAGTGTTCATTGTTTGATAGTAGTATTCTTACAGAGTCCAAGCCTTCCTTATGAGGTATGTTGGTGTAAAGACTCTTAACATCAATACAACATAACAAGAGATCTGCTGGCAAAGGTCCCAAGTTTTGCAGGTTGATCAATAGGTCTGTGGTGTCTTTTAAGTAGGTATTCTCTGATTGTATGACCGGTTGCAACCAGTGGTCTACATATTTGGCAATGATACAATATAAAGAGTTTCTCGCCGATATTATTGGGCGTCCTGGTGGACAAGTTAAATCCTTGTGGATTTTTGGCAGACTATATAAAAGCGGCACTATTGGAAATTTTTGTGTCAAGGCCTCTTTGGTGACTCTATCAATGATCTTGTCTGCAAATGCTTGTTCCAGGAGTGTGTCAATCTCGTTCTTATATGCCACTGAGGGGTCGCCTGAAATTTTCTCATAGACGGTTACATCACTCAACTGTCGATTGAGTTCAGAGATATAATCCTCTGTGTTTTGGAGTACAATTGCGCCTCCTTTGTCTGCTGACCTTATGGTGAGCAATTTGTTCTCACTTAGGGCCTTATTCTGATCGGTGCGGATTTCTCCGCATGCGGTCGTCCCGCCGATGGTGATCGTCTGCGCATGTGCAGAGGTCACTCTGCGCATGTGCAGGCGATTTCGCCGCACGTATTCTTGACACGCCGCACAGGGGGCGTAGAGGGGCGTGAGGGGCTACTTAGCCTCATTACCCTATGCATACGCCCCGCGTTTCATGGGCGTTCCCATGCAAACGCGGGGCGTATGCATGGTAATGAGGCCGTGACGCGTGTGTAGGGGGCGGGCATCTGACATCGCCGGATGTCAGCTGCCCGCCCCCATACATGATTTCACACGGACAAGTGTCCGTGTGGTCTTGTGTGGCGGGACCTGGTGGAGCGTGCGGCCCTGCATTCGATGTTGGCGACCATCGAATGCAGGGGCTGCTCCCAAGACGGAGGAGGCGTATCCCCGTCCATTTTCATGCGGATCGCCACATATCCGCGTACGGACGGAGGTGGCGATCCGTATGGAAGGCGGGGATTCGCCTGCACGGTCGTGGCCGCATATTCTGATCGGGCCGCACCGATCAGAATAAGGCCCTTAATTGTTTTAGAGCTTCAAATTCCTCTTTGTTGAGATTATTCAGTGTCGTGTCGGCACATTTGGCACCCTTGAGTACTGTCGATTCCATCATTCGATTGTAACATTTTAATGAAGGATTAAATAACTGAGGTTCAAATGATGACTTCGGTCTGAATGGATGTGTGGCAATAGTGTTTTCCGAACTTGGATTATTCATGAAGTATTCCTTTAATTTTAAATTGCGCGCGTGTCGACTGGTGTCGATCTTCCAATCGGTTGAGGACTTTAGTTTCAGTTTCTGAGAGAGTATGGCTTGAGAGGTTCACAATTAGGTTTACTTGTTGTATTTGCGACCTGGCCTTCCTCTCGCTTTGGCCGCCCCTGCGGGTGTACTGCCTCCTGCGCCCAGGCGGGTGACCACCCCTAAAGGGGGCCTGGCTGTTGTACGGCTGTTTCTTCCTTCATTCTCACTTTGGGTGGAATTATTTTATGATGTATTTTCAGAATCGGTGTTCATCTGTCGACGTGGTCGGCGTTGACGGAAGTTTTGAAATTTCTTTTGTGGTAATTGCCGTCCTGTGGCCCAGGGGTACACCATCTGCTCCTGGTAATCTCTGTCGACTGTGGCCAGTTTATTTTTTTTGTATTGATAAGTTCTTTCTTGTAATTATCAATGCTGGTTTTAAGCTTAGTTAGCCATTCACTGTCGACATCTTGGGTGAGGACTGGATTGGCTGTTTTTTCCAGTTCCATGATTTTTGCTCTAGTCTCATCCATAATTAGGGTGGACTCCTCTACCACAAGGAGGATTAGATCGCTGGAACATTTGTTTAGAATGGCTACCCAGCGTCGGCAGAACTCTGTGTTGTTCCTGCCGCTCGTGGGTATGATTCTAATCCTAAAGCCTCTAGGTATCTTGTGGTCCCGATGATAATCAGATAAGCTTATTCTGTGTAGGAGATAATCGATCTCCTTTTTCTTTAGTTTTAATAGCTGATGGTATATATATATATATATATATATATATATATATATATAAATGTAGGTAATAATCCGCGTCACTCAGGGGGTCTTGGTCATGAAAATATTTATATATAAACGTCAATCAATACATGTGCAAAAAGGTCGACGTTTCAGTGCCCGCAAGCACTTTTGTCAAGATAGCACATTGTAACAATAACTCGCACGGCGGCGAGAAAACAAACTCGCTCGGCGGCGAGACAACAGTGATATATATACATACCCGTCCTGGATCCTTCCAGCAGCCGGGTGTGAGTCGCATCACCTCACAGAGGAGGGGCGCAGCTCACTGACGTCAGTCCCGACTAAGTTGCCAAGCAACAGTACAGGACGCCGTCCCCGGCCACCAGTCAGATCAGTGCGGACCAGGTTACATACAGAAACACATAATAGCGGCTTGACTATAAAGTCTATAATAATGAAAGCTAAAAAGCTTCTTTCAGAGAAAGGTGTGCCAGCTAAAGCATTCATTCAGACCTCCAGGTCTGATTGTCTGCAGGCGAAATATCCACTTTGATTCCAATTTGAGGAGATTGCCATCTCTGTCCCCTCCACGAATTGGAGCTGGTATATGGTCAATCAAGATGAATTTCAATTCTTCTATGGAGTGACCGGCTTCAAGCCAATGTCTAGCTACTGGCTGATCAGATTTCTTAGTCAGTATAGCCTGATTTATGGCTGATCTATGTAGTGCCATTCGTATCCTCGCTGTGCGGATGGTCTTACCTACATAATGTAGGTTGCATGGACAGTGTAACAAATATATAACATGTGTGGTTTGACATGTCTACGCGAAAATAACATCGATGTCCTAGATCAAGGCCTATTCATTGAGTTACTGACACTAACACTTGAACGAAACTATTTTCTATATGATGGCAAGTATTACCAACAGCAGAGTGGGTGTGCTATGGGGAGCCCGGTAGCCCCTAGCTTCGCCAATGTTTTTATGTTCAAGGAAGAACGGGAAAAGTTCCTCAATAATCATCACTTCAACCAGCATGTACATATGTTTGTACATCCTGATTCCACCGAGGGCACCTGGGGCAGTTGAAGTATTTTTATTGGGAGTGCCGGTTCTACACAGAACTATATATATATATATATATATATATATTTATAGATATATAATATATATATATATATATATATATATATATATATGTATATATAGATATATTATATCTATATCTATATATAATCCAAAAAATCCACTAATGGAAATGAGCACTCGCCTCCAAGTTTTTAAGATAAAAAAACTTTTTTCATTTATTCATCAACAGAAAAAAAGATTTTTAGGTTTTACACATACCAAGTCAGTTGTCAGTTTTTCCAAAAACTGTCCCAACGTTTCGATCCCAATCCAGGATCTTTATCAAGGGGAAGTCACCAAAATATCACAGCCTTTGAAGGGAAAATGGAGTCAGCAGTCCAGAGGTCCTTCTGCTACAGTGAGCAGAGACCTGATATATATCTATATCTATATATATATATATATATATATATATAGATAGATATATATATATATAGATATATAAATATATCTATAATATATATATACACACTTGTGCGCAATCTCACATTGGTGGCAGTGGTCTCATTTTATAAAAGTTTTAACAACTTATTCTTATTTTTTTTTTTAACATATGAGGAGGCAGCTGGGGACCCTGGGTAGCCAGGCGGACATGACCGTGGAAGAACAGGAGGACCTGCCGGCGGAGGGGTGCCCAGCAGCCAGACAAAATTGCGGGCATTAGGAGGGGTACTGTAGCCGCCCGGAATACAGGTGCGTGCTGGGGGAGGGAGCAGGGGGAGGCGGCGGGGTGGCGGGGCGGTACGCAGGCTCAAAGTGGCTAATCTTTAGCCCGGCAGCCCGGCGTACACACACAGAGATGATGGCTGAATAAATCAGCCATCATCTCTGGCATGCTGGTAAAACCAGCAGATTAGAGACTTTGACAGCGATGATGCGGGAGCGCGCATCATCGCTAGTCTGCAATCTGGGTGGCATACACACTAGGCGATTTTCAGCGGAAAATTGCTTAAAACTGCTGTTTTGACCGATTTTCAGGTGAAAATCGTCAAGTGTGTATGGGCCTTTACACACATTGGGGTTTATTTTAGTTCATTCTTTCTGACAAAATCCTTCTTAGATGGACAAAACCATGTGCACTGCAGGGGGGCAGATGTAACATGTGCAGATAGAATTAGATTTGGGTGAGTTATTTTGTTTCTGTGCAGGGAAAATACTGACTGCTTTATTTTACACTGCAATATAGATCTCACTTTGAAGAAAAACCCCACCCAAATCTAATTCTCTCTGCACAAGTAACATCTGCCCCACCCGCAGTGCACATGGTTTTGTCCATCTAAGAATGATTTTTTCAGAAAGAATGAACTAGAATAACCCCCATAGAGCAGCTACGTGACCTTTGGCTGTCATGCAGTCAGTTAAATCCTTAACATGCTCAAATGTTAAATACTGAATGTTCAAATACACTTTAGTATTAAAATTCACCAAATGCAAAGATCATAATTGCATACATATGACAGAAATGCACATTAAACATTACAGATGACTTACACATATGTAATGACACAAACTTGATGATTTTAGTTCATTACTTTGAACACAAAACTGTACATTTGATTCTGCTCATTGGTAATATAGGGAAAATGAAGATATTCATTTATTTTCCTGGCCAGGATACATTTTCCAAGATCACCAACTTGCAGACTTTCAAACATAAAGCATTTTTTATTAAATTTTTTTCTTCTCAGATCAGTTATTTGATCTGGCCACATATTTATTTATTCCTAGGATTTTTAAATAAAAAAAAAAACAACTTTAATTTATTTTTATAGTTACTTTGGTTATAATATTTTAGCCTTATTACAGATCTTACTTCTGGGTCACATGATAAAACCCTCTGACGCTACCCAATTCCCACAATTAGGACATTTTGTGTCTCCCTCTGGTATACAAAACACACATAATGGACACTTCCTCTGTGGACAATACTTTCCAATTTTAAGGGCCTGCAAATCTGAAGTTGGATACAATTCCTCAGTCCCTATGCTTGACCTGGCTATACCAGCTGTATTTCTACCTGCTGTTGTAATTGTGGTTTTGGGTGTGGTGCCCCCTGCTGCGAACAAGTCTAGTTCTTCTATGTTCTGCCCCCCAACTGCCCTGGGGTTGCTCAATTACCTGTGGTGGTTGGTGTACAAATGGTGCATTATCTACCTGATTATCTGCTTGTGGTGGTGCATTAGGTCTTGGTAAGTGATATGGTGGTGGACTCTCAAATGACAACCCCTTAACTTTTCTTTTCTCATCATCTAATTCTTGTGACACTGTAAGCCATATATTAACTGTATCTATATAACCTTTTTTCTGTAGCCAATGAGCGTTCGTCACTTGGAATCGCTTCCTTGCGACAGGATCTAAAGTTCCATCCTTAGGAAAATTAGCCCTTCTTAAAATCGAACCGATCAATTTGATCGATTTCTTTCCTTCCCTTTCTGCCACAACCTCTGGGGGGGAGCGCTCCATTATCCTTCCACTGTTCACTCCCATTGGATTAATTACTTCCTGTGGGTGTGGCCTTTATCCACGTGCGTAAAGCAGTGTGTAACGTTGTGCAGAAAGGTAAAACAACTGTGCTTCTATTGGCTAAAGTTTAATATAGATGCGGCTTTCAGTTCCCTGTTTTCAATCTAAGTCAAAATATCATAACCACTTATCAGGACAATAATATAATACCACTTTTATAACCTAGGCAGGCACCCTGTTCTGAGCACTTTAATTATGAACTGGTGCGTGTTGTGTCCTTAATGCGAAGTACTCATGTCTTTTTTTTTTCCTGTTTAAGTACTTTCTCCACTGTTTATAGTAATTGCTGCAGTGTGGGTCTATTTGGTTACCTAACAAAATCCTCAAACTTTCATTTTCTGAGTAGTTCACCTCAAAGAGGCTGTTTGGGCATATTGTTGGAAATATCCACTTCTCGATTGGTACTAATTCAAGGCAGCTTGGGTAATGTTCTCCAATTAGCTGCTGCAGAAACTCTGTTGCAATATGACACAAAACTCTTAAAGTAAACTCTGTGCCATCTAGATCACTACTTCCACTTATTACTCTAAAATGTACTTGCTATATTACTGCAAGCAATTGCGGTTCTATATATTCAAAGTTGGGGAAATTAAACTTTAGAATTATGCTGCATTTACATTCTAGACATGTTCTACGTGACACAGCACAGACACAGACATTGATACATAACCACACCTAGTTTCATAAGGGCAGCATCCTAATTGGTTCAAACTGACTCCTAGGATCAGTCTTTGATGAAAGCCAGGTCCTGCCTATTACAGCTTCTATCAAAGAAAGTCTTAACAGTCTTGTGAACACTGTTACACCTTATGACTTATATTGTGTTTACCAGACAAACAAACAAACAAAAACGCTTTCAGGGCGCCTGGTCGGCGTTAACCTGAAGTAATACCGGACTGGCCTTCCCCAACTAGCAAGCCTCGTGAAGATGGCTGTTTTTTTTCCAATCATTCAACATGAAACATACAGATACTGACACACAGTAGACAATGATAATACAAACACAGTACAAACACAGTACAAAAATATTACAGCTATACTTAATGCTGTGTGATATCTAAGTATCTCTGGTTCTATAATAATGAAGTTTACAAGGAAGAACTGAAATGTACATTTATACTCTGCTTACTACATAGGTAACTAACAGATCTGAGCGAGCAAAACAGTCTTATAATTAAAAACAGATTGTACTCACTCAGATATGTAACGTAACTTCAGCAGAGAATAATACACAGTTCTATTCCTTCAAATCTCCATCCCAGACGAGATCCCAATTGATGGCTTGTAATTTGAGCCCCTGGAGAGTTTCAGTACTTGGACATCACACGACACAGTTACGCTGACCGTCAAGAAGTTTAAGATGATGTGTTTTTTAATTACTTTACACAGTCCTCATATTTATACCATAACCATACTGTTCCTTCACTCCCATAAAGGAGTGCTTAGTACAAAAAAACATACATATTCAAATACAACACACCCCTAAGGTGGGGCTAACAATTAAAACTTTGGTTCAACGTAAAGAAAACGTAGGAATACGTAGGATAAATGGTATCTCTTACATCATTAAGGGAGTGAACCTCTATAGACTTGGAGTAGCTTCTATATTATGCTATCTATCACTGTTAACTCCCATAGAATGTATAGAACCTTCTAGAAACCTTGCCTTTTAAGGGAATGTCCATTTTGCCGTTTTGGCATTCATTCCACATCTGTTTTGAATTTATATTAATTAGGTTTCTCAGGACAAAGAGAGACTTATACATGAACTTATATTAACTGTTTCAACTCCTTGAAGATAGAACCATACATTTGTTCTAATTCTTATACTACATACAGTAATCCTTAATACTTTGTACTTAAAGGAATCTTCAGTTTATATAGACAATATAGTATTTAGTAAGATTCACTTTAACAGTTACATGTTTTGAGCTTCATGCATATAGGGCACATCGCAAAACCATATAACCCTTTGAGGACTGCAGTGCAGGACGATCCACAGAGATATTTTTCTGATGGGTTGCGGACCATATTAATACAGAACCATATTTCATGCCCAAACCCAGATCTGGCTGCTTATCAAAATACTGTAGGGGGCCCCTGGTGATGCAAGGCCCGCCCCCTGGTGATGCAAGGCCTGCCCCCTGGCCTTTACTTTTCTCCCTGAAATTATTTTTTAAAAGTAGGCAACCCTGGTATAAAGTGACACCTCACAGTAAAGTTTGCAGCTGGACAAAGCAAAAAGGATTATCCCGCACAGGACGTTTAAGGACATGAATAGTATTTATAAAGAAAACAACAATTGTGTTCATTATTCTCGTAAATGAGACAAATTGATTTTTTAACATTGGAGGTGCCCCCAAGAAATCGAATAATCTAATACTTAAAAAGAGAAAGGATAATCACAAGAAGTAATAAGTCCGCTCACACAGAGATTTCTAGTGGGAAGCACACTTTGGTACTCTTTACTTAGCACGGCGCCCATCGCGGGCATTGAATGCACTAAAAAATCAGGTGCGATGCGACCGACGTGATGCCCGCGATTTCCCATAGGGAACAATGTTAAATGTCTCAATTGACCCGATTTTCCTGTTCAATGCCTCAATTGACCTGATTTTTCCATAGGAAACAATGTTAAATGGCCCACAGAGGCCAAATAGGCACCCTGAAGTGTGAAATGGCCCCCACAATTGTTAACCCCACACCATGATCAACGTGAACCCAAAGCTTGCGAGCCCAGCGAGCCCGCGAGGGGCGGCGGTACGCGTCCTACGACCTTTTCATACCCCCACTATCCACGTCGGCGTGGAGTTGAGAATAGAATAGTGTGGCGAGGGCAACGAGCCACCGAGCCCGAAGTGTGGCGAGGGGACGCGGATACCTGTGAAGCCCGCGAAGGGACGCGTTTACCTGTGAAGGTATCCGCGTGCGCTCGCCACGCTTCGGGCTCGGTGGCTCGCTGCGCTCGCCACACTATTCTATTCTCAACTCCACGCCGACGTGGATAGTGGGGGTATAAAAAGGTCGTAGGACGCGTACCGCCGCCCCTCGCGGGCTCGCTGCGCTCGCCACGCTTCGGGTTCACGTTGATCGTGGGGTGGCGTTAACAATTGTGGGGGCCATTTCACACTTCAGGGTGGCTATTTGGCCTCTGTGGGCCATTTAACATTGTTTCCTATGGAAAAATCGGGTCAATTGAGGCATTGAACAGGAAAATCGGGTCAATTCAGACATTTAACATTGTTCCCTATGGGAAATCGCGGGCATCGCGTCGGTCGCATCGCACCCGATTTTTAGTGCATTCAATGCCCGCAATTTTTTTACCTGCGATGCCCACGATCAAAATCGTGGGCGCCGTGCTACGTAAAGAGTACCCACACTTTTAACTGAGATCTGCAGCTGTCCAGTTTGAGCTCCTAGGGGCCCACACAAATGTGTTTTCCAGGTCCCCTGCACATCTTATTCTGTCCCTGGGTGCTACCATGCTGGTACTTGAACCTTAGTTTTAGGGAGCTGCTAGTTGAGGTCACCTGGTTGCGGTTGGAGGGTGTGATAATTGGCAAAAGAGCTAGCCGCTGGATCTCCACAAGGAGTGATGTCTGCTATCTTTACCCCAAGATTTTGGATCTCAATCATCAGAGAAACGCCCTAAAGAAGCGGAAACCGGTCCATGAAATGCGTCACAAAAATATAAGGAGATGTGACGTACTCTGTACTGATATGATGATATGAGGTCCCAGCAGCGTCAGTGCAATGTGAGGATGCAAACGGTTTGGAGAAAGGAATTAAAAATAAGGTTGTTTCCAGGATATTGGGAAATGGGACTCAGGTCCCCGATCATGTGTATGGTCTGTACCGTAACTAACATGTTACAGGGCCTCTGACACAGTGCACCACGTGACATGGTCTCCAGTAAAGGGTCAATTGTGTAAGCGAACAAAGGGTCTATTGTCAGATTAGTGCCCTATAATAGCCGACATTACACGGGAAGTATAATGCGTCATGTCTGAACTAACAGCACGGAACCCCGTATAAACATACTACTATATAAGGTAGCTGGCAGTGACCGCTATAGTGCCTACGCCACACAGGTTACTGTGTGTGGTATAAGGCTACCATAGGCGTGCGCAGCTCATTATGGTGGTTATTTTGGTTCACTCTTTCTGACAAATTCCTTCTTAGATGGACAAAACCATGTGGTCTTTGTAGTACCCAGGTTATGACATCAATTCCGGCCACACGGCTGGCCGGGCAGTCAGTGTTAGCCGGAGCTGGCATAAAGACGCACCTGATTGAAGCTGCACAGGTGTCCGTGAGTTTCTTGATACCCACACATCTACATGGTGTCAGAAGCGGGATAAACATGGCACATGGGCTGAGGAAGATTGACCCATTGATTTTCGACTAACACAGCGCTGACAACTGGCTCCGCTTCAAAAGAGAGTGGCACGTGTACTGCATCGCGGGCTTATCAGACAAGTCAAAGAAGGTACAGGCATACACGCTGCTGAACCTCGCAGGCACAGACGCAGTGGACAAATCAGAGGCATTCATATACGCGGACACAGAGAGCAGAGAGGATCCTGAAGTCTTACTCGCTAAATTTGAGGAAATCTGCATGCCTGTAAATAACGTCATTATGGACAGGCACATCTTCAACAGCACAAGTCAAAAGGGCGACGATACAGTGCAATCATACGCCTCCACACTAAAACTACTGGCAAAGAGGTGCAACTTTGGGACACTCACAGATGAACTCATCCGTGACAGAATCGTGTGTGGCATTAGAAATGACAAGGTACGTGCACAGCTGCTAAGGGAGAAGGGCCTCATGCTAGAAACCGCCATAAGCATATGCATGCTCCATGAGCAGGCAGAAAAGGGTACAAGGGAGTTAAAGAAGGACGCTGAAGTATGTGTCATGGCGGCCACCGCACCCTGCTCTCCCTCATGTGGGAACTGCGCAGCACAGCACCCCCCAGGCAAGCAGAACTGCCCCACATATGATAAACGCTGCAATGCATGTGGCAAATGGAACCACTTCGCCAGGTGCTGTCGCTCCAAAGACCAGACACCCCCAAAGCAGCAGCCAGAACCCCGATACAGCTGCACTCCCAGGCAGGTCAGCCAGGTAGACACAGACCTGGTGCACAGCACAGCCCGCACAACAGTCTGTGACAGTGTCGATCACACTGATGAGAGGGGTGAAATATTTATAAAGCTCAAGACCAAACACACCAACAGTGTGGCCACAATCAAGATAGACTCACGGGCCAAGTGCAACGTCATGTCACGCAGACAACTACACGAGCTAGACCCTGCTGCACAGATTAACCCACAGGACAAAATCAACTTAATAGCATATGGAGGCCAGGTCATCACCACGCTTGGCACCACAAAAATACAGTTCAACCGTGCTGAATTACTTTTCCACATTGTGGACCAACAAGTGCCTCCCGGACAGTATGAAACTGGGCCTGTTGAAACTGGGGCCTGATGTACACGCTATTCAAATGACTGTCCCAGAAATGAAAGATTTCCAAGACTTATTTGATAACAGCACATTAGGAAAGCTGCCTATCACATATCATATGAGGCTGGATGACTCTATTGCCCCCACTGTTTGTGCTCCCCGCAGAGTCCCCATTGTAATGAAGGACAAAATCATTCAGGAGCTACAAAGAATGACGCAGCTAGGTGTCATTGCACCAAATGAAGAAGCAATACAATGGGTGTCTGCAATGGTAGCAGCTGCCAAAAAAGATGGGACTGTACGGTTATGCATTGACCCAGTAAACCTAAACAAGGCACTTTTACGCCCCTACCATCCGCTCCGGACCATCGAGCAGGTGATTGCCGACATGCCAGGTGCAACCGTCTTTAGCACCCTGGATGCCAAATGTGGGTTTTGGCAGATCCCTCTGGACAGAGCCTCTTCCTTGCTTACTGCCTGTCACACTCTGTTATGTTGTGTGAATACCTGGTACTCTGACATCACCTTGTCAGCTGATCTCAGCAGCCTATCACACACCTACAGCTGAGTGATACTCCCTGTGAGAATTCCCACTGGTGCCAGAAGCAAGGTGTTACTTCCCTGAGCTACATGCTGTTCCTTGTCTCTCATGTGCAAGTTAAAGATTCTGTTATCTGGCCCAGAATTGCAGTTGCTGTAATTCCATGCACTCCAGCTAAGTACTTCTCTGCAAGTAATCAATCCTGAAAATACTAGTTCACCAAGCTCATCCTGCAAACACCAATGTTACCTGCTTATACAGCTGACTGCAATCACCATCTGCACAGTACCTGGGGAGATCCACTCTCAGTTTGCTCATTCAGTCTCTGTTCACTGCTTGTTGGTTCCAAGCTCATACCTGAAGTCATCCAGTGCTGCATAGTATAATCAGTATCCAGTGTCTCAGGTACTCACACCATTTCAGCATTATACCTGTGTGTATCCAGCCTTCTGATTTACTGTTACCGACCTGGCTATCCCTGTGACCTGCAACTGCTAAAACCTTGTCTGCACTACGCTCCCTGATATCTGGTACTGACCTGGCTATTCCTGTGACAAAAAACCTGCTCAATCCTTGTGTACCTCCAGCCATCTGTTATTTGCTACCGACCCGGCTATACCTGTGACCTGCACCTGCTAAACCCTTGTCTGACTACTGCTACTTCCAGTGTAACCAGCACCTGTACGAGAAGCCTGGGCAGAGGGCCGCAAAAGCCCAAATCCCGCTTGGAGGGGTCACTGGCAGAAAACCCCTGGCACAGTTAGATTCCGCGCCTCTGTCCTCCTCTGTGATCCGTGACACTGCCTTCATGACCCCCATTGGGTGCTACGTCTTCCTCCGGATGCCCTATGGCATCACCACGGGCAGCGAAGTTTTCCAGCGATGCATGGAGCAACTGTTCTCTGGCTATCCCTGTGACATCATCGCTGACAACATCCTCGTCTGGGGCCGCACCAGAGAGGAGCATGATCAACGCCTCCACCAGGTACTCCAACGGGCTTGCGCCCTCAAGATCAACCCTGACAAGTGCAGGTTCAGAGTCACGGAGGTCGCATACATTGGCCACATCCTCAACGACAAGGGCGTCCTGCCAGACCCAAACAAGGTCTCTGCCGTCCTGCAGGTGCCCCTCCCAGCAGAAAAATTGGCACTCCAGCGCTTCCTGGGGATGGTATAAACAGAGCAAGGGTTTGTACCAGTCGCACAGGGAAATATAGTATCATTTTCATTCAGGTAGACCCTTGTATAGGTTATTTTGTGTGGGATTCACTTGAGTCAACCTGTAAGGGTGTGCTACCATGGGACATAAATTTTGAGCATACAGAGAAAGAGAAAGCACAGAATGTCCAGTATGGTGCACCTTTGAAAGGAATGTACGATAAAATGTAACTTTTAATAAAGGATGCTTTTAAAAGATTGCGAACATAAAAACACACTAACACACAGATAAATACAAATAGTGATTTAAAAGAGGAAGAATTCCTCATGCAGTGTGCCCCGGATTTGTAATACAAATGACAATTGGAAATTTTTATTATAGATGTCTCCTGGTGTGTATGCACCACGGAGAACCCCACTTAGAGGTTTGCTGTTAAATTCAAGAACAGTTGTACTTCATGTGTAACCCTGAAAATGAGATCTACCATGAGATCGGGTTCACATGTATCGACTTCGTGTGTACTGAAGGGAGATTGACTACTAAGTCCTATTATTCGTGTGATACGAAATCCCTGTCAGCGCAACCGTTGTATCAATCACTGGTATAGATCGATTGACTTGATATTTACACAGTTTTCAAAGAAAAAAATAGCAATAAGTGCGCACAAGAATTGAGGTGCAGCTTAAGACTGTATACAAAAAAGTGACATCCAAACCACTTTGAAATGCATAGAATAGGAAAAGTGAGTATACAATCAATAAAGCGCTCTCCAATATCACCATGTGAAAAACACACATAAATAAAAGAACAATGATACTGTCCCTTTAAGAAGTCTCCTCAATTTTCAGGTCGACATATGTAATCTGTATAAAGAGACTTGGCTTTTTATGCAGCCATTTGAGCAAGCATTTGGCCAAGGAAAAAACACCACAATTTAAGTGCAGACTGTAGATACAGATTTTGAGTAGGAATGTAATACAGATGGGCACTCACAAGCAGGCTGTTAGTTTAAAGCATTCAAGATATCCCTCTGGCAAAACAGCAGCTCTTCTTTCAGAAGTGGGGGGAGATCAGAAAGAGAACAAAGCGATAGTGCAGATCAATTTGATAAAAAGCACCTTTTAATCAATGATAAAACTCACATAAGAAGACAAAGTAAAAACATGTAGTGGTATCCCCAAAGGCAAAAGCTGGAACCAGGAGCCGTTGATCTGTCCCTGAAGGTGATGGTATTCACTGACCCTCCGGAAGGGTCAGGCTCAGGAAACGGACAGGAGCATCCAGGTAGTTCAGCAATGAGGGTCCACAGGTCCTAGTTAGCGCCAAACGCGTTTCGGTATTCACCTTTTTCAATGGCATAACTAGGATGCGTCCACATGCGCATATTTATGCGCCATGCAATTTCTGTTCATCTGCGGCACCTGCCGCCGTTCGAGCATGCGCATTCCGTTTTCCAAGATGGCGGTGCGTTCCAAATACCCGGAAGTTCCGGGTTTTTGCGTTCCACCCATTCTAAAGTGCTTGGTATAGTGCACTGAGCCATCTAGGTATAGAATGTGAAGGATCAGAAGCATGCCAAACGTAAATACATCAAATAACAATACAAATCTGTGGATCTTGGTACTAATAAATAAGGATTAATCACCTAAAAAATGAATAATATAAAAATCAATTTATATTAAAAACATAATAAAATTCTTAATAAAAAGAACTTTATTTATTTTAATCCAATGTATTAAAATATTAAAAATTATGTATATTCAAATAGTATACAAGAACCACAAAAATGTTTACAGGGATATTCATAGTAGGGCATATGCATCTCTGGGAGCACCAATGTTTATATAGCATCCCTGCTACCCAGGTCACACATGCCCATCTTGCACAGCATATATTAGAAGAAGTGCACAACAAAGAAAGAACAAGAAAGGGAAGAGTACAACGAGTGATATTTGATATATAAAACCAGTAAAATACAGAGGATCACGTAAGAAAGTGCTTAAGCTCGAAATCACCATTGAGCCCCTTTGGAACAAGAGTGCCCAAACGGTGAATCCACCTCATTTCATTTTGCGCGAGTCTTTTTTCGATATCTCTGGTTTTCCACTTGGGTGTAATCTGCTGGATACCCCAGAAGTTGATAATATTGATTTCTTTGGACTCGTGGTGGGTTTTAAAATGCGCTGGTACTGTATGGGTCAATAACCCCTTCCTTATATTATAGACATGTTCCGCCATACGTACTTTTAGTTGTCTAGATGTTCTTCCCACATAGAACATCCCACATGCACATTCCAACACATATATAATGTTTTTAGAGTGACATGTTATAAAATTGCAAATCTTATAGTCCTTCCCATTAACATTAAAGTGCGTAAGTTTTCTCTCTTTACTTTTTACCGTCTTGCACATTAGACATGAGCCACAGCGGTGAAATCCGTTTGTGCGCTCGCTATGTCTGATTTCAACTTCTGTATTACTGCGTACAAGATGGTTTTTTAGAGAAGGTGCTCTGCGATAAATAAAAGATGGTTGAGGGGGTATGATCTCTGTTAAAATTGGATCTTGCCTCAAAAGTTTCCAATTGCTTCTAAAAACTTGTTCTATCTGTTTATGCATCCCCGTGAATTGGGAGATAAAAGATAGTTGATGCTTATTGTTACCAACATTGGATTTTACTTTTTCGCATAAGAGGCTTTGCCTATCAATATTTTCAATCCTCTCTTTAGCTTTGTCCAGTGTGATGTCACTATATCCTCTTGCAGATAGTCTGTCAGATACTTCTTTGATTTGTTGACTACAAACAGTACTATCTGTGCAATTCCTTTTTATTCTTGAGAATTGGCTAAAGGGAATAGAGTCCAGCCAATTTTTATGATGTTGGCTGGACCTCTCGATATAGCTATTCGAGTCTGTTTCCTTACGGTAAGTTTTGGTTTTTAATTTACCTTCATCTATATACAGATTTAAATCAAGAAAAGTGACTGATGCTTGACTGGTCGTAAAAGTTAGTTTGATGGCAAATTGATTGACATTTAACATTTCACAAAAGACTTTTAAAACGTCAAGGTCCCCTCTCCATATAAATAACACATCATCTATAAAACGATGCCAGGACACCAGGTTTGCCACCAGCCCACCAGAAGGCCAGATGGTTGACTCCTCCCAGTACGCCATAAAAAGATTGGCGTAACTGGGGGCAAACCTGGTGCCCATAGCAGTACCAATGCACTGTACATAAAAACATCCCTCATGATAAAAATAATTGTTGGTTAAAATGAATAGTATACTCTCTAAAATAAAAGATTTAACATTTTCATTTAAGGTGCATTTATTTAAAAAGAAGGACACTGCTTCTATGCCCTTTTCTTTAGTTATAATTGTATACAGGGTGCTGACATCTGCACTACATAAAAAGTCATTTTCTTTCCATTGATAGCTTTCCAATTTGCGTAGCACATCTCCTGTATCTTTGATATAGGCCTTAGTCTGTTTAACGATTGGCTGTAGATAGGAGTCGATTACTGCAGATAAATTGCTTGTAATGCTATTGCATCCTGCAATTATTGGTCTACCAGGGGGGTGGAGTGGATCCTTATGCACTTTTGGTAGAGTATAGATGGAAGGTATTGAGGGTTCTTTTATATTTATGAAATCAAATTCATTTTTGTTTATCACTTGATTATTCATTGCTTTTGTTGTTAGTTCCATCAAACCTTTCATTATTCTGTCTGTGGGATCACATTTCATTTTTTTATATGTCTCTCCATTTCTTAATTGTCCATCTATCTCTTTTAAGTACATGTCACGATTCATAAGGACCACCCCACCCCCCTTGTCAGCAGGTTTTATAATTGTGGACTTATCATCCTTCATTTTCTTCAGGGTTTCAAAATCTGTTTTATTAAGGTTTAGTTTACTTTTGAAACCAGCCCCTTTCTTTATAATTTTATCGACCTCCTCGCAAACAACTTTATTAAAGCAGTCGAGAAAGCTGCCTCTGAAGTGTGTAGGATAAAACGTGGAAGGGTTTTTAAAAACAGTTAATGTGGGATCAAATTCAGGATTTTCTCCTGATTCTTTATTATGAAAAAAACGTTTTATAGTCAACTTCCTGATGTATTTCTGAATATCTATAAATAAGTCAAAGGAGTTGGGTTTTACTGATGGGGAGAATTTAAGGCCTTTTTTCAAAATATTGATCTCTGTGGGTGTTAGATCTCTCCCAGTTAAGTTAAATATTTTGCCTTCATTTTCCTTATTTTCAGGAATTTCAGGATTTTTCTTTTTAGTTGGTTTGGGCTTAGTGAATTTTCTTTTTTTCCCCGCCCTTTTTCCCCTTCTAGTTCTAATAGATTTGGGGTTTAGAATTTGTTCCTGCCTGGAGTTTTGTTGCCCCACTGTAAAAAAGACGGCCTATCAATATCATGATGATCATAATTTCTCTCCAACGGTAAATATCGGTTGAAGGTATTGATTCTTTGTGGCGTTGTATTTTGTTCCTTAAGTCTATTTGCAAACCGCGGGGTATTCCACTCCTGTTGGTTTCTCTCGTAATTATTACGATTGAACCTTCTATTGGGGTATTGGTTGTAAACTCTCCCCATTTGAGGTGTAGGTCTCTCATTTTCCCAATACTTATTTCTACCTCTTTCAGTTCCATAATTTGTTTTATTTGGGAAATATTGGTTGTTAACAGTATTTCGGTTTTTTGAGGGATTCCTATTTTTATTTGAGTTTTTATTTTTTTTTAATTTTTTTTTTTTTATTCCTCCAAATAGGGGTCTGATCTTTTAGTTTGGGAGTTTTGGGTGGAATGGTTTCACTTATCTGTGAATTTGGTATTAAATTTTGTGTTTGCAAGAGGTTAAGGTCCCTTTGATATTTTTTGGATTTACGTACTCTTAACTCCTTTGTACTTTTCTCTATAGCATTCATAAGGTTTTTTTCATGTTCTGAAAAATCTTCTAGATTTTTGAAAGGATGGATAGTTTCTGAGAGAGTCTTTATCTCATTACTAAGATCTTTCATATTTTTAGTTCTTTCTTTTATGATCAAATTAATCAGGGAAACTGAACAATCATTTAGAATGTTATCCCATTCTTTAACAAAATTATCCTCAGCAGACTGAAAGGAGGGTGGTTTTATTATTTTTAGGCCCTTAGGTATGATTTTTGCGGATAAGTATTGTTCCATTGTGGCCACTTCCCACCATAGGCGGTTTTCTTTGATCATTACATTCTCTAATTTTTTAAAAACACTCTTTAGATTTTCATCACTTATAATAATTTCATCCTTATCCGAAGAAAAAGTCCCTTTTAACAAGGAATTCCTTGTTTCCCGGAAGTTAAACATGGCTGCAGCACTTTATACTATAAATGGATGTAGAATACAAACAGTTTTCAAAGAAAAAAATAGCAATAAGTGCGCACAAGAATTGAGGTGCAGCTTAAGACTGTATACAAAAAAGTGACATCCAAACCACTTTGAAATGCATAGAATAGGAAAAGTGAGTATACAATCAATAAAGCGCTCTCCAATATCACCATGTGAAAAACACACATAAATAAAAGAACAATGATACTGTCCCTTTAAGAAGTCTCCTCAATTTTCAGGTCGACATATGTAATCTGTATAAAGAGACTTGGCTTTTTATGCAGCCATTTGAGCAAGCATTTGGCCAAGGAAAAAACACCACAATTTAAGTGCAGACTGTAGATACAGATTTTGAGTAGGAATGTAATACAGATGGGCACTCACAAGCAGGCTGTTAGTTTAAAGCATTCAAGATATCCCTCTGGCAAAACAGCAGCTCTTCTTTCAGAAGTGGGGGGAGATCAGAAAGAGAACAAAGCGATAGTGCAGATCAATTTGATAAAAAGCACCTTTTAATCAATGATAAAACTCACATAAGAAGACAAAGTAAAAACATGTAGTGGTATCCCCAAAGGCAAAAGCTGGAACCAGGAGCCGTTGATCTGTCCCTGAAGGTGATGGTATTCACTGACCCTCCGGAAGGGTCAGGCTCAGGAAACGGACAGGAGCATCCAGGTAGTTCAGCAATGAGGGTCCACAGGTCCTAGTTAGCGCCAAACGCGTTTCGGTATTCACCTTTTTCAATGGCATAACTAGGATGCGTCCACATGCGCATATTTATGCGCCATGCAATTTCTGTTCATCTGCGGCACCTGCCGCCGTTCGCGCATGCGCATTCCGTTTTCCAAGATGGCGGTGCGTTCCAAATACCCGGAAGTTCCGGGTTTTTGCGTTCCACCCATTCTAAAGTGCTTGGTATAGTGCACTGAGCCATCTAGGTATAGAATGTGAAGGATCAGAAGCATGCCAAACGTAAATACATCAAATAACAATACAAATCTGTGGATCTTGGTACTAATAAATAAGGATTAATCACCTAAAAAATGAATAATATAAAAATCAATTTATATTAAAAACATAATAAAATTCTTAATAAAAAGAACTTTATTTATTTTAATCCAATGTATTAAAATATTAAAAATTATGTATATTCAAATAGTATACAAGAACCACAAAAATGTTTACAGGGATATTCATAGTAGGGCATATGCATCTCTGGGAGCACCAATGTTTATATAGCATCCCTGCTACCCAGGTCACACATGCCCATCTTGCACAGCATATATTAGAAGAAGTGCACAACAAAGAAAGAACAAGAAAGGGAAGAGTACAACGAGTGATATTTGATATATAAAACCAGTAAAATACAGAGGATCACGTAAGAAAGTGCTTAAGCTCGAAATCACCATTGAGCCCCTTTGGAACAAGAGTGCCCAAACGGTGAATCCACCTCATTTCATTTTGCGCGAGTCTTTTTTCGATATCTCTGGTTTTCCACTTGGGTGTAATCTGCTGGATACCCCAGAAGTTGATAATATTGATTTCTTTGGACTCGTGGTGGGTTTTAAAATGCGCTGGTACTGTATGGGTCAATAACCCCTTCCTTATATTATAGACATGTTCCGCCATACGTACTTTTAGTTGTCTAGATGTTCTTCCCACATAGAACATCCCACATGCACATTCCAACACATATATAATGTTTTTAGAGTGACATGTTATAAAATTGCAAATCTTATAGTCCTTCCCATTAACATTAAAGTGCGTAAGTTTTCTCTCTTTACTTTTTACCGTCTTGCACATTAGACATGAGCCACAGCGGTGAAATCCGTTTGTGCGCTCGCTATGTCTGATTTCAACTTCTGTATTACTGCGTACAAGATGGTTTTTTAGAGAAGGTGCTCTGCGATAAATAAAAGATGGTTGAGGGGGTATGATCTCTGTTAAAATTGGATCTTGCCTCAAAAGTTTCCAATTGCTTCTAAAAACTTGTTCTATCTGTTTATGCATCCCCGTGAATTGGGAGATAAAAGATAGTTGATGCTTATTGTTACCAACATTGGATTTTACTTTTTCGCATAAGAGGCTTTGCCTATCAATATTTTCAATCCTCTCTTTAGCTTTGTCCAGTGTGATGTCACTATATCCTCTTGCAGATAGTCTGTCAGATACTTCTTTGATTTGTTGACTACAAACAGTACTATCTGTGCAATTCCTTTTTATTCTTGAGAATTGGCTAAAGGGAATAGAGTCCAGCCAATTTTTATGATGTTGGCTGGACCTCTCGATATAGCTATTCGAGTCTGTTTCCTTACGGTAAGTTTTGGTTTTTAATTTACCTTCATCTATATACAGATTTAAATCAAGAAAAGTGACTGATGCTTGACTGGTCGTAAAAGTTAGTTTGATGGCAAATTGATTGACATTTAACATTTCACAAAAGACTTTTAAAACGTCAAGGTCCCCTCTCCATATAAATAACACATCATCTATAAAACGATGCCAGGACACCAGGTTTGCCACCAGCCCACCAGAAGGCCAGATGGTTGACTCCTCCCAGTACGCCATAAAAAGATTGGCGTAACTGGGGGCAAACCTGGTGCCCATAGCAGTACCAATGCACTGTACATAAAAACATCCCTCATGATAAAAATAATTGTTGGTTAAAATGAATAGTATACTCTCTAAAATAAAAGATTTAACATTTTCATTTAAGGTGCTTTTATTTAAAAAGAAGGACACTGCTTCTATGCCCTTTTCTTTAGTATTTAATATTTAACTTAACTGGGAGAGATCTAACACCCACAGAGATCAATATTTTGAAAAAAGGCCTTAAATTCTCCCCATCAGTAAAACCCAACTCCTTTGACTTATTTATAGATATTCAGAAATACATCAGGAAGTTGACTATAAAACGTTTTTTTCATAATAAAGAATCAGGAGAAAATCCTGAATTTGATCCCACATTAACTGTTTTTAAAAACCCTTCCACGTTTTATCCTACACACTTCAGAGGCAGCTTTCTCGACTGCTTTAATAAAGTTGTTTGCGAGGAGGTCGATAAAATTATAAAGAAAGGGGCTGGTTTCAAAAGTAAACTAAACCTTAATAAAACAGATTTTGAAACCCTGAAGAAAATGAAGGATGATAAGTCCACAATTATAAAACCTGCTGACAAGGGGGGTGGGGTGGTCCTTATGAATCGTGACATGTACTTAAAAGAGATAGATGGACAATTAAGAAATGGAGAGACATATAAAAAAATGAAATGTGATCCCACAGACAGAATAATGAAAGGTTTGATGGAACTAACAACAAAAGCAATGAATAATCAAGTGATAAACAAAAATGAATTTGATTTCATAAATATAAAAGAACCCTCAATACCTTCCATCTATACTCTACCAAAAGTGCATAAGGATCCACTCCACCCCCCTGGTAGACCAATAATTGCAGGATGCAATAGCATTACAAGCAATTTATCTGCAGTAATCGACTCCTATCTACAGCCAATCGTTAAACAGACTAAGGCCTATATCAAAGATACAGGAGATGTGCTACGCAAATTGGAAAGCTATCAATGGAAAGAAAATGACTTTTTATGTAGTGCAGATGTCAGCACCCTGTATACAATTATAACTAAAGAAAAGGGCATAGAAGCAGTGTCCTTCTTTTTAAATAAAAGCACCTTAAATGAAAATGTTAAATCTTTTATTTTAGAGAGTATACTATTCATTTTAACCAACAATTATTTTTATCATGAGGGATGTTTTTATGTACAGTGCATTGGTACTGCTATGGGCACCAGGTTTGCCCCCAGTTACGCCAATCTTTTTATGGCGTACTGGGAGGAGTCAACCATCTGGCCTTCTGGTGGGCTGGTGGCAAACCTGGTGTCCTGGCATCGTTTTATAGATGATGTGTTATTTATATGGAGAGGGGACCTTGACGTTTTAAAAGTCTTTTGTGAAATGTTAAATGTCAATCAATTTGCCATCAAACTAACTTTTACGACCAGTCAAGCATCAGTCACTTTTCTTGATTTAAATCTGTATATAGATGAAGGTAAATTAAAAACCAAAACTTACCGTAAGGAAACAGACTCGAATAGCTATATCGAGAGGTCCAGCCAACATCATAAAAATTGGCTGGACTCTATTCCCTTTAGCCAATTCTCAAGAATAAAAAGGAATTGCACAGATAGTACTGTTTGTAGTCAACAAATCAAAGAAGTATCTGACAGACTATCTGCAAGAGGATATAGTGACATCACACTGGACAAAGCTAAAGAGAGGATTGAAAATATTGATAGGCAAAGCCTCTTATGCGAAAAAGTAAAATCCAATGTTGGTAACAATAAGCATCAACTATCTTTTATCTCCCAATTCACGGGGATGCATAAACAGATAGAACAAGTTTTTAGAAGCAATTGGAAACTTTTGAGGCAAGATCCAATTTTAACAGAGATCATACCCCCTCAACCATCTTTTATTTATCGCAGAGCACCTTCTCTAAAAAACCATCTTGTACGCAGTAATACAGAAGTTGAAATCAGACATAGCGAGCGCACAAACGGATTTCACCGCTGTGGCTCATGTCTAATGTGCAAGACGGTAAAAAGTAAAGAGAGAAAACTTACGCACTTTAATGTTAATGGGAAGGACTATAAGATTTGCAATTTTATAACATGTCACTCTAAAAACATTATATATGTGTTGGAATGTGCATGTGGGATGTTCTATGTGGGAAGAACATCTAGACAACTAAAAGTACGTATGGCGGAACATGTCTATAATATAAGGAAGGGGTTATTGACCCATACAGTACCAGCGCATTTTAAAACGAACCACGAGTCCAAAGAAATCAATATTATCAACTTCTGGGGTATCCAGCAGATTACACCCAAGTGGAAAACCAGAGATATCGAAAAAAGACTCGCGCAAAATGAAATGAGGTGGATTCACCGTTTGGGCACTCTTGTTCCAAAGGGGCTCAATGGTGATTTCGAGCTTAAGCACTTTCTTACGTGATCCTCTGTATTTTACTGGTTTTATATATCAAATATCACTCGTTGTACTCTTCCCTTTCTTGTTCTTTCTTTGTTGTGCACTTCTTCTAATATATGCTGTGCAAGATGGGCATGTGTGACCTGGGTAGCAGGGATGCTATATAAACATTGGTGCTCCCAGAGATGCATATGCCCTACTATGAATATCCCTGTAAACATTTTTGTGGTTCTTGTATACTATTTGAATATACATAATTTTTAATATTTTAATACATTGGATTAAAATAAATAAAGTTCTTTTTATTAAGAATTTTATTATGTTTTTAATATAAATTGATTTTTATATTATTCATTTTTTAGGTGATTAATCCTTATTTATTAGTACCAAGATCCACAGATTTGTATTGTTATTTGATGTATTTACGTTTGGCATGCTTCTGATCCTTCACATTCTATACCTAGATGGCTCAGTGCACTATACCAAGCACTTTAGAATGGGTGGAACGCAAAAACCCGGAACTTCCGGGTATTTGGAACGCACCGCCATCTTGGAAAACGGAATGCGCATGCGCGAACGGCGGCAGGTGCCGCAGATGAACAGAAATTGCATGGCGCATAAATATGCGCATGTGGACGCATCCTAGTTATGCCATTGAAAAAGGTGAATACCGAAACGCGTTTGGCGCTAACTAGGACCTGTGGACCCTCATTGCTGAACTACCTGGATGCTCCTGTCCGTTTCCTGAGCCTGACCCTTCCGGAGGGTCAGTGAATACCATCACCTTCAGGGACAGATCAACGGCTCCTGGTTCCAGCTTTTGCCTTTGGGGATACCACTACATGTTTTTACTTTGTCTTCTTATGTGAGTTTTATCATTGATTAAAAGGTGCTTTTTATCAAATTGATCTGCACTATCGCTTTGTTCTCTTTCTGATCTCCCCCCACTTCTGAAAGAAGAGCTGCTGTTTTGCCAGAGGGATATCTTGAATGCTTTAAACTAACAGCCTGCTTGTGAGTGCCCATCTGTATTACATTCCTACTCAAAATCTGTATCTACAGTCTGCACTTAAATTGTGGTGTTTTTTCCTTGGCCAAATGCTTGCTCAAATGGCTGCATAAAAAGCCAAGTCTCTTTATACAGATTACATATGTCGACCTGAAAATTGAGGAGACTTCTTAAAGGGACAGTATCATTGTTCTTTTATTTATGTGTGTTTTTCACATGGTGATATTGGAGAGCGCTTTATTGATTGTATACTCACTTTTCCTATTGATATTTACACAGACAATAATTCGTAAATGATTGCAACCTTTTGATAACCCTTCTTAGACAATGAGATCCACTGTGGGATCGGGTTCAGGATTTTGCGCTCAAATGGTTTTACAGAGAGGCTTTGAGACTAATACTGGAAATTACTCCCGGTGCAGGGTGTGGAGAGCGTCTCCGTTACCTGCCCTGGTGGCGGTCACCGTAGCCGTGTCTCAAAGAGTCGCCTAATTTCTGTCAGTAAGGCGCATCTGAGGTATGTGCCCTTGCAAGGCCTCAGAAAAATCCGAGTGCTGCTGAAGTCAGGTGACGGCCGTCACAACCTGATCAGTAAGCAGCGGGGTTCCGTCTGCGGCGGAAAACCCGTTAGGCGCAACCAAACATAATCAAAATACAATAGTAAGTGGGGAGGGGGTAGGGGGGACACACTGCGAGCGGTCGGCGCACGCTTCGCAAGAGCTTCGTCTGACGAAGCTGCGTGCGCCGACCGCTCCAAGGCTCCAAGGCATCCTACGACAGATCTGCACATCGCCTGCCAACACTTTCTCCAGGCCAACCAGTTCGCAAACAGACTGAGCAAGGCTTCGACAGAACAGCAGTGGTGCAGCGTCCAGCAGAGCATCCTAACAGTTATGTGGTGCAGTCTGACGATGCCTTGTACGAGCACAACCGCCGGCACCTGCTGAGTACAGCTGAAGAGGACGCTGCACAGCCGGGTCCATCAGTTACTGCCACTGCTGCAACCAATGCTAGTGATGATTCACATCATTTGGACAATCCCATCCCAGAGACCTTAACAGTGGCAGAGCCCTCCCAAACTGTCCAGGACAATCCCATGGGCTCACAGCACACCATCACCAGGTCCGGGCGGGTGTCCAAGCCCAATCCCAAGTTCCAAGACTTTGCCACTTAGTCTTTCCTTCATCTTTGTCTTTATTGTTTTTGAAATTGTTATATCCATGCATGTTGTGTCCTCTCAGTTAAAAGGGGAGATGTAGATGCATCTGATGCATCTTGGTCTTTTTAGTACCCAGGTTATGACATCACTTCCGGACACACGGCTGGCTGGGTCAGTGTTAGCCGGAGCTAGAATAAAGACGTAAAAAAAAGGGGGGTGGGGCACAAAGTGTCCCGTGATGGCGCCTATAAATGGGTGACTTTGCTAGAGCTGCGGTTTCGTAAGTAAGGGTGTCAAGCCCAAACACAATAAATGGAAAGAAAAGGGGTGTGAAACCGCGCTTTTACCTATTGATATGCAACAGTTAGAGGTAAAAATACATTTATTAAAAATACACTTGTTAAAATATACCACATATAAGGATGAATTAAAAAGATGGTACTATTGCTGATAATTAAAATAGAATATATTAGAATATATTCTATTTTAATTATCAGCAATAGTACCATCTTTTTCATTCATCCTTATATGTGGTATATTTCAACAAGTGTATTTTTAATAAATGTATTTTTTTACCTCTAACTGTTGCATATCAATAGGTAAAAGCGCGGTTTCACACCCCTTTTCTTTCCAGAATAAAGACGTACCTGATTGAAGCTGCACAGGTGTCCATGAGTTTCTTGATATTTGAGAGAGTTAGATTTGGGTGGGGTTTTACTTCAAAGTGAGATTGCAGTGTAAAAATAAAGATGTTAGTATTTTCCCTTCACAGAAACAAAATAACTCACCCAAATCTAACTCTCTCTGCACGTTACATCTGCCCCACCTGCAGTGCACATGGTGTTGTCCATCAAAGAAGGAATTTGTCATGAAGAGTGAACCAAAATAACCCCCTATATGAGGGTGTGCACCTACAGGAAAACATTTCTAGCTGTGCATTGGGTGTTTAGTCAGGATGTGATTCTAGCATTATTTTAGCCATTAATCCACTTATCATAATTACACCCACAGATTATTTTACTCAGAAAAGCAAATAGAAGTGCCTGACACGATCGTTTGCTTTTCTGTGTAACAGGGGGAGGTTGGGGTAAAATAACCCATCACTCCAAAAATAACGACAGTGTGCGCATCAAAAATTTAGGGCACGGCTTTGTGGGAAAGGCATGGCGTCGTAATACCAGTGCACATTACGCCACACAGTAGAGCCAATTATACAAATTGCACCAGCTAGAGCCCCTTAAGGGCCCCTTGCACTTGTGAGATTTTGTCAGATTTGACCAAATTCAGGTGGATTGAGTCAATTTATCTGAGAAAATCTGATGTGCCTGTCTGACAAAAACTTATGTGTCTGATGTGTAGGACCCAATGCACAATTCCTTGTCATTGGGTATAACCAAGAGATTGCAAGAGATTGATCCTCCTGCACATAGGATAAATCTCAAGTCAATCAGGTCCAACTTGTTGGACAATAATAGTTGGACAAGTGTAAGGGGGCTGCACCAGATAGAGCCCCATTATGCCACTGACTGTAATGCCCATTACACATTATACCACACACCGTAATGCCCATTACACGTTATGCCACACACTAATGCCTATTACACATTATACCACACACCGTAATGCCAATTACACATTATGCCACACACTAATGCCTATTACACATTATAACACACACTGTAATGCCCCTCACACATTATGCCACACACTGTAATGTCGCTTATGCATAATGCCCCCAACATTTCATAAAGGGAAGAAATGAAGGAATTTTTAAGAAATTTTTAACAAATATAGCTAAAACCCAGGAGATGTTTTCCAGGTGTGCATCCACCCAACACAACCTCTTCTTTCTTCTTGCATTTACACTGTATACATAGGTTGTTTAGGCCTGCACCCGCAGACACAACATTACAATAATAACCTGCAGATTGATCAGCCTTACTAAAAAGGCAGAATAAAGTTGTATGCAGACTCAACTCTCTCTTATTGCGTTATATTATAGCCAAATCATATCGCACTGTGACTCTATGTAACAATCTAATGGAGCCAGTCCCTGCCATGTGTCCTCATGCGCAGTCCCGCTGGCCCTGCATGCATGGCGGCCTTTGCCAGGAGGATTTCCGGGGATGCACTGCTGGTTATGTCTGCAATGGGCTGATGCTATCTGGAGGGGTGGACACAGGAACAAATATAAATATTACGGCGTCACATCCGCCATAATAACCTATCGGTGCTGCTGATATTGGTATCGCAGGTGGGGGATCCGCAGCAGATATTGTATCACACACTCGGGTGTTCATGGTAAATGGGCCCCTAGTTATCTCTGCCTACCGCAGTGGCTATGAGCAGGCAGCAGGGGGATTCTACACTGACTGACTGGGGGTCACTGTGTGCACTCTACATGGATAAAAGGTATAGGAGTCACCCCATATCTGCAGTTGCTGCCACATGAGGAGGAGATGGGGACAGACAGCGCCACCTGCCGGCTGTAGTAAGGAGCTGCCGCTATATACATGGAAGAGAGCGACACCTGCTGGCTGTAGTAAGGATCTGTCGCTATATACATGGAGGAGCGCACCACCTGCCAGCTGTAGTAAGGACCTGTCGCTATATACATGGAGGAGAGTGCCACTTTCCGGCTGTAGTAAGGCTCTGCCGCTATATACATAGAAGAGAGCGCCACCTACCAGCTGTAGTAAAGATCTGCTGCTATAGACATGAAGGAAAGAGAGCGTCACCTGCTGGCTGTAGTAAGGAGCTGCCACTGTAGACATGGAGGGAAGCGAGCGACATCTGACGGCTGTAGTAAGGATCTGCCGCTAAATACATAGAATAGAGCGCCACCTGCCAGCTGTAGTAAGGAGCTGCCGCTATAGACATGGAGGGAAAAGAGCGCCACCTGATGGCTGTAGTAAGGAGCTGCCGCTATAGACATGGAGGGAAGAGAGCGCCACCTGCCGGCTGTAGTAAGGATCTGCCACTATATACATGGAGGAAAGAGAGCGCCACCTGCAGGCTGTAGTAAGGCGCTGCCGCTGTATACATGGAGGAGAGCGCCACCTGCCGGCTGTAGTAAGGATCAGCCTCTATAGACATGGAGGAGAGCGCCACCTGCTGGCTGTAGTAAGGAGCTGCTGTAATAGATATGGAGGGTAGAGAGCACCACGTGCCGGCTGTAGTAAGGAGCTGGCGCTTTATACATGGAGGGAAGAGAGGGACACCTGCCGGCTGTAGTAAGGACCTGCTGCTATAGACATGGAGGGAAGAGAGCACCACCTGCTGGCTTTAGTAAGGATCTGCCACTATAGACATGGAGGGAAGAGAGCGCCACCTGCCAGATGAAGTAAAGATATGTCGCTATATATACATGGAAGGGAAGAGAGCGCCACCTGCCGGCTGTGGTAAGGAGCTGCCACTATAGACATGGAGGAAAGAGAGTGCCCCCTGCTGGCTGTAGTAAGGAGCTGCTGCTATATACATGGAGGGAAGAGAGAGTCACCTGCCGGCTGTAGTAAGGAGTTTCTGATATATACATGGAGCAGAGCGCCACCTGCCGGCTGTAGTAAGGAGCTGGTGCTATATGCATTGAGGAGAGCGCCCCCTGCCGGCTGTAGTAAGGGTTCGATCCCCACCATGGCCCTAACTGTGCAGAGTTTGTATATTCTCCCCGTGCTTGCGTGGGTTTACTCCGGGTACTCCGGTTTCCTCCCACAATCCAAAATTATACAGGTAGGTTAATTGGCTTCCAACAAAATTAACCCTAGTAGAATGTCTGTGTGTGCGTGTACATGTGGTAGGGAATATAGATTGTAAGCGCCACTGGGTCAGCAACTGATGTGAATGTTCAAATATTCTCTGTAAAGTGCTGTGTAATTTGTGTGCGCTATATAAGAAATTGTTAATAAATAAATATACATGGTGGAGAGCTTCCCCTGCCAGCTGTAGTAAGGATATGTTGCTGTATACATGGAGGGAAGAGAGCGCCACCTGCCGGCTGTAGTAATAATCTGCCACTATAGACAAGGAAAGAGCACAACCTGCCGGCTGTAGTAACGATCTTCCGCTATATACATGGAAAGAGCACCACCTGCCGGATGTAGTAAGGATCTGCCGCTATAGACATGGAAAGAGCACCACCTGCCGGCTGTAGTAAGGAGCTGCCGCTATATACATATAGAAGAGCGCGCCGGCTGTGCGCGATAATGGCGCATGCGCAGCTGCACCAGGCAGTGTGGCCACGTGACCCAACACAGCAAACGTCAAGTCCCAGAAGCCGGCGCGCTGTCATGTGACTCCTGTGTCCTGCTCCAGCTGGTACTACACAGGGTGAGTGTCACTATGGATGCGGGGAAGGGGGTCCGTCTGGCTGGGGTCTCTCTCCCTGTACCACAGAGTAGTGCCCACTGTGCACATGGGTGTGAGCAGACACTCGCTAGGGCTAGCGCTCATTTCTCAGTAGAGTAGGGGGTGACCCCAGATCTGTATTATAGGGGGAGTGACCCAAGTTCTGTGTTATATGGGGAGTGACCCCAGATCATAGTTCCCTATCCTCCTGCATTCTGCAGGAGACTCCCTCAAATAACCGCAATCTCCCTCTTTCCCTCATTAGTATACCAATCTCCCTCATTTCACCCAGCTCACATTACACATTACATTTTTTGGGGAAAAAGGAATGAGAGCTAGATACATTTACATTGAATCATCAGCACCATTTCCCAGCACTTTAGCAAGTATAGTATATCTTACTAACTGCTTTGGGGCTCATCTACTCTTGTATATAAGTCACAATCTCTTTTCACAATCTCCCCATATATTTTATTATTTATTTATTAACAGTTTCTTATATAGTGCAGCATATTCCGTTGCGCTTTACAAAGGGCAATAAATGGAACTAGACACGCACTCTGGGTGGAACATGACACGCCCCTCAATGGGACACTGTGCAAAATTCTATTACCAACTATAATCTCCCTGAAACTCGTTTTCAAAAGTAGGCAAGTATGCCCCAGATCTGTATTATAGGGGGAGTGACCCCAGATCTGTATTATAGGAGGGGGAGTTACCCCAGATCTCTCTGTACCTATTGCAGCACCCAGAGACTCCGGCATTGCAGGCGCTGTGTCCCTGCTGCGTGTCTGCACCTTGGACAGGATGGGATCAGATACAGACTGGTCAGTGTTGGTTCTCACCTGCCAGCATAAGGACAGCGTCCCTGCATTTCAGAGAGGTGAGACCACCTGAATGTCTCGCTGTACTGTAACTTTTTCCCCTGAGAGTACACCTGACTGTCTCCCTGTACTGTAACTCTGTATCCCCTGAGAGTACACCTGGCAGTCTTGCTATACTGTATCCCCTGAGTGTACACCTGACTGTCTCACTGTACAGTAACACTGTATCCCCTTAGAGTACACCTGGCGGTCTTGCTATACTGTAACACTGTATCCCCTGAGCGTACACATGACTGTCTCACTGTACTGTATCTCCTGAGAGTTCACCTGACTGTCTCACTGTACTGTAACACTGTATCCCCTGAGTGTACACCTGACTGTCTCGCTATACTGTAACACTGTATCCCCTAAGAGTACACCTTGACTGTCTCGCTGTACTGTATCCCGAGAGTACACCTGACTGTCTCACTGTACAGTAACGATGTATCCCCTGAGAGTACTCAAAAGAAAAAGAGAGGAAAGGTAGTTGTAGCGGATACACTCCAAGGGCTTTTTTTGGGGTATTTATTATGTCATGAGGACAGTCTCGAAGTTAATATCAAAAGTGGGGAATCCTGTTAATCTTTATTAGGTCATGGATTCAGGAAACACCTACTGTAGTTTCGAAATTAGAGAGGTTAAAATATAGGACATACAGCATACATATACACAATACAGTGAAAAATTATTGAAAAAATGAGTGTTAAATAGACTTTAAAATATAGGCAGATGGGGCTGGGAGGTGTGGTGCTTATTCTTGACTTGGGATGAATGCATCCAGGATATGTTGAAGGGAATAATAGTTTTAAGTATTTATATTTCCTTTGACATCTGTATATATAATTGGCTTTATTTAATACATGTCAAAGAAAGATATCCTTGCAAGACCCTTTGTGGGCACTTGTTGAAGGGTAGTCTTGTAGTTAGGTGTATATTAGGGTTCTGCTGATGCGTGGTTCAAGGAGAATCCCACATGGTGGTGTAATATATATATATATATATATATATATATATATATATATATATATATATATATATATATATATATATATATATATATATATTATTGAAGTCTCCCCATATAATTTCAGCATAAATGCCAATTGATCTGATACACTATTATTGTAGCTAAGTATATAATTGGCAGGTTGCCCAGAGAGGCCACAAGTAATAATGTTGCGAAGGAGAGTTAAAGGCCCTACACGCATGCCAATGTGTGTAGGGCGACCTAGCTGTGCTATGTCGGGCCGTTCTGCTCAGCACACAGAGCTGACAGCCCACACACAGAGCGAGCTGTCATCTCTGTGTGTTAAGCGAGCAGACAGCGCCAGTGTTCTCCGGTGGGAGAACCCTGCCGATATTGATGGACACTGTTCATCAATCTCGGCCAGCGACAAAGACGCGCGGGGACGCGCATTGCTGTCTATATAGCCCCCACACATACACCGATGTGAGGGCATTTTCTAAGCGACTTTGCCAAACTAAGCAAAATCGCTTAGAAAATGCCTTAATATCGGCATGTGTGTAGGCCGTATTACATAGGACACCAAGTGGTGTTGAAGGAAACTTTCTGATTATGTCAGCTGATCCTTCACATACATTTTGTATTCATCAAGGATTTACAAGTGCGGGTGTATGCACAAATTGATTGGTACAATTAAAATGAGGAATACATTTTCTGCACCCACTGGTCACAGCCCACTATCTGACGCTATAAACGTTAGCACATGTGTTTCACAATGAATGCTTCTTCAAGTCAAATACATATACTTAGTTGGTAGCATAGCACCCCGCTAGCCAAATTAAATATAGCGGCATATACCCAAATTATTATTATTATATTTTATTTATAAGGCGCCACAAGTGTTTCGCAGCGCCGTACAAAGGAACAATACAGGGAGACAAAGCTTGGCATAACATTGAATAAATAACAAGAATACAGTACAAATAAAGAGCGCCACAGTTCAATACACATTACAGCTTGGATATAAGTAGTGAGGACTCAATCAACATACAATTAAAGGCTAGATGCCAATGATGGAGATGAGTATGCAGACAAAGATGGTCACTGAGTGTTGGAGTATAGGAGAGCTGTGAGTGACATGTGAAGAGAAGAGAGCTTTAACAACAGGAGGGAAGAGGGCCCTGCTCAGAGGAGTTTACAATCTAGTAGGAAGGGGAGACAGACAGATTACAAGAGGTGCAAGCAAGTGGGTGGTGGTTAGATAGCAGGATGTAAACAGGCAAGGGGTCAGAGAACCATCTGGTTTATGCAGTGGAAGGGTATGCTTTGATGAATAGGTGAGTTTTCAGTGCCCGTTTGAAGCTTTGTAAGGTCGGGGAGAGTCTAATGGAGCAAGGGAGTGCGTTCCACTGAAGGGGTGCAGCACGGGCAAAGTCCTGTACTCTAGCATGGGAAGCAGTGATCAGGGTGGAGGAGAGACGACAGTCGTCAGCCGACCGTAGAGGGCGGGAGGGTGTATGAATGGAGATGAGGTTAGAGATATATGGAGCAATGGAATTAGAGATGGCCCTGTATGTGAGTGTGAGGTGTTTGAAGAGGATTCTGTAGGGGAATGGAAGCCAGTGCAGATTTTGTTGAAGGGGAGTGGCAGAATTAGAGCGGCGGGAGAGGAAGATAAGCCTGGCTGCAGCATTGAGGACAGATTGGAGAGGAGCCAGTTGGGATTGAGCGAGGCCAGTGAGGAGAACATTGCAGTAGTCGAGCCGTGAGATGACCAATGAGTGGATGATCAGCTTAGTTGCACTCTGTGAGAGAAAGGGCCTGATGCGAGCAATGTTGCGTAACTGGAACCGGCAAGAATGGGCCAGGGCTTGGATGTGGGGTGCAAAGGAGAGGGAGGAGTCAAGAGTGACACCCAGGCAGCGGAGTTGGGGAACGGGGGAGATGATGGTGTTGTTAACAGTGATAGAGATATTAGTAGGGGGCATAGCTCTGGGTGGGGGAAAGATAATGAGGTCGGTTTTGTCTATATTCAGCTTCAGAAATCGATCAGATATCCAGGTGGAGATGGCAGAGAGGCAGTTGGAAACCTGAGAGAAAACAGTGGGGGACAGATCAGGAGAGGAGAGGTAGATTTGGGTGTCATCCACATAGAGGTGATATTGGAGGCCAAAGGAGTTAATGAGTGCACCCAGAGAGGAGGTGTACAGAGAGAACAGAAGGGGGCCAAGGACGGAACCCTGAGGGACCCCGACAGGAAGGATAGAAGGTGGTTAGGTAGAGCCAGAGGCAGAGACTGAGAAGGAACGGTTGGAGAGGTAAGAGGAAAACCAGTTGAAGACTGTGCCAGAGAGGCCAATGTTTTGGAGTGTGTGGAGGAGGAGAGGGTTATCCACAGTGTCAAAGGCAGCAGATAGGTCCAAAAGGATAAGCAGGGAGAAGTGACCCTTGGATTTGGCTGACAGCAGGTCATTGGTGACTTTCACTAGGGCAGTCTCAGTGGAATGAAGTGGGCGAAAGCCAGATTGAAGGGGATCAAGGATGGAGTGGTCAGACAAGTAGCTGGTGAGACGCCTGTAAACCAGCCATTCTAGTATTTTAGAGGCAAATGGGAGAAGAGAGATAGGGCGGTAGCTTGTGGGAGATAAAGGGTCCAGGTTTTAGTTTTTTAAGAATAATATAGGGTCTCATTTATTTGTGTGCAGATTTGAAAAAAAAATTCTCTCCTCCCCTGAGAGTACACCTGACAGTCTCGCTGTAATGCTGTATCCCCTGAGGGTACACCTGACAGTCTCGCTGTACTATAATGCTATATCCCCTGGGAGTACACCTGACTGTCGTACTGTAATGCTGTATTCCCTGAGAGTATACCTGACAGTCTCGCTGTACTGTAATGCTGTATCCCCTGAGAGTACATTTGCTGAACTGTAATGCTGTATCCCCTGGGAGTACACCTGACTGTCGTACTGTAATGCTGTATCCCCTGAGAGTACACCTGACAGTCTCGATGTACTGTAATGCTGTATCTCCTGAGAGTACACTCGCTGTACTGTAATGCTGTATCCCCTGAGAGTACACCTGACCGTCTTGCTGTACTGTAATGCTGTATCCCCTGAGGGTATATCGGACAGTCTCGCTGCACTGTAATGCTGTATGGCCTGAGAGTACACCTAGCTGCCTCACTGTACTGTAACTCTGTATCCCCTGAGAGTACACCTAGCTGCCTCACTCTACTGTTATGCTGTATTCCCTGAGAGTACACCTAGCTGTCTTGCTGTACCAGATCTCAGTAATGAATGCTGTGTGTGTCCTCTGTATCTTCTCCCCCCCTAGAGCTGGAGGTCAGGCAGCGGCGTGGTGTTCTACCCCCAGGCACCTTGATTCTGACAGTGGAAGACCCTCAGGCCCATGTAGGGAGTGGGGGTGCCACACTGAATGCTCTGCTGGTGGCTACAGAACACCTGAGTGCACGTGCTGGATATACGGTAATGCGGACTGAGTACACATAGTACAAATGAGTGTTAGTCACCTATAGAATGTTGTAGTGCATGTTCCAGCAGAGGGTATAATGTTAGTGATGTTCCCGCAGGTAGTGTCTGCAGATGTCCTGCAGGGGGCGCGGCTGGTCATCCTGCATACGGTGAGTAGGAATGCTGCTGTACTGTACACGAGTACCCATCGCCAGCCTGCGCTAAACCTGTGTTCTCCTGCAAGGGGCGAGATTTCCTGTTTGATGACTGTGGTCGCGTATTCACTGTTCTGCCGCTGGAGGATACCAATGTTCTGGTAGAATCCATCACCTGCAACTTGGACAGTCTGCTGAACACGCTTAGGCACCAGGTAACATATGTGTGATATGTCTGTGGTGTCATGTCTGCTCCAGAATCCCTAGATCTGTACATTTGTCTATGTATTCAGTAATGCAGTGTACCTAGAGATATATATATATATATATATATATATATATATATATATATATATATATATATATATATATATATATATATATATACTGTACTAATGACTTGTTACTGCATCCCACCCAGCTATGTCCTTGCTCCCCCCCTGGGGTCTGGATCTGCAGCACGGATATGACTCTGAGTCTGCGCTCTAATCCGCGTGAGTAGCCTTCCCCTGTCGTCCCACTTTCCTACCTCTCTAACTACATCTTTCTCCATCTTCCAAGCCATCCTCCCTTCATCCATCCCAGTACAGTAAAAGGGCAGATTAGATGGGCCAAATGGTTCTTATCTGCCGTCAAATTCTATGGGCCGTATTCAATGACTTTTATCGCCGGCCACGGTGATTCCGTTTTTACACTCGCCATCAATTCGCCGGCTTTTTTGCGGCGATTCGCCATGTATGGCGATTCGCCGGGACTCGACGAGTCACCCTATTTAACGTGGCTGAGATTCGCTGCCCATAACTGTGAATCTCAGCCAATCCGGCGTATCCCTAAACAGCTCCATTACTGTAGTCAGTGTTTAAGAAATTGCAGTGAAATGCAAAAAAAATGCAAATTACCCTGAAAAAACAATTCCAAAACAGCAGACTGCAAAAGCTGTGTTATCCCCTCAAAGGCCAAACGAAGGAGTGAGGTGGGGAGGAGATTCATGGGTAATTGAGGTGAATCATGGGTAATAACAATGCATTGTGGGAGAAAAAGAAATACCATATATTTATATGGCACTTCTACAACCATAAGATCATACAGGGGCAGCAAATAATATTAGATTACACTTGCAGAGTTAAATTAAACACTTAAAACCAATTATTTCCGAAGTTCAGATAAAAGTTCACCATAAAAAGATGATGAGGGAAACCCGGTGAAGAACGGCGATAAAAGTAAGAAAAAGATTTGCCATCTTTTCATTGAATACACTAATGGCGATTCATGGCGAATCCCGGCGATTCTCAATGAAAAATCCTATTGACAAAGCCCGGCGATTTGCTGCGAATAACAGATGGCGAATTGTCCGTCATTCGCAGGTCGCCATCTGCGAATATTGCTCATTGAATTCGCTTTTGGACCTCCAAAAATCGCCTATACACACGAAAAAAGCACAGATTCGCCAGAAAACATGGCGAATTAGGCTCATTGAATACGGCCCTATGTTTCCTAGGGGTAGATTTATTAATGTGGCCATAAGGTTCTTTATGGGCGCAGGTTCGCTTCACCACTTTATCGTGGTGAAGCTCCCCTGCAAATCGCCCAAATGTATGAACAGAGTGGCCTTCGTTATGAGAGTGCGTTATCCCCTGCTGCCTGGTATACGCTGCCTCCCATAATGTATGTGCGCTGCTGTCCGCCTGTCTTATCTGCGCATGCTCCTGATATTTTTTCTCGTAATACGTACCCAGCGCATGCGCAGTTTTCCATGTTAGGCGCCGCTTGTTGGTCTCCGGCGGCTTCAGATTAAAACTGCGCATGCGCTGGGTACACGGCATCCCCTGCGAACATTACCCGGCGCATGCACCATCAAGCGGCGTTAACATCCTACAACATGAGACCCGCTTCGCCAGATCATTCCGGCGTAAAGGACAAGAGCGCAGAGACGCACGGAAGATAAAGAAGTTTCATAAATTGGGTAGGACTCTTGAGCACTGTACTTAAACTAGTACATGCGCTACGTCGCCACCCCGCACTGCCGCCGTTACAGTACATGCACAGCGGGTTTAATAGATGAGGGGAAGCGCTTTTCTCTGCTTTAGCGCAGGCGGATAGCCCATATGCCCCACAGCGCCGGATGATAAATCTACCCCTATGTACACTTCTGGCTACCCTCTTGTCTTCTCGCCAATCTCCCTCTCTGACCTCCCCATCTCCCTTCTCTCCTGGCATATTGCCTCCTTGCCGGTGCTAGTTTTCTGGATCTCTGATGCGTGAGGTTGCTGATGACTGCGAGGAGATAGCTCAGAATTGTTAATAGATTTCTATTCGCTATCCAGGCGTGGATCTATACGCCATTCTCGAACATAACCCCGACCATGCTACTGATCTGAGACAGGCTGGCACTAACATCCCACGCCCCCCCCCCTAGTTTTCATTCTAGCACCCGCTATCTTTGAAAACCCATGCAGTTCCTCCTTCCTGCCTGGGGTGTCGCTGTCTGCTGTAGTGCTTCTAGCACAGTGTGGTCTGTATATCAGCACTTATATGCAAACCAGGCCTGTGCTAGAAACACCACGGCAGGGAACAGGAACTGCATGGGTTTTCAAAGATAGCGGGTGCTAGAATGAACACTACACCCCTGATTTACCCCGACACTCCCACAAAACGGCCGGTTACTTCCCCCAAATGCCGGCTTCCTGTCAATCAACCTCTGGCTGCTTTGCATTTTTGATCCATATGCATTTTGTTTTGCGCATTGCCCTTGCCCATGCGGTATGCATATGCTAAACATGCGCAGTCATTTCATAATCGCTTGATTTGCAAATTCTTCTAATTAGTGATTTCTCAGACCCCGTGTTTCCTCCCTGGCGGGGACCTTTCTACCCCTTTCCAGCCTATTCCTTGTCTCCATACTGTCCTCCTTCTCACTACACAATCCTGAGCTGCGTTCTACTGTACAATGTGCTGTAATGTGCAGGAATTAGCTGGACACAGTTTAGGGGAGCCCGCGTCATCGCTCTGCCAGGAACGCCAGACTATGCCCGGAAGCATGGAGTGTACCTGACGGATGAGTTGGTAGGTGGAGGTCAGCGACATGATGTTAGATACGGACTGTGACAGCAGGTCTCTGAGTGTCTCCCATCTCTGTCACAGGGGGACGTGAGAGACATCATATACCGCGGGTCCAGAGAGAGAATCCAGAACTGCATCCTCGAGGATCAACATGTTCCGCTGGTACTTTATCCTAGGTCATACATGTCTGTATCTGTGATCTCAGCTGTCCTGCGTCATACGTGACGTGTCTGTCTGCATGACCACCTAAGGATCCATCTAAGAGTATACACACCTGCATCGATAGAGATGAAATGACTACAGAACATAGCGTGTGGATAGGGTGGGGTGTGCTGTAGATGTATGGGGGCTAATATACAGTATGTGTGATATATATATTCACTCTGGTGAAACCCTGCTGCTGGCTACTTCTCTATGATCCCTATACACTGATCAGATCATACATCAGATTTATCGGTTGTGAAAGCCATTTGAACTGTCTGCTGTGAAAATTCATTTGAATTGCCTGCTGTGATACTTAAAAGTCACATCTATTTGATTCCGAGTATTGAAAACCCACTGGATTGTTACATGAAATTTATATCTTCAGACTCTATCGGTATAGAACTCTTATAGTGTCTGCTGGCTATGTTATCTGCCCCTGATAAAGTCAGGATCTGACGAAACGCGTTGGGCTACTCTCTACTGAATAGAACATTATTCATGTGAAGCTGTAAAACATATGTGCCATTTTGTGTATTAAGCAGTTTTTGGTACTTGTGAGTTATCCGGGCTGCCGATTTTTTTCATCGCGCCCGAAATCGTGGGCATCGCGTCGGTCGTGGCCGTTATAAGGAGCCGCGACGCGATGCCCACGATTTCCCATAGACAGTAATGTTAAAAGACACGATGGACCCGATTTCCGACACGATTTCCCATAGACAGTAATGTTAAAAGACGCGATGGACCCGATTTCCCATAGACAGCAATGTTAAAATAAAATTACAATGTGAAATTGGCCAATATGTTTTAAAAAAAAATGTTTCATGGCCCCCCCACCACCGTTAACGCCACCCCGCTATTGACGCCAACCCGAAGCGTGGCGAGCGGCGGCGATACGCGTCCTCCGACCTTTTCATGCCCTACTATCCACTAGGGCGTGGAGTGAGAATAGAATAGTGTGGCGAGCGCAGCGAGGCGAGCGGACACCTTCACAGGTATCCGCGTGCCCTTGCGGGCTTCACAGGTGTCCGCGTCCCCTCGCGGGGCTCGCCACGCTTCGGGCTCGGTGGCTCGCTGCGCTCGCCACACTATTCTATTCTCACTCCACGCCCTAGTGGATAGTAGGGCATGAAAAGGTCGGAGGACGTGTACCGCCGCCCCTCGCGGGCTCGCGCTCGCCACGCTTCGGGTTGGCGTCAATAGCGGGGTGGCGTTAACGGTGGTGGGGGGCCATGAAACATTTTTTTTAAAAACATATTGCCCAATTTCACATTGTAATTTTATTTTAACATTGCTGTCTATGGGAAATCGGGTCCATCGCGTCTTTTAACATTACTGTCTATGGGAAATCGGGTCCATCGTGTCTTTTAACATTACTGTCTATGGGAAATCGTGGGCATCGCGTCGCGGCCCCTTATAACGGCCACGACCGACGCGATGCCCCCGATATCGTGTCTTTTAACATTACTGTCTATGGGAAATCGGGGGCATCGCGTCGCGGACCCTTATAACGGCCACGACCGACGCGATGCCCCCGGTTTGGAGCTAAATCGTGGGCATCGCGTCGGTCGGGTGTCCTTAAGTTAACCAAACTTAAGGACAAAATCGGCAGCCCGGATAACTCACAAGTACCCAGTTTTTATTTGTATGTATTATTTGTGATACCCCATTAAGGGATCTTTTTCACTTTTATATTAAACGGTCAAAACCGAATTGTTCTTGTTTGACATTGGATAGCGCCCTCTGGAAAACCTTCCTTTCTATATATATATATATATATATATATATATATATATATATATATATATATATATATATATATATATATATACTCTTCCAGCACACAATGAGACCTGCTGCACAATTCTGACACTGATCTCCCTCTCTCTCTCGCCCTCCCGCTCTCAGGTGTCGGGAATAGTTTTCCTCTCCTCAGAGACTGCAGAGCGATTCCTCAGCACTCTCACCTCACCCCCGCTGGATGGCTGCACTTACCAGGGTCTGGACTCCGGGGCGGAGCCCCTTGAGGTAGGCGGTCGGCCCTTGCTCTGGTTATGACAGATGTAGAGAGTCACACGCTCAGTCATGATTCAGATGAACGTTCATTTACTTAGATCTATAGGTGTGCGCGCATGGGGAGGGGGTCAGTGAGTGGCTGGGGCATATTGGGGGGGGGGGGGGCTGTCAGTGGTTTGGGCGTAGTGGCTGAGGGGTACAGGGGGAGCTGGTAGTGGCTGGGGCTCTCGGTAGCATTCTGGGACAGTCTCTTGCTCACAGTTGGCCACTGAAGATGTGCGCTCACCTTTCCCAGGTGTCTCTGTTCCTGGACGTCCTCATGAGTATGTGTCGGGATGTCAGTAAGGAGAGGTTCCTGAGTGGGGATTCTGATCTCAGCGACAGGTTAAGAAGCGCCCGGGCCGTACTCTGGGAAGAGCTTCATGATCTCCCTCTGACCATGGGTAAGGTGTTACCTTGTCTGCAGAGCTTACACTCTATCTGTGTACAGTAAATGTATCTGTAGTATAATTGCTTTTTAACTGGAAGCTGGAGAATTAAATCAGGGTACTAGAAGGTAGCTCCGCCCTCTGTGATTCTGTAGCTCCGCTGCCTATGAATCTGTAGCTCCCCCCCACCCCCAGCGACTTGCTGCTGTCACTTCATCAGATGGGAGGGTTCTGGTCTATAGGACATTTAGATTGTCAGCATAAGTAAACTAGAATTTGAAGGCAGATCAGAACTACTTCATCAATATGTATATTATTATCGTTTACTTATATGGCGCCACAAAGGTTCTGCAGCGACTAGCAATATAGGGGAGGAGGAGCCTGGGCGGGCCGGTTGCAAAAGGTTCAACCCGTTTGGTGCCAGGCTACTCCAACCCTACACCCAGGGTTAAATATTGAATTACAGTACAAGGCAATTTACCAGAAGTACATGGTAAATAAAGACATCAGGAGACAGGACACTGATGTAATTATTAGGGCATGTTGAAATTGTGAATGTCAACTGTCCCTGCATCATCATTACGGATTTAGGCTGCGGTTAGGGTTAATCCTAACATAGGGATAGGCCAGGGTTTATGTTTAGGATTAGGCCGGGGTTGGGATTAAACCAAGGTTATGTTTAGGATTAGGCCGGTATTAGGATTAGGCCGGTTTTACGTTTAGGGATAGGCCGGGGTTTGTTTTTAGGGATAGGCCGGGGGTTGTGTTTAGGGATAGGCCGGGGGTTGTGTTTAGGGATAGGCCGGGGGTTGTGTTTAGGGATAGGCCGGGGGTTGTGTTTAGGGATAGGCCGGGGGTTGTGTTTAGGGATAGGCCGGGGGTTGTGTTTAGGGATAGGCCGGGGGTTGTGTTTAGGGATAGGCCGGGGGTTGTGTTTAGGGATAGGCCGGGGGTTGTGTTTAGGGATAGGCCGGGGGTTGTGTTTAGGGATAGGCCGGGGGTTGTGTTTAGGGATAGGCCGGGGGTTGTGTTTAGGGATAGGCCGGGGGTTGTGTTTAGGGATAGGCTGGGGGTTATTTTTAGGGATAGGCTGGGGGTTAGGGATAGGCCAGGGTCATGTTTAGGGATAGGCTGCAAGCTTGAAAACCACCACCACTACCCAACCATACTGTGCACCTCTGACCTGCTAATGTGTGGATTGTATACACAGTGTATGTACCTGATGGCCGCTACGAGTACCTGTCACTCTGTGCTCGAGATCACATTGGAAATCTGGTGAGAGCAGCATCTGAAGGAGATCACCCCAGCAAGCTGGCCCACTCCTTTGTCATGGTATGTTGAGAGGTAAAATCCCAGGGTGGAGGACGCACTTGTTTGTGACCATTTGGGGCTGATACAGATGTGTGTGCTTATGTAATAGGTTCTGGGGGTAAGGAATCTGCATTTATTTGCAGACAAGATGTAATTTTCTTAGACTTGCAAACTGTTACATTCTGCAACCAGGGGGTTATGTAACATCTAGGGCAAACTGCGCCTAATGCTAATCCACACACCTCTCCACACCAGCGCACACCGAGTCCACCCTAACTACAGACACTCACATTTTGCCTGTGATACACACATGCACTGTTTGGCATAAATGACATGAGAAATCCCCTGAATACACCAGAAACATTTCTCCCCTTTTTTCTCTGAGTCCTATGGGGGACACTGGATACCCCGGGCATAGGGGGCAGTCACAGGAGCTTGGGCACTTAACTCCCTGCAGAAACTGCCATAGGACTTGTGGATAAGGATCTATCATACATAAATAAAATTTATTTATTTCTTAACAGTTTGTTATATACAGTCGCTCAGCATATTCCGTTGTGCTTTACAATAGGAGACAATGATACAACAACCTGGGTATTTATAGACAGTCAAAGGTATGAGGGCCCTGCTTGCAAGTTTACAATCTATTTTGGTTTTTCATTTATCCCATTGGGACATTGGATACACTGAGGAATGCTATCCCTAATAAGGGTGTGCTCATAAGTTTCAGTGCGCAAAACGTACTATTCTCTCTGTAACGTGCTGCCGAGCACCTGAGATGCGACCTTCCAGACCCAGTGTAAGCCGGGTGATTATCAATTTAATCTGCCTAGATATAGACTGTTACCATGCAGGACATTGTAAAGGATCTACAGGTCATCTGTCCTGTACAATTCCCTGGTCCTGTCAGTATATGTCCTGATCGCATCATCATCCTACCCCAGTCTAAGGCCAGAATTGTGGTGTCCTCAGGATGGACTAGAGGCCACCTTGGGCTGATGAGAAGGTTTGGTGCCATCATGGATGAGCCCCAGGCAGTTTCCAGGCTGATGTGTTCCCAGTAAGATGCTGTAACTGTGAGAGGAGGGTGCTGTAAGGCTGGATGTGTCTCTGTCATCATGTAGTGTCCAGCACTGATCCAGGATGGCAGTTGTGTGGTTAATAGCTGGCTGAGCAGAGAGGTGTCTGTATCTCCCGGTAGTGTCATCCAGAACTGTCACCTACAGGTAAGTTACTCTCTGACAGTCCCTATTCCCTCGCACTGTCCCTCATGTGCCTCCTCTCAGGCTTGTTCCCCCCCCCCCTCTTGCACCCTGTCAAGCACCCCCTCCCTATTGCACCCTGTTAGGCACGCCCCTGTTGCCGATACCCCCCCTGTTGCGCATGCCCCCCCTTACACCCTGTCCCATGTACAGCCCCTCGTCTCTAGCGCCCTGTCGTGCACAGCCCCCCCCCCCCCCCCCCCCCCCGTGCTCATGTCACTGTATGGTCACCTGTCAGCACTTGGTGTCACCCTTAGGGTCCCCTCACTGTGGGCAGTGGGTGTCTTCTTGTTGGCCTGGACCTTGCGGCAGCAACGGAGCTATGTGGACATCATCTGAGTGATGTCATTCTGCAGGCGCATCCCATCCGGGTACAGGACCTTTCCCTAACAGTGTACAGCCTTCTGGGGACGGACGACAAGCTGCAGGTACCTTCTACCCCCCCTCGTTTCCCAGCAGTGCCACTGCTTGCTTCTCTGGTGTAATACCTGTGCTGTGTTCTCCAGACTCCAGCAGGGGGCGGATCTCCCACTTTCCTGAACCTTCCCTGGGATGAATTCTTCTGTAGGACCGGAATCTGGTGAGTGCAGGATGTGTCCCATGATCTGTCACTGGGGTTCTGTTTTCTGCTGCTCACAGCCCGTTCCATTGTCTTCCCTGCAGTGAGAGTGACCTCTGGGGGTATGAGGCTCCAGGTGGAGAGCACAGTGTACTAACTGCCCCATTGTTCCCCATTCTCCACCCCTGTGAGTCTCTGGGGGTTGGGGACGTTCTCTGGTTCCTAAATCCATGCAGCAGAGAGCGAGAACGCAGACTACAGAAGTGGCGCAGCTCCTGGCGCATGTCATGGCAGCAGATACGGCAGCACCGCGACCAAGAGAAGGCGCTGCAGGCCCGGAGGGAAATCTTCTTTACCCAGGCCCAAAAAAAGGTACAGAAAGTTCTCCTGGGACAGGAGGAGAGAAGTCTGATGCCCATCATCCGGGCGGCTGTACAAGAGGGGGAACACCAGAGATTGCTGGATACACTGGACCATGGTGAGGATGTAGCCGCTGTAGAGTGAGCATTGGGCGAGGATTAGAGGTGGCTCTAACAAGTTCCCTCCACACAGTGGCCACGGAGAGTGAGGATCCCGGGGTGGCTGCCCGAGCACTTGCCTGTGTGGCTGATCTGCTGGGCTGCATGGCGGACGGCAAGGGAGGGCTGAGGAGTGGACCAGCAGCTAACAGCGCCTGGACACCTGGCTACCAGCTGCTCGAGAAGGGGGACATCGCACAGGGTGTGAAACTTCTAGCTGAAGAGCGTCGGCGATGGTTAAACAGGTAATGTCTGATTGTAGCACTGTGAGTTGCGATGCTCTGCAGAGTTCTGGATGGTTAAGATGATGTAGCAATGTGAGTTGCAATGCTCTGCAGGATTCTGGATGGTTTGGATGATGTAGCAGTGGGAAATTGCGATGCTTTGCTGGAAGATGCTATTTTAAGCAAGTCCCTTTATACATTGTTTCCACCCTTACAGGCCGGCTTTGTGCCTTCGGGCTGCGCGACATTATGAAGGGGCGGAGCAAATACTAATCCGCAGAGCAGTGATGTCTGCTTTCATGTTTGTGTCTCTTGGAGAAAAGAAGTTGTTGCCCCAGGATCAGTGGGTGACGGCCGCATGTCCAGCACGCATCGATATGTCAGGTGGGTCCCGGGCAGGGGAACACTCCACTATACTAATGTACACACGGGAGGCGGACTAGGTGCCACACTAACCCCAGCCTGGCCAGGTAGGAGGCGGGCTGTCTCCACCCCGCGTGTGCATAGACGGTCACTGACATCAGGGTGCAGGTAGGAGGCGGGCTGTCTACTCCCTGCATGTACATAGACTGTCACTGACGTCAGGGTACATGTAGGTGGTCTCTCCTTCCCACATGTCACAGACAGTCACTGACGTCAGGGTACAGGTAGGTGGTCTCTCCTTCCCGTGTGTACACAGACAGTCACTGACGTCCGGGTACAGGTAGGCGGTCCCTCCTTCCCGCATGTACACAGACAGTCACTGACGTTAGGGTACAGTTAGGTGGTCTCTCTGTCCTGCAGGCTGTCTGATGACTGTTCCTGTGTCCTGTTAGGCGGGTGGAGTGACACCCCTCCCATCACATATGAACATGGCGGTGCTGTGGTTAATGTCGCCGTGCTGGTTGATGGACAGAGACCAATAGGTGCTGGAGCCAGAAGAATTCCGGAGCTGCAGCTGCGCCTGTCCAGCACCAGCGGTCCGCGGGGAGCCCAGCTCTGCACTCAGCTGACCTGTCACAGTCTCGCTGACCTGCAGGACTACCGCCAGCCCCAGGCTCCAGGTGACCCACACACTGGTGACTGTAACCTGCTGTCTGTCCATGTGTGTATCACTGACCCCACTTCTCTCCGCCTGTTCAGGGGCGTTACTCAAAGCAGCCTTCATCTGCTCAGGGACCGTGGATGCCACGTCGGAGAAAACGCTGTCCCAGCAGCTCAGCGAGAAGTACGGGGGAGGGTTTGAGCTGCGGACGTGGTCTCACCTGCCACATGGATCTGGTCTGGGTGAGTGCTCTGACATTACCCGCAATGCAGCAGTGTCCACTTACCAGGAGATCATCTTCTCGTGTCTTCAGGTGTGGTGCAGCTCACAGACCAGGTCTACTAGGCCAACACTGGAGAAATGGCCATTGACATGAACCCTTAATTAGTAGACCTGGTCAGCCATCCGGATACCTAGACTCACATATTAATGGGGGTATCCCATTCCCAGAGACTCTGTCTGGGGTGTGTTTCCCCCCCCCCCCCCTCTTTTGGAGCCTCTGTGTAGGGTGTCCCCCTCTTCCAGAGCCTCTGTGTGGTGTGTCCAGTATTATGGGTTTAGTTCAATTCCATGTGAACAGTGCGATGTGCATCGACACCTGGATTCACACCCGTCAGCCGCATTTCTGCACAGAAGTGTTTGGAGCCCTGTTCAGCAGTGACTCTGCAGAGTGCAGCCTTTGCTGCGATGACTTGCACATGGCGTAGAATGGGATTGAGTCTGAGTCTCTGTGGGATGTGCAGTTATGGATGAGTAATGGTAAAATCACTCTGGGGTATCAGTGTCACACCTGTCCAGGTCCTAAAGGTTTATACCAGATGGAGGTATTACAGGTGCTGTCTCCTGCAGGTACAATCACACAGGGGCTGTGACACCTGTTGTTGTTATAATTTTATTTAAAAGGCGCCACAGGTGCAGCACTGTACAAAGGAACAGTACAGGGAGACAAAACTTGGCATAACATAGACTAAATAACAAAATTAGAGTACAAATAAAGAGCGCCACAGTTCAATACACATTACAGCTTAAATATAGTATGTTGATTGAGTCCTCACTACTTATAAGAGGCTTGAGGCCAATGATGGAGATGAGTATGCAGATGAAGATGGTCACTGAGTGTTTGAGTATAGATGAGCTGTGAGTGTAATGTGAAGAGAAGAGGGCTTTGACAACAGGAGGGAAGAGGGCCCTGCTCGGAGGAGCTTACAATCTAGTAGGAAGGGGATACAGACAGATTACAAGAGGTGCAAGTGGGTGGAGGCTAGATAGCAGGATGTAAACAGGCAAGGGGTCGGAGAACCAGCTAGTTTATGCAGTGGAAGGGTACGCTCTGATTAATAGGTGAGTTTTCAGTGCCCGATTGAAGCTTTGCAAGGTCAGGGAGAGTCTAATGGAGCGAGGGAATGCATTCCACTGAAAGGGTGCAGCAAGGGCAAAGTCCTGTACTCTAGCGTGGGAAGGAGCTATCAGGGTGGAGGAGAGACTACAGTCGGCCGACCGTAGAGAGCGTGAGGGTGTATGAATGGAGATCAGGTTAGAGATATATGGAGCAATGGAATTCGAGATGGCCCTGTATGTGAGTGTAAGGTGCTTGAAGAGGATTCTGTAGAGCAGGCATGTCCAAACTGTGGCCTTCCAGCTGTTGTGAAACTACACATCACAGCATGACTTGCCATAGTTTTAGCATTCACTAATAGAAAAACTGTGGCAAGGCATGATGGAACTTGTAGTTTCACAACAGCTGGAGGGCCATAGTTTGGACATGCCTGCTGTAGAGGAATGGGAGCCAGTGCAGATTTTGTTGAAGGGGAGTGGCAGAATTAGAGCAGCGGGAGAGGAAGATAAGCTTGGCTGCAGAGTTGAGAACAGATTGGAGAGGAGCCAGTTGGGATCGAGCGAGGCCGGTGAGGAGAGCACTGCAGTAGTCGAGCTGTGAGATGACCAGTGAATGGATGATAAGCTTAGTTGCACTCTGTGAGAGAAAAGGCCTGATGTGAGCAATGTTGCGTAACTGGAACTGGCGAGAATGGGCCAGGGCTTGGATGTGGGGTGCAAAGGAGAGGGAGGAGTCGAGAGTGACACCCAGGCAGCGGAGTTGGGGGAACGGGGGAGATGATGGTGTTATTAACAGTGATAGAGATATTAGTAGGGGGCATAGCTCTGGGTGGGGGAAAGATAATAAGTTTGGTTTTGTCCATATTCAGCTTTAGAAATCGCTCAGACATCCAGGAGGAGATGGCAGAGAGGCAGTTGGAAACCTGAGAGAGAAGAGTGGGGGACAGATAAGGAGAGGTAGATTTGGGTGATATTGGAAGCCAAAGGAGTTGATGAGTGCACCCAGAGAGGAGGTGTTCAGGGAGAACAGATGGGGGCCAAGGATGGAACCCTGAGGGACCCCGACAGGAAGGATGGAAGGTGGTGAGGTAGAGGCAGAGACAGAGAAGGAACGGTTGGAGAGGTAAACCACTTTAAGACCGTGCCAGAGAGGCAAATGTTTTTGGAGTGTGTGGAGGAGGAGAGGGTGATCCACAGTGTCAAAAGCAGCATATAGGTCCAAAAGGATAAGCAGGAAGAAGTGACACTTGGATTTGGCTGACAGCTGGACATTGGTGACTTTCACTAGGGCAGTCTCAGTGGAGTGAATTGGGCAAAAGCCAGATTGAAGGGGAACAAGGATGGAGTGGTCAGACAGGTAGCTGTAAACCAGCCGTTCTAGTATTTTAGAGGCAAATGGGAGAAGAGAGATAGGGCGGTAGCTTGTGGGAGATAAAGGGTCCAGGTTTTTTTTTTTTTATCACCGAACAAACCGTGGGTGCAGCATTTGCTGATGTAGCTGATATGAAACAAGCACTACACACTGCCCATAAGGATATCAATTACCTGCATAATAGGGTGCAAGACCTTGAGAACCGCTCAAGAAGATGTAATTTACGAATTATAGGGCTCCCTGAATCCCTGACACTCCCTGAACTTTTACAGATAGCTGACAGATGCAACGATCTCATAATAGAAAGGGCTCATCACCTGGGATCACTCAGACCGCAGGAGGGGGCCAGACCCAGAGCCGTAATTTTTAAAACCCTAAATTTCCTACACAAGGAGTTAATCTGGTCAGCCTCACGCAAAATGCGTGACATCACCTGGCAGGGGAGCAAGATCCTGATATTTCACGACTTCTCGGCAGAGTTGTCCAAATCCTGAAGAGACTTTGCCCCACTATGCTCTCAGCTGATACAGAAAAGCATTAAGTTTTCCATGCTATACCCGGCCAAACTCCGCATCTTCCAAGGAACGTCCTACAAAGACTTCACTTCTCACCATGATGCCGAAGCATACATTAAAGAAAATGATACCGCTTCCCACCAAGACACAGATTGGACAGAGGACTGATATCATCATCTCCTTTCAACTCCGCTCCACACCCCCTCCCCCCCCCCTTTTCTACTGGAGCCTGATCTACCTATCTACAGTTGGACCCTTACCCCCCCAGAAGCGAAAACGGTGACCTAGTGTCACAACATACCACTTCTCCACCTCCCTCCCCTCCTCATCCCCCCCCCACAAGGAACACTACCCTCCATGCTGTGCCTAACTTTGATAGACTCCTTGGATCACTCATCTCAATCTTCCCTTGATCCCCCCTTTCCCCCTCCCCCACCCACCCCCCCGAAACATCTGGACTTTGCTTCTCGTTTTGAAACTTTACCTATACTACCGTGACTTTGGAGCTATGACGCTACCATCAGGTCTCCACATCTACGGGCCAAGCCGCCCAACTGGACGCTCTAACCATATGCCAACCCGCCCTACCCCTACCGCTGAGATAAACTTCCCTCCCCCCATTGCTCATAAGGTTGCCACAGAACTCTCACTCCCCCCCCCCCCCCTCCCCATCTACCACCCCACTCCCTACACCCCACCCGAGCGCCCTGGTATACATTGTTTTACATATTAATGTTTAGGCTTCTCCTGGCCTAGGAGCTGCCCTCCAGTTCTAAGTTACACATGCTCAGAGAAGCGTGCATATTTTGCACTTTTCCACTTGGAAGTCGTATATTGTTGTTTATGTTATCCTCCCTCTCCCCCTATCCCACCTTTGCGATGACTAATCATATTAATAATGTTTTTTCTCTTCCTAAACATTTCCTGCTCCAGGAACTGTACCACATTCTAATGCCAATGCTATTTTATGATGTCTTCCTTATCTATTGGTAGCTGGAACGTGGGGGGTATCAACTCCCCCAAAAAAGAAAGCGCATCTTGATGTATTTGAACAAGCTTCAGCTGGATATCGTATGCCTGCAGGAAACTCACCTTACCCCGACAGAAACAAAACTACAGATCCTACAATGGCAAGTCCTATCCTCGGCCTCCTTTAATTCCAAGTCTCGCGGGGGTCGTGATCCTGGGTAAGAGGCAGACGCCAATGACCGCTGAAACATTACATACAGACACTGAAGGCAGATATACACTATGCCGCATCACAATAGCGCAAGCCCAATACCTTATACTCAACGTATACGCCCCAAACACCTACTCTAAAGCCTTTTTCCTTGATATAATTAAACTACTTACACCCTACTTACATCTTCCCATAATTCTCTGTGGAGACTTAAACTTAATATCCCACCCCATCCTAGATAGACAGTCACGTCCATCTAGACCCCTCCCCAAGTTAGGCATCCCAGCTATGGCACAAAAATTACACCTACTTGATATCTGGCGCCTTTTCAATCCCACAGAACGGGACTTTACATGTATATCGGCAGCTACTGGAAAAATGTCCAGAATAGACTACATTTTAACATCCACTACTTTATTCCCCAAGATCACTGCAGCTACAATTGAACCGATAACGATCTCAGATCATGCAGTCATAAGAATCTCCTTTACAATCGCCCAGGAGAAAAGCTCCTTTATCTCATGGAGATGCCCGTCCTCCTTAGCCACTTCAGAATCCCTACGTACCACCGTTTAAAAAGGCATGGGAAGAATATGCCCTAAATAACAGTGACACAGCCCTAACTAACCCACCACTCTTTTGGCAGGCCTCAAAGGCCACAATAAGAGGAAGGATAATCTCACACACTTCCTACCAGAGAAAATCCACAGCCAATGAATTCTCCCAGGCCCAAGCCAATCTGACCTCCGCCTTTCTACTCTATAAGCAATCCCCTACCCCACACAATAGAAAAGAATACATGACTGCTAAGGCCTCCTTTGAAGGTCTCTTTACAAAATCGGAGGCTTGCTATACTTTTGCAGCCAATACAAAATTTTATAAATTCGGTAACAAAACCAGCAGACTGATGTCTAATCTTCTCAAGGGCCACCATGCCCCAACCACCATCCACCCCTTAAAGCGCCCCGATGGCACAATTACTAAATCAAATGCCCAAATAGCTGAAACCTTAAACGGTTATTACAAATCCCTATACTCAGCACCCACATCAGACACCTTGCAAGCTAACGCCTTCTGGGAAAATATCACCACCCCCCACCTTCCCCCGGACTCAGCCGATTCCCTTACCAAGGACTTCACTCTAGAGGAGGTCCAAACCGCCATAGCAGGGCTGAAACCGGGGAAAGCGCCTGGCCCAGATGGCCTAAAATCAGATTACTATAAGCTCTTATCCCCCCAGATAGCCCTTACACTTGTAGCTACTTATAACTCCATTCTCCACAGTGACGTGGCCCCTCCATTCTTCAATGCAGCCACAATCAAAGTAATCCAGAAACCAGGCCACAATTTAGCAGACCCAGGTTCCTACCGCCCTATATCCTTATTGGACATAGATTACAAGATACTTACGAAGATTGTGGCTGAGAGACTGAAGATCCTACTCCCAGCGCTTGTTCATGGAGATCAGACGGGCTTCGTCATGGGGAGAAACCCAGTCACCAACATTCGCAGAGTCCTCTCAGCCAACTGGGACTGATGTAGAACTGTGTCGGGCGCCCCGCTGGCGATTCTCTCTCTGGACGCGGAGAAGGCGTTCGACATGGTCCACTGGGACCACCTATATTCAGTATTACAAAAATTCTCCTTCCCATCAAAATTTATCAGCCTTCTAAACACACTTTACACTGGTTCAGCATCCAGAATCCAATGCAATGGAACACTATCAGAACCTTTTCTCATACTTCGAGGAACTAGACAGGGATGCCCCCTCTCACCCTTGTTATTTGCCCTAGCCCTCGAACCCCTGGCCATAGCCTTACGCCAATCCCCTACTTTCCAAGGCATCCAGATAGGAAAAGTTGACCTCAGGGTCTCTTTATTTGCAGACGATATGCTGCTCTTCCTTACCGCACCTGAACACTCCCTCCCAGAAGCCTTTAAAATAATTGACCATTTCAGTTCCTTTTCAGGATACAAGATAAATATGAACAAATCAGAATTAATGACCCTAAAAGGCCTCCCACCTCTCTTCCCAGGCAGACCTGACCTCCAAAAGATTAAACTCCAACATATGCAGATCAAGTATCTAGGCATCCAGATCCCAACAAAAATGACCAAAGTTTACTCCTCTAATTATGACCCCCTACTCTCCTCTATAGTTAAATCTATGGACACATGGAAAGATCTCCCGCTATCTTTACTAGGTAGAGCTGAGGTCATAAAATCTATGCTATTACCCAGACTGCTGTATGTGATGCAAATGCTTCCACTGCGAATATCCAACAAGGACATTCAACTCCTAAACTCCCACATCGCAAAATTTCTCTGGAATTCAAAAAAATCCAAAATAGCTTTGACCAAACTCCAGCTACCCAAGCTCTTAGGAGGACTGGGCATCCCAGATTTAAAACAGTACTCTAAAGCTCTGCTATGCCGCTTCGCTTTAGGGTGGCTGGCGGAACTCAGTAACTACTCAGAATATGAAATAGACTGTGCAATGTTTACCCCATACTCCCCCGGAGCCCTCTTACATACCCCTCGCAAACACATCCCACCACACATTCTACACAACAGACTATTCACTGACACGCATGGTGGTCTGCCTCGAAGGACCTGGGTCGCGACCCCGAGACCTCCCCCCGGCTACCCATCTGGGAAAACCCAATGTTCACTCCAGGGGCGTAACTATAAATTTAGCTCCCCCCTGCCAAAAAACTATCTGGTGCCCCCCCCTTCCCCATAATGCACTTGGGGCTATTCCCCTATTTTTAGATACTGTACACATACACTGCTCAGAAGTGAGAGATATAGAGAAAGAGGGGAGCAAGAGTGAGTGTTAGGGACAGAAAGTTGTATAGACAGGGAGAAAAAGAGGGTGTCCCTGAGACATTGCCAGGTAGGGAAAGGAGAGAGAGGGGTGGGGGAAGACAGCACGGGAAAGAGAAAAAGAGGGGCTACGGAGGCAAGGAGTATGAAAGACAGGGGGTTGTGGAGATAGGGGACTGTGATGGCGGATATACAGTGGGCTGGGCATATGGAGTGGGGAGAGAGGGGGCTGGGGAGACAGGGAAGGGGGAATGACGGGGCTGTGGAGACGGAGTGGCGAGAGAGGGGGCTGAGGAGACAGGGAGTGAGGGAGGGGAACTGCGGAGGGGGCTAGGGAGACGAGGACGGGAAGGTAAGAGAGTGCCCTAAGCAGACAGGGAAAGGGGACTAAGGACAAGAGAGTAGGGTGGCGACAGAAATAACTTGTAAAGTACCTCCTTATCCCCCCATCCTGGGTAAGTACCCAGTCTCCCATCAGCAATAGCGGCACTTCTGTCGGGTCTCATCAGCCCTGCAGATCCGGATCTCCCGCAGCGCTGGCATCTTCAGGTGCATCAATCACACGGTGTCCCTCACTGACCGGCGCCGGAAACTCCAGGTCAATTGATCTCCAGCACTTCTGCTGTCACGCAGCATCAGGTCTCATGATCTGCTGTCACGCTGCACATCGCTCTCTCCCTCCGCTGCAGACCTCCTGCTGCTGCTGCTTCCAAATGCCTTCAGCGCTGAGGAGCCGCCGGGCATTCAGAAGCAGCAGCGGCAGTAGGTCAGCAGCCACCCTGCTTAACAAAAAAAACCTCTGAGTGCGCCATTGCCTAGTATACTGCAGACCCCGCAGGGTTAGCGGGTGCCAGGGCCCGGCGCCCCTGCTGCCGCACGCTCCCCCAAGCGGCAGCGGGGGCTGCCTTACGCTAGCTACGCCACTGGTTCACTCCTGGAATAGACAGTTCCATTCTCCTTAGACTACGCCATAAAGGACTAAAGATTGTTTCCCAAGTCTTTGACCCGGGAGGCCACTTATACTCTATTACAGATCTCCAATCCAGATTCAACCTACCCAACAACAGTATATTCCCACTTTTCCAGATAAGACACTATGCAAATTCCCTCCCCCCACTTATTCCATTTACACCGGCTACACTAGTATTAATGAGACACATATCCTCCTTACAAACAGCATCTTTCAGAACCAAACATATCTATAAGCTACTTGCCGCCCTCCCAGCAGAAAATAACTGGAAACAAATCACATCCAGATGGGTGAATGACTTTCCTTTATTGACTGATAACAACTCGCTCTACACATATCACCACAACACTTTACGTATTCTCAAATCCTCCATACTCCAGGAAGTCCACATTAAGGTGCTCCATAGGGCATACATATCACAACACGTAGAAGTGTCTTTGTAGAGGAGGAAACAGGTATGTGTCCAAAATGTCGGTTCCATACGGCCTCCTTCATACATAACTTCTGGACCTGCAGGCATGTAAGAAAATTCTGGTTTAAGCTTGTTTACTACATCAACTGCAACTTCAAATTGAAGGTATGTTTAGATCCTCTCCCATTATTGTTTGCCAACTTTGAAGCCTGGTCACTTCCACCTGGCTCAGCTCACCTGATCCCGATTTTAACACTCACCGTCACTATTGCGAAAAAGGTGATACTAAACTCGTGGATCACCCCCCATATCCCCACTATAAATGAGGTTGAAGCCCTGATGCTGAAATAAATGTACTACGATAGATATGACACGCTAAGACATTTTGATGCTCCGATCTCCCGCTTCTATGGAGTATGGGGCCCATTCATACGTAGCCGAAACCCCGACTTGAAAGATAAAATATGCAAACTTTTTGAAACCCACATAGATAATTTTACTATTTGAATCTACTAGTCAACTCTTTTATCTACATTACAAAAAACTATGATAGGAAACGCAAATCCTAATTCTCCCCCCCCCCCCCCCCTCTTTTCATTGTTGTTCAGAGAATTTGTTTGTATTATTTATATAATATAAAAATGAAGGTTGCACGAATCTACTTATCTGATGCAAGGCATGAAGAATCAGAACCTAACTGATGCCCCCTTGCAGATAGCTAGACTCAGAGGGTTGGACCTGAGGGGGGGGGGGGGGGGGGGGAGAGGATGATTGGGCTGGGTGGGCAGCAGAGGGGGTATGGGAGGAGATATCATGTCGGATTATCTCAATTTTAGAGAGGAAGCAGGAGGCAAAGTCAATGGCAGTGAGGGAGGAAGGGTGGTGCAGGGCGAAGTAGAGTGTTGAAAGTTTCAAAGAGACGGCGGGGATTGGAGGAATGGGATGAGAGATTTGAAAAAAGATTGTTTGGCAGAGGAGAGAGCAGCGCTGTAGGAGGAGAGAATAAACTTGAAATGGAGGAAGTCTGCCAGAGAGTGAGATTTCCTCCAGAGGCGTTTAGCAGAGTGTGCACATTTTTGCAAGAATCGTGTTATTTTGTTGTGCCAGGTATGGGGATTAGAGCGTCGGAGCCTCGGAGGGGGGCAGCTATCCGGGGTCCTAGAGGTTTATACCATGTGGAGGAATTACAGGTGCTGTCTCCTGCAGGTACGAGCAGTATCCTTGCCGGGGCAGTGATGGCTGTGCTATACGAGGTATCGGGAAGGTCAGTAGATGCGGAAGCTCTGATCCATGCGGTTCTACACCTGGAGCAGGTACTGACCACAGGTGAGTGACAACCTCTCACAGCTGCCATCTCTGCTTTACATGAGGCTGAAGGCTCCTTGTATCTCCCTTCAGGCGGTGGCTGGCAGGACCAGGTCGGAGGGCTGATTCCAGGGGTGAAAATTGGCCGTTCTGCTCCTGAGTTGCCCCTTCACGTACAGGTTGAGCGTATTGAGCTGCCCAAAACGTTTTTGGAGGAGTTAAACCAACACCTGCTCCTGGTGTATACTGGGAAGACTAGGCTGGCTCGTAATCTGCTGCAGGTAATATACCTGTGGTATGCTACATTATGGGACAGATGTACTAAGCCTGGGAAGTGATAATGCAGTAGCCAGTCAGCTCTTAATGGTGAGACTGGGTTTAAAAAAAATGACAGGAGCTGATTGGCTGCTGTGTTATCACCAGTGCCTCGGTGCAGTGTGCACCTGTATGCGCTTTCTAGTGCCTGAGTACAGCATGTGCCTGCCTGCATGCACCTGTATGTGCACTATAGCGCCTGTGTGCAGCGTACACCTGTATGTGTGCTATAGTCAGGGGTTAAAATGAGGGGGAACTGAGTTCCACCACCTCTAATGGTAGGGGGAACGGAGTTCCACCTCTATCACAGCCCTGAACAGTAATTCCAACAGAAAAGCCTGTCCCAGCGGCGGCTTCTTCTGGCACGGCGTATGTGATGTCATACCATCACCACCGCAGAAGTGAAGAAGGACCACTAACAGCAGGCTCTGTGCTTGCTGAAGACAGGGTGAGAGGGGGCTGGAGGGACTCAGAGGTGGGGAAGGTGCTGGAGGGACACAGGGCATGGAGCTGCTGAGGGACATGGACAGTGAGCTGCTGGAGTGACAGATGTGTGGAAGCAGCACAACCGTGGACATTATGGGCAGATGTATTCAGCCTTAACAAGAGATAAATGCAAGGGTGATAAGGAGAGATAAACAGCCAGCCAATCAGCTCCTTACTGACTTTTTTTCAAACACAGGCTGTAACATGGCAGTTAGCAGGTGATTGTCTGGGCGTTAATCGCTCATCATCACCCTTGCATTTATCTCTTGTTAAAGCTTAAAACATTTGCCCCTATGTGTAGAAGGGGCACTACTGTGTGATTTAATATGAATCAACGGCACTACATGCATTTAAATGTGTATATGATTGTGCTACTGTGTGTTGTAGTTTTAAATGGAGTTACTATTGTGTGACAACACCTTCCTTGTGGGACCATTGCCATTATCCCTTTTTATTGGAGGTAGGGCAAAATTCCCTGGCACTGGTCTAGGCTCTGCCTAATATGGGGGGGGGGGGGGGACACCACTTTAAGCCCTGGCTATAGTGCCTGTGTGCATTGTACACCTGTATGCATGCTATAGTGCCTGTGTACACCTGTATGAGCTCTATAGTGCCTGTGTGCAGCCTATACCTGTTAGCGTGCTATATAGTGCCTGTGGGCAGCTTGCACCTGTATGTGTTATAGTGCCTGGGTGCAGCGTATGCCTGTATGCGCACTATAGTGTATGTGTTATAGTGCCTGTTTGCAGCGTACACCTGTATGTGTGCTATATTGCCTGGGTGTAGCCTACACCTGTATGCGCACTATAGTGCCTGCGTGCAGCGTACACCTGTATGAGCGTGTGCGTGCGTTATATTGCTGTGCTGTGTCTAGTAGAATGCCTGCCTGTGCTGTACCTACTATAATGCCTACAAGCGGTTTCTCCCGTTAGGACGTTCTGCGGAATTGGTATGCCCGTCTTCCCGACATAACGATAAACGTGGACGCGCTAGTGAGCAATGCTGAGGTGTGCGCTGCGGCCTTCCAGACAGGTGAGATTTCTCCTCGCCCATAATACCATGTATATAGCCAGAATCAAACACTTAGGCCGGTTTCACACACTCCGGCTCCAGGCGGACGGTGAAATCCTGCACGGCCAGGGAACCGTGCCGCACACAGTAGTTTATCATGGAGGGGATGGCCACAGCCCGGCAGCCTTCCCTTCCAGTGGCGGGATCCGGCTGCAGCCGTGCGGCGTGGCCGTCCCGTGTGAATGGACACAATAGTGTCCATTCACAACTAATGTGTGCAGTACGGCTCCCTGGCCGTGCGGGATTTCGCCGTCCGGCAGGAGCCGGAGTGTGTGAAACCGGCCTTAGGGTGAGATTTAATAGGATGAGATATTATGAAAGTGAGAGATTTGGAAGAAATCTCCAGTTTATTTAAAGCGGCAATCATTTACACTGCAAAATCAAACTGGTTTTGCAGTGTAAATGATTGCCGCTTTAAAAAAAACTGGAGATTTCTTCCCAAATCTCTCACTTTCTGAATATCTCATCCTATTAAATCTCACCCTTAATCCCATCTGAAGACCTGCCAAAAGTCATACATGCATTTGTATCATCTCGTTTGGAGTACTGCAATGCCCTTTACCTTGGTCTACCAGCAAAAGAACTGCACCAATTACAGCTGGTACAAAACACAGCTGCCAGGCTGTTAACTAAACAGCCCCGCTCTAGCCACATTACTCACATTCTCTACTCCCTTCACTGGCTGCCAATAAAATGGCGAATAATTATAAAGATCAATCTATTGAGTTTCAAAGCCCTACATGACCAAGGCCCAAGGTACCTGAAGCAGCTTCTGATTCCATACTGTCCCACCCGATTACTGTGGTTTGTAGATGAAGGACTTTTAGCAGTACCTAGGGTCTCCCGTAATTCATCTGGGGGTCAAGCTTTTAGCCATTCAGCTCCGACTTTATGGAACTCACTTCCCCGCACAGTTCGAGAAACAAAAACAGACTCAAGACTTTCCTATTTACTCAAGCGTTTCCTTCAGTCCCTTAAGTATTGTTTATGAAAAGCTTTTCTGTACTGTATTACATTCATTCTATCTTTTAATCGCCTTGAGTCCTATTGGAGAAAGAGCACTATATATATAAAATTATTATTATATTATTATGTAGTAACTGCACATATATGTCCAGGGGAGCAGAGAAATGTTCTACCCAGGCTCTGTTCTGTGTGCAGGGGATCTGCAGCTCCTTGGAAACTGTCTCTCTACATACTGGCAGCAGAAGAAGCGGATGGCCCCTGGCTGTGAGCCGCAGGCAGTGCGGAGGATAATGGACACGTTACAGCCATACGTGTATGGACAGTCGCTGGCTGGGGCTGGTGGAGGCGGCTTCCTATACATACTGACCAGGGAGCCGCAGCAGAGAGATTCCATACAGGCTCTGCTGGAGAACACGCAGGTATTACACGTCTCACAGACACGCACAGGGAATGTAGAATAGTCGTACAGACTGCTGGAGAACTCGCAGGTATTTACACGTCTCACAGACACGCATGGGGAATGTAGAATAGTCATACAGACTGCTGAAGAATACACAGGTATTACACGTCTCACAGACACACATGGGGAATGTAGAATAGTCATACAAACTGCTGAAGGAATACACAGGTATTACACGTCTCAGGCACGCATAGGGGAATGTAGAATAGTGATACAGACTTTGCTGGAGAATACGCAGGTATTACACGTCTCACAGACACACATGGGGGAATGTAGAATAGTCATACAGACTAAAAGGGGAACTTGTCCCAATGTGGGGGAGCCTCTGTGGATGGGATGCAGTCAAAATTCCGACAAGGACAAAATCCCGACATTTAAAATCCCGACAGGGTCAAAATCCCGACATATAGAATATACAGGTGAAACAGTCTACATGACTTTCCGTCGACAGGTGCGAGGTTGACATGAGTTTTTTCACTGTTTTTTAAGCCGACAGGCGGTATTTCATGCCCTACCATCCACTAGGGCGTGGTGGGAGAATAAAATAGTGTGCCGAGCGCAAAGCATTGCGAGCTATGCGAGGGGCTGCGGTTCACTTCCAACTGTGTCCATGTCGACATTCGGGTAAAAAAACAGTGAAAAAAACCATGTCGACCTCGCACCTGTCGACGGAAAGTCATGTACACTGTTTCACCAGTGCATTCTATATGCCGGGATTTTGACCCTCTCGGGATTTCATACCGAATCCCTGAGGATATATGGAGAGGTGTGAGAATAGCTCCTGCGCAGGTACACGCTCCTAGAACAGAAGGGATCTGCGTCTGTGCTCCTGGTGTATAGCTCGCCCATTTCTGCGCACTAAGATCTCCCAATATTTCACAGTGTGTTCTGACCTGTGCTATATTCCAGGGGCTGGAGAGATGCAGCGCACACACTGTGCAGGTGGATATGGAGCCATTCGCTGTGCACATGGAGACAGCTGCCAAGGAGAACATGTGAGCAAGGGGTCTTCCCTTACTGCAGCGGACACGGAGTATAGTGCAATATAACGTGTCAGCACTGGGGTGCAATAGTTCTGTACCGCAGAGGTGATGGTATTCTCTTCCTAGTACTTTGTTATTGCAGACTATGGCTATACCTCGGATCTGTTAGTGCCTTCAGTACAGCTGCGATGCCATCTCTTGTGCCAGCGGGTGCCCCCTTCCGGGCATTAGAACAGACTGTGCTGTGTAGTTTTGTACCATACGTTCCCTTATTTTTTTACCCCAGGGTGAGGTTTCTGATACACCCTCAGGATCATTTTACAAAACATAGTACCCATAGAAATAAAAGGGCGAGTCTAAGATTATCCACACTCTGGTTGTAGCATTTATTGTAATCAACTTTCAGAAAAGACAAAAACATTATTTTTAATAGAGATGTGCAGGCTCTGATTTCAAAGCAGGATCTTATTGGCTATCAACGGTCAACAACGGTCATGTGATTTGGGATAGCCAATAAAATCCTGCTTTAAAATCAGAGCCTGCACATCTCAAATTTTTAACAATCTATTTTTCAATATATTTTATCCAATTTTCAACAAGTTTTTGCATTCCAGTAATAGGAATTGTTTTAGGTTGAGCTGGGAGCCAGGAATGCACCATTGTTGTCACCGGACCTGACTTAGGACTGATTTCAGGGGACCAAACAGGTGATAGTCCCATGGGCCAGGATCAGGACTGGAGGGAGGATGCTTTCACTCCTCAAAACAAAAGTTATTTTGTTTAACACTGACAGTATAAGCAGCGGCATATACCCGGCTCCTCCTTCATGGCTGACACGTGGCCATTTTTGACTTTCTCTATCCATTCATACACACTTTGCAAAAACGCACTTTCCTCTACCTGCCCATGGCAGCATACTTCTGGGTTACGCCCTCCTGGGTAGATATCTGGAAAGGAACAAAAAGACACTGCCCCCTATATAAGGACCGCCCCCCTTGGGCTCTGTGTCTTTTTTTTTTTTTTTCCCGGGTAGATGGATGGCTTAGCCTGTGAAGAGCTGCAGACGACCCCACTGCCCAGTGCAGGAAGGGGTTATGGTGGGACCTCCTCTGTCAAGAGCTGTAGGGGCGTCAGTCTGCTGAGGTACCCCACTACCAAGTGTGGTGGAGGGTAGCGGTCCCCGGGTGTTGGCAGGCTCTGATAGTTACAGATGGAAGAACCACACCATGTAAGTAGCCCGGCCGGCAACTGACATCAAGAGTAGGCACCCACTGTGACAGGCGCGGTGCTGAAGTCACAAACTGGTGCCCGCACTGGGAGGTGTGGCGCTGCCGGCGTCTGACGTGGAGCAGGCACCCGGGGGGCACCACAGTATAAGAATCAGTCTGCAGTCCAAGTGATTGCTGCAGACGGATCTACAACAGCTGTAGCAAGAGAGGGTATACCAATTTCAAACAGCGCCCAAAAGCCCAGGGTGAGTGGGTCTAATACAAAGTGCAGTAGGGGGAATCAACAAAAAGGTACTTCCATATAATTGATCCACCTGTATCCAGTAATATTCCTCTGATGGATGGGGTGCTTCAGTACATGTAAACAGAGAAGGGCTTATAATAGTGAAGCCTGTTTAATAAACATGTACACATAGAATCCTAAAAAACAATACAATACATAAACAATCATAAAATCCAGACTAGTGAGGAGGATGGGTACAAATTACCAAGAGGTGGATCAGAACTGGGTGTTAATCAGTTCACAAGTGTTCAGTCAAATAATCACCAGTCCGGTCCCGGGTAACAGGGCTGGGGGTCAGACACTTCCTCTGGTTGTCCCTTAAGTCCTCCTCTGTCTGGGATGCTGCCAACAGTACTCCTCCAACGCGTTTCGACCCTTGAACCAAACGGGTCTTTCTCAAGGCACATGCCTTGAGAAAGACCCGTTTGGTTCAAGGGTCGAAACGCGTTGGCGTACCCATCCTCCTCACTAGTCTGGATTTTATGATTGTTTATGTATTATATTGTATTGTTTTTTATGATTCTATGTGTACATGTTTATTAAACAGGCTTCACTATTATAAGCCCTTCTCTGTTTACATGTACTGAAGCACCCCATCCATCAGAGGAATATTACTGGATACAGGTGGAACATCAATTATATGGAAGTACCTTTTTGTTGATTCCCCCTACTGCACTTTGTATTAGACCCACTCACCCTGGGCTTTTGGGCGCTGTTTGAAATTGGTATACCCTCTCTTGCTACTATTGTGATACCTGAAGGATTTTGGGATTGTCCTTCCATACCTAGTTTCTGTAGCGACCTTTTCTGGCGCAGAACCTCTAAGTTTTTTACTCTTGTTTTTGTGGTCACGGATCTACAACAGCTGGCAGACTGGGGTAAGGCCCTGTGAGGCAGCGGCGCTGCTGAGGCAATGGTTTTTCTAAACTTTGGCTGATTAGCTTTTGTTCATTGGCAGTGTACAGTAGCTGTCTGGAGCCTATTCTTATAATGGAGGAAGAAAAAAAAAGCAGTTGACTAAGTCCGGGTAAGCCAGAAGGAGAAGATTGCTGTTATTTCTGTCTTTTATAGCATATGTTATGCTGGGTAATTGATTTTTTGGTAGGTCAGAGACCAGCAAAGAAAAAATTGAACTTAAGGCTAAACACAAGCAGCTACATTCTGCAAAATGTTCCTTATGCGTCAAAGTGCTGCCGGATAAATGTTCAGGCTCGCTATGACAAATGTAAAGGGTCGCAACAAATGGGACCAGCACAAATGAATGAGTTGGTGGCCTTATTAAAAACAGCACTGGCGGATACATTTGTCACAAAGGAAGACTTGGCTAGCGCGCCTTTTAAAAAGAACTAGGGCAGTTCTTTCGGATTCAGATGATTCTGAGGCAGGGCCTGCAGTCAGAACAGAGGAAGGGGAAATCATTCAGGAAAAGGAGGAATTCGATTTCAACCCAGATCTGCTAGATAATCTATTGTCCCTTATTCATAAGTCCCTTAATATTGAAGACCCTCAGGAAGAGGGAAACTTCAGGATTTGCTATTCAGGGATAAGAAAAGTCAAACAATTTCCAAAGTCAAACAATTTCCCTTGGCCAAAACATTAAAAGATGTGGTGGAAGAGGAATGGGGGCACCCGGACAAAAAGGTGACTGTACCTTTTAAGGCTGTCTAAAATGTACCCCTTTGATCCTGAGCAAATTAAAAAGTGGGAGGAGGCGCCCAAAGTGGACGCTACGGTCGCTCGTATATCAAGGAAAACAACGCTTCCGTTGGAGGATGCGAACGTATTCAAAGACTCTATGGAGGAGACTGGATAGAGGAGTCCCCGTTTCAAGGAATTGGGAGGTCAGCTCTTTTCAGCAGTCTTCAAGCAATGCTAGAACAAAGAGTGGTCAAAAAAGTTCCAAGGGAACACGAAGATCAGGGTTGGATATCAAGATTATTTGTGGTAAAAAAAATCCCGGGAGGTTTCAGAACGATTCTGGACCTAAGAAGGTTAAATACTTACGTTATTGTAAAAAAGTTCAGAATGGAGTCGGTCAGGTCCATATTACCGGACATTGAAAAAGGGTCATTCTTAACAACTATCGACCTGAAAGATGCCTATCTACATATTCCTATAGGACACCAAAATTACCTCAGATTTCGGATAAAACAAGTTACCTACCAGTTCACATTACTGCCATTCGGCCTATCGACTTCACCGAGAACGTTTACAAAAGTTCTCGTTGTGCTAGTAGCCAATCTCAGGGTACAAGGCATTTCAATTTGGCCCTATCTAGATGACCTATTCATTTTGGCGCACACAAGGTTGGTGATGGATTATCTCAAGCTACATGGATGGTTAATCAATTATCAAAAAAAGTAATCTAGGACCTTCACCGGCAGTAAAGTATTTGGGAGTCATTCTGGATAAAAAATGTATGTTTGTGAAACAAACACAAGACAGATGGCTGAAGCTAATGTCAGCTGCGCTAGACGCTATTCCGTGGGCCAGATTCCACATGAGAACACTGCAAAAAATGTTTTTAACTCAGAGATGCCAAGAATCCAATGCAGAGAATTTACCTGTCAAAAGGGGCAATCTCAGATCTCGAATGGTGGTCAAATGCTCAAAGATTGAGCGCCGGAAGATAATTTTGCAGCAGAATTGAAACTTGTTGTAACTACAGACACCAGCAAAACAGGCTGGGGGGCAGTGTGCGAAGAAAGATCAGCGCAAGGAGAATGGAGCCAGAAAATGAGTCAAGCACACTCGAACATAAGAGAGATGTGAGCAGTACTGATGGCATGCCAAGCATTTTAGAATCAATTATTGAACAAGGAAGTTGTCATAAGATCAGACAACCAATCAGTTGTAACCTATATAAACAAACAGGGAGGTACAAGCAGCGAAAAACTAATGTCGGAGGTGGCCTTGGTCATGAAATGGGCAGAACTTCACATCAAAAGTCTTACAGCAGTCTTTATTGCGGGAAAATAAAATTTCATGGCGGACACCTTAAGCAGGTACAAACTGGCGCCAGGAGAGTGGGAGCTTTCCCCAAAAGTGTTCACGGCACTGATAGATAGATGGGGATTGCCAGAAGTGGACCTAATGGCGACAGCAAAGAATGCAAAGGGACCTCTATTTATCTCCAGGCATTGGGAGCCGGGGGCATGGCAAACAGATGCGCTGACATCAAATGGGAACGCAGACCTAGTGTACATATTCCCGCCATTTCCAATTATTCACAGGTTATTAACCAAGATACAGAAAGAGACAGTAATAGCAATACTGCCGTACTGGCCGAGGAGACCATGGTTCGCCAAGTTGACAAGGATGCCAGTGGACGTACCGTGGATACTGCCCAATTGCAAAGATCTGATCCGACAGGGGCGGTATTACCAGTCTCAACCAAGCAGCTGGAAGCTAACAGCCTGGTTACGGAGACCAGGATGCTGAAGGGAAAAGGATTCTCACAAAAGCTAGTTGACACTTTGTTAAAAGCGAGAGTCATCTACGTCCAATACGTATTACAGAATATGGAAGAAGTATGTTCACTTCTGTAGGTCAAATGATAAGAACTCTAGGTTAATACCTACTATTCTTGAATTTTTACAAATAGGACTAGAAAATAATCTATCAAGCTCTTTGAAAGGTGCAAATATCAGCTATTGGTGCAATGCTACATATGAGAGTTGCTGACAAATACATACAGAGGTTGGTACAGGCAATTAAAAAAATCAAACCTACGTTTCATAATCCTTTGGCTCCATGGGACCTCAACATGGTTCTAAATGCGTTAACAGAAGCACCTTTTGAGCTGCTGGAAGACGCATCGCTTAAGTATCTCGCTATTAAGGTAGTGTTTCTGGTAGCCATCACATCAGCAAGGAGGGTATCAGAACTACAAGCCCTGTGGGCAAAGGAGCCTTTTCTTAACATTTTCGAGGACAAGGCAGTGCTTAGAACGAATCCTCATTTTTTGCCAAAGGTAGTCTCTAATTTCCACTTAAATCAAGAAATAATACTACTATTTTTTGCACAAACCTTAAGAATTCCAAGGAAGCAAGACTACATAACCTGGACGTGACAAGAGCTCTGAAAATTTACATACGGAGATTAGAGCCCCTGAGGAAGTATAGGAACTACCAAGGCAACCATCTCTAGATGGATAAAAATGTGTATAATCGAGTCTTATAAACTTAGAAAGCTGGAGCCTCCAGTGGGGCTTAAAGCACACTCAACAAGAGCCATGGCACCATCTTGGGTGTAGAAAGAGACGGCATCACTAGAAGAAGTATGTAGGGCAGCATGCTGGTCCTCTGTACTTACATTTACAAGTCATTGCAGAGTGGATGTTCGGTCTTCTGAAGACGCCAGATTGGGAAGAAAAATCTTAAATGCAGTAGTTTTAAAAAAAATTAACTGGCACATATTTAGATAATGAAGCAACCCGTATCCTTTCAATTATTGTTATTATTTATCATACATTACATTCTTGTTGCCCACCCAGTGACGTAACTGCTAGGGTATACACAGAAGTATGCTGCCATGTGGAGGTAGAGGAAAGTACAGATTATTACCTGGTAATATGCTTTCCTCCACCATGGCAGCCGTTTTCCCAGCCCTATGTTAGATCTATATGGAATGTTAAATTCAGTTATGTTATGAAAGCTTTATAATTTAAGACACAGAGCTAAAGGGGGACAGTCCTTATATAGGGGGCAGTGTCTTTTTGTTCCTTTCCAGATATCTACCCAGGAGGGCATAACCCAGAAGTATGCTGCCATGGTGGAGTAGAGGGAAGCATATTAGCAGGTAATAATCTGTACTTTCTCCATACTATGCATAAAGTCTTCAATAAATAGCAGCACCAAACACACACTTAGACCACAAAACATGAATCACAAGGAGGGCAGTCCACTTTTCTTGCACAGCAATCACAAATGTAAGACATTGACTGGGGAGACAGTGGCCTAGTATGGAAAGTGATAGGAGTGCAGCTGATAAATGATCTAATAGAACTGAAGGGCAGATCATTTTTGACTCGCCATCAAATTTAATCAATAAGTCATACAAATATCTGTAAATTAAAGTATAAATGAATGCATGATAATATGTGTCTCCTGTTTTATTTACATATATCTGAATGCTAGCTCTTCATCCGTATAGCACAGCTTCCACCCATGAAAATCTAGACAAGCTCTTACTATGTCTGTCTACAGCCTTAAGCGCTTGATGTCCTCACTGCGGAAGTCTATCCTTAGCGCTAGCACCTGCCGGACCTCAGCCGGAGTGAGACGCCATGTCAGTGGTCCAGAGTTGGGGCCCCAATAATCCAAGATTTCCGTCACCTGTGGTAGGAGGAAGAGCGGTGTCAGAGAGGAGACAAGACATAAATCCTGCGTAGTGACAACACAAACAGACAGGGTCTCACTCTCTCCAGGTTCAGGATGGTGGCCATTTGGGAGAGCCGAGCAAACTTGTCCCGGATGGTCCATGTAGTCATAGTCGTCAGATAGGCGACTAGAGAGCGGAGTTCCTTATCAAACTGCAGCCCCCCAAGCTGTGAGGAGACATAGAACAGGGGGATGATGGGAGGGTAGGGTCTTTCCTCCAATCACAGGCAACATCTGAACACATATACTTGCATAATGATACTTTTTGGTAACCGTAGCCTTTAGATTTTGGGTGAGGCAGTTGCATTGCGTAATATAAATATCTGCTGCCCTATAATAATACAATTCCATCATGTGAGTATGAAATTAAAGGGGAATCAGAGGGAGAACCCAGCTGAAAAAAATCCCTGAAGAAATGTCCCTTCAAGCCTGCGCCTCCTGGACGATGGCTCCGCGCCCCACGGCTGGCCTCCTGGATGCTGGCTCCGCACCCCACAGCTGGCCGCCTGGATGCTGGCTCCGCACCCCACAGCCGCCCTCCTGGATGCTGGCTCCGCACCCCACAGCAGGATAAGGTCACAGTCTTAATTACCACAGAGACAGGTTCCTTGAGCATTAGACACCAAGGGCCTGATTCTGGTTGGTTTGCAAAAGCAAACGCCTCTTTTATTGGACAAAACCATGCAGCACTGCAGGTGGGGCAGATGTAACATGTGCAGAGTTAGATTTGGGTGGGGTGTGTTCAAACGGAAATCTATATTGCAGTGTAAGAATAAAGCAGCCAGTTTTTACCCTGCACAGAAACAATATAACTCCCAAATCTAATTGCACCTGAAACATCAGCCCTACCTGCAGTGCAGCAAGGTTTTGTTCATTAAACAAAGAGTTTGCTTTTACAAATCAACCAGAATCAGGACCAAGGCTGTTGTTGGGTATGAGATGGACTGTGAAGGGTACAAACAACTGGAAATCTGGTTGCACTAGAAAGTAAACCATATATATGGATCATGCATCACTAGTGGCTAATACAATGATTCTATGAATGAATATCACATATTTATGTATAATCGGCTGGAATGTACGCTTACCCTGCTGAACGTGGACTTCAGAACTACTTTCTCCAGCTCAATGGCTATGAGACTGGTCAGCAAACTGGTGAGATTCTCATAGATGACGGGGGACAGCCCGGCCTATAGAGGGAGACATGCGCTGTGACAGTCGCCGTGCAGCAGCAGGAACACATGGTATAGGACACTTACCTTGAACTCGGACATGAGCTGCTCCAGGTTGACTATGAACTGCTGCACCCAGGGGTCATTGGCTTCACAGTCATTAAACTCCTCCTAGTAATGATATTTAGGCAATGAGCTAATAAAGTTGTGTGACAAACAGAAACTCCACTGACAGGACCTCACCTCCTCTATGTTGTGGGACACAGACAAGAAGAGGTTAATCCATGGCTTGACTTGAGGCTTGATGGCCGTACTGTTCAGTTCCCCCAGACCTTCCTGTCCCCAGGGAAACAAGACAGGGTCACTAGCCTCAGACTCACTCATCACCTCCATAGGTAGAGAGCCCAGGGCCCAACCTCACCTGAAGGAGATCTCGGAATTTGTTGGATACTAATGCCATGTCGGAGAGACAGCTTTCAATCTTGGCCTTGGCTTGGTCCCCTCCAAAGTCTTGATTGAACAGCTTTCTGCAGTCGTTCTAGGACAAATGCAGCACACATGGGATATATGGGAACTACAGGAGCTGTGCAGCGTATGTACGATATATGAGAACTAGAGGGAGCTGTGCAGCATGTGAGGGATATATGAAAACTACAGGGGGTTGTGCAGCATGTGTGGGATATATGAGAACTAGACGGAGCTGTGCAGTGTATGTAGGATATATGGGAACTAAAGGGATCTGTGCAGACTATGTAGGATATATGGGAACTAGAGGGTGATGTGCAGCATACGTGGGATATATGAGAACTAGATGAAGCTGTGCAGAGTATGTAGAATATATGTGAACTAGAAGGAGTTGTGCAGCCTATATGGGAGCTGTGCAGCATATGTAGGATATATGGTATCTAGAGGGAGCTGTGCAGCATATGTGGGATATATGGGAGCTGTACAGCATATGTAGGATATATGGGAACTAGAGGGAGCTGTGCAGCATATAGGATATGTGGGAACTGGAGGGATCTGTGCAGCGTATGTAGGATATATGGGAACTACAGGGAGCTGTGCAGCATACATGGGATCTAGAGGGAGCTGTGCAGCATACGTGGGATATATGGGAACTAGGGGGAGCTGTGCAGCATACGTGGAATATATTGGAACTAGGGGGAGCTGTGCAGCGTATGTAGGATATACAGATGGAGAACATCCTCATCTAGCCATCTCCGGATAGCCATGGCTATCCAAGGCCTATTCTCAGCTGCAATACAATACAGTAGGGGATTAGCAGAGTAATCCCATTACTCACTTAATCATATTAAAGGGCTAGATGAGGATGGCTCTATCCCTATGGGAACTAGAGGGAGCTGTGCAGCATATGTGGAATATATTTAAACTAGAGGTATTTGTGCAGCATGTGTGGGATATATGGGAACTACAGGGAGCTGTGCAGCGTATGTAGAATATGGGAACTAGAAGGAGCTGTACAGCGTATGTGGGATATATGGGAACTACAGGGAGCTGTGCAGCGTATGTGGGATATATGGGATGTAGAGGGAGCTGTGCAGCATACGTGGAATATATGGGAATTAGGGGGAGCTGTGCAGCATACGTGGAATATATTGGAACTAGGGGGGCTGTGCAGCGTATGTAGGATATACAGATGGAGCCATCCGCATCTAGCCGTCTCCGGATAGCCATGGCTATCCAAGGCCTATTGTTCTCAGCTGCAATACAATACAGTAGGGGATTAGCAGAGTAATCCCATTACTCACTTAATCCTATTAAAGGGCTAGATGAGGATGGCTCCATCTGTATGGGAACTAGAGGGAGCTGTGCAGCATACGTTGAATATATGGGAACTAGGGGATCTGTGCAGTGTATGTAGGATATATGGGAACTAGAGGGAGCTATGCAGCGTATGTAGGATATATGGGAACGAGAGGGAGCTGTGCAGTATATGTAGGATATATGGGAACTAGATGGAGCTGTGCAGCATGTGAGGGATATATGAAAACTACAGGGGGTTGTGCAGCATGTGTGGGATATATGAGAACTAGACGGAGCTGTGCAGTGTATGTAGGATATATGGGAACTAAAGGGATCTGTGCAGAGTATGTAGGATATATGGGAACTAGAGGGTGATGTGCAGCATACGTGGGATATATGAGAACTAGATGAAGCTGTGCAGAGTATGTAGAATATATGTGAACTAGAGGGAGTTGTGCAGCCTATATGGGAGCTGTGCAGCATATGTAGGATATATGGTATCTAGAGGGAGCTGTGCAGCATATGTGGGATATATGGGAGCTGTACAGCATATGTAGGATATATGGGAACTAGAGGGAGCTGTGCAGCATATAGGATATGTGGGAACTGGAGGGATCTGTGCAGCGTATGTAGGATATATGGGAACTACAGGGAGCTGTGCAGCATACATGGGATCTAGAGGGAGCTGTGCAGCATACGTGGGATATATGGGAACTAGGGGGAGCTGTGCAGCATACGTGGAATATATTGGAACTAGGGGGAGCTGTGCAGCGTATGTAGGATATACAGATGGAGAACATCCTCATCTAGCCATCTCCGGATGGCCATGGCTATCCAAGGCCTATTCTCAGCTGCAATACAATACAGTAGGGGATTAGCAGAGTAATCCCATTACTCACTTAATCATATTAAAGGGCTAGATGAGGATGGCTCTATCCCTATGGGAACTAGAGGGAGCTGTGCAGCATATGTGGAATATATTTAAACTAGAGGTATTTGTGCAGCATGTGTGGGATATATGGGAACTACAGGGAGCTGTGCAGCGTATGTAGAATATGGGAACTAGAGGGAGCTGTACAGCGTATGTGGGATATATGGGAACTACAGGGAGCTGTGCAGCGTATGTGGGAAATATGGGATGTAGAGGGAGCTGTGCAGCATACGTGGAATATATGGGAATTAGGGGGAGCTGTGCAGCATACGTGGAATATATTGGAACTAGGGGGGCTGTGCAGCGTATGTAGGATATACAGATGGAGCCATCCGCATCTAGCCGTCTCCGGATAGCCATGGCTATCCAAGGCCTATTGTTCTCAGCTGCAATACAATACAGTAGGGGATTAGCAGAGTAATCCCATTACTCACTTAATCCTATTAAAGGGCTAGATGAGGATGGCTCCATCTGTATGGGAACTAGAGGGAGCTGTGCAGCATACATTGAATATATGGGAACTAGGGGATCTGTGCAGTGTATGTAGGATATATGGGAACTAGAGGGAGCTATGCAGCGTATGTAGGATATATGGGAACGAGAGGGAGCTGTGCAGTATATGTAGGATATATGGGAACTAGATGGAGCTGTGCAGCGTATGTAGGATATATGGGAACTAGAGGTAGCTGTGTAGCATATGTGGGATATATGGAAGCTGTACAGCATTTGTAGGATATATGGAAACTACAGGGAGCTGTGCAGCATATGTGGGATATATGGAAGCTGTACAGCATTTGTAGGATATATGGGAACTACAGGGAGCTGTGCATCTTATGTGGGCTAAGGAGATTTAGGTCTTACCCGTTAAATCTTTTTCTTCGAGGTCGACGTCAGAGGCCACAGTCTAACGCTGGATAGTGGAGTGGGAGAGAAGCTTCCAGCACCCAAGAGGTTAAACTTCTTCTGCCTCCCAGGCAGGCAGCTCAGTTTTTACAAGCCAAGGCAGGAGACAAGAGAGAAGAAAGAAGAAAGAGAATCCATGCAGGCCCCTGGGTCGCGAGACCTGAACTCATATAGGGTGACCTTCAGGTCTGCCCCAACGTTGTACCAGCATCTGGAACACCTCCGGATGGAGGGCCCATTCGCTGGCATCCAGAGTCTTTATGGCTCAGGAAGTCCACTACCTAATTGAGAACTCCTCGCCCATTGAAAAATGCGGGATGACTCCACCATGGCAGCCCTACTGCGAGTGCCGGCCTGGTGATTGATATAAGCCACCTTTGTCGCATTGTCCGACTGGACCTGCACAGGACGACCCCTAAACCAGGGTTCTGCCAAGCAGAGGGCCCGGAAGACTGCCCTCAGTTCGAGGACATTGATTGATAGTTGGGTTTCCTGAGCATTCCAATGTCCCTGAAATGATCTCCGGCAAGTTACTGTCACCCCATCCGTGGAAGCTGGCATCCGTTGTTAGGAGGGTCCACTGATGGATCCAAAATGGTCTCCCTGCTGTGAGGTAGTGGTCTAGATGCCTCCAGGAGAGGGAGAGATGTAAGGTCGTTGATAAAGCTATCAGCTGAGACCGGATGTTGGTGTAGGATGCCGACCACTTGGTGAGGATCTCCCGTTGTAGTGGAGGTGAATTGGGCATATTCGGCCATGGTGAAGGTTGATACCATCGAACCTAGGACTCTCATGCAGGCATGAATGGACACCCGTCTGAGGGAGAGTAGAGGTCGGATGCGGGACTGCAGAGATCGGCGACGTTCCTCTGGCTGGTAGAGCTTTGATGCACTATATCCAACTGGGCTCCCAGATGGATCATAGACTGTGCGGGAGTCATGGATGATTTGGGCCAATTGATGATCCAGCCATGACGTTTATTTATTTTTATTTATTTACAGTTTCTTATATAGCGCAGCAGATTCCGTTGCGCTTTACAACGTTCTAGGAACATCACCACTGTGTTCAGATGTTCCTTGAGAACGTCTGCAGATTGTGCCAGAATTAACAGGTCATCTAGATACTCTAGTATCCAGACACCCTGGTTGCGAAGTGTGCTGCCCATCATGGCCATGACCTTCATAAACACCCAAGGGGCGGTAGACAGTCCGAAAGGCAAAGCCTGAAATTGAAAGTGACGGTCCTGCATCGCAAACCAAAGAAACCATTGATGTTTTAGCCTGATGGGGATGTGCAGATACTCATCCTGGATGTCTAGGGATGCCATGTAGTCTCCTGGTTGCCAAGGCCAAGACAATGGACCTCAATGTTTCCATTCGGAACTTCAGGATTCAAACAAACAGACAAACAAACGTGTTGAGTCTTTTCAAGTTGAGAACGGGACTATATGTAACATTGGGTTTCCAGACTAGAAAGAGGCTGGCATAGAGTCCTGAGCCTCGATGAGACAAAGAGACCAGTGCTATGACTCCCGACTGTAGGAGCAGTGCTGAGGACCTGTCTTACTGGATTTACCCCTAGAAGACATAACCAGGCTCTATATACACTGAAAACAGTGAAGTAGACAGACAGCTAATAGGCACTGACAGTATATTTCTGACAGGCAGTTATAGTGTTAATGCAGTACACAATATACAGCAAGCATACAAGGCATACAATGCAAACACAAACTCTGTAACCAGTGTCCTGTGAGGATAGGTACAGGGAGGAATGGCACAGGCTCTCTGGCAGTGAAGCAGTGGATCTCTGGATGGCTGAAGAGCTCTGTGTCCCTGGCCGCATTATGGGCCTTATTCTAGTTCACTCTTTCTGACAAAATCCTTCTTAGATGGACAAAACCACGTGCACTGCAGGTGGGGAAGATGTAACTTGTGCAGATAGAATTAGATTTGGGTGGGGTTTTACTTCAAAGTGAGATCTATATTGCAGTGTAAAAATAAAGCAGTCAGTATTTATCCTGCACAGAAACAAAATAACTCACCAAAATCTCTGCACATTTTACAGTTGCCACCCTGCAGTGCACATGGTTTTGTCCATCTAAGAAGGATTTTGTCAGAAAGAGTGAACTAGAATAAGGCCCTATGTGAGAGAGAGGCAGGAAGGATAAGTGGTGGGAAGCAGCTGTTGGGTGTGCCGCCTAATGTCCCTGGGGGAGTGGCTGTGTGAGGAGAGACCACTCCCCCCAATAACAAATGGCCACCAAGGAAAACTGTTCATGCAGTGCCGGTAAAATGGCAGGGATCCGGTGTGCACCGGGCGTCTCCGCTACCGGCACTGCTGCCCACATACAAGCATGATCCCTGGTGGTCCAGCAGGAGTGGGTGGTGAATGAGCCATCCGCTTGTTAACGCAGCCCGCTGGTCCCCCATGCCGAGCTGCTCAGCCGCGATAAGCTGCCTGCAGGGGGCGCCTGCTCTTACCTCTGTCAGTGTCCTGGGACCGGCCTGCAGGTCTGTCTCCTAGTGCCTGGGGACAGCTGCGGTCACACACACACACAGATTCATGGTGCTGCAGTCGCCGATCCCCTGTGATGAAGCAGCAGCGCTGTCACGGACCACAGTCAGTGCAAAAATAAAAATGAAGAAGTGAGGCTGCTTATAGCAGCCCCTCTGTAAAGTGCATGTTGGCTCCTGTCAAAACCCCCAAAATTGCCTGGCGGCAGGATAGAGGAGGGGAGGAGCCTGGTCTGCCTGGGAGGCCGGAAGATCTTGGGTGCTGGAAGCTCTCTCTCCCACTCTAAAACCCAGCATTAGCCTGTGGCCCCTGATGTGACCCAAAGAATAAATATAAGGATTACAGGGAGCTGTGCAGCATAATGTAGGCCAGTGGTAGCCAACCCTAGCCCTCGAGAGCTACCAACAGTTCGCATTTTCCAGACAACCTAGCTGCTGCACAGCTGCACTCATTAATCACTGACATTTTAAAAGATACACAGATGGAGCTAATTAGCTCACTTGTGATTCTGTGAGGAGACCTGCAAAACATGCACTGTTGGTAGCTCTCGAGGACTAGGGTTGGCTACCCCAGATGTAGGCCATACAGGAACTATAGGGTGGGGAGTGGCTTGCGGTTGGGGGGGGCACAGTCATCATCCATAGAGTATGCTGCTTCTGCAGGCAAGGCCCGGCATTGGGAATTGCCACAAAATGAAAAACATCTCCTGGACTTGGTGCTTAGCTTATTGTCCCCCTTCGACTACTAGTAGGAAAGGGAAGCCTCATACCTCCAGATTTTTCTTCAGAGTTGTGATGTTCTCGCTGCAAGCCTCCACATTATTAAGACAGACCTGAAAGAAGAAGAGGGTAACGGTAGCACCAGGGGGATTCAGTCTCTCCCCCACCCACAAATCCAGTCTCTCACCAGGAATGACGTTTTGGCCTCATCGTTGCTTTCGATTCCCTTGGTGTCGAACTTTCCCTGTTGCAGGCTGCTGTGCATGATGCTGACTGCGCTGCTCACCCCACGCTGGATGTCCTGGAAGGTGGTAGCCGGGAAGCCCATCCTCAGCTTATTACATAATACCTCCCTATGGTGACATGGTCGTACAGTAACTCATTATGGTTATGCAGCAACTGGGGACTTACTGTGGACATGAGACGTGGTTCCTGCCTTCACCTGAAGTCAGAATCCATCATGGTCGTGGAGAGATTAATCATGGCACAGAGACAGTCGATGCTGGAGCTGGAGAGCGCACGCCCAATACACTTCTTTGTTATGTAAAACACATCGTCCACCATGCTGGAGGTCAGTTGCCCCCGCTCACAGGCATCCATTGCCACCGCCTGCGCAGGGAATAATGGGACAAGCAGCTCCTTACATACTGTAGGTGCCTCATTATTGCCTACGATGCCCTCTTCCCAGCCCCCGCTGTGTATGCGCGCGCAGCCGCTTCCCGGTCCCCGCTGTGTATGCGCGCGCAGCCTATTCCCGGTCCCCGCTGTGTATGCGCGCGCAGCCTATTCCCGGTCCCCGCTGTGTATGCGCGCGCAGCCTCTTCCCGGTCCCCGCTGTGTATGCGCGCGCAGCCTCTTCCCGGCCCCCTGCTGTGTATGCACACGCAGCCTCTTCCCGGGCCCCTGCTGTGTATGCACGCGCAGCCTCTTCCCGGCCCCCTGCTGTGTGTGTGTGTGTGCGCAGCCTCTTCCCGGCCCCCTGCTGTGTGTGTGTGCGCAGCCTCTTCCCGGCCCCCCGCCGTGTGTGTATGTGCGCACAGCCACTTCCCGGCCCCTCGCTGTGTGCGCGCAGCCTCTTCCCGGCCCCCGCTGCGTGCGCAGCCCGTTCCTGGACCCCACCCTATATATGTTTTCTGTTACCCCCTGCGTTCTTTACCTTATTGACAGACTCCTTCATGTAATACTCTTCCATGGTTATGTAATACCCAATCACCTCCTGCATAGACCGGCTCAGCAAACAGTGTTTCAGCAGCTTCTCCAAGCTCTGCTGATGTTCTGATACAGGTGAGATAACGAGAGTTATGGTAGAGATAGGACAGCAAAGTGGAGGAACTGCTGGTGTGAAGGTAGAAAAGGGATATGCAAATATATCTATATATATCTATCTATATCAGTGGAACGCACTCCCTCGCTCCATTAGACTCTCCCCGACCTTGCAAAGCTTCAAACGGGCACTGAAAACTCACCTATTCATCAAAGCGTACCCTTCCACTGCATAAACCAGCTGGTTCTCCGACCCCTTGCCTGTTTACATCCTGCTATCTAACCACCACCCCCTCGCTTGCACCTCTTGTAATCTGTCTGTCTCCCCTTCCTACTAGATTGTAAGCTCCTCCGAGTAGGGCCCTCTTCCCTCCTGTTGTCAAAGCCCACTTCTCTTCACATTTCACTCACAGCTCTCCTTTACTCCAACACTCAGTGACCATCTTCGTCTGCATACTCATCTCCATCATTGGCCTCAAGCCTCTAGTTGTATGTTGATTGGGTCCTCACTACTTACATTTAAGCTGTAATGTGTATTGAACTGTGGTGCTCTTTATTTGTACTGTATTTTTGTTATTTATTCAATGTTATGCCAAGTTTTGTCTCCCTGTATTGTTCCTTTGTACGGCGCTGCGAAACACTTGTGGCGCCTTATAAATAAAATTATAATAATAATAATAATAATCTATCTATCTAGAAATTCATAGTGTGCAGCACTCCAGCCAGAATCTTCGAGTTACAAAAAAGGGATTTTTTTAAGAACTTACCGTTCGAATCCCTTTCTCTGATATGGTCCTGGTGACACAGCTCAACATTGGGATGTAGGAGGGTCCTTAGGAGCCAGGCACCTATCCTAAAGCTTTTGGAGGGTAGGCTCCTCCCTTCTGCATCCCAGACTCCTCAGTTCAATCTTTCAAAGCCACTGGAATACATTAACTCAGTACAAACGCCTGCACATATTATATGCACAATTTCAAAAATAACTTTTCAACCATATATAACATGAAACATCATGAACACTGGCATACTTACTGAGCGTAAGGGAGGGATCGCTGTGTCACCAGGACCATATCAGAGAAAGGGATTCAAACGGTAAGTTCTTACAAAAATCCCTTTTTCTCTTTCAATGGTCCTGGTGACATAGCTCAACATTGGGACGTTCCAGAGCCGGTCCTTTGGGTGGGTACGCTCAGGTCTGCAGCTCTCATCACTGCTCGTCCGAATGATGCGTCCTCCGACGCGAACTCATGGAACCTATAGAATTTGGCAAAAGTGTGAACAGATGACCAAGTGGCGGCCCTGCAAACCTGCCCTGCTGTGGCCCCATGTCGAACCGCCCAAGAGGTGGCGACCGACCTGGTGGTATGCGCATTAATCCTGACCGGCACAGGCCTACCAACCTTAGTATATGCAAAGGCAATAACAGAATGCAACCACCTAGCAATGGTCTGCTTAGAGGCAGGCCAACCAATCTTGTGCACATCATACAAGACTAGCAAAGTGTCAGTCTTCCTGACACCCTTCACCCTGTCGCACAACATCCAAATTCCTCAATTTGTCCCTTTTTCTTGAACCCTCTGGGGGTTGAAACACAGGCAGAACTATCTCCTGATTCAGATGTGAAAGCAGAGACTACTTTTGGCAAAAATTGGGGTACTGTTCGAAGAACAGCCCTGTCTTCATGAAAAATAAGAAAAGGAGACTTGCATGACAACGCTCCCAACTCTGATACTCTCTTTGCTGACGCAACAGCCAACAAAAATACAAGCTTCCATGTAAGGAACTTAAGGTCAGCCGACCTCAGCGGTTTAAAAGGCGCCTTTTGAAGACACTCCAGTACCAGCGATAAAACCCATGGAGCCAATGGTTGCTTGTAGGAAGGTTTCAAACATGAAACCCCTTGCAGAAAAGTTTGCACCTCCGGTAGCAAAGCTATCCTTTTCTGGAAATAAATCGACAAGGCCGATATCTGTACCTTGAGTGATTAAAGGCTTAACCCAGACGAAAAACCATCCTGCAAAAACTCCAACAATTTTGAAAGTCGAAACCGCGATGTATGCGACTTCTGCCTTTCACACCACCTAATATAGGTCTTTCAAACCCTATAATAGTTTGCTGAAGACACTGACTTCCTAGTTTTTACCATGGTGTTAACCACAGCCTCCGAGAAACCCTTGTTCTTCAAGATGGCGGTTTCAATAGCCAAGCCGTCAAATTTAGCCAAGCTGAATCCATGTGTAAGAACGGCCCTTGGTTTAACAGATCTGACCTCAGAGGTAGACGCCACGAGTCCACAGACAATCTCTGAAGACTCGAGTACCAGGACCTCCTTGGCCAATCCGGGGCTACTAGAATCACCGGAATTCCTTGGGACTGGATTCTTTTCAATACTCTCGCCAGCACTGGAAACGGCAGAAAGGCATAAAGCAAATTCCCCTCCCAGGGAATAGTCATTGCATCCACTGCTTCGGCCAGTGGATCTCTTGTCCACCTCCAGAGTTCCCCACTTCAGTGTAATCTGATGTGGGTTCAGGCTCCATTCCCCTTCTAGCAGCTCCTCCCTGCTCAGGAAATCGGCCTCGATATTCTCCACCCCCGGGATGAATATCGCTGACAATGCTGGAACATTCAGCTCCGCCCACAAGAAAATCCGGGAAACCTCCCACATGGCCAGCTTGCTGCGTGTGCCTCCCTGGTGATTCAGGTATGCCACAGCCATGGCGTTGTCGGTCTGAATCCTCAAAGGAAGGCCCTGCAATCTTTCTCCTGCCAGAGATATCACTTTCCACACAGCCCGCAGTTCCAGGATGTTGATCGGCAAGGCAGACTCCTCCGAGGTCCATAAGCCCTGAAGGCGTAGGTCCAAAACCACCGCCCCCCAGCCCCTGAGACTGGCGTCGGTAGTCACTACCAGCCAGTCCCAGGACTGCAGAGACCGACCCCACTGAAGGGAATCCACCTCCATCCACCAATGCAGGGAAGACCGTGTCTCTGGAGACAACACTATGTGCTCTGACTATATGGTCTGAGTATTCCCTGACCAAGATGTCAGGATTTTCCACTGGAACACCCGAGAGTGGAACCTGGCGAACTGTAGCGTCTCGAAAGTCACCACCATTTTCCCAAACAGTTTGAGACACCTCCAAACCGATGGGCTCTGAGACGCCAGGATCTCCCGCACCAAGGAGGCCAGGTCCCTGGCCTTTGTCTCTGGTAGGAATACCCGATGTAGATGGGTATCCAGGACAACTCCCAGGAACTGGAGTCTCTGTGACGGCACCAACTGAGACTTTTGTAAATTTAAAAGCCAACCGTGAGCCTGCAAAAACCTGATGGCTTCTGCCAAGTGACTCTGCAACTTTTCCGCCGATTCTGCTTTGAAGAGCAGGTCGTCCAAATACGGAATCACAGTGATTCCCCTCAGTCGGAGGGCCGCCACCATTACTGACATTATTTTGGTGAATGCCCTTGGTGCTGTGGCCAGACCAAAGGGCAATGCCTGGAATTGCAAATGCAGGTCTCCTATCACAAACCTCAAGAGAGCCTGATGTTCCGGATGGATTGGCACATGAAGATATGCGTCCTGGACATCCATGGACGCCAAAAATTCTCCCTGGTCCAGGCTTAGCAGCACAGACCGCAGAGATTCCATCTTGAAATGGTCTACCCACAGATGGAGATCAAGGACTTTAGATTTAAGATTGGTCTGAAAGACCCGTCTGGCTTGGGCACCAAAAACAGAGTGGAATAAAAGCCTTTCTTCCACTCCGCTCGAGGGACCGGGATAACCACCCCTTTCTCTAAGAGAGATTGAGCCGCCGCCAAAAGAGCAACACGGAGCCGCGACTCCTTTGGCAGTGGTGTAGGAATGAATCTTCTCGGAGGAAGACCTTTGAAGGGAATTCTGTAACCCTGGGATACAATGTCTAGCACCCAGGAATCCCGGTCCAACAATGCCCACGCAGCCCTGAACCATCCCAGGTAGTCATGCGGAGGGCTTGTCCTCTCCTTTGGTGTTTGGTTTCTTATGAAAGGAACCGAACTTTGACTTTGGGGCCTTGCCCCTGGAGGACTGAAACTTTCCCCCAAAAGACTGTCCTTGAAAGGACGCACCCCCTCTAGGGGAGGGCCGAAAGGACGGCCTAAAAGCAGAAAACCAAGAGGCCTGCTTAGCTGCAGGAGCCGCCAGGAAGGTACTTTTGCCTCCCGTGGCCTGCTTAATAATTTCTTCCAGCTCTGAACCAAACAATAGCTTTCCTTTAAAAGCTAATGCCTCAAAGGCCTTTTTAGATTCATTATCCGCCTCCCAGGCTTTAAGCCAAAGCACTCTCCTGGCATTGACGTACACTGTGGAAACTCTGGAAGCCATTATGAGAGCTCCCTCCTCAGCCTCAAGCACATACTCCGCAGCTGCTTTAAGCTTCTCAGCAAGCAGCAACACACATGGATCAGCATGTAAAATTGTACACAGGTCATTGGCCCACACAATCATGGCCTTAGAGACCCAGGCTGATGCTATAAGAGGGCGTAAAGTGTAGCCTACCCCCTCAAATATTGCCTTGAGGTTACCTTCCAGCTTCTTGTCTACGGGGTCCTTAAAGGCTGCCCCCCCTGGACAGGTAGCACCGAGGCTTTAGAAAGCCGTGCCACAGAAGCATCTACCACCGGAACTTTTTCCCAGAGGTCTGCATGAGCCTCAGGCATGGGGTATAGACTTAAAAACCTCTTAGGCATCTGCAGCCTTTTATCGGGCGTTTTCCAAGCCCCTTCCAATAAATCCTGTAAACCTTCATCTGCAGGAAAGGTAACAGTTTCCTTTCGCTGCCTTTTAAAAACACCTTTTGCAGGAGTTTTATCCTCCACAGACAAGTTCAAAGCCTGTTTAACAGCAGTAATCAAATCCTCCACCCCTGAGGCCGAGGAATCCTCAGAGTCATCACCCTGATCCCAGGGGATGTCTGTGTACTCTCCCTCCTCTTCAGCAACAAGCAATGGCACTGAATAAGACCTTTTAGGGGTCCCCACAGTATCACCATCAAATTTGTCTAACAAATCATTAAACCTGCTGATCCCCTTAGCAGTATCCTGCATGACCTGTAAGAAGCCAGGATCTGCCTGGGTCAGAGGCAAGGAGCCAGAGGACTGCTGAGATGATGACATAGGTCTCGGGGAAGCTACCAACACATCACTCTGCCTGTCCAGCAATTGCACTAAGGCATAAACAGACCTGCCCAGGGCACTGGCCCACGCAGGTTCCGATTGCTCTACCCTCTGGGGTTCACTCCCCATGGGTCTCACAGCAGCGCAAGTAATACACAAGCCCCCCTTGACCATCTGCTCAGGGACAAAATTCAGTGTACAAACACTGCAGGCGCTCAATGCATTAAGGGCTCCCTCCCCCAAAGCTACAGACTGTTGCTCAGACATGATGTCAAATTAACACAGTCACAGCGCAAAATGTACAGGCGTTTTATACAGAGCCAATGTACTCACTTATCTGTCTGAAGCATTCACAGTGGGGAAAACAATGCCCAGGAAATCCAATCACTCTGCCAGGATCTGTCAGCCAGCTCAGCTCCGCTGCAAGCGTTCCGAATGGCGCCAAAATAGAGTGAGGGAAGAGACCAAGTCCCTGCTGCTGCAGGGTCCGTGGCTTTTGGCACCAACCACCCCCAGACAGCCGCTCCCACTGCAGGATCTCCAAGTTCCAGTGTCTCCCCCTCTGCTGGGGACCACTTGGAACATGCCTGTAACACACTGCTGTCCTCTCATATAGGAGCTCAGTGTGTAAGCTCCGCAGAAAATGGCCGCCGCCATCACGGAGCGCCTGTCCCCCATGATCCCCACCTAGCGTGAAGCCGGTTTCAGATCGCTCCGGAGCCCAGGCAGCTTCTTAATAGAAGCTGTAAGCGCTGCACAGGGAGACCAGACAGCGTCTCCCCCATGCACAGTGAGCTGACAGGACGCGCTTCTGTCAGCTCCTGCTGCGCTGTCAGTGTGAGGATTCAGTGAGAATCCTCACACTGTGCCTACCTAGCTAGTGTAAAAGTTAATAAAATAAAAAACTCCTAACTAACTCTAATCCTTTCGGCTGCTCCAGCAGCCCATTAGAATAGCACCCACTCCAGTGGGCACCTAACATGAACTGAGGAGTCTGGGATGCAGAAGGGAGGAGCCTACCCTCCAAAAGCTTTAGGATAGGTGCCTGGCTCCTATGGACCCTCCTACATCCCAATGTTGAGCTGTGTCACCAGGACCATTGAAAGAGAAATAGATTTATTGAGACAACGTTTCAATATCCAAACGATATTGTCATCTGTCAACCTGATGACAATATCGTTTGGATATTGAAACGTTGTCTCAAAGCTATTTTGTACCTCGAAGATTCTGGCTGGAGTGCTGCACACTACGAATTTCTATATTGCATCTACAAGTGCGGGCACCCACATACTACTGGTTACGTATGTATATATACACACACACACACACACACACACACATATATATGCGAAAAAACAGGAGATGCGCACAATGAGCAATATAACAATTCCTTTATGTAATAAAACAATAGCTCACGTACAGATAGGTTTAGAGTAATCAGCTTGCCAGCATAAATATAAGCATGGAGTGCAGTCTCTTCCACGTTGCACCAAAGCCGCAATAGCCCTTGATTCACCGTCGATAGGACCACCCACGCAAACGTCACTGGACACGCCTCTACGCGTTTCGTCACTTGATTGGAGTCCAATCAAGTGACGAAACGCGTAGAGGCGTGTCCAGTGACGTTTGCGTGGGTGGTCCTATCGACGGTGAATCAAGGGCTATTGCGGCTTTGGTGCAACGTGGAAGAGACTGCACTCCATGCTTATATTTATGCTGGCAAGCTGATTACTCTAAACCTATCTGTACGTGAGCTATTGTTTTATTACATAAAGGAATTGTTATATTGCTCATTGTGCGAATCTCCTGTTTTTTCGCATGTTCTGTATTGTGCCGTGGGATCGGCCATCGGAGAAGCTGCACCGCACAGTTTGAACAGATGTTGAAGTATTGAAAAGGACTAGCGCGGCCCTATTTCTTCATATATATATATATATATATATATATATATATATATATATATATATATATATATATATATATCCGCTTGAAGGTCCGGCACTCCAATAAATATTTAATTACTTCGGCGGGTGCCCACTTGCTTAATCCGCATACATACTTCCACAAAAGTAGCACTCCGACCATGGAATTACTTCAAGTGTTTAATATAAACCACAGCAACGTTTCGATGCTACAGCATCGTCCTCAGGCTTAAAATACACAGCACACAAAGCCATTTAAATACAAAAAGTCACGCACTGTGTACGCCTCCAATGGCGCGCCCACAGTGCAATCAACTAACAGGTGAATCAAAACAGAAGATCTCGCGTGTGGACGGAGCCACCGGCGAGAATGCAAAATTCAGTGTAATCATAAATTATATAGAAACAGATACAAAATACATATATATACAAGCAGCATAATAATATATACATAATCAGTGCTAGGATAAGTGTAGCAGAGCTGGAACTAGATCTAGTGCAATACACGTATTAATGTTAAAAACCCTAAACCTTTTTAAATCTACAGATCAACTAAATATCAATATTATGCAAGGCGTTACTTTCTATAATAAATGGAAACAAATTGTAACACAGTGACCACCAATAGTCAAAGTACTGCAACGCAGAATGATCACTAAGTTATTTCTATCAGGAGGCTATCAACCACGTAACTACACTACCAATCTAGCAGCTTCATAGCAATATATTCATCCCCAGGGATTCATTTAACCCATTGGGTGCTAGTGTGTTAAGTCGTATGATCCATCTAGCCTCACATTGAAGTAGCTGCTGACCCCTATGCTATGAAGCTGCTAGATTGGTAGTGTAGTTACGTGGTTGATAGCCTCCTGATAGAAATAACTTAGTGATCATTCTGCGTTGCAGTACTTTGACTATTGGTGGTCACTGTGTTACAATTTGTTTCCATTTATTATAGAAAGTAACGCCTTGCATAATATTGATATTTAGTTGATCTGTAGATTTAAAAAGGTTTAGGGTTTTTAACATTAATACGTGTATTGCACTAGATCTAGTTCCAGCTCTGCTACACTTATCCTAGCACTGATTATGTATATATTATTATGCTGCTTGTATATATATGTATTTTGTATCTGTTTCTATATAATTTATGATTACACTGAATTTTGCATTCTCGCCGGTGGCTCCGTCCACACGCGAGATCTTCTGTTTTGATTCACCTGTTAGTTGATTGCACTGTGGGCGCGCCATTGGAGGCGTACACAGTGCGTGACTTTTTGTATTTAAATGGCTTTGTGTGCTGTGTATTTTAAGCCTGAGGACGATGCTGTAGCATCGAAACGTTGCTGTGGTTTATATTAAACACTTGAAGTAATTCCATGGTCGGAGTGCTACTTTTGTGGAAGTATATATATATATATATATATATATATATATATATATATATATATATATATATATACATACATATACATACACACACACACACAAACCTGTAATAAGCGTCACTCCGGGACTCCATCATGCAAAGTGCAATTTTAATGTGTGTCTACGCCATTTCGAGCCTAGGCTCTTCTTCAGGACATTACAGCAAAACAGTGTGCAGTGCCAAACTTATATAACCTACACATAATGAAAAAACATAGCACATCACTCGCTGTGCTGTCCCCCCTTCCGTCCGTCCGGATCGCGAAGTAGCATCGAAACGTTGCTGTGGTTTATATTAAACACTTGAAGTAATTCCATGGTCGGAGTGCTACTTTTGTGGAAGTATATATATATATATATATATATATATATATATATATATATATATATATATATATATATATATATACATACATATACATATACATACACACACACACACAAACCTGTAATAAGCGTCACTCCGGGACTCCATCATGCAAAGTGCAATTTTAATGTGTGTCTACGCCATTTCGAGCCTAGGCTCTTCTTCAGGACATTACAGCAAAACAGTGTGCAGTGCCAAACTTATATAACCTACACATAATGAAAAAACATAGCACATCACTCGCTGTGCTGTCCCCCCTTCCGTCCGTCCGGATCGCGGCAGTCTACTTTCGGTAGACGCCGGATGTGATGTGTCTGGATCCTCTGTGCGGCTGGGGTACTGGCAAAAGCTCATAGCTGCCTACCCTCCTGCATTCTGCAGGAGACTCCTTGAAATAGCAGCAATCTCTCTCTCTCTCACTCATTAGTCTAGCAATCTCCCTCATTTCACCTAACCCACATTACACTGTTACATTGTTGAGGAAAAAAGGAATGAGAGATAGATACATTTACATTGAATCATCAGCACCATTTCCCAGCACTTTACCAAGTATAGTAGCTCTTACTAACTGCTTTGAGGCTCATCTACCGATGATTCTAGAGGCCCCCATACACTATACGATTTTGGGACGATTTCATCCGATTTCGGCACTTTGGGCCGATAACCGGATGAAATCGCCCCAAAATCGCAGGTGTGTGATATATGATCCGATCCGATGCGCGGTCCCGTGCGCATCGGACCGGATCAGGGAGGTCGGACGGTCAGCACATAAGATCATCCGACCTCCCTGTATGCTATGCATATGCCTGCCCACCTGTCAGGCATATGCATGCAGACACCGGGGGGCGGGGGAGCATGGCGGGCAGACACACTGACCTGGCCGGCATGCTGTGATAACAAATAGCAGCGCTGCCGCTGCGGGACGGAACGCACAGTGGCGGCTATTAGATTTTTAAAATACCTGTCAAATGACCGGCCGTTCTGTGATTGGCTGAGAGCTCTCTCAGCCAATCACAGAACGGCCGGTCATTTGACAGGTATTTTGAAAATCTAATAGCCGCCACTGTGCGTCCCGTCCCGCAGCGGCACCGCTGCTATTTGTTATCACAGCATGCCGGCCAGGTCAGCATCACTCGCCGCACCCGGCACCCGCCGGGAACTCATTTGTGAGCCGCCGCCCGCCCCCACTACTGCCGCTGCCCGCCCCAACTACTGCCGCTGCCCGCCCCACTGCTCCTCACCGCCCTGCAGCTCCCCATTTGTTTTACATGTGATAAATCGCAAGCGATTTATCACATGTAAAAACTGGCTCATCAAGTGCCAAATTGTATGTGAGCCTCCCGGGGAGCTGCCGGGCGGCTCACAGGAGAATTGGGTCCGACTTGTCCTAAGGACAAGTCGGCCTAATGTATGGGGGCCTTAGGTGCCACGTTCACAATCTCTTTTCACAATCTCTCCATATATGGAAATAGACACGCTCTTTGGGTGGAGCATGACACACCCCCTTAATGGGGCGGTGTGCAAAATTCTATTACCAACTATAATCTCCTGGAAATTAGTTTTCAAAAGTAGGCAAGTATGCAACAGCTATTGGCAAAAATATTAACAAATTGAAACCACCTCTAATATTAAACAAACGTGTCAAGTGCTTATATTAAATCTACTGAACTTCACACTTCTGTTGAATATTATTATCTTATTAACAGTGTTACATAGACAAACTTTTTTTCTCCATAAAACATGTCAGACCTATGCTTAAGTCTGACAGTAGATGGCGCTCAAGTATAGTTATTCTATTTTAATACTAGTGTAACATTTAGTTTAGTGACTCTTGTAGTTTATTTTAGGAATAATAGTATATTTTAAATGCAATTTATTAAGGAAAGAGAGAATGTCACTTATGGTGGTGCACTTCAGAGAGAAGAAATTTTAACACTTAAAATGTAACTTTTAATAGGATTGGCTAATAAAAATGTTGCGAAATATGGACTAAAAGAACACATATAAGACACGGACAGTGTAGTAAAAAGGATACAAGATCCTCACACAGTGATCCCCACTGACCAGCCCTCCTTTATAATTCTTAATGATATTCTGGTTTCAATTAGTGCGCGTTGTAAATAATACACAGATTTTTATTAATCCTGTAAGTGTCCCAATTTGTAGGTACAAGGTATGGAAGTCGAGTTACACACACGCCATTTTAGGATAGTATGGTCGCCATTTTGGTTCGCAGAGTTGCGCAAATAAAGTTTCCATACCCGAGTATGCGTGGCAAAATGGACCAGAAGAGTATCCATACTATCACACATAAATTCATAAATACATACTGACCCTAAGTAAAATATAGTTAAAGGTTTAGAACGCCACACATAGCTTAGTTAGCCCTGCATACATCTATCTGTATCGTGTTTAGTACCGTTCCGTTCAGTTCATTATGCGAAGTATTCCGGTCATTGCGAATATTTCGCAATATACACTGCCCGATAGTTATGGACATAATCCATAATCCAGGGACAGTTTCTGTTGAAAGAATGTAACAAAGAAATCCAGATGAAACCAGTTCTTATCACTGCTGATGCCGAAACCACCGAACAAAGGACTCTTAAAGTTCACTCCCCTGGACCTAGCCAAACCAGGTGTATCAGCTTACCCCCCAATCACAGCTGACCTGACATTCGACCCCTGACCAATGAGAACGGCCTTTGACCTCCCCTTTCTGACCCTATAAGATAGGCGACCCAGAGCAGCCAAACTCTCTTCGGCACATCTACTTTTCCCTGACCTGACCACCGGACTATAGTTCATCCCTGAACAATAGTGAGCTCTGACCGGACTACACTTCGCATATTTGATGAGAACGGTAACGGTTGCATTAACGGTAGTTATCCTTATTGTATTGATTGGCTGATTGTGTCTTGTATCTGTTTTCTCTCCCCTTAGCAGAGTCTGTTTAGTATTCATTGTTAGTATATTGTATTACTTGTTATACCTGTTTATTCTTATTTCTGTAACCCCCTTTTGTCCATTAGGGACTCAAATACAATCTTTTTACGGAGCTCTTATCTCCATATTTCTATACAGTGGTCGTTGTCTGTTTATTCGCATAATAGCGATAAGGTATATTGCGGACACAGTCCGATAAGGTATATTCGCAGATTAGAGACAAAGTACTGCGAAGGAATCTCTGATTAAGGTATTGGTTCTTGGTATACATAATACAATAAAAGGTACGCTACGCTGCGCTACGCTTTGTTCGCACGTAGCTAGGTATAAAGGGTACGTTGGTTGCGGACTTATTACGTAACCAACGCTTTTCACTTATTGTCACTCTGGTTATATTTTAATCACCATTAACAATTGAGGGCTCGTCCGTCCGCTCCACAGTCCAGAACTCAGTACCAGGCGTGCGACCCGACCTATACCAGCAAAAGGGTGGAAGTATTTATTTGTTTCCATTGCTGGATAGGCCGAGTCCGCGGCGGTGCGGGGTTCGGGAAGTGCTAGCGCTGAACCCGGAGTACAATAAGTGAAAGCCACGTGTTTTTAAAACATATATTAAGTGTTTAGTAAACTGTACTTCTGCCTGCCACAAGTAGTTTAACGGGGTATAGTGTCTTGAGTTGCTTGTTCATTACAGTATATGTACCACGTGCGATAAGGTTCGCACACGTGGAATCTGTGTTTATTATAGTACATAGAGGATCCCCTCTGTGCAAAACTATAATTGTTTATTGTTAGTTACCGCAAAAACAGGGACTCCGCCACGTGGCGACAAGTCCTGGGCCTTTTGCAGTAACGTAAAGCGTCTATTGTGTATTAAGCAAGGTGCGCGCGCACGTGCCCATATCGGGAAATTTTCGCATCTTTGTACGTGATTTACGGATTAAGTGCGGGATTTATTTCGCATCTTGATACGTAACTTTCGGACGGAGTTAAGGGATTTATTCCACATTTAGGCGCAATTACTGCGTATAGCGAAACCCGAGTGTAACCTTGCAAATACACTATAGAACACGTGGGTGGCCGATTCATCGGCGGCCTGTGAACAGCGCATGTACACACGTGACTGTTCATTGGTACTGCACATGCAGCACACATAGGAACTCAAAGGTGAACAGTATTGAACCACTAGCTTTATTTAAACAGTATAGCAATATACTGTGGATAAGGTGGTGATTAAATAAAGAGAAAATAAGTTTTTTTTCTTTTTTGTTCATTTTCTCATAAGCAAGCAACTCAAGCATTATTTTAATAGATTCCTATAGCGTATTATAAGGGATTTATACCTGCATAAGTATCTAGTGAAAAGCTACCGGCCTGGGAAACTTTCTGTACAGAAATATTTCAAATATATGCATAAGACCAAGGTGTAACCAGCACCCAGTGTGAAAAATAACTGAGGCGAACGGGTGTGTGACGACACGACTCAAGCGCAGTGTAGTCCAGTGTAGGACAGTCCAGGTAGGACAAGGTTAGGGTTCACGTGACGACGTGCCCATAGGAACTGCCCCTTCAGTGGAATTGATTCCGCTAGGAGGGTACAAGAAGATATATCGGAACGCACTTGTTTCCGATTAGCTACTTTAGAAATCCGATTTTTGGGGGTATAGGAAAACAAGTTTGTTATACCCTGGAAAAATTGTGCCGCATCAAGCAAGTTGGCTAGAAGTTCGCTGCTAGTTGAAAGACTTGGTGATTGAGTATCGTACCTCGTATCCTTCGCACCTGCTTGACTGTGGGATGTTCTAGGAAGCTGTAGAAGTGAGTGTTTGGGGAGCTCTCAGATAAGTAATAACCCACCGATATCTATTAAGCTGTGAACGTTTATTCCTGTAACTATGGGTAATAACGGGTCACGCTGTGATAACGTGCATGTTAGGGAGGAAGCAAGCCGGCCAAAAGGATCGGCTGCTTTTATTATGTGCAGGAAGCACGGTGAACTCGCAGTTGTTTACCAAAATAAATGGAGAAAAATGACACAAGGCAGCAAGTTAGAATTTCCCAGTGTTGGTAGCTTCGATCCGGAAATCTTATCAGCAGTAAAAGATTAAATATGCCTACTCTCCAGTCGTAAGGAGAGAGTGAAGCATATCAATATTCTTAAATTGTGGCAGAAGGAAGGACAGGAACAATGGGGAAGCAGAGGTCTGGCAATACCTGACGCAATCAGCCACAATATAAATGCAACCGCTGCCACAATAGAATCAGCTCCCCCACCCCCATATGTGCCGAAGGGGATAATGACTCATAAGAAAAGTATAAGTAATAATGTATCCGTTGCTAACCTGTACCCTGTTTTATCCCCTTACAAGGAAGCCCGAGAGGAAAACGAGCAGCTGTTGGCACTGGCCGTCTCTCATGCAATTAATATGATTGAGGGAAAAGCTCAACCCGCTGTTGAGGCCCCAGCACAGGAGGAGGAGACGGCTGATGCCAACAGCATAGTATTGGACTCAGGTAATGATGCACCACACAGCACAGACACAAATGACTCCCAAGCAGGTCCCAGTAATGCGAATGTGGTACAAACATACCCTGTACGCACACTGGAGGTTCCCTATGGTAAGGCAGACAGAGAGGGTGTGATACCTACCAGAAAGATGACCATGCTAAACCCATGGACACGGTTAGAGCTGCGGTCCATCATTACAGATTTCCCTGACCCAAGGAAAGATCTGGCATTGTGCCGGAAATTTGTAAGGGATCTAGGAAACTCTGATGAGCCCACCAACAAGGATTGGAGAATCATGTTGAGGGCCTGTCTCCCCACTCACATTGACATCCCGAAATTCATTCAGGATAGTGGATTGAAAGTGGACAAGGAGATAAATGATGAGATCAACCAGGAGAATATACGCCTGATTAACTTACAGTTGGGAGTATATTTTCCTGCGGCAGTAGAATATAGCAAGATTTTCACCATCAAACAGAAAGATGGCGAAACTGCTGCTGATTATTTTACAAAGGCCTTACTGGAGGTATCAAAGTACACTGGTGTCTCCGAGCCTAAGGACGACCCCCACCTGAGGGAGATGATTGTCTCTGTGCTGGTGGAAGGGCTTAGGGAAAACCTGAGAGCCAGAGTCCAAACCTCTTTTCCAAATTGGCGTGGAATGACAGTGGATGCCCTACGGGAATCTGCTGTGGACCACGACCGCAACATTAAGAAGCACAGGGAACTGCAAACTGACAAACTGATGATGGTTAGCATCCAAGCCCTTACTAATGCCCCAAACAAAGCTGCATACCAACAACCACGAAACACCAGGGACACAGGTAGAAAACAAATTATCTGTTACAACTGCAATAGGGAAGGTCATTACTCAGCTCATTGTAGGGCAGGAAACCCCAGGAGTTACCAAACACATAAGCGAGAATGGGAATCTCACAAAGGTGAGACACGGAGATACCCAGCCCCTAGACAATGGGAGGAGACAGACAGGTCACGCAACATGCCTCCTCCCCATCTGATGGCTGACACTGTGCTAAGGGCAACCCAGGTCAGACCATAGGAAACAGGTCATACCTGTATCCTACAGCCAGTTAGACTAACACAACACCTTGGAGAGGAACCTCAGGTGAAGGTTGATATAGCTGGAGTAAGGCAAACCTTTTTGGTTGATACAGGGGCGGCCAGATCTGTTCTCAACACTCCTCTTCACTTGGGTTTCACTAACCAATCAGTAGCGGCAATTGGGGTAACAGGAAAAATACAACATTACCCACTGACGAAACCAGCGGAGGTTACAATCGGGCCTCTGCATACCAAACACTCTTTTCTGTTGGCTGCAGCGGCCCCGACTAACCTCCTGGGTAGAGATTTACTATGTAAAATGGGATGTGTCATCTATTGCACTCCCGATGGGGTATTCCTAGATACTCCTAAAAATCTTACACAAGAAGTGCAAGATATGCTGGACAGTCCTCAGAGGCTAATGTTGTATTCCACTGTTGTAGAATCAAATCCATCTAGGGTAGCTGAAATTACAGCACAAATACCGAGTTCCCTTTGGACTAAAGATGGACAGGACGCTGGGCTAATGGCAAATGTAGCTCCAGTAGAAATCCGCTTAAAAGAAGGCAGGATAGCCCCAAAAATACCGCAATACCCTTTAAAACCTGAAGTTGAGCTAGGAATATTTCCAGTGATCCAACGATTGCTCCAACAGGAAATCCTAGTTAGAACTTCCAGCACGGCCAATAGTCCCATCTTTCCTGTGAAAAAGAGTGGGGGGAGGGGCTACAGACTAGTGCAGGATTTAAGAGGGGTAAACAAGGTAGTTGAGAGCCAATTCCCCGTAGTGCCAAACCCAGCTGTCATCCTAATGCAAATCCCACCTCATTGTACTCATTTCACAGTCATTGATTTGTGTTCAGCATTCTTCTCCGTCCCTTTGCATCCTGACAGCCAGTATCTGTTCGCCTTTACTTACAGAGGAGTACAGTATACCTGGACACGACTCCCCCAAGGATTCATAGACAGCCCCAGCATCTTCTCCCAGGCCTTGCATGATTGTTTACAATCCTTTCAACCCATGAGTGGTTCAATACTGATACAATATGTTGATGACTTATTGTTGTGTTCTGAGTCACTGGAGTCATCAGTGGATGACACTAGACAGCTGCTGATGCATCTCTCAGAGACAGGACATAAAGTATCTAAGGATAAGCTGCAATTATGCCAGACCAGGGTTAAGTATCTGGGCCACTGCCTTACCCAAGGGCTGAGACACCTCACCGACGACAGAATCCAAGCGATTCAGAATATGGTACTGCCACAGACCCAGCATCAGATCCGTACGTTCCTAGGCATGTGTGGATACTGTCGCAATTGGATCCCAGGTTTCTCTATTCTGGCATTACCACTACAAGAGATGGTTTCCTCAACTAAGCCAGATCGGGTTTCTCATACTGAGGAATCTGAACTGGCTTTCGAGGAACTAAAGGTGAGCCTAACAAAGGCCCCAGCACTGGGAATGCCAGATTATGGAAAACCCTTTGAACTGTACGGAACTGAATCAGGTGGGTGTGCGGCAGGAGTGCTTGTACAAAAACATGGTGATGCCAACCGACCAATAGCGTACTACAGTGGCCAGCTGGACACAGTAGCACGCTCACTCCCAACTTGCTTACGAAGTGTGGCTGCAATAGCACAACTAGTAAGTAAGAGTGAGGACGTAGTGTTGGGACACGATTTAACTGTTCATGCTCCCCATGCTGTCTCTGCCCTCCTAAATTCTGCCCAAACACGTCATGTGTCCTCAGCACGGTTCACTAAGTGGGAACTGGCGCTGATGGCCCCAGTAAATATTACCATCAAAAGATGCAACACACTAAACCCAGCCACATTCCTTCCTCATGTGCCTTCCAAGGCACAAAGGGTGGAGGGTGATGGGAATGTTGCTGAATATGGTAAAGCAGAGTTTAGTGAGAGTGAGGACAAACATGATTGCATGTCCTACCTGAATCAGACCTTCACAGCACGTCCTGACATAAGCGACAGCCCATTAAGTGAGGTAGACATAACCTTATTCACAGATGGTAGCTGTCATAGACAGACGGACACGGGAGAGCTGTGCACAGGCTACGCAGTAGTAGATGGAGAAGGTATTGTGGAAGCTGAACCCTTGGGACCACCTCACTCAGCACAAGTAGCGGAACTGGTGGCACTGACCAGAGCATGTGAACTGGCCCAAGGAAAATCAGTCAACATATATACCGACTCCAGATATGCTTTCGGAGTAGTCCATGATTTTGGAGCCCTATGGCGCCTCCGAAATTTCATGACGGCGGCTGGCACACCAGTGGCGCATGCGACATATATTAGGAGACTTCTGGGAGCTATTCAGCTTCCAGACAGAGTGGCTGTTATCAAGTGCAAAGCTCACACATCAGAGAAGGACCCGGTGTCACTTGGTAACAGCCGCGCTGATGAGGCAGCGAAAAGGGCCGCATGCCCTGTAAATATTTTCACCCATCCTACCAACCTTTGTACACTGAACATAGTATCCACATCCAAACTGATAGACATGCAGAATTTGTGTTCCCCACAGGAAAGAGCAGTATGGAAGTCGAAGGGATGTGGCCAAGAGTCTACCGGACTTTGGAGAGATGGACACGGGAAACCAGTGGCCCCCAGAGCATACCTTCCTAGTCTAGCCGAGGCGGCCCATGGGCTGACACATCTTGGGAAGGAAGGTATGTGCAAGCTGGTAAAGGCCTACTGGTGTGCACCAGGGTTCGCTTCTCAAGCAGGTAGAGTGTCAATGTCATGCCTCACCTGTTTGAGGAAGAACGTTGGAAAAGCCATCCCAACAGAGCCATCCCACATCCCTCCTACAGAAGGCCCTTTCCAGGTAATACAAATCGACTTCATACAGTTACCACCCTGTAGGAATTTGAAATATGTATTAGTTTGTGTTGACATGTTTTCTAGCTGGGTGGAGGCTTTCCCCGCTGCCTCCAACACTGCTACCTTTACAGCAAAGAAAATATGTCAGGAGTTTGTCTGTAGGTATGGTATCCCAAAGGTCATTGAGAGTGACAGAGGCACTCATTTCACAGGAGAGGTCTTCCAAATCATGTGTAAACTCCTGGGGATTAATAGTAAACTTCATACTCCATATCGTCCCCAGGCGAGCGCCAAAGTTGAGAGAATGAATGGTACTATTAAGAACAAATTGGGTAAAGTGATGGCTGAAACAGGGTTGTTATGGCCAGAGGCACTGCCTATTGTGTTGTATAGCATTAGGACCACTCCCAGGACTCCGCTCAACTTGTCCCCCTTCGAGATATTGTTTGGTCGGCAGCCACACATCATGATAGACCCACAGGATGATCTCAAATGTAACAATGAGCTAACTGTACAGTATCTCCTAAAGCTAAACAAACAGCTAAGGGAGCAACAAAAGCAGCTGAAATTACTGAACCCTGATATGCCTACAGAGAATTGTCATAATCTTAAACCAGGAGACTTTGTTATGATCCGAAATTTTTTACGCTCAGGTTGTTTGATAGACCGTTGGGAAGGACCGTACCAAGTTTTGTTGACCAGCACTACATCAATTAAAGTCGCAGAGAGAGAGACTTGGATACATTCGTCCCACTGCAAGAAAGCCAGTAACCCAGAGTCCCAGTGTGCAGAGAGCGAGAGAGAAGAAGTGTCGCTAGAAGCATTGTTTCGGGAACACTGAGAAGCAGCCAAGGTCGAGCAACCTGAGCGAACAAAGGTCTAAGAGCAGAGCAAAATAAAAGTCCCCTGGTAGAGATGATGGAAGGACTCCAAGCAAAAGGTTCACAGTTATGCATATATGTCTTTGTTTTCTTTCTGTGTTCTTTTATTCACCCAAAGATACTCGGTGGCTGCCACATCCTAGAGCGATCGGAGCGGAGTTCTGACAGTGTAATAATGGACCCAGATATGGGTGAGGTAGAATCCCTAAACCAGCTTGACACTTTGCCCATGACAGGAGAAGGTAAAAGGTATGAGGGAAACGTAGTTCAAGGGCTATGTGATGAGTTATTGTCTGGTGAGTACTGTGTCTGTAGATATTGTCAACCTAAAATGGAAGAAGAATGCATCCAGCGATGTCAGTCGACAAGTAAGGCAACTACAGGCCGACATCCTTTGAGTGATTACCACTCACTAGTGGGTAAGGTCTTAAACCAAACAGAATGCTGGGTGTGTTCACAAGTGTTACATAAAAGGAGTAGTGTAGGCCTAGTCCCATACCCGCTTAATATTTCAGAGATAAGCGTATTAAATAAGGGGAGGCCATTGGATAAGAGATACCTGTATACCAGGTCCCCTAGTCTTAGATTACACCCATACCAAGTGGATAAATCCCTGGTATGTATGAACTTCTCGAGTTCCAGAGCGATTGGTACTTGGGAAGTGACATGGCATAACCAGACAATAACTTACTCCCAGCGTCCAGATGGAGAGCCTATTGATAAAGAATTGTTGTTAAAAATCCGAACCAGTGGGAGACACTATAAATATGTCTACACGGTGAAGAGAAGTAAAATGATGGCCGGCAGAGTATCAGCCGGCTACTGTAATGTAACCCTACAGCCAGAAATCTGTGAGGAACAAGTCAGGGAACAGGGGACGGGGATGTTCTTATGGATAAGGTGTGACAAGATCATGAAATACTCTGTCCCCTATTTTCTCCCTGACGATGTTTATTATATTTGTGGTAGGAGGGCGTACAAATGGCTCTCCATGAACTACGTTGGTATTTGTTATCTAGGCAGAGTGTTACCGGAAGTGATGACCCTCACACATGATGAGATGATGAACATACACAGAGGTATTTCTCCTCCTTACACTCATACCCATTATGACCAAATCCATAAAAGGGATTTAACCATCAGGAAAGAACCCCTAGCTTCCGAAATGATACACGAGTCGTTCGGTATCCAACTCCTCATTGCTTTAGACATCACCCATACCGCCAGAGGAGTCATAAATTTTAAATATATACAAGCATTAGCCAGCTTGGTAGATAACATCACTGAGATTTATGATGACACCTTTAGATACACTGGGAAGGAGTTGCAAGCGTATAAAAGAGAGCTAGTCCAACATCGAATGGTGTTGAACTATCTGACAGCTATGACAGGAGGATATTGTGTCACCCTCTCTACACAGTTTGGGGTGAAGTGTTGTACATATATCACCAACAATACTGAAGACCCAGAAGAAATCATCGATCATCGGATGGATGAGATTCTTCAGCTTAAATGGGAATTTAGAAGGGAACATAATATCAGCCTGGCAGAAATAGGTAACAAAGTTAGTGAATGGACCTCCTGGTTGAATCCAATGCACTGGTTCTCTGGTTTAGGAGAATGGGCGCAAGGGATCATAGCTAGCATAGGAAAACTCCTTCTCTGTATCGGTGGTGCCATCATAGTCTTTGTGCTATTGTTCAAATGTATAAAGGTGGTGACCCGGGGAAAGACAAAACGTACCGAAATCATGAGTGTAAGAACGAGAGATACAGAGGAAGACCAGGGTTTGGTATATGACCCTAAAATCGAAACCACCTCCCTTTAAAGAAACCATATTTGTGAACGTGTATATGTTGTAACCACCCCTGTTTTTATTTTTATCCCAAAATTGTACATTATCCTTCGTGACCCTGAGTAGGTTGTTCGATAAATGCGGCCCATCGTTTATCCATGATCCTGGATCGGCCGAGAGCAGATGGTTTACTCCCCTTATATGTTTAATTCATGTATCCCAATTTCTCTGTTAGGATTATGAATTTCTGTATTGTCGTGTGAAATGTTTTGTATTGTAACAGTTTTATAATTACTGTTAAAGGGTGGACTATGGAAGTCGAGTTACACACACGCCATTTTAGGATAGTATGGTCGCCATTTTGGTTCGCAGAGTTGCGCAAATAAAGTTTCCATACCCGAGTATGCGTGGCAAAATGGACCAGAAGAGTAGCCATACTATCACACATAAATTCATAAATACATACTGACCCTAAGTAAAATATAGTTAAAGGTTTAGAACGCCACACATAGCTTAGTTAGCCCTGCATACATCTATCTGTATCGTGTTTAGTACCGTTCCGTTCAGTTCATTATGCGAAGTATTCCGGTCATTGCGAATATTTCGCAATATACACTGCCCGATAGTTATGGACATAATCCATAATCCAGGGACAGTTTCTGTTGAAAGAATGTAACAAAGAAATCCAGATGAAACCAGTTCTTATCACTGCTGACGCCGAAACCACCGAACAAAGGACTCTTAAAGTTCACTCCCCTGGACCTAGCCAAACCAGGTGTATCAGCTTACCCCCCAATCACAGCTGACCTGACATTCGACCCCTGACCAATGAGAACGGCCTTTGACCTCCCCTTTCTGACCCTATAAGATAGGCGACCCAGAGCAGCCAAACTCTCTTTGGCACATCTACTTTTCCCTGACCTGACCACCGGACTATAGTTCATCCCTGAACGATAGTGAGCTCTGACCGGACTACACTTCGCATATTTGATGAGAACGGTAACGGTTGCATTAACGGTAGTTATCCTTATTGTATTGATTGGCTGATTGTGTCTTGTATCTGTTTTCTCTCCCCTTAGCAGAGTCTGTTTAGTATTCATTGTTAGTATATTGTATTACTTGTTATACCTGTTTATTCTTATTTCTGTAACCCCCTTTTGTCCATTAGGGACTCAAATACAATCTTTTTACGGAGCTCTTATCTCCATATTTCTATACAGTGGTCGTTGTCTGTTTATTCGCATAATAGCGATAAGGTATATTGCGGACACAGTCCGATAAGGTATATTCGCAGATTAGAGACAAAGTACTGCGAAGGAATCTCTGATTAAGGTATTGGTTCTTGGTATACATAATACAATAAAAGGTACGCTACGCTGCGCTACGCTTTGTTCGCACGTAGCTAGGTATAAAGGGTACGTTGGTTGCGGACTTATTACGTAACCAACGCTTTTCACTTATTGTCACTCTGGTTATATTTTAATCACCATTAACAAAGGGGATTTCAATAAGATGTCCCATATAATGCGGTGACAATACAGGTACTGGTATGTATAACAAGTGCTTCACATATGTGGGATAGGTAATACAGCTCGGAGCCTGTAGTTTGAGGCAGCGTGCATGTATTTCCCTCACGCTGGCTGGGTTCAACTTAGGCAGCCAAATCCATGTGCTGGCAACTAAGTCAGCGCTGGAGTTCCCGGCTGTCTGAAGGGACCCGCCGCCGCTTCTTGTGATGTAGGGGTGTCAGGTACGTGCCGGAGTGTCAGGTGGTAACACTACCGGTCAGACACTACCCTATTAGGAGCTGCGGTGAGTGGCGCCACCACACCGCTTCTCAAGCTCCACGGACTCACTGGAAAGTGACGCCCGTATAGAACGCTGCACTAATTAAACTAAACATATACAAAATACATTTCAAGAGGGGAGGGGAGACAGGGGGGTTTACACTGCGGGCGCAGTCGGTCTGCGTACGCTTCGCAGTTAAGCTTCGTTAGGACCAACCTGACCTTAGTACGGAAGCCTATTTATACCAAATGGTTCATGCATATTCATGAGGACATGTCGAAGGGCGTATGGAAGTTAAGAACACCCATAGGTTTATGAGGTATTGAAAAATTGCGCTGTAGCGCATATGTGTACATTGGGTTCACTTGGGGGTAATGTACAGGGTGAGACAAGCGTGTTATTTTATGTTACACGTAATATTGCAGTTTAGCACAGTCTGAGTTGATCTCCTGTGCGATCGTATAGTGTGGACGCAGATAAGTCTTCATGTTGGATACGCGTTCCTGTTGCTTTGCAGCAATGAGTTGTTCATGTACTGTCACTTGGAGATCAAGTGACAAGTGTAGAGGGAAATCATATTGGTACCAGGAGTGCACAGGCATGGTCTGTAGTGCCGGTGCAGACGTAATATACATCTCGGGTGATTTTGAATTGTTCCCTTCTTGCAATGTCGTATGGTGTGGACGAGATGTGGGTAATTGAAATTGGAGTGTTGGTTTGGATGTTTATTATTACACAAAATATGTTGAGTATAGTTCCACATGCATACCGCTACTATTCATTTGGCGGTGAAGGGGTGTTAATAAATGCAGGGAAGTTAGTGTAAGACAAGGGATTCTCGTTGAAGGGAAAGGAGAAATTCTCCTGTCCGTGTGTTGCGTTATATGGTCCTATATATATACCCCCTAACTTGGCAAGGTACCGCAGTGATGAGACGTTCACTCTCACCATTCTATCCATGTCTCCATTGAATCTACTGAGATAGGTAAGTGAGGCACAGACCAACTGTGGGGGAGATGGAACATATATTTCTATGTACATATACTATTATAGATTGATCGGGCATATAGTCCGACGCTACCCGTGGGAGCCGTGTCGGGCATCGCAGTTCCGATAAGCAGGATAAGACAGATGAAATTGACATAGTCATACATCTCATGGATTCATGGAGCACGTCTAGCATGCTTTCCCATAAGTTTATTTGTGAGATCATATGGTATTGATAAGGCTATCATACAGTCTAATGATTTGTTCCATGTTTTTTTATTTATTAGATCTTTTGTTGAGTACACAACGAAGTACTGGCCAGCCGTAAAGAAGATGGGACATAGGTTCCTCGGTGTCAGCCTCAGGAGAGCTACAAAGAAAGGTAAGTCAAAAGGAAATTTACAGTGTCATAACTGTCATATATATCTGTATTATTATGGATGTGATGGTGTCATCCTGTTACAGTTAATGGTTAATATGATAACAAAGGATTGTGATAGTGTGACGTGCACTGCGGATAGAGACAAACTGGAAATGTGATATATGTACATAAATGGTGAAAGATCAGTTGATATCACTGTGTTCAGTGGACCAATGGTGAGAGGCATGTGTCCAATGATATGGCTCGTGAGATGGGAGAATAGACGCAGGTCTCTCTCAGATGTGATGCAGGTGTATATTCCCTGACGTGCATGACATGGTGAATATAAACGTGAATAATGAATGAAGTGCTGTGAAGTGACTCAAATAAACTAAAACCAGTGAAGGGGAGGGGAGTGATGTGTCAGGGATGAGTTTGATGTGGTGATAAAATAAGGATGGTGCCACCCAGGTATGGCTGCTAGTGTTATGGTGATCCAAGGTGATGACGAAAAGACAAGGTTAAGATTGGTCTAGGATGATAGATGAATTCTGGAGGTAGGCTTATAAGAAAACTGTGTAATTATTTTCTTCATTAAGGCCTCCTGGTGACACAGTGCCCATCAAAAAAATCAGTCGAGTTTCTTGTCTGAGGAGTTCCTGGTCCCAATCTCCCCTCCGTATTCCCATCTCAACTCTTTTCATTCCAAAAACTTTTAACCCTGATGGATTGCCTCCATGATGCTTAAGGAAGTGCCTGGCTACGGGTGTCAAAGCTTTGAATTTTTCCCGATCCCTGGCTGCATTCCTAATGCTAAGATGGTGTTCGGCAAATCGTTTTTTAAGGGGTCTTCGAGTTTTGCCAATATAATGCTTGCCGCAGGGGCACTCCAAGTTATAAATAACCCCTGCGGTTTCGCAATTAATATATTGGTTTATCTTCCACACTTTTTTGTATTTGTCAGTGTAATTTTGCATAGGGATCATATGGGGGCACATTTTACATGTCCCACATTTGTATGAGCCTTTTCTTGTTATTTTGGCTCTGGTATCTTTGTCCAGGTGGCTGTGGACTAAAATGTCCCTAAGGTTACTGCTCCTTCTCCAACTGATTTCTGTCCTGTCCCCCAAGATTTCCTCTAAATCTGGGTCTGTTTTAAGAACATGCAAATGCTTATTGAGTGCTTCTTGCACTCCCCGCCATTCCTGGCAAAAGGTGCCAATAAATCTCACTTTTTCTGGTTGGTCCATGCTCTTGGCTTTTGGAACAAGAAGAGATTCTCTTTCGTATTTACATACTTCTTTTCTGACCCTTCGTATAGACCTTTTACTATACCCCCGGTGTCTGAGCCTAGTACCAAGTTGGTCGGCTCTTTTGTCATACATAGTAGGTTCGGAGCAATTACGCTTGGTCCGTAGGAACTCTCCCTTGGGGAGACCTTTGATGACCGGTGGGAAGTGAGCACTGTTGTTATGTAGAAGCGAATTGGTAGCTGTTTTTTTGCGAAAAATATCAGTGGATATAGATCCATTTGTTTCGATAGTGATGCGGAGGTCCAAGTATTCGACCTCTTTCTGACTAGTATGGAAGGTAAGTCTGAGATTCAGGTTGTTGTTGTTCAACTCTGTGATGAATTCAGTAAACAGACTGATGTCCCCCTCCCATACTATCAGTAGGTCGTCAATATATCTAAGCCACAATAAAATGTGCTCGGTATATCTCTCATGATTATCGGTGAACACGTGCTCGCGTTCCCACCACCCCAGGTACAGGTTGGCATACGTGGGGGCACAAGTACTCCCCATCGCAGTCCCCTGTACCTGGAGGTAGAACTTGTCCTCGCACACAAAATAATTTTTGGTTAAGACAAATCTGAGTAATTGAATGATGAATTCATTCAGGGGTGTGGTAAGGTCCATACTCAAAGTATTGGGAAGCCTGTATACCGTACGTGTGTATAATACTGGTATACAGGCTCTCTACGTCGCAGGTGATCAACCAGGATTCAGAACTTAGAGTAAGGTCTTGTATTTTATTTAATACATCCATGGTATCGCGTACGTAGGATGGTAGCGTGGGGACAAATTTTCTCAGGTATTGGTCCACAAACTGTGAGGCCTTCTCTGTAAGACCTCCCATCCCGGACACAATTGGTCTGCCCGGGGGGTTTTCCTCACATTTGTGGACCTTCGGTAAGAGGTATATTGTGGGGATCTTAACTTCTTTTACCGTGAGAAAATCATGCTGGGTTTTGGTAATGACACCTCCCTTATAAGCTACTTCTAACATCCTCTGATATCCCTCCAGATAGTCATTGGTGGGATTAAAATGGAGTCATTTATAGCATGAGGTGTCCCCCAGTTGGCGTGCCAATTCTCTGCGATATTTGTCTGCAGCCCAGAGTACCACATTGCCCCCTTTATCCGAGGGTTTTATGATGGTATCTTTCCACCCCTGAATTTCCCTGAGGGCTTGTCTCTCTTGTATAATGAGATTGTCTTGAGGGTTATATGATTTTCTATTGATTTCAATAATGTCCAGATCCCTACTGACCAATTCTACATATACTTTTACTTGGGGACACAAAGAGAAGTCAGGTGAAAAAGTAGACTTCTTTTTCAATTTGGTATTTAGGGTATCTGGATTCACTATCGGTGGATCCGTGGTGGTCATTGATTCATTGTCTTCATAGAGTTCACCCAAAATTTCTAATGCATTCAGATCCTGAGTATTGAAAAATTGATCAATACATGGTTGGGAGAATTCTCTGTCTGACACGTCATTAACCATGGTTCCTCTGGCGGTATTGTCCTGTCTTTTTTTAAAGAATTTTTTCAAAAGCGGCGGCGGGTCCCTTCAGACAGCCGGGAACTCCAGCGCTGACTTAGTTGCCAGCACATGGATTTGGCTGCCTAAGTTGAACCCAGCCAGCGTGAGGGAAATACATGCACGCTGCCTCAAACTACAGGCTCCGAGCTGTATTACCTATCCCACATATGTGAAGCACTTGTTATACATACCAGTACCTGTATTGTCACCGCATTATATGGGACATCTTATTGAAATCCCCTTGTACCTTACAAATTGGGACACTTACAGGATTAATAAAAATCTGTGTATTATTTACAACGCGCACTAATTGAAACCAGAATATCATTAAGAATTATAAAGGAGGGCTGGTCAGTGGGGATCACTGTGTGAGGATCTTGTATCCTTTTTACTACACTGTCCGTGTCTTATATGTGTTCTTTTAGTCCATATTTCGCAACATTTTTATTAGCCAATCCTATTAAAAGTTACATTTTAAGTGTTAAAATTTCTTCTCTCTGAAGTGCACCACCATAAGTGTCATTCTCTCTTTCCTTAATAAATTGTGTCTCCATTAGTGTCCCGTGGTAGCACCCCCGCACATACTCATTATTCAGAATGTTTTCTAAATGAATTAAATGATTTTTTGATGTAACAGGGGTCCATACTAATCCTCAAAATATAATACTTTTCCTGTGCGACTGGCGCAAACTTTCCTCTCTTTTGCTCCAAGTATATTTTAAATGGTCACTACAAGAGTCACTAAACTAAATATGTTACACTAGTATTGAAATGGAGTCCCGGAGTGACGCTTATTACAGGTGTATGTATTGAAGGTGGTATCCCCACAGCAGGCGAGCACCCGGGCAAGTACAAGTTGTAGCCAACCCAGAGTGCCAGACCAGATATATATATATCCCAGTCGGTACAATTAACGTTTTATTCTGTCTGTAGCAATGTGACAATGCCCTAGCGGCATTGAAACGTTGCTACAGACATGTAGAAACGTTGCTATAGACAGAATAAAACATTAATTGTACAGCCCTGAGTGGAGTTTGACTCGGAGTGCCGCACCACAGACTGGGATACATATGCACTATTTAGTGCAGGCACCCATCCAACACTGACAATAGAAGGCTGTGCCGGGCCACCCTGCATATATATATATATATATATATATATATATATAACATATATACACGTATGTTGAAGGCACTCAATATTCCTTAGAAGCAATATGCCTGGGTGCTGGAGTGGTCGGAGGACATCCGAAGTATGCATAAAATGTAGGCAACAGCACTCACGGGACTTACAACATCTAAGGCTCAGACACGGAGGTCTAGTTAGCAACGTTTCGTGCTTTAATGCACGTCATCAGGCTCTCATCAGGAGCCTGATGACGTGCATTAAAGCACGAAACGTTGCTAACTAGACCTCCGTGTCTGAGCCTTATTGATTGTGATGTTGTAAGTCCCGTGAGTGCTGTTGCCTACATTTTATGTATATATATATATATATATATATATATATATATATATATATATATATATATATATATATATATATACACACATACATACATACATATATACATACATACATACATACACATATACACAGGGCTATTTTTGTGCAGGCTCCAGCAGGAACTGTGGCCCTTATTCTAGCTCACTCTTTCTGACAAAATATTTCTTAGATGGACAAAACCATGAGCACTGCAGGTGAGGCAGGTGTTACTTGTGCAGAGATAATTAGATTTGGGTGGGGTTTTACTTCTGCCTCACCTGCAGTGCACATGGTTTTGTCCATCTATGAAATATTTTGTCAGAAAGAGTGAGCTAGAATAAGGGCCACAGTTCCTGCTAGAGTCTGCACAAAAATAGCCCTGCATATACATACACACACACATATATATATCATTTTGAAGATGTCACCATGCTTCAAAATGATCTTGCAATTCTAGATGAGTGGGCAAAAAAATGGAAGATGAGGTTCAATGTAGATAAATGTAAGGTTATGCACCTTGGGAGACACAACCAGTGTGCAAGTTACAACCTTAGCGGAGAGGAACTGGGTAATTCCATACTTGAAAAGGATCTAGGAGTCCAAATAGACAGCAATCTAGGATGTAGTGCCCATTGTAATGTAGCTACAAAAAAGGCCAACAAAATTCTGGCATATATTAAGAGGGGAATGGAAACTAGGAACTCAAGGGTAATTATGCCACTATATAAAGCATTGGTGAGACCTCACCTAGAGTACGGAGTACAGTTCTGGGCCCCACACTATAAAAAGGACATCATAGAATTGGAAAAAGTCCAAAGGCGAGCAACAAAGCTTATTAGGGGAATGGAGAATTTAAGCTACGTGGAGAGATTAAGCAATTTGGGACTATTTACATTAGAAAAGAGACGTTTAAGGGGGGACATGCTCAACATGTACAAGTATATCAAGGGCCAATATAAGGAACTGTCACACACCCTATTTTCTACTAGAAAGGAATCTAGGACGCGAGGGCATGAGTATAGATTAGAAGAAAAAAGATTTCATTCAGCTAGTAGAAAGAATTTCTTTACGGTCAGAACAGTCAAACTCTGGAACTCTCTTCCCAGAGAGGTGGTAACGGCTGGCTCATTAAATGCGTTCAAGGCAAAGTTGGACAAACATTTACTGGAGAAAAACATCCATGGGTACAAATAAGAAATATAATTTGTCTGTAAAATACCAGAACCAACCAAATCAGCAATGGATATCTATACCAGGTTGAACTAGATGGACGCAAGTCTTTTTTCAGCCTTACCTACTATGTAACTATGTAACTATATATATACACACACACACACATACACACATACATTACAGTATACTTGGTGGATCTCCCATCTAAAAAAGGCACCCGGGCAGCTAATAACAGGAGTGCCGGACAACCTTGGGACATATAAACATCGGCACTCACCTATCTTAGTTTTGGGGTGCCCTATGGCTTGTGACCACATTGTTTAAACAGACATTGTAGGGGCTCTGCACACACTAAATTAACTAAAAATAAATAGTGGAGATTTGGTTCATGAATTGATCAATGCATTTAAACCTGCAGCCCCCTTCACGGGACCCCACTTTTCTGCAGGTCCTAACACTATCGCTCAAAATGGCTACAATACACATAGCTATCACATCAGATTCCAGCCATGCTATCTGTTATATATATATATATATAGGAAAAAACCAGAAAGCGCACAGGTGAGCTAGTATGAAAGTACAAATTTACTATAAATAACAGGCTCACATACATGTAGGTTTGAGAAAGCAGGTATGCGGTAACATAAAAACCAGCACAGCGGAGTCCACAATCAGAAATAGGCACAGCGGCAGGACATCAGCGGCTGGAAGCGGAGGACCCGGAGACGCCACAGCATGGATAGCTGAGATGAACGTCAACGTCAACCCAGGAACGCCCCAACGCGTTTCGTCAGCATATGACTTCGTCAGGAGGCGTGTCTTGCATCCACAGGGATAGGATTTATATACCCAGCGACAGGCATGTTAAGTGAACCTTCACTGATCATATTAAAGGTATATACCCGCATATATTATTAAAAGCAACATGAGCAACAATAATACATTGAATGGATACATAATGAAAATACATAATAAGAAATATACATACAATATACAATAAAATACATAATGAAAATATATATGAAGACAAAAAGTACTTTTATACAATATTTGATAAAAAATACATGTATATATATATATTGAGATGAAGGAAGAATCGACACAGCATTGCACAACACCGACAAAAAAATCAGGACTAAGCACAGACTAAGGGGTAAACGCCCAACTACAAAGTCCAGCAAATCCCAAAAAAAGAGTCAGTGTCAACAGTGCAAAAAAGGTACTATGTCGATACCTTCATTCATCCCAGTGGGAGACATGGTTTTTAAAGTAAAAATCCAATAAGATTCTCTGCGACTTAATTTGGATAAGATATCGCCACCTCTCTCATCGAGGGTAACGTGTTCCAAAGCTTTGAAGGAAAAGAAATCAAGGTTAGAATCACAACATAAAGCAAAATGACGGGGGACACTATGAAGAATGGACTTATTACGTATACTTCTAGTATGCTCCAATATTCTAATTTTTATTGGAGCATACTAGAAGTATACGTAATAAGTCCATTCTTCATAGTGTCCCCCGTCATTTTGCTTTATGTTGTGATTCTAACCTTGATTTCTTTTCCTTCAAAGCTTTGGAACACGTTACCCTCGATGAGAGAGGTGGCGATATCTTATCCAAATTAAGTCGCAGAGAATCTTATTGGATTTTTACTTTAAAAACCATGTCTCCCACTGGGATGAATGAAGGTATCGACATAGTACCTTTTTTGCACTGTTGACACTGACTCTTTTTTTGGGATTTGCTGGACTTTGTAGTTGGGCGTTTACCCCTTAGTCTGTGCTTAGTCCTGATTTTTTTGTCGGTGTTGTGCAATGCTGTGTCGATTCTTCCTTCATCTCAATATATATATATACATGTATTTTTTATCAAATATTGTATAAAAGTACTTTTTGTCTTCATATATATTTTCATTATGTATTTTATTGTATATTGTATGTATATTTCTTATTATGTATTTTCATTATGTATCCATTCAATGTATTATTGTTGCTCATGTTGCTTTTAATAATATATGCGGGTATATACCTTTAATATGATCAGTGAAGGTTCACTTAACATGCCTGTCGCTGGGTATATAAATCCTATCCCTGTGGATGCAAGACACGCCTCCTGACGAAGTCATATGCTGACGAAACGCGTTGGGGCGTTCCTGGGTTGACGTTGACGTTCATCTCAGCTATCCATGCTGTGGCGTCTCCGGGTCCTCCGCTTCCAGCCGCTGATGTCCTGCCGCTGTGCCTATTTCTGATTGTGGACTCCGCTGTGCTGGTTTTTATGTTACCGCATACCTGCTTTCTCAAACCTACATGTATGTGAGCCTGTTATTTATAGTAAATTTGTACTTTCATACTAGCTCACCTGTGCGCTTTCTGGTTTTTTCCTGCATGTTCCTACCTTTGGTGTTTGGTGAAACACCTAACGGATTACAGCTGCACTACATGTCATATTGATTACGGACAGACCCTTCCATTCTGGGACTTTCTAGCGCAATTGTGGATTTCCTGTATGTATATATATATATATATATATATATATATATATATATATATATATATATATATATATATATATATATATATATATATATATATATATATATATATATATATATATATATATATATATACTGTATATATATATATATATATAATCCCTCGGCACTTTGAGAAATTTGTTTAGTGCCTGTAAATCCTGTTTGGTTTTGGGACTAGAAACTGGGTCGAACAGAAAGGCAAATTCCTTCACAAATGGACAAAACCATGTGCACTGCAGGTGGGGAAGATGTAACATGTGCAGAGATTATTACATTCGGGTGGGGTTTTACTTCAAAGTGACATCTCTATTGCAGTGTAAAAATAAAGCAATCAGTATTTTCCCTGCACAGAAACAAAAGAACTCACCCAAATCTACCTATCTCTGCACATGTTACATCTGCCCCTCCCTGCAGTGCACATGGTTTTGTCCATTTGAGAAGGAATTTGGGTACTTATGTATTATCTGGACTCCCATGTTAAATGCACCCCATTTTTTCATACCCCTACTATCCAACTACGCATGGAATTGAATTTATATAGTGTGGCGAGCGCAGCGAGCCACCGTGCCCGAAGCGTGGCGAGCGGACGCGGTCTCATAAGAAAAACGGGAGCCCATATATTACATAAGTACCGGAATTTGCCTTTGCGAGTGAACCACAATAACAACCAGAATCCGATCCCTCTTTCATGTTGTGGGACCGGTACAATCACCTGAGATTGTAACAGGGAGTGTAGTATTTCCCTTAGCTTTTCCGCTATTTGCGGAATGGGTGGAAGGCCTGTGCGAAAAAGCTTTTGTGGGGGGGTGCCTTTTGTATGATACCGAGTATCCCCGATACTGTGGTGATGAGCCACTGCTGTGTGAAGTGCAGAATCGGCCTCACACTTTGGGGACCCCCTGAGGGAGGCCCGCCCTTCTGCAGATTTGTCAGGCTTAGCTGGGGGTTGTCTAGTGGCGCAGGCTTGTTGGGGCTTAGACTTGGCCAGCTTAGATGCACTGGATGTGTGAGGGAATCTTTGGCCTCTGGCCTTGCCTTGGGGGAATGAAAGGACCAAAAAGGAGAAACCTTAAGCTGCCCATACACGGTCCGTTTAACGGATCTGTTTGGGACTTAAACAACACACATCGGATCGGATTGCCTCCCTAGTGCATGCAGTGTGCATGCACTGCGATCCTATACGATGTGTACCTAGTACAAAAAGTATGTGCAGCACATACTTTTTGTACCGTACTATGTGATGCGCGGGAGCGCGCATTGCATAGTACAGAACGGATGCCGGCGAACAGCTCCGTATATGGGCAGCTTAAGGTCGATGCGGGAGAGCTGATGGGAGACAGCTGCCAGAGAAGCTACAATTTTGTTAAGCTCTTTCTCAAACAATATGTCCCCTTTAAAGGGTAACAATTCAAGGGTCTTTCCAGACTCTAAATCAGCCTTCCACGGTGGTAACCACAAGATATGATGTACCAGTACAGAATTGGCAGAGTCCTTTGCAGCCAATACACCAGCGTCTGACAGAGCATCCATGATATACAATGCTACCTGTCTGATATAAGAGACACATAGTCTGGCATCCTCTAAGGAGTCACACTCCAACTCATCCTCCAGCACTTGCAGCCATGGCAGAATAGCTTTTGCAGCCCAGGACGCAGCCACAGTGGGTCTTTGTATTGCCCCTGTGAGCGTAAAGATGGACTTAAGGCATTGTTCCATGCGCCTGTCCGTAGGCTCCTTTAAGGAGGAAAGAAAATGGGTAACAGCGCTAAAACACCGGATTTAAATATTAATGCATTTTAATATTAGTGCAATTGATAATAAAGATAAATAAATAAATAACCTTTTTGTGCGCAAAAAGAAATTGCTCTGATCAGATCACCTATGACCTAAGATCGGAGGAGACTCAGAAACTGGGGGTACAGTAACCGGACCATACGGAAGGCCAGGAAGGAAATGGAGAAAGTAGACAGAGAATTACTCCTGGTCCCCAAACCTAAAAAGGTGGATGTCCAAGAAAAGATACGCTTTATAGGAACTTTCTGCCATGAGTGGAGAAAAGTCCAGGAAGTACTTAATAAACATTTGAACATTCTGAGAACGAGTGAGGCTTGCAAGTAGAGAGAGAAAGCTCTTTTTTGGGGCACTCTTAAAGTTTTTAGAAAGGGGGGTCCTAAAAGTTTGTCTAATATGAACTTGTTTTAAGATATATTTTATTTATTTATTTATAAGGGATAAAATAAGGTACATTCAAAGGATGTACAACAAAGGTATTTCACACACAAACACAAAGCGTTAATGATATATGTACAGGTAAGCAGACAGGTAAAGGGTCACCGGGCCCCACTAATTGGGCGGCTCTCGAGGTTCCCCCTGTCAGAAACTGCTTGCAATAGGAAATGAGAAAAGACTATAATAAATATTTAAGTCTAGATCATGGTTTCTCTACCTTATACCCCAATTATGTATCACCATGCATTGGCAGTCAAAGTAGTAGTCATCTTTGCTCTGGCACAGAATATTCAATAATCATAGGGACTAGCAGTTTGGTGTAATTTTGACTATATATTAAATTGCAAACTTTTCCCAAACGTTATCTCTCTTCTATTCACACTCGCTCTCATTCCTATGAATAACACCTCACGGATTGCATGGATGAGAGCTGCCACATCAGTTGTCTCTGCTTGTGAAGCAGGATTGTCTGTAGGCATAGGATCATCATCCATATTAATGTCATCATCAGCATTATCATTATTATCCCCATCATCATCTGTGTCATCCTGTGCTACAGTGAGCAATGCTGTTAACAGAGGCCTGTTAGGTAATGCAGCATTAGGCAGCAGCTTTTGGATAGCTACCGTATGTCTGCTGCAAGGTCTGCACTGTGGTCGACAGGACATCCACCCAAGGTGGAGGGGATTGGACTACAGGGGGTGCAATGGAGGGAGGAAGGCGACCCACTAGGGTGCCTAACAACTGCTGAAAGGCTGGCCAGGGAGGTTGTTGGGAAACCAACGTATCAGAGGACTGGCCAGGGGGAATAAAGCAATTAACACATAGCCCCTCCTGAATGACATCCTGATCAGACAGACCTGCAGCACAACTCTTGCAAGACAAAAGTTGGGGAGACTGTCTGATTACGCCCGTTTGGACATACTGTAAAAACCCAAGGAGGGGGGGTTACAGTGCGCAATAGGTATAGCCCAGAGGAAAACCTAGAATGATAACACTGAGTATGTGTGACCCGAGAGGGTAAAACCTCTGAAATCTTCTAAGACTTGCTGGACTTCCCCCACCAGGACAAATGGAGCCTGTTGAAATGGATCCCAAAGATCCAGCCTGCGCTCTGGCCTCGGTGGTCTAGTGGTGTCCCTGCCCGAAGCCAGTGTCCACACCAGCTGCTGCGACCCTCTCCCCCAGCACGCAGCACTTAGTGCCCTCAGAGAGGGCCTTACCTTCTCCCGGAGTCCGGCCACGCTGCCTGGGGGAGATTCGGAGGTGCTAGGCGCTGTCAGTCTCCCCTGCCGAGTACACCTCTTGACAAAGTCGTGGGGGAGTTACGGCGCCAGCGGGAGTGATGTGGCCACCCGCGCCGCCGTCAGTGATTGACAGCGGGGGGTGGCCTCAGCCGCTTAAGTGGCCAGTGTAAAAAATAAGAATAAAGTACAGCTTCTTATGGGATTACCTCAGTACAGATATTACCTCAGAAGGTAATCCCTGCTGATAAAAATAATGCGTCAGATTCCTGCTGGCACCAAACAAAAAACAGGGGAGAGGGCCCGGGAATCCTGGGAAACTTTGCCGATTTGCCTCGGACCCCTGGATCTGCCTACAACCCCGATGTCCCCTGTAGGACCCTGAAAAGAAAAATCTCTTTTCTGCTGCTGGAATGTGACAGGCACCATGCAGATGAAAAGGGCAAGATGGTGGCACACAAGGTTGAAAACACCTAAAGGTGGCATTATGGATACACAATAATAAATGTGCAGTGATAAAAGAGAATGACTGACCAGTTTCAGGTCAGTAGGGACCGGTATGTGACGATTCCTCAGAGTTGGAGCGAGAGGATATGTATTCACCTAGCCCAGTGGTTCCCAACCCTGGTCCTCAAGTACCCCCAACAGTGCATGTTTTCCAGGTCTCCACACAGAAATCACAAGTGCTATAATTTGCTCCACCTGTGGATCTTTTCAAATGTGCTTGAATAATGAGTGCACCTGCAGGGTCACCTGGAAAACATGCACTGTTGGGGGTACTTGAGGACCAGGGTTGGGAACCACTGGCCTAGCCCTAGACAGTGTGAGGTGAGCGAGTGCAGACATGTCTGACGCACTGTGACAAAACAGGGAAGGTCAATACCTTGTTTCACCTCTTCTGTCGCCACAGAGTCCCCAACCTCAAAGTCAGAGGTCACTCGTCGCTTTATAAAGCGGAGGTATAGTTCTGTGCGGGCGCTCATCAGTGCCACTTCTGCCAGGATTGGGTCCAGATCCCTGTATAGAGCACAAAGAGGACACAGAGTCATGACAAGTGAACCATATCACACCCATCCTGTGTAGTATATTGTGTGTGTCACTGGGAAACTGGGGGGTGTTAGCGGGTCCCTACATACATACATGCATACAGCACCATATCACACCCATCCTGTGTAGTACATGGTGTGTGTCACCGGGAAACTGGGGGGTGTTAGCGGGTCCCTACATAAATACATGCATACAGCACTATGACACGTGCACCGTATCACACCCATCCTGTGTAGCATATAGTGTGTGTCGCAGAGAAACTGGGGGGTGTTAGCGGGTCCCTACATAAATACATGCATACAGCACTATGACACGTGCACCATATCACACCCATCCTGTGTAGTACATTGTGTATGTCGCAGAGAAACTGGGGGGTGTTAGCGGGTCCCTACATACATACAGCACCGTGACACATGCACCTTATCACACCCATCCTGTGTAGTACATATTTTATGTCACCAGGTAGCTGGGGGTGTTAGCGGGTCCCTACATACATACAGCACCATGACACATGCACCTCATCACACCCATCCTGTGTAGCACATGGTGTGTGTGTAACCCGTGGTTAGAAGACAATCCATTGTCCCGAGACACTGCACAGCCCAGCACTAATATATGGGCTGAACAGACTGGCTACTCCACCCCAAACCCTCACCCACCCTGGGGAAGGCGGATCAGAAGACGGGGATACTTCTCATACTCTGTGTATAAATATCCAAGCAATGGAAGCGGATAACAGTAGTTACTGCATGGAACTGGCTGACATATATGCTGGTGAATTCATCTGCAGGGACTAATTGCTTGCCCTTAAAGCCAATATCACATTTCCAGCCGTTGACCATTTATCATACTGTGTGTAATTGTGTAACGTCCCAGGTGTCGGTGTAACTGTGTGCTCACCTGGGCTCCATCTTGTCTGCCAAGGATGCTCTAATCATACTGCTCTGCACCTGTTGAAACTGCAAGAGAAAAAGTGCCAGCCTCATACCTCACAGCCTGAGTGATCCAACATACAGCCCCCCATACCTCACAGCCCTAGTGATCCAACATACAGCCCCCCATACCTCACAGCCCGAGTGATCCAACGTACAGCACCTCATACCTCACAGCCCGAGTGATCCAACATACAGACCCCCATACCTCACAGCCAGAGTGATCCAACATACAGCCCCCATACCGCACAGTCCAAGTGAACCAACATACAGCCCCCCATACCTCACAGCCCGAGTGATCCAACATACAGCCCCCCATACCTCACAGCCCGCGTGATCCAACATACAGCACCTCATACCTCACAGCCTGAGTGATCCAACATACAGCCCCCCATACCTCACAGCCTGAGTGATCCAACATACAGCCCCCCATACCTCACAATCTGAATGATACCACGTATGGCACCTCATACCTCTCAGCCTTTATGAGATACCGGGTGGCACCTCATACCTCACTCTTCCTAATCACCCACATCCTAACCTTCCTCTGGTAGTCTCGCTGCTGCATAAACGCATCCACCACTCTCTCCACCTGCCGGTCACACTCCGCCTGGAGGTGCTTTATGAGCATGTACAGTCTCCCTGGTCCATAGTAAGTCTCCACGATGGGCTGGTGTGTCTCCACTATACGCGCAATACCTGAAACACAACGATAAACACTAGAACCACGTAGAGCAGGGTACGTACCCCGGGAGACCCCAGACCCCTCTCTGTGGCACCACATTACAGTAGAAAACTAGAACCACGTAGAGCAGGGTACATACCCCGAGAGACCCCTCTCTGAGACAACACAATACAGTAGAACACTAGAACCACGTAGATCAGGGTATGTGCCCCCCTGGGAGACCCCTCTCTGTGACTCTGGGTTACAGTAGAACACTAGAACCATGTAGAGAAGGGTACATACCCCAGGAGACCCCAGACCCCTTTCTGTGACAACGCGTTACAGTATAACACTAGAACCACGTAGAGCAGGGTACATACCCCGGGAGACCCCAGACCCCTCTATGTGACACCGCATTACAGTATAACACTAGAACAACTTAGAGCAGGGTACATACCCTGGGAGGGGTTGAGATCATTTGGTCTACAGCAAGTTGGTCGACAGTCATTAGGTCGACATGGTTCTAGGCCGTCATGGGACAAGGTCGACAGGTCAATAGGTTGACACAAGCATTAGGTCGACAGTCAAAGGTTGACGTGGGGTTTTTCAGTGTTTTTTTTACCCGAATATCGACACAGTCGACATGGACACAGTTTCCAGTGCACCGCATCCCCTCGCTTCACTCGCAATGCTTCAGGCACACTATTTTATTCTCCCGACACACCCTAGTGGATGGTAGGGCATGAAATACCGCAAATCCTTTTCTCGGAGTCCACAGGTGTCACTGGAGTAACAGTGGGGATAGAAGGGAGACCACAGGGAGCATGGGCACTTTAAATTTAAATGAGTGTGGTCAACTCCTCCCCCTCTACTCCCCCTCCTAGGCAGTCGCAAGGATGTGCCCGAAAGGAGCTGGAAGAAAAAAAACACTTCCCAGAGGAGGTTAACATAACACACAGTAACAATCAACCAGTATAGAATAAAACTTAACAGTGAGAATAACATTGAGAATAACATTGAGAATAACACTGAACAATACACATCACACAAGACATACCAGGCAGTTCCATCAAACATGACCGGAACCTAACCTGGCAGAAGAAACTGCAAAAAAGTTTTATGTCGAGCATTTCCTACAGTAAGGAACAACACCAAGGAGGGCATCCAGTGACACCTGTGGACACGGAGAAAAGGATTTACGGTAAGTACAAAATCCCTGTTTTCTCCTTCATCCACTAGGTGTCACTGGAGTAACAGTGGGTGGGATGGCACTGAGACCCCCTAACACAGAGCGTCCAAACTGCGAAGCTGGAGCCCCAAAGGTGTCAAACCGGTAGAACTGGACAAAAGTCTGATAAGACCAAGTGGCAGCTCTACAGAGCTGCTGAATAGAGACCCTGCGAGCAGCTGCCCAAGAGGGTCCCACCGAGCGCATAGAGTGCACCGCAATGGAAACAGGAGGATGTTGAGCATTTGCGACATGGGCCTGACGGATGGTAAGAAGAATCCACCGAGACAACGGCTGTTTTGAGGCCGGCCAGTCCCACCTGATCGGATCATATGTGACAAATAAGGCATCAGACTTTCTTAGAGATGCCGTTCTAGACACATAAATCCTCAGAGCTCTGACTACGTCCAGAGTACTGTCCTTAGGAAAATCCTCCTGAAAGGCCGGCACCACAATCGGCTGATTGATGTGGAAAGCCGATACTACCGTAGGCAAAAAGAAGCGGCAAATACGAAGCTCTGCCCTGTCTGCATGGAACACCAGAAATGGAGCGCAACACGAAAGAGCCCCAAGATCCGAGACCCTTCTGGCCAACGCCAAGGCCAGGAGGAGAACCATTTTCCATGTAAGGTAGTTAAGATCCACCTCTTCTAGCGGCTCAAAAACGCAGACTGCAAGAAACCTACGACTAGGTCCAAGTCCCATGGAGCCGTAGGTGGGTGAAAAGGAGGTTGCAGCCGCAATACTCCTTGAAAAAAAGTATGTACCTCAGGCAAAAGAGCCAACTTTCTCTGAAAAACGATGGATAAAGCCGACACTTGCACCTTCAGGGTACCCAGATGCAACCCTGCAGCTAAGCCGGCCTGCAGAAAAAGAAGACGAGCCTTCTTGAAAAGAGTAGTGGAAACCCTACGTCCCTCACACAAAGACACGTAAGCTCGCCAGATGCGGTGGTAATGCTTGGAGGTAACGTCTTTCCTGGCTTTCATCATGGTAGGTATAACAGGCCGTGGAATGCCTGCCTGCCTTAGGATAGAACTTTCCGCAGCCACGCCGTCAAATGCGGCAGACTCAAGTCTGGAAAGATGAAAGGCCCCTGACGGAGTAGATCTTCTTGAAGAGGCAGGGACCATGGTTCGTTGAATAGTAGAGACGTGAGGCTGGTGTACCACGACCTGCATGGCCAATCCGTAGCTAAATCAGGAGGACCGTGACCACCTCTCTCTTTCTCTGCAGCACCCGAGGTAACAGTGGAAACAGAGGGAAGATGTATACAAAGTGGAATGGCCAAGGTGCCACTAGAGCATCCACTCCAACTGCCTGTGGATCCTTCATTCGGGCGAAGTACCGGGGCAGCTGATAATTGTGGCGAGACGACATGAGATCCCCCTGGGGACACCCCACCTGGGAACCAGGCGTTGAAACACCTGGGGGTGGAGACACCATTCTCCTTGGTGTACGTCTTGCCGATTTAAAAAAGGCGGGCCTCTCAATCGTCCATGCCGGGTATGAAGATGGCTAACGCGTGATCCTGCGCCCAGAGGAGGATTCGACTCACTTCCTTCATGGCTGCGCGACTGCGCGTGCCGCCCTGCTTGCTGATATAGGTGACGGACATGGAATTGTTGGACTGTACCCAGATGGGTTGACCCTGAAGGTGATGATGAGCCTGCAGGAGAGCATAATATACTGCTCTGAGCTCCAAAACATTGATAAGGAGAGCCTCCTGCAGAGTCCAACATCCCTGGAACTGGTTATCCAGGGTGCCTGCTCCCCCAACCGCAAAAGGCTGGCATCCGTGGTGAGCAGTATCCAATTCCAGATGCCAAATCTCTTTCCTTACCTGAGGTTGCTGGAATTCCGCCACCACACCGACAACCTCACCCTGTGATGTAGGTGCAGATGAGAGCATGACCACTGTTGCAGTAGGCAACATTTGAACGGTCTCGACCAGAACCGACCGTATTGGATCGCCTCGAAAGAGGCAAACATCTTTCCCAGTAACCTGGGGCATGTGAGGACGACAACTGCCATGTCAGAAGCACTAGGCGGATTAAGGCTTGGAGTGATTGTATCTTGTCGTCCGGCAAGAAAACTCTCAGCAGGGCCATACCCAAGATCATTCCCAGAAACTGTAGCCGTTGTGAGGGCTGAAGCTGAAATTATTATATCCGTGATGGATGAGAGTACTCTGTCCGAGTGATGTTCACCAACAAAGCCTCCCTGGATGGAGCCTTCAACAGAAGATCGCTGAGATATTGTATTACCGTCACTGAGTCCGCAAAATCTCCATCATCACCGCCATGACCTTGGTGAAGACGCGGGAAGGAGAGGACAAATGGAAGGACCTGAAACTGCCAATGCTGGTTGCGGACCACGAACCGCAGGAACGCCTGATGGGGTGGCCAAATGGGTATATGGAGGTAGGCATCTTTGATATCGAGTGATACCAAGAACTCGCCCTCCTCAATCCGGCGATCAGGGACTCCATCCTGAACTTGACCGGTTGAAGGTCCTTCAAGTGGAGGATAGGGCGAGCTGAGCCATCTGGCTTTGGAACCAGAAAAGGGCTGGAGTAAAGCCCCAAGGTCTTTAGTTCTTCCGGGTCCCGGATCACCCCCCCCCCCCCCCCCCATATACGAGTTTCAAAATGGCCGCAGTTAATAGCAGGCCCTTTTGCTCTGAAACTGGTAAACCTGTTTTGAAAAAAAATGGCAGGGAGGTGGTTTTTGAAAATGGATCTGGTAGCCGAAGGCTATCAGATCTCAAACCAATGCGTCTTGACAAGATTGAAGCCACACGTGCGTGTAGTCTTGAAGAAGAGCTCCCACCTGGGGGTCCCCCAGGTGGGCCTGAAGCCCATCATGCTGAGGGCTTCGTGAAGGCTTAAGCCTCTTGGGCGGAGCAGGAAGCACCTCTGCCACGACCTTGGGAGCCTCTGTGAGAGGGAGCACTCCCTCTGGAACATCCTCGGAACTGCGGGCGAAAGGATCAAAACGATTTACTTTGAAAAGTACTGCGAGCAGGAGGAGGGGGGAGCAGTGGAAGGAAGGTACATGGATTTACCCCCAGTAGCCTGCGATATCAACTTGTCCAGTTCGGGCCCGAACAGGACATCTCCTCCGAAAGGGAGAGCCTCCACCGCCCGCTTGGACTCCGCATCAGCTTGCCACTGGCGAAGCCAGAGTGATCGGCGCGCTGAAATAAAGAGCGCAGAGATGCGGGCACCTATGATGCAGGCATCATTAGAGGCCTCCACCATTTAGGCTGAGGCCTCATGTATATGTTCTGCTAACTGCAGCAGGACGTCAATATCAGCACCCTGATTCAGATGCGTAACCATCTGAAAAGCCCAAACCCCGATGGCCTTGTTGACCCAGCATCCAACCTGAGCCGGACGCTGTACTACACCAGCCGCGGTATGAATGGACTTAAGGGTAAGCTCAAGCTTACGGTCCGAGGCATCTCTAAGAGTGGTGGCCCCCGGTACCAGGAGAACCATGTTCTGTGAAAGACGCGTGACCGAATGGTGAACCACCAGTTGGTGTTTCTACCAACTTTCCGGCCTCAGCAGACAAGGGGTAAGTCTGCGAGAAATTAGAAATTTCTTATCAGGGTTTTCCATGCCAACAAAACGTGCTCATCTAGTTCTTCTGCAGGAGGAAAAGAGGCCGCCTGTTTAGGTTTTTTACCAAAAAGGGAGGGGCGTCTGGGTGCAGCAGCCCTGTCATCAATATCCAGAGCTAGTTTGACCAGATCAATAAGGTCATCTAACACTTGAGCAGCCTGTTCAGGTTCCTGTGGTAGTAAAGCCTGTTGCTCTTCAACCTCTGGAGCAACAAACTCACCTCCTCTTGGTATGGCATGTCATCATCCATTTCAGTGTCTAAAGGCCCCCATACATTAGCCCGACTTGTCCTAGGGACAAGTCGGACCTGATTTCCCCGGCAGCCCTCCCGGGAGTGGAACACACGATTATGCACTTGATGTGCCAAGTTTTGCATATGATAAATCGCCATGCGATTTATCATATGCAACTCCCGGGGAGCTGCAGGGGGAGAGCCGGGCAGAATCAGCGGGCGAGGGACACTGGGGAGCTGGGGGGCATGGCAGCGAGCGGGGGACGCCAGAGAGCTAGACAGATGCTGGGGACCTGCAGGGGGTGGAGCCGGGCATGGTAATCTCTCAAATAGGCAGCGGGCGGGGGGACGCTGGAGAGCCGGGCAGAGGACACAGAGGCAGCGCGCAGGGGGACGCCGGTGAACCGACGAGGGAGCTGGGCAGAAGGATCGGGGACTCACTCTGCAAGGGAGGAAAAAAAACCATTACAAATGAATGGGCAGCCAGTGATTGGCTGAGAGCTCTCTCAGCCAATCAGCATTTGGCTGAGAGCTCTCAGCCAATCAGCAATTGACTGAGAGAGCTCTCAGCCAATCACTGCCCATTCATTTGTATTGGTTTTTATTTCCTTGCAGCTGCAGAGTGATTCCCCGATCCTCCTGCCCAGCTCCCTCTCGGTTCACTGCCTCTGTGTCCCCTGCCCGCTGCCTATTATATGAGAGGTTACCATGCCCGGCTCCACCCCCTGCAGGTCCCCAGCATCTGCTGCTGCTGACTCTGCCCGGCTCTCCGGCGTTCCCCGCTCGCTGCTACTGCCCGCCTCTGCCCTCGCAGTGTCCCCCGCCCGCTGACCCTGCTGCCCGGAGGCTGCACATAAGATTTAGGAAATCTTATGTGCAGCCGGTCCGACTGCCCAACCCTGATCAGATGCGCACGGGACTGCGCATCGGATCGGAGGGGATGTTTAAACATGCGATTTGGGCCGATTTCATGGCCCGATTCATCCGAATCAGGGGAAATCGTGCCCAAATCGCATAGTGTATGGGGGCCTTAAGACCTGCGTAAGCAGTCTTTTTAGCACTGGGGGCTGTGAGTCACATGCACTGGGCCTCAGAGTGGGCTGGGGTCAGGGCTTTTGTTAAACCCTCCACAGCTAAGGCTAAATCACTCTGCTTTGTTCTGTAGAGGTTTCTCTGTCCCTCTGTGAAGCTGTAAGCTCAGAGTACAGGCGTGACATCACATCATTGAGCTGCAATGCCCAAGCAGGGGAGGTCTGTGCCTGAGGTAGAGGGATCTATGGTGCACTTATCGCACTCCATTGTGCCCTCAGCAGATTGTGTAAGTTTAGTATTGCACTTTTTGCAAGACCTTTTTGAGCTGCCTCCTGCCATTGTAACTGCGATTGATACAGTATAAATATATATGCAACAATCAGCAAGTTATAACTGTACATACACACCAGAGGATAGTACAGCCAAAAACCAGAGTGAAAACACTGGACAGGAGAGACAGTATAAGAAGTAGAAGCTGCCACAGGCTAACAACAGCGCTATGGTATATACTAGGGAGCGCTATAGCCTAATTTGCATACAGCCCAATCTCTCTCACCAAGCTCTAACCCCACTGTCTGCACACAGAACCTGGGGAAGCTTTTGCAGGTCTGGACACCGGAAGAAGGGGCTGTTCTTGAGTCCTGGAGACTGTCACAGCAAAACTGAGTTTTCCCTTGTGAGCATGCAGCAGTGCCTGTAGAAAAAGGCCGCCGCTGCTTTGAGTCACGCTGAGGAGAAGCCGGGGCCGCTGGGAGCATACCACACGGTAGCTCCGCCCCTCCGTCTCCCATATTGGCGCCAATGTTTAAAGGAAAAAAAGGCAGACCCCGCAGTACCGCCCTATTTAAAATGACCTCCGCAGCTAGCCGGGGGGTCCGACATACATACCAGATGCCTGTTCTGGCTGGAGGCGGTAGACGCTGAGGGAGGACGGGGCGCACACTGCATGCGGTGGCGGCTGTCACTCCGGAGACGTGGTCTCTGCAGCCGTGGACAGGGCGCAAGCTGCAGACAGCTGCGGCCGGGTCCGCCCGGCAGCTCCCACGTTGCAGACAGGCCTGGAAGAAATCAATCTTATTTTTTTCTATCTTTGCATAAACTTTGCCTTGGAGCAAGCCAGAGTGTGACCAGCTCCCAGAGGGCACATTCTAAGACTGCCTAGGAGGGGGAGTAGAAGGGGAGGAGTTGACCACACTCATTTAAATTTAAAGTGCCCATGCTCCCTGTGGTCGCCCTTCTATCCCCATTGATACTCCAGTGACACCTAGTGGATGAAGGAGAAACAGTGAAAAAACCCATGTCGAGCTTTTTACTGTCTACCTAGTGCTTTGGTCGACCTAATGACCGATCGACCTAATGGTTGTCGACCCTAGAACAACGTAGAGAAGGGGAAAATACCCTGGGAGACTCCTCTCTTTGACACCGTGTTACAGTAGAATACTAGAACCATGCAGAGCAGGATACATACCCCAGGAAACCCTAGACCCCACACAGTAAAACAATAAAAAAACGTGAAGCAGGGTACACACCCTGGGAGACCCCTCTCTGTGACACCGCGTTACAGTATAACACTAGAACCACGTAGAGCAGGGTACATACCCTGGGAGACCCTAGACCCCTCTCTGTGACACTGCGTTACAGTAGAACACTAGAACCACGTAGAGCAGGGTACATACCCCGGGAGACCACGCTCTGTGACACTGCGTTACAGTAGAACAATAGAACCACATAGAGCAGGGTATATATCCTTGGAGACCCCTCTCTGTGACACCGCGTTACAGTATAATACTAGAACCACATAGAGCAGGGTACATACCCCAGGAGACCCCTCTCTGTGACACCGTGTTACAGTAGAACACTAGAACCATGTAGAGTAGGGTACATACCCCGGGAGACCCCTCTCTGTGACACTGCGTTACAGTGGAACACTAGAACCACGTAGAGTAGGGTATTGAAGTCTAGCTTATCTAGACTTGAGTAAGGCTTTTGACACTGTCCCACATCGCAGACTGTTACATAAACTTGAAAGCTTGGGATTGGATTCAAAGATGGTTGAATGGATAAGATCCTGGTTGCAGGACAGAAAACAGAGAGTTGTAGTAAACAGAGTACAGTCAAAGGAGGAAAACGTTACAAGTGGAGTACCCCAGGGATCTGTATTTGGACCAGTGCTTTTTAATATCTTTATTGGTGATATTCCAAATGGAATTGAGGGTAAAATTTGCCTGTTTGCAGATGACACAAAAGGTAAGCAACGAGATAGATACACCTGGAGGGGTAAAACAAATGATTGACGATCTATGTAGATTAGAGGAATGGTCAAGAGCATGTCAACTACAGTTTAATGCCAAAAAAGGCAAAATCATGCACTTGGGTCTCAAAAATCCAAAGACTGAATATAGTATAAATGGCACAATAATGGAAACTACTGAAGAGATGGATCTAGGGGTCACTATTTCAGGGGACTTAAAAGCAGGTAGGCAATTAGGGGTATTCAATGCTGTGGGCAAGTGGTGACAGCGAGCAGAGCTTCCTGCCACTCACCCTGACCGTATTCAACGCAGCCCCCTCATACGCCAATTTCCCCTCGCTCCATTTTTTGAGCGAGGGGGAATTGGCGTATGTGGCTCTAGAACCAGCGAGACTCGCGGCTTAATACAGCGAGTTTCTTGCATTAGCCGCGGGTCTCGCTGTTTTGGGGAATTCTCACCGTCCTGTGACGGCGAGGATTTCCCCGGAACGTTGAATAGAGCGAGCGGCCGGGGGTTAAACAGCGAGGATCGCTGGTTTTCTGCAATCCTCGCTGTTTAACCCCCTTGCTGGCCGCTCGCCGCGGCATTGAATACACCCCAATGTAACAAAGCAATTAAAAAGGCAAGTCAAATGCTTGGTTGCATAGGGAGAGGTATCAGCAGTAGAAACAAAGAAGTAATAATGCCACTGTATAGGTCATTGGTACAACCTCATCTCGAGTACTGTGTTCAGTTCTGGAGGCCATATCTCCAAAACGATATAAATACATTATGTACAAAGATGGGCAACTAAAATGGTGCATGGCCTACATCAAAAAACGTACCAGGAAAGACTAAAAGATCTTAATATGTGTAGTTTAGAGCAGAGAAGGGAAAGGGGGGACATGATAACACCCTTGATCCATTTGAAAGTTTCTAACAAGGTACAGGTGAGAGACATGCACTGAAACTAGAGGGAGGAAGATTCAAGGGAAAATTAAGGAAAAAATACTTCACAGAAAGAGTAGTGGATAAGGGGAATAGCCTCCCATCAGAAGAAGGCTGGCACAGTGACACGGGGTGCAGTCGCTCGGGCACAGTGGATAGGGCACCATGGTACCGTGTAATTGTAGGTACAGTAACCCAAATTGTTAGTGTAAATCCTTCTTTTATCTAAATGGGATCAATGTTGTGTCAAGTGTTTCCAGCTGGAGAACTAATAATGTAGAACGTGAGAATAGGTGGGGTTCCTGTTGCGCAGTTCAGCAGCAGGTATTCGGTAAGGGCTTGGAGGAGACACCACACCTCCACTGGGAAGCAATCAAAAAGGGTAAAGATGTCCTCCACCAAAAAATAGCGCTAAAGATAAAAAAGGTATAACTTCCCTGTTTATGGGCTTAAGTCTGGATCCTCGTCTGTTCTGGATCTGGTAATCCCATATGTAATACAAGAAAAAAACAGAGAGCCCCGCCCTCGTGTAATACTGTGATTTTATAAAGTGCTAATCTATTTTCATAAATATTCAATCCCTTCTATGTGGTGTGTAATATGGTCGAGGGAATTCCCCCTTTCACAACACTCACACTGTTATGAGATCAAATTAGCTTATCACAGTAACATCAGACGACTCTCTTATACTCTAAGGATATATGGATGGCGTCGGGGATTCCCCCTTTCAGGTTACTCACTCTCTTTCTTCTTGGAAGAAGCACATCAACTGGTCTTTTCTGAAGAATGAAGCCAGGACTCCGTCAAAAATAAAATATAAGTGGATCCTTTATTAAATAATTATAAAAAAACATGAGCATTATTGTCCAATCTCAGGTTAGCTGACGCTCCAGGGGTCCAGATTGTAAATACGATGGGGCCCCGTAAATGGTCCCTCTGATAGCCATCAGTTCACCCAGACTAGAAAAGCTGCTCCTTAAAAAGTCACTACCAACGCGTTTCGACCTCTAATGTAAGGTCTTTTTCAAGGTACCAGTGACTTCTCAGGACCAGGTTTAAATAGCCCTTCTATTATCCATATTCCCATCACCTGTGTGTCACTCTGTTTTCTGTTTACAAAATAACTTTTCCCATTGTCCTAATAAATATCAACTAGATATACATGTTCCTGGGTACCGGGTTCCGTATGGGAACTTCCTGTGAATCAGCCGCCCCCCCGGAAGTGACGCGGCACGGTGGTGACGTGTCATACCGGAAGTGACCCGCCGGGGTATTCCTCTGACTCCGTCTGTGTCCGTCAGCGTATGTGACTGTAGGGAATTCCCCGCCCACCCCCGGAAGTGTTATATCGGGCTGGTGATGTGCGGCTCTGTTGTTTCTTCCTCTCCTGAAGCCGATATAGGTTCCGTTTTACTTCCCGTCGGCGGCCATCTTGGTACACCTTTTCTTATGGCTGGAGAATTCTCCATCTTGCTCCTCTACCTTCTCCATAAAGGTGTATCTCCAATTGAGTTCCTGTCGGCGGCCATCTTGGTACACCTTGTTCCGTTATATTCAGCTCCACCTTGCTTCTCTCAGTTCATTTTTTTATGTCCCAGATTTAGTCATGGTGATTCTGAAAATTTAAAATAACTGGATAGCAGTGTCGGTGGGGATTCAATAAATACAATAAAAGCATAAAGTTAAAATTTAGGTGATATAAAACCAGAAAGTGCAATGTGTCAGTTTAGACAGAGGAAAGTGCATAGTGCGTATCCCAAGTGGGGTTCACTTTATCTTTTAAAGAAACCATTTGATTTCGAAGTCTTGGTTCAATCCTTTGGGTTCTAGTGTGTTCAACTTGAAGATAAGTTCCATTTCCTTTTTTGCCAGCCGTTTTTGAATGTTCTTATCCCTTTCTGTTGCTTGGATTAATTTTATGCCCCAAAAGCCCAAAACCTGATGTGTGGAGCACTTATGGTGTTTTTTAAAGTGGGTTGCCAGGGGGTGTGTTTCAATCCCTTTTCTAATATTTCTAAAGTGCTCTGCAATTCTGGTCTTCAGGGGTCTGCTGGTCCTTCCAATATACCACCTATTGCACGAACACTCTACGGCATAAACCACAGTAGCGGTATTGCAAGTCATAAATTCCATGATTTTTACTTTCTCTCCATTAATGACCAGTTCTTCGGTTTTGGACACTGATGTGTTTGGGGTGTTACGGCAATTAATACAAAGTCCACATCTGTAGAACCCCTTTGATCTATTGTAGCTCGTTCTCACTTGGTTCCCCATATGTAGACTCTGGGTCAATTTGGTCTTTAAGTTATCTGATTTTCTGTAAATGTGTTTTGGTTTTATGGGTAGAAGATTCCCTATTATGGGGTCTTTTTGGATAATGGACCAGTGCTTCTTGAAGATTTTTTCTATTTCAATGTGTTGAGAATTATAGGTACTTATGTAGTAACTGGGCTGCCGATTTTGAAATCGGGTCCATCGCATCGCATCGCACCCGACCAAATCGCATGCGATGCGATGCGATGCGATGCGATGCGATGGACCCGATTTTTCCATAGGATTCAATGTTAAAATGGACTGAGTCCATTTTAACATGGAATTCAATGGGAAAAAGGGGTCCTTTTCATACCCCTACTATCCAAGTGGGCATGGAGTTGGATATAAACCTGTGGCGAGCGTAGCGAGCCACCGAGCCCGAAGCGTGGCGAGCGTAGCGAGCCCCGCGAGGGGACACAGAATACCGTCCCCTCGCGGGGCTCGCTTCGCTCGCCACGCTTCGGGCTCGGTGGCTCGCTACGCTCGCCACAGGTTTATATCCAACTCCATGCCCACTTGGATAGTAGGGGTATGAAAAGGACCCCTTTTTCCCATTGAATTCCATGTTAAAATGGACTCAGTCCATTTTAACATTGAATCCTATGGTAAAATCGGGTCATCGCATCGCATCGCATCGTATGCGATGCGATATCGCATCGCATCGCATCTGATTGTATGCCTTAACTTAAGGCATACAATCAAAAAATCGGCAGCCCAGATACTACATAAGTACCGAATTATACTTCGTAATAAAGGCCCATTGGAAGTTCGAATTTTCTTCTTTTGGTTTCGGCTGAAGTAGGTCAATTATTTCCACTGTCATGGCATCACTTAAGCCTTTTTGTACTTCTTTTTCTTCATAACCACAGGCCAGAAAGGAGTTTTTTAGAGTTTGGGCTTGTTCATTAAAGACTTTTTGGTCTGAACAATTTCTCCTAAGTCTTTTGAATTGTCCTCCTGGAATACTCGTTAGCCAGTTCTTGCGGTGGCCACTATCAGCGTATATGTATGCTGATGAGTCTGTAGGTTTTTGAAAAGTTTTTGTGCAGATACTCCCATTTTCTATATAAATGGACAAGTCCAGATAATGTATTGTTGTTTTATTGATTACAAAACTCAATTTGATATTAAGGGGATTGTTATTAAGATAGGTACAAAATTCCTCCAGTGTTTCCATATCCCCCTTCCAAATAAAAATAATGTCGTCGATATATCGTGACCAGGACACCAGATTTGCCTTGAAAGGGTGGTCAGCCCAAACATAATCATTTTCCCAGCTACCCATGAATAAATTGGCGTAGCTGGGGCAAACCTGGTGCCCATGGCTGTGCCCGTTTTCTGCAGGTAAAACTCTCCTTTGAAGATAAAAAGTTGTGTTTTAAAATAAATTTGATACCTTGCAGGATACAATTTTGCAGTTCGGTACTTAGATTGGATTCTCTTAAAAAGGATTCGACAGCTTTAATTCCATTTTCATGCTCTATAATTGTATACAAAGAGCTGACGTCGGCACTTACTAAAATGAAATCCTCCTCCCACTGGATGGTCTCTAAAATATTTAAAATGTCTCTTGTGTCTTTTAAATGAGATTTATTGGTACTTGTTTCCTATCTGGGCGCCCGCTAAGTTAATTGCGCACCATGCTATTCTCCGTAGAGAAATCTGATCGCATCGCATCGTATACATACACGATATTGAACGATGCGATGCGATTCGATTTCCCATAGGAAACAATGTTAAATGGATCAATTTACCCAAATCAGCATAGGGAAGAATGGTAAATGGGCCAGAAACCCCAAAAAAACCCACAGAGCAGTGGAATGTCCCCCCAAAAGTAGTTGACGCCACCCCGCCATCAACGTGAACCCGAAGCGTGGCGAGCGCAGCGAGCCCGCAAGGGGCGGCGGTACGCGTCCTCCGACCTTTTCATGCCCTACTATCCACTAGGGCGTGGAGTGAGAATAGAATAGTGTGGCGAGCGCAGCGATCCACCGAGCCCGAAGCGTGGCGAGCGCAGCGAGCCCCGCGAGGGGACGCGGATACCTTCACAGGTAAACGCGTCCCTTCGCGGGCTTCCCAGGTGTCCGCGTCGCCATGGACACCTGGGAAGCCCGCGAGGGGACGCGTATAACTGTGAAGGTATCCGCGTCCCCTCGCTGCGCTCGCCACACTATTCTATTCTCACTCCACGCCCTAGTGGATAGTAGGGCATGAAAAGGTCGGAGGACGCGTACCGCCGCCCCTCGCGGGCTCGCTGCGCTCGCCACGCTTCGGGTTCACGTTGATGGCGGGGTGGCGTCAACTACTTTTGGGGGGACATTTCAATGTTCAGGGGTGTTTTTGGCCCATTTACTATTGTTCCTATGATAATTTGGCTAAATTGAGCCATTTCACATTGTTTCCTATGGGAAATCGAATCGGATCGCATCGCATCGCATCGTTCAATATCGTGTATGTGTACGATGCGATGCGATCCGATTTCCTTACGGTGCCGTACGTAGAAAACCTGGGCGCCCAGATAGGAAACAAGTACCGATTTATTTTTAAAAACCAAGGGCTGAAGATAAAAATCTATCATTTCGGATAGATTGGCAGTCAGGGACCCAATACCTGACACGATTGGACGGCCTGGAGGTTTGACTGGGTCTTTATGGACCTTAGGGAGTATATAAATGGCTGGAATTTGCGGATCGTCTATTTTCAGGAATTTTATTTCTCTCGGATTCAAAACCTCTGTAAAATCATTTAAAAGCGTGTCTAGATTTGTTTTGAAATTAGTGGTGGGATCTTTTTTGAGTTTCATATAAGTAGATTCCTCTCCCAGTTGTTTCGTTACCTCTTCCTCATACGTGGTCAGATCTAAAATAACGACCCCCCCCCTATCTGCTGGTTTGATAATAATTGTGTCATTCTTCCTCAAACCATCAAGGGCATTTCTTTCTTTTAGTGTGAGGTTGTGGTGAATTTTGGTTTTAATTTTTCTTACATCATCCATTACTTGGACTGCAAAAGTTTCTATACAATTTCCCTTTAGATGGGCCACACATCAGGTTTTGGGCTTTTGGGGCATAAAATTAATCCAAGCAACAGAAAGGGATAAGAACATTCAAAAACGGCTGGCAAAAAAGCAAATGGAACTTATCTTCAAGTTGAACACACTAGAACCCAAAGGATTGAACCAAGACTTCGAAATCAAATGGTTTCTTTAAAAGATAAAGTGAACCCCACTTGGGATACGCACTATGCACTTTCCTCTGTCTAAACTGACACATTGCACTTTCTGGTTTTATATCACCTAAATTTTAACTTTATGCTTTTATTGTATTTATTGAATCCCCACCGACACTGCTATCCAGTTATTTTAAATTTTCAGAATCACCATGACTAAATCTGGGACATAAAAAAATGAACTGAGAGAAGCAAGGTGGAGCTGAATATAACGGAACAAGGTGTACCAAGATGGCCGCCGACAGGAACTCAATTGGAGATACACCTTTATGGAGAAGGGAGAGGAGCAAGATGGAGAATTCTCCAGCCATAAGAAAAGGTGTACCAAGATGGCCGCCGACGGGAAGTAAAACGGAACCTATATCGGCTTCAGGAGAGGAAGAAACAACAGAGCCGCACATCACCAGCCCGATATAACACTTCCGGGGGTGGGCGGGGAATTCCCTACAGTCACATATGCTGACAGACACAGACGGAGTCAGAGGAATACCCCGGCGAGTCACTTCCGGTATGACACGTCACCACCGTGCCGCGTCACTTCCGGGGGGGCGGCTGATTCACAGGAAGTTCCCATACGGAACCCGGTACCCAGGAACATGTATATCTAGTTGATATTTATTAGGACAATGGGAAAAGTTATTTTGTATACAGAAAACAGAGTGACACACAGGTGATGGGAATATGGATAATAGAAGGGCTATTTAAACCTGGTCCTGAGAAGTCACTGGTACCTTGAAAAAGACCTTACATTAGAGGTCGAAACGCGTTGGTAGTGACTTTTTAAGGAGCAGCTTTTCTAGTCTGGGTGAACTGACGGCTATCAGAGGGACCATTTACGGGGCCCCATCGTATTTACCATCTGGACCCCTGGAGCGTCAGCTAACCTGAGATTGGACAATAATGCTCATGTTTTTTATAATTAATTAATAAAGGATCCACTTATATTTTATTTTTGACAGAGTCCTGGCTTCATTCTTCAGAAAAGAACAGTTGATGTGCTTCTTCCAAGAAGAAAGAGAGTGAGTAACCTGAAAGGGGGAATCCCCGACGCCATCCATATATCCTTAGAGTATAAGAGAGTCGTCTGATGTTACTGTGATAAGCTAATTTGATCTCCTAACAGTGTGAGTGTTGTGAAAGGGGGAATTCCCCCGACCATATTACACACCACATAGAAGGGATGGAATATTTATGAAAATAGATTAGCACTTTATAAAATCACAGTATTACACGAGGGCGGGGCTCTCTGTTTTTTTCTCGTCTTACATATGGGATTACCAGATCCAGAACAGACGAGGATCCAGACTTAAGCCCATAAACAGGGAAGTTATACCTTTTTTATCTTTAGTGCTATTTTTTGGTGGAGGGCATCTTTACCCCTTTTGGAGAATTAATAATGCGCGTAAGTAATGGGTCAGCAGCGGGAGTCCTGGTAACCCTCACCAGACCGCCAAGATATTTCAGTGTCAGCCTTGGTTATGTGTTCCTCCTGGTTCCTAGGTCGGGTGAGTGTTACCAAGATTATTACTTATACATATTTGAGAACTGGCCATTATACAGTGCTCCAGCTATAAAAACTAGGAACAAGATTGATCCCATTTAGATGAAAGAAGGATCTACACCAAGAATTTGGCCTCTGAAGAACTTATCCATAAGGCGAAGAAGAGGATACGTTGTTATATATGAAGGAATGTATGGTATATATGGAAAAATGCGGAGGGATCACCCATTCGTATTTTCATAGGAACTCTAAATAAGGTTTCATATTCTGGTGTGGGTTCACCAGAGGACTGGACCATAGGCTTCTGGGGTGGTTACTATAGAACACATTGTGCAATAGGATTCACCTTCAAACAGCAGAGTGAGAGTATCTGCAAAGAGGAGGGAAGCTCTGCGCTCACCACCCTCTGATCCCAGGGCCAGGGCCAAGTTCTCTTCAGCCTTCTTAGCGACCTGCAAATCAGACATAATCAGCTGCAGAGGCCTAGAATGTACCAGACATCACATATTGGGAGCAGCATGTTGTATATAGGGGGGGCAGGACATTGCATATGGGGTGCTAGACATAGGTACATGTGTTTACTGTAAGTCATGGATTAAGGGACAGCGTGTTACCTGGGGGCACAGGTACGTGTGATTACTGTAAGTCGGACAGCAGGGGATGGCGTGTTACCTGTAGGCACAGGTACAAGTGTTTACTGCAAGTCATAGATCAAGGGACGGCATGTTACCTGGGGGCACAGGTATGTGTGATTACTATAAGTCAGACAACAGGGGACACGTGTTACCTGGGGGCACAGGTTTGTTTGATTACTTTAAGTCAGAGAGCAGGGGACGGCGTGTTACCTGAGGGCACAGGTACATGTGATAACTGTAAAGGTGGCCATGCAATAGCAGCATGCGATGCTATGCGCACTACCGCGGACATCGCATCGCACAGTACAAAAAGTATGTGCTGCACATACTTTTTGTGCTGCCCGTGGATCACATTGCATCGAATGCACATTGCATGCAAAACGCATCCGGTGCGATGCGATCTAGCCCATAACATATGCAATTCTCACAGAGTGTATGGGCACCTTCAGTCAGAGCAGGGGATGGCGTGTTACTTGTAGGCACAGGTACGTGTGATTACTGTAAGTCGGAGAGCAGGGGACGGCGTGTTACCTGGGGGCACAGGTACGTGTGATTACTGTAAGTCGGAGAGCAGGGGACGGCGTGTTACCTGGGGGCACAGGTACGTGTGATTACTGTAAGTCAGAGCAGGGGACGGCGTGTTACCTGGGGGCACAGGTACATGTGATTACTGTAAGTCAGCGCAGGGGACAGCGCGTTACCTGGGGGCACAGGTAGGTATGATTGCTGTAAGTCGGAAAGCAGGGGATGGCGTGCTACCTGGGGGCACAGGTACATGTGATTACTGTAAGTCGGACAGCAGGGGATGCGTGTTACCTGTAGGCACAGGTACAAGTGTTTACTGTAAGTCAGAGAGCAGGGGACAGCGTGTTACCTGGTGGCACAGGTATGCAGAGAACTTGCTGATCCCCTCCTTGTGCAGCCCCAGCAGGGGGAAGATCTTGAAGAAGCGTTCCACCTGAGGTAAGTCTCCAGCTTTAGTTGCTGCATCAAACTTCTCACTAACCAGGACTTTGAGCTGCTGCTCGGCCTCCTGCAGATGCTGTAGGTTGGCATCAATCATACTACCTGGAACAAACACAGATGTTAGAGCTTTTTCTACACCTGGACAACCTTGCATCAACCACCCGTGTGCCATACATCACTGTACGACACGCTAAGTGACTATGACCACCCAAGTACCCTACATCGCCGGGACACGCTAGCCAAGCATCAACCACCCGTGTGCCATACATCACCAGTACACACTAGCCAGCATCAACCACCCGTGTGCCCTATATCATGGGACACGCTACCCCAGCATCAACCACCTGTGTGCTCTACATTGCGGGGACACACAACCGCAGCACCAACCACCCATGTGCCATACATTGCCGGGACACGCTAGCCAAGCATGAACTACCTGTGTGCTCTACATTGCAGGACACGCTACCCCAGCATCAACCACCCGTGTGCTCTACATCGCGGGACACACGACCCCGGCATCAACCAACCGTGTGCCACACATCTCCAGGAAACGCTAGCAAACCATCAACCACCCATGTGCTCTACATTGCTGGGCCACGCTAGCCAGGCATCAGACCTCTGTGTGCCCCACAATACTGATACATAGTAACCAAGCACCAAACATATGTGTGCCCCACATCCATGGGTCACGCTTATTAAGCCCCAACTACACCTGTCAGGCTCAGTGCAGAAGCAATAAGCCAACCCTGCTCCTTAAATACATGTCAGGGTATAAAGTTTATGTAATGTGTGACATGAAGATTATGATACCCAGACACGGATACGCAGAGTGGTGGAGAGAACAAGTGGTACCTTCTTTCCCCTGTCTGCTGAGCTCAATGACCGATTTATCCAAGCACAGGTATCTGTGGATGTGAGCGGCCGCCTGCTCGTACGCCTCATTCCTCAGCGCGCTCTGCACCCCATCCATGCAGAACTTCAGATCCAGAATGTCATCTGCTCGCTGTATGGCCTGATAGAGCCGGCTCTAGAGAATAGGACAGATCTGAAAATTAGTAGTCACAGATACAGAGTTTCCGACCTCAGGCAGATACAGAGTCCCCGACCTCACTCACTTCCATCACAAGCAGATACGGAGTCCCCGACCTCACTCACTTCCATCACAGGCAGATACAGAGTACTCGACCTCACTCGCTTCCATCACAGGCAGATACAGGGTCCCTGACCTCACTCACTTCCATCACAAGCAGATACGGAGTCCCTGACCTCACTCACTTCCATTACAGGCAGATACAGGGTCCGTGACCTCACTCACTTCCATTACTATCAGATACAGAGTCCCCGACCTCAATCACTTCCATCACAGGCAGATACAGGGTCCCCGACCTCACTCCAATCACAGGCAGATACAGGGTCCCTTTCCTCACTCACTTCCATTACAGGCAGATACCGTGTCCCCGACCTAACTCACTTCCATTACCAACAGCACTTTCAGTAAAGGTTATTAACTAGAAAGTCCCACATATTTATTTTATCCCTCTGCCAGCCCCACAGTCATATGTCTGTCATACCTTGGCTAGGTCCAGCTGCCTGACTTTACTACTGACGTTTTCCGCCAAGTTACAGGTAAACGTGATCATCCCTGACAGCTGCTGGGCGTCTCCTTCTATAAGCTGCAGGTTTGGCCTGAAATGAAGATGGGAAGATAAATAAGTCAGGAAAGGTGTGGAGGAGGAGGAGAAAGGGAAAATGGACGCTTTTGGGGCACAAGCTGGCAACACAGAGCTAAGCATACTGAGGAACCTAAAATTGAGAGGTTATAGTGTGATGCCATATGGACAGAAGAGAGACCATGCAATGAGAGGTTCTGGTAGATTTACCTTGGGTTAACTCTTTCTTTGAGGTTCATGGGACCCACAGCGGGACATCGGGGTTGTAGGCGGATCCAGAGGATCAGCAAAGCATTGAGGCAACCCAGGATGCATGGCTCCTCTCCCCTATAACCCCGCCTCCATGCTCAGCTCCTCTGGTTTGTTAACCAGCCAATAGCAGGAAGCGGAGAAGGAAGAAGACAGGTGATGATCATACCAGCACACTCATATAGACAGAGGGGTAGATTTATTAAGCTCGGGGAAGTGATAAACTGTCTGGTTTTTATCACCGGCCAATCAGCTCCTACCTGTGAAGTTACAGGCTTGATTTGAAATATGACAGGTAGGAGCTGATTGGCCGGTGATAAAAACCAGACAGTTTATCACTTCACCGAGCTTAATAAATCTACCCCAGAGTGAGGGAAGTAGTGACCAAGGTCGTATAAATCACATCTTGTATATCATAAGGAATACCTCAGGTCTATAAGGGTGAGTGCCATGCGGGTCCCATGAACCTCAAGGACAGAGAGTGAACTGAAGGTAAGTCTGCCATAACTCATTTTCTTCTTCGAGTTTCATGGTCCCCACAGGGTGACATCGGGGATGTCCAATAGCAGTGCTCAAGGGAGGGTACCCGTCTGAGGTGTCAGAAGGACCAGACGACCAAAGGAAGCATCCTGGGAGGCGAACCTGTCAAATGCATAGAACCTAATGTATGTATGAACAGTTGAACATGTTACAGCCTTGCACAATGCTCAGAGGACCCCCCTCGGCTTGCCGACCCATAATGGGCCTTACGATCTCGTAGATTAGTATGAGATCCCGCCTTACTGTTTGGATTTCCTGAGAACGAAGGCTGTCATGGCCACCTTAGGAAAGGCGTATGGAAGACAAAACTTCCATGGAAATCGACAGAGTGTCCGTGAAGCTGGCTTGAGGATCCCTGGATCATGACCCGTACACTGAGATTTTGTAGTTGTGATGGGACGCCATGAGATCCACATCTGTAGGACCCCAACTTTTACCAGAAGGGAAAAGACCTCTGGGTGGAGTGACCAATACCCCAGATGAACGTCTTGTTGGCTTAGGAAGTCTGCTTCCCAATTCAGTATTCCGTGGATGAAAACAGCCGACAATGAAGGGAGATGGTGTTCTGCCCAAATGAGAATTTTGGAGACTTCTTGCATGGCTGCTGCACTGCGAGTGCCCCAGAGGCCACTGTTTTGGCATTGTCTGACAGAAACTGTACTGGTCTGTTCTGAACAAGATCCTGGGAGCGGATCAGTGCGTTGTATACTGCCCGTAGCTCCAAGACGTTGATGGACAGACACGCTTCTGAGCGGGATGACACACCTTGCAAGAATTGGGATTCTACTATGACTCCTCAGCCTCGTAGGCTGGCATCGGTGGTTAAGAGAATCCAATTGGTGAACCAAATGGTCGTCCTTGGTTCAGATTGGATAGTTGGAGCCACCACTGGAGGGATAACCAAACCTCTGGAGTCATGAATGTGGTTCTGAACCATTTTAGGAGGATGTGAAACTGCTCACATTCGACCATGTCGAACGTCGATACCATAAGGCCCAGGATCTGCATTGCCAGGTGGATCGAGACTCTGGGAAGTTAATGGAATTGGCGTATTCTCTGTTAGAGTCTGACATTTGTTAGAAATAGCCTCTGTGATTGGGAATCCAGCAGTGCTCCCAGGTGCAGCATCCGTTATTATGGTGATAGAGAGGATTTCTCCCAACTGAGAAGCCATCCATGCTGCTGAATAACAGCTATTGTTGTCTGCAGGTGTGCGGACAGAACCCCCGGTGATTTGGCCACTAGGAGGAGGTCATCTAAGTAAGGGGATACTCTCTAATGCTCTGTTGTCGTAGACATGTTGCCATGCATGCCATGATTTATTTTAAAAATCCTGGGTGCCGTCGCCAGGTCAAATGGGAGTGCCTGAAATTCAAAGTGACGGGATAGGATGGCTAAACGGAGGAACCGCTGGCGTGAAGGTAGAATAGGGATATGCACATAACCATCCCTTATATCTAGGGACACATAATCTCCCGGCTCCATTGCCAACACTATTGACCGCAAGGTTTCCATGCAGAATTTTGGCACTTTGACAAACTTGTTACATGCCTTTAAGTTCAGAATGGGCCTGTAAGTCCAGTTTGGTTTCAGAACTAGAAACAGGTTAGAATAAAATCCGCTTTCTCTTTGATGTTGTGGGACCGGTACAATCACTTGAGATTGTAACAGGGAGTGTAGTATGTCCCTTAGCTTTTCCGCTTTTTGTGGATTGGGTGGGAGGCCTGTGCAAAAAACTTTTGTTGGGTGGTGTCTTTTGAATGATACAGAGTATCCCCGAGATACGACTTCTCTCACTGAAGGACCTGCTGTGGTGGTGAGCCACTGCTGTGTCAAGTGCAGAAGTTGGCCTCCCACTTTGGGGTCCACCTGAGGGAGGCCCGCCCCATCATGTTGGTTTGTCAGGCTTAGCTGGGGGCTGTCTAGTGGTCCAGGTCTGTTTGGGCTTAGACTTAGCCAGCTTAGATGCACTGGAGGTTACAGGGAAGCTTTGGCCTCTGGCCTTGCCTTGGGGACGAAAGGACTGAAAAGGAGCAAGCTTAGGTCGATGAGGAAGAGCGGATGGGTCAATGCGGGAGAGCTGATGGGAGACATGCGGTCTTGGCAGCTGCCAGAGAAGCTACAATTTTGTGAAGCTCCTCCCGTAACAATATGCCCCCTTTAAAGGGTAACATTTCTAGGGTCTTTCTAGACTTGAAATCAGCCTTCCAGGGTCGTAGCCACAAGATACCACGTACCAGTACAGAATTGGCAGAGGCCTTTGTGGCCAATACACCAGCGTCGGACAGCGCTTCCATACCTGGATACCTGGACAGCAGCCTCTTAGATATAGAGGACTTTTTCCCCATCTCTCTCCATATCTCTCTCTCTCTCCATATCTCTCTCTCTATATCTCTTTCTCTATATACACACACACACTAGGGCGGAGTGAAAAAACTGAAATTGCGAAATTCCTGATAAATGACCCATTTTCATGGTTTCAATTGTGAATATGGTGTTTTCTCCGGGACGTGGTGTTTTTTTTTTTTTTTGGGGGGGGGGATCCCGGGTGATTTGGAGACTGGGTGACGGCGGCACTCGACACAATGAAACAATCACCAGGAGACTGGATGTGGTTCCCCAATGTTTCAAGGTGCTGTGCCTCTTTATCAAGGTGTAGATTTCTGCAAATTGATAAAGAGGCCCAGTACCTTGAAACATTGGGGAACCATATCCAGTCTCCTGGTGATTGTTTCATTGTGTCGAGTGCCACCGTCACCAAGATAGATAGATAAATAGATAGATAGGGCCCTCGGCAGGGTATAATATTTAGACCATATGTACATACCCCATTCGCTGGAGAGCCACCATCTTGCTTTCTACAGCCCCCTGCTGTCCGAGTAGTGCATCCAGCTCAGATTCCACTTGTTTCTGTGAGTCATAGAATAAAGAGCGTAAGAGACGGCTATGGGGAGGACACAGGGAGCGTAAGAGACGGCTACGGGGAGGACACAGGGAGCGTAAGAGACGGCTACGGGGAGGACACAGGGAGCGTAAGAGACGGCTACGGGGAGGACACAGGGAGCGTAAGAGACGGCTACGGGGAGGACACAGGGAGCGTAAGAGACGCCTACGGGGAGGACACAGGGAGCGTAAGAGACGCCTACGGGGAGGACACAGGGAGCGTAAGAGACGCCTACGGGGAGGACACAGGGAGCGTAAGAGACGCCTACGGGGAGGACACAGGGAGCGTAAGAGACGCCTACGGGGAGGACACAGGTAGCGTAAGAGACGCCTACGGGGAGGAAACAGGGAGCGTAAGAGACGCCTACGGGGAGGACACAGGGAGCGTAAGAGACGCCTACGGGGAGGACACAGGGAGCGTAAGAGACGCCTACGGGGAGGACACAGGGAGCGTAAGAGACGCCTACGGGGAGGACACAGGGAGCGTAAGAGACGCCTACGGGGAGGACACAGGGAGCGTAAGAGACGCCTACGGGGAGGACACAGGGAGCGTAAGAGACGCCTACGGGGAGGACACAGGGAGCGTAAGAGACGCCTACGGGGAGGACACAGGGAGCGTAAGAGACGCCTACGGGGAGGACACAGGGAGCGTAAGAGACGCCTACGGGGAGGACACAGGGAGCGTAAGAGACGCCTACGGGGAGGACACAGGGAGCGTAAGAGACGCCTACGGGGAGGACACAGGGAGCGTAAGAGACGCCTACGGGGAGGACACAGGGAGCGTAAGAGACGCCTACGGGGAGGACACAGGGAGCGTAAGAGACGCCTACGGGGAGGACACAGGGAGCGTAAGAGACGCCTACGGGGAGGACACAGGGAGCGTAAGAGACGCCTACGGGGAGGACACAGGGAGCGTAAGAGACGCCTACGGGGAGGACACAGGGAGCGTAAGAGACGCCTACGGGGAGGACACAGGGAGCGTAAGAGACGCCTACGGGGAGGACACAGCGAGCGTAAGAGACGCCTACGGGGAGGACACAGCGAGCGTAAGAGACGGCTACGGGGAGGACACAGCGAGCGTAAGAGACGGCTACGGGGAGGACACAGCGAGCGTAAGAGACGGCTACGGGGAGGACACAGCGAGCGTAAGAGACGGCTACGGGGAGGAGACAGCGAGCGTAAGAGACGGCTACGGGGAGGACACAGCGAGCGTAAGAGACGGCTACGGGGAGGACACAGCGAGCGTAAGAGACGGCTACGGGGAGGACACAGCGAGCGTAAGAGACGGCTACGGGGAGGACACAGCGAGCGCAAGAGACGGCTACGGGGAGAACACAGCGAGCGCAAGAGACGGCTACGGGGAGGACACAGCGAGCGCAAGAGACGGCTACAGGGAGGACACAGCGAGCGCAAGAGACGGCTACAGGGAGGACACAGCGAGCGCAAGAGACGGCTACAGGGAGGACACAGCGAGCGTAAGAGACGGCTACAGGGAGGACACAGCGAGCGTAAGAGACGGCTTAAGGGAGGACACAGCGAGCATAAGAGATCGGTGAGGATTAGGGATGGCCATCATTGCCATTGCCACCGATGGTTGCCATCTATGGCAATTCGGCAACTGGCTATCAATATTGCTTAACTATGCAATGGATGACCATCGATATTTTTACATATCGATGGTCATCCATTGTGTTTGATTGATTGGCCTGTGGGCCAATCAAAACATGGGGGCGGGGCTTCGCGGGTGTCGGGGGCGGAGCTATGCTCCGTGTCCCAGCACTTTGAAAAAAAAAAAAAAGCAAACATCGTTTTGCTATTCCATCGACGGAGGGAAACCATCTTGTACTCCCCCATCGATGGCAAAAGTATTCGACATCGACCATGAACCATCGATGATTTCGAATCATCGATGGTCGATGGCCATCCCTAGTGAGGATATGGGGAGAGGGAAGCGGTACATCTGTCAGAATGAACTTAGGTTACAGTCATTAGGTCGAACCCACTAGGTCGACTGGCAGGAAGGTCGACCTGACTTAAGGTCGACATGGGCCAAGGTCGACATGACTTAAGGTCGAATTTGCATAAAGGTCGACATGAGGAAGGTCGACTGGTCATAAGGTCGACATGGGTTTTTCACTGTTTTTTTATCCGAATGTCGACACAGTCGACATGGACACAGTTGGCAATGAGAATCGGACCCTCGCATCGCTTGCTTCGCTCGCTATGCTTCGGGCACGGTGCCTCGCTGCGCTCGGCACACTATTTTATTCTCCCACCACGCCCTAGTGGATGGTAGGGCATGAAATACCGCCTGTCGGCACATGTCGGCTCAAAAAACAGTGAAAAACCCATGTCGACCTTATGACCAGTCGACCTTCCTCATGTCGACCTTTATGCAAATTCGACCTTAAGTCATGTCGACCTTGGCCCATGTCGACCTTAAGTCAGGTCGACCTTCCTGCCAGTCGACCTAGTGGGGTCGACCTAATGACTGTAGACCTAAGTTCATTCTAATAGATGACCGCTTCCCGGGGAGAGTACTGTAAGGATATGGTGATGGTAGAGTGTGTATATAGTTGAGAGACTGGGTATATGACTGGGTATATGGTGAGGATAAGGCAAGAGTACTGTGAGGATATGGTGATGGATCAGTGGGTATACGGCAATGGTAATGGTAAGGCGATGGCACAGTGGTTTTATATATACACATAGTGGGGATACAGCAATGTTACATGATGGTATGGCGAGGATATAGGAGTGTAGTAATGGCCAGTACTGTTACTCAGCCACTGGGGAGCGCCACTCAATGCACTAACACCTCAATATGGCGGCCCGCATGCACACAGCAGTAATGGCAGCCCCTCCCCGGGTTACCTCCTCCGCGCACAGCCGCGCATAGGCCTCCTCCAGCTCCTGCAGGTCGGTGAGAGAGCGGATGTGCTCCATGCTCAGCGCCGAGCAACCGGCTCCCCTGTAGCCGCTGACTGAGCTGGCCATTGTTGACATGACGCGTCACTTCCGGCTTCCTTCCTCATACGTCACTTCCGGCGTCCTCCTGTGGTTTCTGCTTAGTTAGCTGCCCGCTCAGTGCCGGTGGTGGTGAGGAAACCGCGCTCCGGAGGCAGCACAGGAGGAAACGGAGCAGCCGGTGACTGCAGGTAGTAGATGCCGTGGTCCGCGCTCCGCAGCAGGCGCGACGAGGGCAGCTGTGCTGGGGCCTGAGGCCGGCTCGTGGCCTAGAAAGCGGCGGGAAGGAAGATGGCGGTCGAGTGATTCCGTCCTGCATCGATCTGACCCATATCCGCTCCATCCGCAGCCCGCCAGCGCCCCGCTCTCTTCCCTCACCACGGCCGATCACGGCCAGTCAGCTCCGCCGCCCATTTCCCGCACAGGGTGGGTCCAGGCCTGCGCCTCTCCGAAGCCCCGGAGCATATGTGAGGCCCAGTGGCCGGGGTGTTAATGGGGGCTCTGTACACGGGTTATGTAAGGGAGACATTGGCAGCGAGATGATGCCGTGTGTGAATTCGGGTGTGATGGTGCAGTGCTGGGAATGATAGGGTGATGCCATGTGTGTATTGAGGTGTGTATTGGGGTTTGAGCGTGCAGTGTTGGGAATGGTGGGGGTGATGCTGTATTGGGGTGCTGGGAATGGTGGGGTGATGCTGTGTGTCTATATTGGGGTGTGGGGCACAGTGGTGGGAATGGTAGGGTAATGCTGTGTTGGGGTGACTCCAGGGGTATAAGGGTGCAGTGCTGGGGTGATGCTGTGTATTGGGGTGTGAGGGTGGAGTGCTGGGAATGGTGGGGGTGATGCTGTGTGCATTGGGGGTGATGCTGTGTGCATTGGGGGTGCTGGGAATGGTGGGGGTGATGCTGTGTGTATTGGGGTGTGGGGCACAATTGTGGGAATGGTAGGGTGATGCTGTGTGTATTGGGGTGTGAGGATGCAGTGGAAGGGTGAGGGTGATGCTGTGTTGAAGTGACTCCTGGGGTATGAGGGTACAGTGCAGGGAATGGTGGGGTGATGCCGTGTGTGTATTGAGGTGTGAGGATGCAGTGCTGGGGTGATGCCGTGTGTGTATTGGGGTGGCTCTGAGCTGTTGGCTGCAGATTATGTGACAGTGAGGACACTGTGTTATGCAGCGTCTGGTGCTCCCAAGGATGAGTTTCATGTCTCTTCTCTGACAGTAACTGGAGACAAATTATCTCTGAGGAGCATCGGGTGGATTTAGTGATGTGTGTGTAATATACCAATTTATCATTAAATGTGTGTTTTGAACTTTCTTTTTCAGTATCTGTTCTTATAAATCCCCTTTCACCCTACTGCTGCTAAGGACTGATAGCTGCCATGTTTTTGTACAACATCACGCTGCAGAGAGCCACAGGCATCAGCTTCGCCATCCATGGAAACTTCTCAGGTAATGGCCATTAGCCATGTGTGGGGATAAGGGGGCACATCATATGCTGGCCAGTCTCACTGACATTTCTTATTTCCTTGTGTAGGAACCAAACTACAAGAGATTGTTGTTTCCCGGGGTAAGATTGTTGAGTTGCTCCGGCCTGATGCCAACACCGGTAAAGTGCACACGCTGCTGACAGTGGAGGTGTTCGGGATCATACGTTCCCTCATGGCCTTCCGGTTGACTGGAGGCACTAAAGATTACATTGTGGTAGGCAGTGACTCTGGGCGGATCATCATTCTGGAGTACCACCCTTCTAAAAATATGTTTGAGAAGATCCACCAGGAAACCTTTGGAAAGAGTGGGTGTCGCAGGATAGTACCGGGACAGTTCCTGGCTGTGGACCCCAAGGGCAGAGCTGTGATGATAAGTGAGTGACTCTACATGGGGGGGTAGGGAGCACTTTGCTGTAGGTCCTGATCTCTGACTGTCATGTTGCCCACAGGTGCCATTGAGAAGCAGAAGTTGGTGTATATTCTGAATAGAGACGCAGCTGCCCGTCTCACCATCTCCTCCCCACTGGAAGCTCACAAGGCCAACACTCTAGTATATCATGTGGTGGGGGTAGACGTGGGCTTTGAGAACCCCATGTTTGCCTGTCTGGAGATGGATTATGAGGTGAGATGCCAGGCTGTGGCACAGTGGTGTGTAGTATGTACCCCCTACATGATGAGTTTTTCATGTCTCTTCTCTGAAATCTTCATTGGAGAAAGTCTCTGTCTGATGTGAGAGGGATCAGATAGTCCCCTTTGCTTGGTTTATGACATGCGTGTGGTAATGACTGGATGGTCTTATGTTTGTAGGAAGCGGATAACGACCCAACCGGAGAAGCTGCAGCAAACACCCAGCAGACCCTGACTTTCTATGAGCTGGATCTCGGCCTGAACCACGTGGTGCGTAAATACAGTGAGCCACTGGAGGAGCACGGCAACTTCCTAATTACAGGTGAGCTGGGTGACGGGGGTGCATGAGGGTGGCGTGTGAAGGACACTACAAGGGGAGACTCTGTGAGGTGCAGGATGGCGCAAGGGGGAGACTCAATGAGGTGCATGAGGGAGGCACAGTGTCAGGACTGGTGTGTGCAGGACGTTGGTCCATAGGGGGAACATTGTCGGGGCTGGTGTGTGCAGTACATGGGGAGGCAAAATAGCAAGAAGCTAGTGTGGGCTTGCTTATGCAGGATGTTGGTGCTTGGGGGGGGGGGTGTAGTGTCAGGACTGGCATGTACATGGGAGGCACAATGTCAAGGGGCTGGCGTGTGCAGGGAAGACACATTGTGGAGGGGCTAGCGTATGCAAGACGTGGGTGTGATGGAGAGGCACAGTGTTGGGGCTGGCATGTGGAGGAGGCACAGTGTCGGGGTTGGCATGTGCAGGACATGGGTGCGATGGGGAGGCACAGTAGCTGAGGACTGACTTATGCAGGATGTCTGTCACCATATCAAGGATTGATTGACCTAATAGGTGTAGTTGTAGAGGTAAATGTAGATGAGGGAAGCACATTTACCTGCTCTCCTCAATAATCAGTAGATCCCCCTCTTCTGATATTACCTGCATGACACTTCTTGCTGAACTGAAATGTGATCTACCTGTTAATTTGACCCTATCTTCTGCAGTCCCTGGAGGGTCAGATGGTCCCAGCGGGGTCCTCATTTGCTCTGAAAACTACATTACATACAAGAACTTTGGTGATCAGCCAGATATTCGCTGTCCGATCCCCAGGAGAAGGGTGAGTTGGTACACTGCCTACCATGACTTGTATACAGGCAGCTGTTGGTGATGAGTTCTCATGTCTCTTCTCTGACTGAGTCCTGGAGAGAATGTAAAAGTTCTGACCAGCTGCCTGATGATGGGGTGGTGGTGGTAGATCTCTCCCTGACGGAACCTTGTCCCTTTACACAGAATGACCTGGATGACCCAGAGCGAGGGATGGTGTTCGTCTGCTCCGCCACACACAAAACCAAATCCATGTTCTTCTTCCTGGCTCAGACTGAGCAGGGGGACATTTTTAAGATCACTCTGGAGACTGATGAGGACATGGTGAGTATCTGCGCTATTCATAGACTGTCTTGTTCTTATGCCTTTTAGTGCAGAGTTGTGCGATGTGCTTCCCTAATGTTCTGTTCCTTTCTCTCAGGTTACAGAAATTCGCCTAAAATACTTTGATACTGTTCCTGTGGCCACGGCAATGTGTGTGCTGAAAACCGGCTTTCTTTTTGTGGCTTCAGAGTTTGGGAACCAGTAAGTGGAGGTTGCGTCTGTCACATTCCCACAGGAGCAGCCCATGAGATGCGCAATACTTCCCATTATTTATAGTACAGACTGTTGCTTACATAGACTATGACACTACTGCCATATACCTGCGTTCATTGTGTAACCTGCACTGATACGGTCAGGAATACCGACCTTGTGTTAAGGTTAGAGTTGGGAATATTCTCTGCGCCTGCCTTGTTTGGATAGAAGGTCAGTGTATTTACCTGCAAAGATGGCATTGATTTGACTGCGTGTGGGGACTGGTGGTGCCGGCTTCTGTGTCACATTGAGCAGTCTGACAATATACCTGCTAGATAGAAGCAGCTGAGCACTGATTAGTTGCTCTGGATGTCCTGCAGTACGCCCTGCCACCAGCTGAGCATTTGAGCTCCCTGTATGTGGGGAATAGTGGTGCCGGCTTAGGTGTTAAAATGAGCAGTCTAACAATATACCTGCTAGACAGAAGCATCTGAGCACTGATTTGGTTGGTTGTCCAGCAGGTATGAATATTAGAAGTACACCCTACCACAAGCTGAGCATTCGGTGGCTCCCTCTGTTAGTGCGAGATTTTGTGTATCTGGGCTGTGAGTTAAAGTTTCTGTCCCAACAGTTACCTCTACCAAATCGCTCACCTGGGTGACGACGATGAGGAGCCGGAGTTCTCTTCTGCCATGCCCCTAGAGGAGGGAGACACCTTTTTCTTCCAGCCGCGCCCTCTGAAGAACCTTGTGCTGGTAGATGAGCAGGACAGTCTCTCACCCATCATGTGCTGCCAGGTGGGTCTGACACCCTTGAGGAGGGAGCGGTGTTGGGTGTGAGGGTCTGGTGGTCTCTAGCTTACAGTGTGTCTTCTGTCCATTGCGTAGATTGCTGACTTGGCCAACGAAGATACTCCTCAGCTGTATGTGGCCTGTGGCCGGGGTCCACGTTCCTCTCTCAGGGTCCTGCGACACGGGCTGGAGGTGAGAAAGAAGTCTCTGTTCTCAGTGTCCTAGCTGTGTGTGCAGTATGATGAGTTCTCATGTCTCTTCTCTGACACCTGATGTGGAGACAATAGCAGAATCTGACGGACACTTGCGTGTCCACACGGAGGGAATCCGTTGTTAGAGCCTAGTAAATTCTTCCTGTCTCTGCTTAGGTCTCGGAAATGGCCGTCTCGGAGCTGCCTGGTAACCCCAATGCTGTGTGGACAGTAAGAAGACATATAGAAGGTATGCTGTGTGATGTGTCACAAGCTCCATGGCGGGGGCGGGTTCATGTATCCTTCACTAGGGCAGAACAGTAAACTCTGTAATAACATCCCAATCTGACCAGATTGCAGAAAGGAGCTGCTGACTTTAGACATGGCACCTCCTGATATCACACTAGCAGCCCCAGGCAGGAGTCTGACATCCTATGATTTGACTGTAGGCACATAGCGCCGCCACTTACTACACTAGCATCCCCAGGTGGGAGTCTGGTGTCATGTCATCTGACTGTAAGCACATGGCACCGCCTCTTAGACTCCCACCTGGGACGGCTAGTGTAATGATGTCTTATCATCTAGTGCTGGCTGGAGAGGCTACATTGTCCTTACTACTGGCCCAGCCCACATCACGTGGGCCACAAGATAACAGATCTCCCCATGGCACCCTGGATACAGCTATAAAATAATTGTGTGGTTCTGCTATTAGTAGTAGCAGGCTGTGTTATCCAGTGGTCATTACTTGGTGGTGCTCAGCTGGAATTTCATCCTTTGCCCACTAAGCCCAATGTGCCTTCATAGTTCCTGAATTACAAAGGTCAATTAGAAAATGGGTGAAGAACAGAGGTAACTTATTCCTGGTGTGATTGGTTCCTGATGTTTTCTCTGATGATGGGGGGGGCAGTTCCTCCTGCCGCATGTTGTGTGATAAACTTCGCCTGAGGCAGTGTTTAATGGCAGATGCTATGTCACGCCACCATGGGTCCTACTTATATTCTGCAAACTATATTAATGGGCAATTCCATGGTGCACTGCCGGTGGGGCAAATGTAACTGGAGCGCAGAGTTACATTTGAGTAGATGGTGTTTAAACTGAAATCTATATTGCAGTGTAAGAGTAAAGCAGCCAGTATTTACCCTGCACAGAAACTATATGACCCCCAAATCTCTCTGCACCTGTTACATCTGCAGTGCAGCATGGTTTTGCTTATTTGAGAAAAACTGCTTTGTGATCAAATATGAATAGGGCCCTCGGGTATGTACAATAGATTGGTGCTGGCACTACTCGTGCAGGAAACCCTATGCCAGTGTCTGGATGAGTCCCCAGCACCTCATGATAAAATGCCTCCTGCTTCCAACTGCCCTATCCTAGGTATCCTCCCCTCCACACTGTGTCTGACAGGTGAAACGCTGAGCTTCTTGCTTTCATGTCATCTCCGTCCATACATTGACAGCTCATACTAACTCTGGCTGGTACTTGGCGATACACCCTCCCAATACCAAGCCTTTTTTTTTCTTCCACAGGTGGCTGCTGGTGGAGGAGGTGCTGGTATAACCCCCCTCCACACACGCAGGTGTGTATGAGTCCTATCCCTGCAGACATCCGCTCTCGGCCTTCCCCAGGCCTTATGGCTGCCACGTTTATGGGACCAGTTTTATAGTAATTGAAGCCGGCCTCAGAAGATAGTCTGGGGTTCTAGACTCGTCTACTGTACACGTTCTCAGACCAATAGAAATCAGACCTTGCAAAGCATTAACCTGTACATATGGCCCAGAATGACTAACCCGCACTGTTCTTGTCCTCTAGATAATATAACTGTGTTTGCTACATTGTATTGTACAAGTGTATTGTGATGCTATTTCATGTAGGTATGAAGTCACACGTGCTATGAGACAGGAGAGGACTGGACCCCCAGTTTGTGTGTACCCCCTCCCTATTAGGACACATGTGATACCTCCTCTAAGCGAGAGAGAGACTGTTCTGTCACCCAGAGTACCAGCCGTTGACCTTATGGTCCCGTCTCCTATATAATCCTCCTCCTCCTACTGATGTGTAGTCCTGAGGGTTTCAGGGTATGCACAAGCCAACTGTCCCAAGTCCATCACATTAGTGAGAGCGAGCAGCTTAATTGGGGGGGGGGGGGGGGTGTGTATCGGCAGCGCTAAAAGCACTGTTGGGGTTTATTTAGTGCAGATATGGAACACTTCCCCAAGCAATGTTAAATTTTCATTAGGTTGAAGCAGCCCATACACGGTCCGTTTAACAGATCCGTTTGGGACTTAAATAGTACACATCGGATCGCATCCCTAGTGCATGCAGTGTGCATGCACTGCGATCCGATGTGTACCTAGTACAAAAAGTATGTGCAGCACATACTTTTTGTACCGTACTATGTGATGCGCGGGAGCGCGCATCGCATAGTACAGAACGGAGCCGTACACAAGGGACCGTGTATGGGCTCCATTAGAATTGTGTTGTGCTGTTTACGCCTGGCGTCCCATATAGTCCTGAGGGTTACCAGTGCAATTACACAACAGCTGTGCAGGTTAGAGAATGGCCTTATCCATAGTGTACTGTGCCGCAGTGGTTTAGCTGCTTCACAGCCGTCACCGTTTACCTAACCCTGTTATTGCTAGAAAATACCTGACCCCAGGCTCTCTTCGGAGAAGACTGGAACTAGGTTCTGTTAGATTAGAGCTGCCTGTCCTATGAAGTGTTGCTGATCATCCAGCTGCCTCTAGTCTGAATGACATGTATTTGTATTTCTGTGTATTGGGGGATAGACCTTGTGGGGTGCAGCAGGTAATGGTTCCCCTTGTGTTCTTACTGGATTGTTCTGCCTTTCTCTCTTGTAGATGAATACGATGCCTACATCATAGTATCCTTCGTCAACGCCACCCTTGTACTCTCTATCGGAGAAACTGTTGAAGAAGTGACGGACTCTGGGTTTCTCGGGACAACGCCAACCCTGTCCTGCTCTCTGCTGGGGGAGGACGCCTTGGTGCAGGTGTGTAATGTCGCCTTGCATGCTTTGGATATCCTGTTCCAATGGATGTTAAGCATTCTTCCTTCTGCTTAATCAGGTCTATCCCGATGGCATCCGACACATTCGTGCAGATAAGAGAGTCAATGAGTGGAAAACTCCTGGGAAGAAGATGATAGTGAAGTGCGCAGTGAACCAGCGCCAGGTGGTGATCGCTCTTACTGGGGGCGAACTTGTGTACTTCGAGATGGACCCTGTAAGTTCTGGATCTCTGCTTTCTCTGCCCTGTCTGCTTGGCCTGTAATCCTTTGTCTCAGCAATGTTCCTTGTGTTCCTCGCATAGTCTGGGCAGTTGAATGAGTACACGGAGAGGAAGGAGATGTCTGCAGACGTGGTGTGTATGAGCCTGGCTAACGTGCCTCCTGGGGAGCAGCGCTCACGCTTTCTGGCTGTTGGACTCGTGGATAATACTGTCAGAATCATCTCTCTGGACCCGTCGGTAAGTACAGAACGGTAGGATGTAGCCCTTTTGTGTCTGTGTATTCTTACTGAAAACCAGCTCGTTGTCCTGCCAACAGGACTGTCTGCAGCCGCTCAGCATGCAGGCTCTTCCTGCCCAGCCAGAGGCCCTGTGCATTGTGGAGATGGGAGGCACTGAAAGGCAGGACGAGCTCGGAGAACGAGGCTCTATTGGCTTCCTGTACCTGAACATTGGACTTCAGGTGAGTCACCTGTGTGTAAGATCCGCTGTATCCCAGAAAAATTGCCGGTGCACTGAGCTGCGGGTGTCCTTATTGGAACACCTTTCATTATTTAAACATACACTAGTGATCAATTCTCTGAGGCTTGACGTTGCACGCAATTCCCCTTCAGCTTCCTGGGCAGCAGGATCGCATACGATGTGTTGTATGCAATCCGATCTCAGGATCCTATATGCATGGGACAGTGACTGACTGTCTGGAGAAACATGTCAAATTGGATTCTTTATAGATTCAATACTCTTTATTTTATTTATTAACAGTTTCTTATATAGCGCACATTCCGCAACGCTGCAGAGAATATTTAAACATTCACACCAGTCCCTGCCCCAGTGGAGCTTACAATCTATATTCGACATTTACACTGTTCCTTCTCCCTGGCTCTAACTTTTATTGTGTGCATCAGCATTTTCTCTGTGTGCAACTACAAGCCCCAGCATGGCAGCATTTTTTTAGTTTAGTGCCAGAACCCTTCCTTCTCTTGTAACTTTGTTGGGTCCATTAATAGCATTCTAGATCTGATTTCTTAGAGTTGGGACATCTATGTAACAGTCTGCTCTCTCTACAGAATGGGGTTCTTCTCAGAACAGTGTTGGACCCAATAACTGGTGACCTGTCTGATACCAGAACCCGATATCTGGGGTCACGGCCGGTCAAGCTGTTCCGTGTCAGGATGCAAGGACAAGAGGCTGTAAGTACACAGTAGAACCCCTATTGTGGACCAGAGACCCTTGTGTTAAAATGCTTCTAGCATCCACTCAGACCATCTGTCTATATTCTGTTCTACCCCTCTTTATACCATTCTCTGGGCACAACCAGTTCCTATATGCCCCAGCATTGCCCTGTGTCACTACCTGCTGTATACCTCATGTGGCCTTGTTCTGTTCTGCACATGACCCGTTGTAATGTCTAGCTCTGGAGAATAATCATGTAACCTCCTGGTGACATTTCAGGTCCTGGCCATGTCCAGCCGCTCATGGCTCAGCTATTCCTACCAGTCTCGCTTCCATCTGACGCCCCTCTCCTATGAGACGCTGGAGTACGCCTCTGGATTCGCCTCTGAGCAGTGTCCAGAAGGAATTGTAGCAATCTCAACCAACACACTGAGGTCAGTCTCGGGTCATTGTGAATGGAGGACAGGTGGTCTGGCTGGAAGCTGCATTTAGTGCCACACTACGTGTATAATCACTTGTGTTTTGGTTTCTCACTGAAATTTTACTTTCTCGTGACAGAATTTTAGCGTTGGAGAAATTGGGAGCGGTATTTAACCAAGTGGCTTTCCCTCTCCAGTACACCCCACGGAAGTTTGTTATCCACCCTGAGAGTAGCAACTTAATCATTATCGAAACAGATCACAATGCGTACACGGAGGCCACCAAAGCTCAGCGCAAGCAGCAGATGGCAGAGGTAGGTGCTTGGGTAGCCGCACAGGGTAGATTCATTTCCCACCCAATCCCTTTCTCATGTAGACTGAGGAGCTACCGGCCTGAGACCTGCTATGATATTTCTAGAAATCAGAAGAATCTGTCGGGCTGTTACTTAGGAATAAATGGTCTGACATATGCCAAAATCCTTGCAGACTTCTTATGTTTAGGGCAACATTGGAATGAAAAAAATTATATGGGAAGTAAGACCCTGAAGTGAAAAGGAAACCAAATTGAGATCCAAAAGAAAATAGTTGATTTATCCTAAAATGTACATGTGTAGCAGAACATGCCATGCACAGGGCAGAGCAGGTTTACATAAATAAGTACCCCTGGCAGGTGTGAGGGGACATATACAACTCTGTATTCATGGATTCCCATCTAGGTGCCTTCTCCTGTAGGTGTAAGGTCTGGTCTATGTACCTCTGGCAGGTGCTGTCACCTGCAAGTGTGAGCGGTCAGGTCTAGGTGCCGTCTCCTGTAGGTGTGAGAGCGTGATGTATACAGCTTCATTGTTGGTTATTTGCTGTAGGAAATGGTGGAGGCTGCAGGAGAAGATGAGCGGGAACTGGCTGCTGAGATGGCCGCAGCTTTCCTGAATGAGAATTTGCCTGAGTCAATCTTCGGAGCACCAAAAGCTGGAAATGGGCAGTGGGCTTCTGTTATCAGGGTCATGAATGCCATACAGGGGAACACCTTGGACCTGGTGCAGCTGGAGCAGAATGAGGCTGCATTCAGGTGGGTTGGATTCATGATCCCATGTGAGTGTATTGCAGAATTGTGATGTAGTCCCCGCTATAATGTGCATTCTTTCCATTGCAGCGTGGCCGTGTGTCGGTTCAGTAATGCTGGGGATGATTGGTACGTCCTGGTCGGTGTGGCGAAAGACCTGATCCTGAACCCTCGCTCTGTGGCCGGCGGTCTGGTTTATACATATAAGCTGGTGAACAATGGGGAGAAGCTGGAGTTTGTGCACAAGGTCAGTACAGTTGGCCTGTATGGGATCATTGTTTTCCGACCGGTTTCTGTATTGTACTAAATGGACTCTTCTCTCTGACAGACGCCTGTAGAGGAGGTTCCCGCCGCCATTGCACCCTTCCAGGGGCGAGTCTTGATAGGGGTGGGTAAATTGCTGAGAATTTATGACTTGGGAAAGAAGAAACTTCTGCGTAAATGTGAAAACAAGGTGAGTTTTGCCATGGAGATATTTCCATTTGGTGGCTGAGGCCCAATCTGCTTTTCCTCACTAATGCCAATTGTTCCATCTCGCAGCATATTGCAAACTTCATTGTGGGCATCCAGACCATTGGGCAGCGCGTCATTGTATCTGACGTACAGGAGAGCTTCTTATGGGCGCGGTATAAGCGCAATGAGAACCAGCTAATTATATTTGCAGACGACACTCATCCTCGCTGGGTTACTACTGCCAGCCTGCTGGACTACGATACGGTGGCCGGCGCAGACAAGTTCGGGAATATATGTGTGGTGAGTTCAGGTTCCGCTGCTGCAGATGGTTCCTTTATTTACAGCTGACTGGTAAAGCTCATCTGCATGTCCATTTGTTATAGTCTATAAAATAATGGGGAACAAACAGGACTGGGGAGTAGCTGATATGTTATACCCTCAGCAGGTCATGATTTCAGGATTTCTTTAAATATAGACTGGAGAGTTATGTAACGTTTGGGTCTGTTAGGAACAATCTCCCCACAGAGATCATGAAATGCAGAGGGTTCTCCAGGGCTGGGGAATACTGGTATATATGATGCAAGGCATTAGGGCTTGGATGACCCACACACAGATCTGACTGTCTCTGCCCACAGGTGCGGCTACCCCCGAACATCAATGATGATGTGGATGAAGATCCTACTGGTAACAAGGCGCTGTGGGACAGGGGTCTCCTCAATGGAGCATCTCAGAAGGTATGTATGTATTCTGACATTGAAATGCAGTAGGAGGGTGCTTCTGTGTATGGGGAAATGGCTCCTAATTTGCGTCTCAAAACAGGCAGAGGTGATCATGAACTATCACGTAGGAGAGACTGTGTTGTCACTGCAGAAGACAACGCTCATTCCTGGTGGATCAGAGTCTCTGGTGTATACCACGTTATCCGGTGGCATTGGCATCCTGGTCCCGTTTACTTCCCACGAGGTATGGGTGTGATACAGGAGTCACCAATGTTGTTATAATAGAACAGGGCCTGCAGGAGAGGTGACCCATGTGTAACACATCTCCATCTTATTTCATTCCAACCATCTGTTTCCACTTTTCCACAGGATCACGACTTTTTCCAGCATGTGGAGATGCATCTCCGCTCTGAGCACCCTCCGATCTGTGGGCGGGACCACCTGAGCTTCCGCTCGTACTACTTCCCTGTGAAGGTAGGTTGTGGTATATGAAGGCTGGTCTTCGCTGGCTGCTTTTTGCTCAATGTTGCCACTAGATGGCAGCATGGGCCTGCAATAGAATATAGAAATAAATGTAATCCAGTCTGCTCTTTTAGGGTGTCTGTGTTTATTAGTTATTTTGGCTTATTCGGGTCGGATGGAAGGGTGTTGGTGTAGTAGGATTATATGTAAGGTTAGGGAATTAGCTGTGTTGGGTTATTAGGAGGTTTGGATGGAAGGGTGTTGATTGTAGTAGGATTATATGTAATGCTAGGTATCCACTGTATTGGGTTATTAGGCTCAGGGGTCGGATGGAAGGTTGTAGTAGGATTATATGTAAGGTTAGGGTATTAACTGTGTTGTGTTATTAGGGACAGTGGTCAGAGGTAAGGGTGTTGGTGTAGTTGGATTATATGTAAGGTTAGGGTATCTGCTGTGTTATGTGATTGGTTGCTCCTGGTCACATGTTCTCTCTGGCTTCTCTTTCATCCCTCAGAATGTTATTGATGGAGACCTGTGTGAGCAGTTCAATTCAATGGAGCCACTTAAGCAGCAGAGCGTAGCTGAGGAGCTAGATCGGACGCCCCCGGAGGTCTCCAAGAAGCTGGAAGATATCCGTACTCGCTATGCCTTCTAGCTGCTGTGCCCTGTCTTTGCGCTCGTTACTCTACTCTGCCCCTTTTTCCCATCATGCTTGTGGCTGTGAGTGTAAATAATGGTTCCTGCACTACGCAAGCAAGAGAGTCTGTCATGGAATCCCCTAAGGGACATACTGGATTGTCTATGGCCGGGGAATCTGCATGGGACATACTTGGTGTTAGGCCAATGTTGGGGGAGATGCGCAGGGAGTTGTATACTAGCGGCCTCTCTGCATTACATCCTGCCGCATCATCGCTGTAAATATAGTTTTATATGTTCTGTGATTTTGTTTCTCATATTTTTAATAGCTGTCCATTTGCAGCCGGCAGCTTCTTTCTGGGCTCTGTGACTGAAAGCCAATAAAAGATGTTTTGTAACGGGTGGTCTTATTTGATGTTGCTGAGATGTGTTGGGGTGCTGCCTGTAAAGGGGGGGCACTTACTGTGATGGATTGGTGAGTCCAGCAGATTGCTGCTTTCCTTATGGAGAGGATTTGATGGGTTTACTGGGTAATACCCCAGGCCAGGCATGTCCAAACTATGGCCCTCCAGTTGTTAAACTACACATACATACAAGCATGCCTTGCCTTAGTTTTAGCATTACCTAAAAGACAAACTGTGGCAGGGCATGATGGGACTTGTAGTTTCACAACAGCTGGAGGGCTATAATGCAAAATCATGCACTTGGGTCTCAAAAATCCAGAGACTAAATATAGTAAATGACACTATAATGGAAACTACTGAGGAAGAGCGGGATCTAGGTGTCACTATTTCAGGGGACTTAAGGCAGGTAGGCAATGTAACAAAGCAATGAAGAAAGTAGAGGAATAGTTTGAAATATAGCGCACCAAAAAGGCATGCAGCAGTCGGTAACCCGTGTTTTTTTGTCAGAACACCAGAAATAAAACAAAGGTCAATAATTTACGGGCGCTCTTCACACACCGTCGTAAGGGGCTGCGCCCCCTTAATTTGTCCTTAATTTGTGAACGTTTGTATTGTGTGAAATATGGTTAGAATTGTATGAAAGATGCCCTGTATTGCAACTTGAGTTGTAGGTTTGTGTGTGTGTGTGTGTGTGTGTAATAGTATAGTAGGGTGTTTTTGAGTCAGCGGCTCCCCACTGGCGGAGGTCATGACACAGGAAAACAGGAGGCTGAGTAGTGATAGGGGTATGTGGGCATAAGGGGGACTAATGAGGAGGGTGGGGGACACTGTGCAGCTTCTGCCAGTGGATGAGGGTCCAGCGTGGCAGCACAGGAGTATAGGACGGTGCCCCTGAGTCAGTGTCTCTTCCTACTGGGTGGGAGTTAGGGTGCATGAGAGCAGGAGGCTGGGTGGTAAAGCATGATAGGGGAATGTGGGCAACACTGGGTGTTACGAGGCAGGGCAGTGATGGAGGTGTGTGGGCATGAGGTGTGGTAAAGGTTTTTGGCTGTTGCTGAGTAGGGATAGGCATTGGTGCAGACGCCATCGATGGCGATTTTGCACCCTGCCATCGATAGTAGTAACATATTACTTGGATGACTATCGATGGTCATCCATTATATCTGACTGAATAGGCCGTGGGTTAATCAGAACTTGGTGGCGGGACTTCCGGGTGTGGGGGGGTGGAGCTATGCTCCGTGTCCCGGCACCTTAAAAAAATCACGCAAATCGTAGGAGGGGGCAGGGTCCGCAAATCACTCGGGGGGGGGGGGCGACTAGAATTGCGGGAGGGGGGTGCCATGACTCGCAGGATAAGGAGGGGGGCGATGGTTCACAAATTGCGGGGGGGGGGGTCCCGCGAATCGCGGGAGGGGGGTCCGCAGGGGTCCCATGAATCGCAGGGGGGGGTGGGGTGGTAACGGGGGTTCTGCCAGTAACCTGACACATACAGGGTAAAACCCACATCTTTGTGCCGTCCTCCAGGGGTCTTACCCGGAAGTCTCCCGCACACGCTGAATGCGCGTCTATCACCAGCGAGATGAGCGTTCAGTCACCGGGTCCCGACATCAGCAGAGACCAGTGCAACGGAAGATGAGGTTCAATGTAGATAAATGTAAGGTTATGCACCTTGGGAGACACAACCAGTGTGCAAGTTACATTCTTAGCGGAGAGGAACTTGGTAATTCCATACTTGAAAAGGACCTAGGAGTCCAAATAGACAGCAAACTGGGATGTAGTGCCCATTTGTAATGTAGCTACAAAAAAGGCCATCAAAATTCTGGCATGTATTAAGAGGGGAATGGAAACTAGGGACTCAAGGGTAATTATGCCACTGTATAAAGCATTGGTGAGACCTCACCTCGAGTACGGAGTGCAGTTCTGGGCCCCACACTATAAAAAGGACATCATAGACTTAGAAAAAGTCCAAAGGCGAGCAACAAAGCTTATTAGGGGAATGGAGATTTTAAGCTACGGGAAGAGATTAAGCAATTTGGGACTATTTACATTGGAAAAAGAGACGTTTAAGGGGGGACATGCTCAACATGTACTAGTATATCAAGGGCCAATATAAGGAACTGTCACACACCCTCTTTTCTACTAAAAAGGAATCTAGGACACGAGGGCATGAGTATAGATTAGATGAAAAAAGATTTAATTCAGCTAGTAGAAAGAATTTCATTACGGTCAGAACAGTCAAACTCTGGAACTCTCTTCCCAGAGAGGTGGTAACGGCTGGCTCATTAAATGCGTTCAAGGCAAAGTTGGACAAACATTTACTGGAGAAAAACATCCATGGGTACAAATAAGAAATATAATCTGTCTGTAAAATATCAGAACCTACCAAATCAGCAATGGATATCTATACCAGGTTGAACTAGATGGACGCAAGTCTTTTTTCAGCCTTACCTACTATGTAACAGATCCTGGCATTACTACTCCCCGCAGAGAGCTTTTAGCAATACCACATGTGAGTACCTTGCTGCTTCCATTTCCTCCAGAACACGCGGACAGTGAGCAAGCTAACCGTCGCGCTCCCGCTTCTGCAGCCCATGCTGCATGTATATTTGATCAGGATGGAAACTCTTAGAGGCCAACCTGATTCCATTCCCCCTGGGCAGCCAACCCTGAAGTAAGCTCCAGAAAATAAAATAACACCCTACTCTGTCTAACTTTTTAGGAGACAGGAAAAAAAAACACAGAGGAAGGGGAGGTGTGGACGTATATACCCCAGGTGGGCGGAGTTTAGTTAAAAATAAATCACCCTGTCTAATCCTAGGAATAAGGGGAATATCCCTAAATATATCTGCCATGGGATCGTAGAAGAAAAGGAGCTCTGGGAGCGTGTGAGCAGTTTATGCCTGGGATTCTATTTGTTTTTGCCTTTTAAATTGTCAACTCTTGTGAGTTTTATATACACATTAAAAAATCAAACTATTGTAAAATACTACACCATGATGTTTTTTTGTTGTGTACCCTTATTGTGAGTGAGTCCCACAAAGGGTATTTTTGTATCATTACAGATTGAACCCCCTTGACAACTGGAAATTCAACCTGCTTTGACCTAGTTATGTATCACTATTAATCTATCACTTAGTGGTGTATTATTCTGTGGGAACTTACTAAAGTAGCTCTGTGTGGTAAACAACCCACTTTTGACTAAAGTAATGAAGAAGGCTAGTCAGATGCTTGGTTGCATAGGGAGAGGTATCAGCAGTAGAAAGAAAGAAGTAATAATGCCACTGTATAGGTCATTGGTATGACCTCATCTAGAGTACTGTGTTCATTTCTGGAGGCCATATATCCAGAAGGATATAAATACATTAGAGACTGTACAAAGAAGGGCAACTAAAATGGTGCATGTCCAACGTTGACCCTCCAGATGTTGTGAAACTACACATCCCAGCATGCTTTGCAATAGTTTTAGCATTCTCTTATAGCAAAACTGTGGCAAAGCATGCTGGGATGTGTAGTTTCACAACATTTGGCGTTGGACATGCCTGGCCTATATCCCAAAACGTACCAGGAAAGACTAAAGGATCTTAATTTCTCTTTCAATGGTCCTGGTGACACAGCTCAACATTGGGATGTAGGAGGGTCCGCAGGAGCCAGGCACCTATCCTAAAGCTTTTGGAGGGTAGGCTCCTCCCTTCTGCATCCCAGACTCCTCAGTTCATGTTAGGTGCCCACTGGAGTGGGTGCTATTCTAAAGGGCTGCTGGAGCAGCCGAAAGGATTAGAGTTAGTTAGGAGTTTTTTAGGTACTTATGTAATATCTGGGCTCCCATTTTTCTTATGAGACCGCATCCCCTCGCGGGGCTCGCTGCGCTCGCCACGCTTCGGGCACGGTGGCTCGCTGCGCTCGCCACACTATATAAAATCAACTCCATGCGTATTTGGATAGTAGGGGTATGAAAAAATGGGGTGCATTTAACATGGGAGCCCAGATAATACATAAGTACCGTTTTTTATTTTATTAACTTTTACACTAGCTAGGTAGGCACAGTGTGAGGATTCTCACTGAATCCTCACACTGACAGCGCAGCAGGAGCTGACAGAAGCGCGTCCTGTCAGCTCACTGTGCATGGGGGAGACGCTGTCTGGTCTCCCTGTGCAGCGCTTACAGCTTCTATTAAGAAGCTGCCTGGGCTCCAGAGCGATCTGAAACCGACTTCACGCTAGGTGGGGATCATGGGGGACAGGCGCTCCGTGATGGCGGCGGCCATTTTCTGCGGAGCTTACACACTGAGCTCCTATATGAGAGGACAGCAGTGTGTTACAGGCATGTTCCAAGTGGTCCCCAGCAGAGGGGGAGACACTGGAACTTGGAGATCCTGCAGTGGGAGCGGCTGTCTGGGGGTGGTTGGTGCCAAAAGCCACGGACCCTGCAGCAGCAGGGACTTGGTCTCTTCCCTCACTCTATTTTGGCGCCATTCGGAACGCTTGCAGCGGAGCTGAGCTGGCTGACAGATCCTGGCAGAGTGATTGGATTTCCTGGGCATCGTTTCCCCACTTCTGAAGGCTTCAGACAGATAAGTGACTGAGTACATTGGCTCTGTATAAAGCGCCTGTACAGTGTGCGCTGTGACTGTGTGTTATTTGTAGAACATCATGTCTGAGCAACAGTCTGTGGCTTTGGGGGAGGGAGCCCTTAATGCATTGAGCGCTTGCAGTGTTTGTACACTGAAATTTGCCCCTGAGCAGATGGCCAAGGGGGGCTTGTGTATTACTTGCGCTGCTGTGAGACCCATGGGGAGTGAACCCCGGAGGGTAGAGCAATCGGAGCCTGCGTGGGCCAGTGCCCTGGGCAGGTCTGTGAATGCCTTAGTGCAGTGGTGGCCAACCTGTGGCTCTTGAGCCTCATGCGGCTCTCCCCCTTGTAAAGTGCGGCTCCCGCTCCCACTGCTGCCCGCCGCCCACCGTCTGTCCCAGTCCCCCCTGCTGCCGGTTCCCTGAATCCCTTCTCCTTCTGAGGGGAGGAGAGCGCGCATCACGCATCTCTCCTACCCCTTACTGTGCATCCTTGTGACTGGGCCGTCTGCCAAGCAGAGCTCACGGGCCAGCAGCCAATCAGGAGCCGGCCAGCGAGCTTTGATTGGTGGGTGGCCCAGTCACAGGGAAATGAGGGGGAAAGAGACGCGCAGTGTACCTGTGCTCTCCTCCCATCGGTGACATGACAGGAGGACTGCAGGGGGACACCAGACTGTGCAGGGGGACACCTGGCAGCAGCAGCAACAACAACGGTGAGTGCTGCTGCTGGGAAATTTGCACTGTGGGGGCATATGAGTTTGTGGCACTGTGGGGGCATACCAGCTTTTTGGCACTGTGGGGGCATACCAGCTTTTTGGCACTGTGGGGGCATACCCGGCACCGTGTGGTGCATACCTGGCACCGTGGGGGGCATATGTGTATCTGGCACTATTGGGGGCATATGTATATATGGCACTGCACTATTGGAGGCATATTTGTATCACACCCACCCAAGGGGTCAAAATAGACTACGCCCCTTTTTCTGGCGCATGCGCCTTCGGCGCGCGCATGATGTCGGCTCTTTAGCTTGACTACCGATATTTTTCGGCTCTTTACCTCTGACCGGTTGGCCACCCCTGCCTTAGTGCAATTGCTGGACAGGCAGAGTGATGTGTTGGTAGCTTCCCCGAGACCTATGTCATCATCTCAGGCTCCTTGCCTCTGACCCAGGCAGATCCTAGCTTCTTACAGGTCATGCAGGATACTGCAAAAGGGATCAGCAGGTTTAATGATTTGTTAGACAAATTTGATGGTGATACTGTGGGGACCCCTAAAAGGTCTTATTCAGTGCCATTGATTGTTGCTGAAGAGGAGGGAGAGTACACAGACATCCCCTGGGATCAGGGTGATGATTCTGAAGAGTCCTCAGCCTCAGGGGTGGAGGACTTGATTACTGCTGTTAAGCAGGCTTTGAACTTGTCTGTGGAGGATAAAACTCCTGCAAATGGTGTTTTTAAACGGCAGCATAAGGAGACTGTTACCTTCCCTGCGGATGAAGGTTTACAGGATCTATTGGAAGGGGCTTGGAAAACGCCCGATAAAAGGCTGCAGATGCCTAAGAGATTTTTAAGTCTATACCCCATGCCTGAGGCTCATGCAGACCTCTGGGAAAAAGTTCCGGTGGTGGATGCTTCTGTGGCTCGGCTTTCTAAAGCCACGGTGCTTCCTGTCCAGGGGGGGCAGCCTTTAAGGACCCCGTAGACAAGAAGCTGGAAGGTAACCTCAAGGCAATATTTGAGGGGGTAGGCTACACTGTACGCCCGCTTATAGCATCAGCCTGGGTCTCTAAGGCCATGATTGTGTGGGCCAATGACTTATGTACAATTTTACATGCTGATCCAGGTGTGTTATTGCTTGCTGAGAAGCTCAAAGCAGCTGCAGATTATGTGCTTGAGGCGGAGGAGGAAGCTCTCAAAATGGCTTCCAGAGTTTCCACAGTGTCCGTCAATGCCAGGAGAGTGCTTTGGCTTAAAGCCTGGGAAGCGGATAATGAATCTAAAAAGGCCTTAGAGGCTTTAGCTTTTAAAGGAAAGCTGTTGTTTGGTTCAGAGCTGGAAGAGATTATTAAGCAGGCCACGGGAGGCAAAAGTACTTTCCTGCCGGCTCCTGCAGCTAAACAGGCCTCAAGGTTTTCTTCTTTTAGGCCGTCCTTTCGGCCCTCCCCTAGAGGGGGTGCGTCCTTTCATGGACAGTCCTTTAGGGGAAAATTTCAGTCCTCCAGGGGCAAGGCCCCTAAGTCAAAGTTTGGTTCCTTTAATAAAAAACCAAGCACCAAAGGTGAGGACAAGCCCTCCGCATGACTACCTGGGAATTATCCCGATGGTGGTCAAAGTGGGGGGGCGTCTGAGATGGTTCAGGGACACTTGGGCATTGTTGGGCCGGGATCCTTGGGTGTTGGACATTATATCCCAGGGTTACAGAATTCCCTTCAAAGGTCTTCCTCCGAGAAGATTCATTCTTACACCACTACCAAAGGAGTCTCGGCTCCGGGCTGCTCTTTTGGGGGCGGCTCAATCTCTCTTAGAGAAGGGTGTGGTGATCCCGGTCCCTCGAGCGGAGTGGAAGAAAGGCTTTTATTCCACAATTTTTGGTGCCCAAGCCAGACGGGTCTTTCAGACCAATCTTAAATCTAAAGTCTGAATCTCCATATGTGGGTAGACCATTTCAAGATGGAATCTCTACGGTCTGTGCTGCTAAGCTTGGACCAGGGAGAATATTTGGCGTCCATGGATGTCCAGGACGCATATCTTCACGTCCCTATCCATCCGGAGCATCAGGTTCTCTTGAGGTTTGCGATAGGAGACCTACATTTGCAATTTCAGGCGTTGCCCTTCGGTCTGGCCACAGCGCCAAGGGTATTCACCAAAATTATGTCTGTAATGGCGGCTGCTCTCCGCCTGAAACGAATCACGGTGATTCCGTATTTAGGCGAACTGCTGTTCAAAGCAGAGTCGGTGGAGAAGTTGCAGAGTCACTTGGCAGAGGCCATCAGTTTTTTGCAGACTCACGGATGGCTTTTAAACTTACAAAAGTCTCAGCTTGTGCCGTCACAGAGAATCCAGTTCCTGGGGGTTGTCCTGGATACCCATCTACATTGGGTGTTTCTGCCAGAGACAAAGGCCAGGGACATAGCCACCTTGGTTAGAGAGATCCTGGGGCCTCAGAGTCCATCGGTTTGGAGGTGTCTCAAACTGTTAGGGAAAATGGTGGTGACTTTCGAGACGCTACAGTTTGCCAGGTTCCACTCTCGAGTGTTTCAGTGGGACATTCTGACGTCTTGGTCAGGAAATACTCACACCATGAAGTCAGAGCACATAGGGTTGTCTCCAGAGACACGGTCTTCTCTGCAATGGTGGATGCAGGTGGATTCCCTTCAGTGGGGTCGGTCTCTGCAGTCCTGGGACTGGCTGGTAGTGACTACCGACGCCAGTCTCAGGGGCTGGGGGGCGGTGGTTTTGGACCTACGCCTTCAGGGCTTATGGACCTCGGAGGAGTCTGCCTTGCCGATCAACATCCTGGAACTGCGGGCTGTGTGGAAAGTGATATCTCTGGCAGGAGAAAGATTGCAGGGCCTTCCTTTGAGGATTCAGACCGACAACGCCACGGCTGTGGCATACCTGAATCACCAGGGAGGCACACGCAGCAAGCTGGCCATGTGGGAGGTTTCCCGGATTTTCTTGTGGGCGGAGCTGAATGTTCCAGCATTGTCAGCGATATTCATCCCGGGGGTGGAGAATATCGAGGCCGATTTCCTGAGCAGGGAGGAGCTGCTGGAAGGGGAATGGAGCCTGAACCCACAGGTATTTCTTCAGATTACATTGAAGTGGGGAACTCCGGATGTGGACCTGATGGCATCAAGGTTCAATCATCAGGTGCCCAGATTCTATGCCAGGACGAGAGATCCACGAGCCGAAGCAGTGGATGCAATGACTATCCCCTGGGAGGGGAATCTGCTTTGTCTTCCCGCCGTTTCCAATGCTGGCGAGAGTATTGAAAAGAGTCCAGTCCCAAGGAATTCCGGTGATTCTAGTGGCCCCAGATTGGCCAAGGAGGTCCTGGTACTCGAGGCTTCAGAGATGGTCTGTGGACTTGTGGTGTCTACCTCTGAGGTCAGACCTGTTAAGCCAAGGGCCGTTCTTACACCTGGATTCAGCTCGGCTAAATTTAATGGCTTGGCTATTGAGACCGCCATCTTGAAGAACAAGGGGTTCTCGGAGGCTGTGGTTAACACCATGGTGAAAGCTAGGAAGTCAGTATCTTCGGCAAACTATTATAGGGTCTTGAAGACCTATATTAGGTGGTGTGAAAGGCAGAAGTCGCACACATCGCGATTTCGACTTTCTAAATTGCTGGAGTTTTTGCAGGATGGCTTCTCATCTGGGTTAAGCCTTCAGTCACTCAAGGTACAGATTTCGGCCTTGTCGATTTATTTCCAGAAAAGAATAGCATTGTTACCAGAGGTGCAAACTTTCCTGCAAGGGTTTTCTCGATTGAAACCTCCCTACAAACAACCAGTGGCTCCATGGGATTTATCGCTGGTTCTGGAGTGTCTTCAAAAGGCGCCATTTGAGCCATTGAGGTCGGCTGACCTTAAGTTCCTTACATGGAAGCTTGTATTTTTGTTGGCGGTTGCGTCAGCAAAGAGAGTATCGGAGTTGGGAGCATTGTCATGCAATATTTCATGATGACAGTGCTATTCTTCGAACAGTACCCCAATTTTTACCAAAAGTAGTCTCTGCTTTTCATCTGAATCAGGAAATAGTTCTGCCTGTGTTCCAACCCCGAGGGTTCAAGAAAAAGGGACAAATTGAGGCATTTGGATGTTGTGCGCGCCTTGCGCATTTATGTAGACAGGGTGAAGGGTGTCAGGAAGACTGACACTTTGCTAGTCTTGTATGATGTGCACAAGATTGGTTGGCCTGCTTCTAAGCAGACCATTGCTAGGTGGTTGCGTTCCGTCATTGCTTTTGCATATACTAAGGTTGGTAGGCCTGTGCCGGCCAGGATTAATGCGCATACCACCAGGTCGGTCGCCACCTCTTGGGCGGTTCGACATGGGGCCACAGCTGAGCAGGTTTGCAGGGCCGCCACTTGGTCATCTGTTCACACTTTTGCCAAATTCTATAGGTTCCTTGAGTTCGCATCGGAGGACGGATCATTCGGGCGAGCATAGATGAGAGCTGCAGACCTGAGCGTACCCACCCAAAGGACCGGCTCTGGAACGTCCCAATGTTGAGCTGTGTCACCAGGACCAATGAAAGAGAAAAAGGGATTTTTGTAAGAACTTACCGTTCGAATCCCTTTCTCTGATATGGTCCTGGTGACACAGCGATCCCTCCCTTACGCTCAGTAAGTATGCCAGTGTTCATGATGTTTCATGTTATATATGGTTGAAAAGTTAATTTTTGAAATTGTGCATATAATATGTGCAGGCATTTGTACTGAGTTAATGTATTCCAGTGGCTTTGAAAGATTGAACTGAGGAGTCTGGGATGCGGAAGGTAGGAGCCTACCCTCCAAAAGCTTTAGGATAGGTGCCTGGCTCCTGCGGACCCTCCTACATCCCAATGTTGAGCTGTGTCACCAGGACCATATCAGAGAAAGGAATTCGAACGGTAAGTTCTTACAAAAATCCCTTTATGTATACTTTGGAGCAGAGAAGGGAAAGGGGGGACATGATAGAAACTTTCAAATATACAGTATCAAGCGCTTTAACAAGGTACAGGTGGGAGACATTCTTCATAGGAAGAGGAGCAGCAGAACAAGAGGACATGCACTGAAACTAGAGGGAGGAAGATTCAGGGGAAATTTGAGGAAGAATTACTTCACAGAGGGCCTTATTTTGGTTCATTCTTTCTGACAAAATCCTTCTTAGATGGACAAAACCATGTGCACTGCAGGGGGGCAGATGTAACATGTGCAGAGAGAATTAGATTTGGGTGAGTAATTTTGTTTCTGTGCAGGGAAAATACTGACTGCTTTATTTTTACACTGCAATATAGATCTCACTTTGAAGTAAAACCCCACCCAAATCTAATTCTCTCTGCACATGTTACATCTGCCCCACCTGCAGTGCACATGGTTTTGCCCATCTAAGAAGGATTTTGTCAGAAAGAATGAACCAAAATAAGGCCCATAAAGAGTAGTTGATAAGTGGAATAGCCTCCCATCAGAGGTGGTAGAGGCAAGTACAGTAGCACAATTGAAACATGCTTGGGATAGGCATATTGATATCCTTACAAAAAAAAAAGGATCAAATATGGTTTGAGGTAACATGTTTAAAAAAGGGGCAGACTAGATGGACCAAGTGGTTCTTATCTGCCGTCAAATTCTATGTTTCTATGGATCCCCGCTATTTGCCTGATGCTGCGGATGGTCATTTTCCCTGGGGGCTCCAGAATCAGCAGGGAGGGGGCAGGCTCAACTCCGTTAGCCCCTCCCCTGGGTCTGCTGGCACCCTCTCTCTCCGGAGTTCCCGCCGCAGGCTTTCCTCCGCCCTCCCTCCCTGCACAGGATGCGCAGCGCCGGTCTCCCCTGTATACGTCTCCTCCACAGGTCAGGCTATACAAGCTTCCTCCTGCCAACCTTGGGGCCAGTGCGTAACTAACTATTTTGCGCCCCCCCCCCCCCCCCCCCGTCGCACGTTTTTTCGGTGCCCCCCCCCCTTCTTACCCGTACCTGCACCCGAGGTCCTGGTGCAACCAAAATGCAACAGCTCTCACTGACCACAGCCCCAAGCAGTGGTGTAACTATAGCTCCACAGCCCCCGCGGTGGGGGGGGGGGGGGCGCTGCGGGGCTATAGTTACCTGCGGTCTGCGTCTCCTGGTGACACAGTGATCCCTCCCTTACGCTCAGTAAGTATGCCAGTGTTCATGATGTTTCATGTTATATATGGTTGAAAAGTTAATTTTTGAAATTGTGCATATAATATGTGCAGGCATTTGTACTGAGTTAATGTATTCCAGTGGCTTTGAAAGATTGAACTGAGGAGTCTGGGATGCGGAAGGGAGGAGCCTACCCTCCAAAAGCTTTAGGATAGGTGCCTGGCTCCTGCGGACCCTCCTACATCCCAATGTTGAGCTGTGTCACCAGGACCATATCAGAGAAAGGAATTCGAACGGTAAGTTCTTACAAAAATCCCTTTATGTATACTTTGGAGCAGAGAAGGGAAAGGGGGGACATGATAGAAACTTTCAAATATACAGTATCAAGCGCTTTAACAAGGTACAGGTGGGAGACATTCTTCATAGGAAGAGGAGCAGCAGAACAAGAGGACATGCACTGAAACTAGAGGGAGGAAGATTCAGGGGAAATTTGAGGAAGAATTACTTCACAGAGGGCCTTATTTTGGTTCATTCTTTCTGACAAAATCCTTCTTAGATGGACAAAACCATGTGCACTGCAGGGGGGCAGATGTAACATGTGCAGAGAGAATTAGATTTGGGTGAGTAATTTTGTTTCTGTGCAGGGAAAATACTGACTGCTTTATTTTTACACTGCAATATAGATCTCACTTTGAAGTAAAACCCCACCCAAATCTAATTCTCTCTGCACATGTTACATCTGCCCCACCTGCAGTGCACATGGTTTTGCCCATCTAAGAAGGATTTTGTCAGAAAGAATGAACCAAAATAAGGCCCAGAAAGAGTAGTTGATAAGTGGATTAGCCTCCCATCAGAGGTGGTAGAGGCAAGTACAGTAGCACAATTGAAACATGCTTGGGATAGGCATATTGATATCCTTACAAAAAAAAAAGGATCAAATATGGTTTGAGGTAACATGTTTAAAAAAGGGGCAGACTAGATGGACCAAGTGGTTCTTATCTGCCGTCAAATTCTATGTTTCTATGGATCCCCGCTATTTGCCTGATGCTGCGGATGGTCATTTTCCCTGGGGGCTCCAGAATCAGCAGGGAGGGGGCAGGCTCAACTCCGTTAGCCCCTCCCCTGGGTCTGCTGGCACCCTCTCTCTCCGGAGTTCCCGCCGCAGGCTTTCCTCCGCCCTCCCTCCCTGCACAGGATGCGCAGCGGCCATCTTTGCCTCATCCACGCTGCCTGCTGCATCTCCGGTCTCCCCTGTATACGTCTCCTCCACAGGTCAGGCTATACAAGCTTCCTCCTGCCAACCTTGGGGCCAGTGCGTAACTAACTATTTTGCGCCCCCCCCCCCCCTTCTTACCCGTACCTGCACCCGAGGTCTGCGTCTCGCCCGGCTCTCTGCTGGGACCTGCCTGACCGTCACGATCCTGGCCGGCTCCTGCTGCTACAATGAAAACTGACTCTTAGAAATTGGCTGCCCACATACTGCAGACAGAAAACTGTTTGCAGTATGGGGGCAGCCATTTTCTAATCGGCAGTTTTCATTGCAGCAGGATTCGGGCGAGAAGCAGACCGCAGGTAACTATAGCCCCGCAGCCCCCCGGCAGCGCCGGGCGAGACGCAGACCGCAGGTAACTATAGCCCCGCAGCGCCCCCCCCCCCCCCCCCCCCCCCACCGCGGGGGCTGTGGAGCTATAGTTACGCCACTGCTTGGGGCTGTGGTCAGTGAGAGCTGTTGCATTTTGTGTTCTGCTGTGTATAAGTGCTGTGGTAATCTTTACACTTGCTCTCCCTGCGCTGCAGTGTGCGTTTGAGCCATTTCTCACACCATACAGAGTTGTTGAGATTGTAGTGTACCTCAGGTTAAAATGTCCAGAGGTAAGGCACCTAAGAAGGTGGGAACTCCTTTGCTGTGCACTTGCTCTTCCTGTACTGCAGGCTTGTCAACACATGACGAGGTGTTTGACAGCCTTTGTGCATGCTGTCATAAGCGTCAGCAGCAGCCTTCAGCCGTCTCTTCTATCACTGAGCCGGCATGGGCTTCTTACCTCACCCAGGGCCCTGTTTTTTAAACGTAAAAAGAATATTCCCTAGATCTGATCAACTGGAAGATATGTTGGAGAAAGCATGGACTACCCCCAATTGTAAATTTCAACTCCCCAAAAGATTTCCCACTCTTTATCCCCTCCCCCCGTGGGACAGGATTAGATGGGAAAGTCCGCCTCCAGTGGATGCCCAGGTGGCACACTTGGTACGAGCTTCTACTTTGCCAATCCCTAACACCGCTTCTTTAAAGGAACCCACCGACAGGAAGCTAGAAAATTTCCTAAAGACTGTGAACGGACGCCTGCCCTTACGCTCTGGCTACGCCCTTCGGGCCCAAAGATAGCGGTTCCTGGTCTCACGGGACCTGGCCAATAGGGGATTCCCTGTTACCGTCAGTAAACGCCTGTTACTGACTCCGCCCACTACGCAGTGGGCGGGGGTATTGCTGCCACCACCAGACTCCTCCTACGTGGCGCCTGGAACCACTGATACCTCCTCAGGCCCAAACGCTGGCACCTGAGTACTACCTGCTGGGGTGTATGCGTCGACACGCTGCTGACACACCCCCGACTGGCGTTGATTGCTTCCCCACTGGTCACAGACCAGACCTCTGCTTCGGTAGCTGGCAGAGCGGAACTTGGAGGGCGCTGGATACTTGTACCGAGAAGAGCAGGAGAACGGAATTATTGCAGTAATTCTGTTGGTCGCAAGATAAAAGTAGTTGTCTTGGGCAATAGATGCAGGGGCGTAGCGAGGGTGGAGCGTGTGCTCCGGGCGCAGTGGAGTAGCGTGGCGCTACACTCGCTGCCCGCCGGTCCACCCTCTGGATGCCGCCCGGCAACAATCTATAGCAGAGGCGCAGAGCCTCTGTCTCCATCCCGTCTCCCTCTGCCTCCCTGCTGCTGCTGCTGCTGCGGCTGCTGTCTGCCTCTCTGTGTGACATGTAGATGCAGCCGCTGGCAGGCAGGGGGAGCAGCTCCTCAGGCTGACGATGACGACATAACATACAGCCTGAGAGGGGAGAGACCTACGGAGGAGCACATGGGCACCAGGGCTACTCTATTTACAAAGTGAGTAGGGGGGCAGGGGCTGCCAGTGGTTCTGATATGATTGAATCTGCACACTGGCCAGGCTTGTGCCTGCAAAGTCTGCAGACTGTGTGTGTGGAACAGTGGAAGGCTGGAGAGGATCCTTGTGATGTCTGCTGCCTAGGGGGGAGGGGGGACTGTTCTTGAGGCGGTCTCCGATTGGGGGGTATTCTGTCTGAGGGGCTATGCTGATTATGGTGTGTGTGTGTGGGGGGGGGGGGGGGGGTTAGTGCTGTCTAACTATGGTGGGGCTGTGCTGTGTATGGGGGGCTGTGCTGTCTATGGGAGGGCTGTTCTGACTATGAGGGGGGGGGGGGGGTTCTGCTGTATATGTGGGGCTATGCTGTCTCTATGGGGGGTTCTGTTGTCTATGGGGGGCTGTGCTGTCTATCTATGGGAGGGCTCTTCTGACTATGGGGGGTTCTGCTATCTAACTATGGTGGGGCTATGGTGTGCATTAGGGGCTGTGCTGTGTATGGGGGCTGTGCTGTCTACATGGGGATTTCTGCTGTCTAACTGTGGTGGGGCTATGATGACGATGTGGGACTAGCTATGGTGTGTATGGGGGGCTGTGTTGACTATGTGGGGCTATGCTGACTATGGGGGGCTATGCTGTCTAACTATGGAGGGGCTATGCCTTCTATGAGGGGTTATTCTAGCTATCTATGGGGGTGGGGGCAGTTATTATTGGTTCTGTAACCACTTATTTACCCCTTTCAAAATCCTGCATGTGTCACTGGAAGGACAAGCGGCGCCTGTGTGCAGAGAAGATGGACCAGTGGCGGCACCTGCATGCAGAGGAGCAGAGACCTGGAAGCGGCATCTATGTACGGGAGGAGCAGGAGTCCCGGCGGCGCTGCATCTATGTGGGAGAGTAGGCCCGGCGACGGCTCCTGTACACGGGAGAACAGAGGCCCTGCAGTGTGAGAGCAGGAGACACGGCAGCAGCAGCAAGGAGTGGGACTTCTCAGGCGCTGGTAAGGACATCCCTTGGTGAATAACTTATACTTTCAGGCAGAGGGGCGGAGCAGTGGTGCGGAAATGGAAAATTAGGAAGTACAGCCTGGCTTTCCCATTTGCCTCTCTTTTCTTTCCCCCTCCTCCCTGTCTCTCCAGTCATCCCCCACCCCCCATGGTCCCCCTCCCTTTCCTGCACTCCTCTGCTCTCTCTCTCCTTCTCCCCAGTGGTCCTCCACCCCCTCTTTCTCCTCTCCTGATCCCCTCCCTCCTCTCTCTCATGTGCTCCCTTACTCTCTATGCCCTGCTCTCCCTTGCTGTCCTTTTTTTTTTACCTTCCTCTCTCCCCTGCGCTTCCTCGCTCTCCTCTTTTTCCCCTCCCTCTCTCCCTCACTCTCTCTTCTCTTTTTCTCCCTCTTGTGCTCCCTCATGCGCAATGTGCATTACGGCGTGTGGCATGCAGTTACTTAAGCATTATGGTATGTGGCATAATGTCTACTAGGCATTACGGTGTAGGTCAAAATGTGTAATGAGCACTACGGTGTGGCATATTCTATAATGGGCATTAAAATTTGTGTGGCATCATGTGTAAGGTGCATTACTATAAGAAGAAAAATTAATGGGAAGGGGGGGCGCCGAAACATACTGCTGCTCCGGGCACAATGTCACCTAGCTACTCCTCTGAATAGATGGTTTATTTGCCAATAGATCTTAAAAGATCTCTTCTATCATAGGATGCACAGCATACAGATGTTTACAGCATTCATACACTGGCAGATGTACATTTTCCAGGGCTCAAAGGCCCTCCTTTTAAGCTACTCCAATACCCATTACCACAGGGGGTAAAGTTAAACCCACCCTGTGGTCTTTAACCAATCAACTTAAGTGCTTGAGACGTGCATACACTGGGCACATGCACAGTCAGCATTGTCCCTATGGACAGAGGGGAGTGGTTACTCCTCTGAGCTACAGCCCACCTGGGGGGCCAGGTACCACCCAGGTGCCAGTCTGTCTGGCTAGGGGGAAGGTTTCCCTCCAAAACCTACTTCCAGGAGCCTTCCAGGGGACCAGCTGAACAACTCTAGCCCCAACATGAGCTCCAGAGATGGGTAACCCTGTTCCCCTACCTTTAGCAGGCCAGGTCCAACAGGTTGCAGCTTATTTAGGAGAAGCTTCCCTAGATGTGGAAGTTCTCGCTTCCAAAGTCTCGGCTTCCACCATTTCATCAAGATGGGCTTTATAGCTTGGCGGGCGGATGCTGACTCCAAAAGGGCTTTGGAGGCTTTTCCTTTTACTGGGACAAACCTCTTTGGTCCAGAGCTAGACAAAATAGTGGCTAAAGTAGCAGCTTCTAAGACAGCATTCCTGCCATCTACAGGGGCTCCATGACCCCGTACTGCTTCCTTTCAGTCCTTTCGCCCACATCGCCCTCTCTATTCTTTTCCATCAGTTTACCAAGGGATCCCATAAGAGCAAGAGCCCTTAAGGACTCCGTTCAGTCCCTTCTTCAATCCAGGGTCATTGTACAGGTTCCCCCATCACAACGGGGTCTAGGATTCTACGCCAGCCTATTCTTGGTTCGGAAGCCCAGCGGGGCGTATCTACCAATACTGAACCTCAAATCCCTCAATAGGTTCCTCTGGATTCCCGATTTCGGATGGAATAATCACATATATCGTGGAACCGGGAAATTTTTTGGCATCCCTGGATATCCAGGATGCCTACCTTCATGTCCCCATTCGCCCAAATCATCAGAGGTACCTGCGCTTTGCTCTGCTGGGCGATCACTTTCAGTTTTGTGCGCTGCCTTTTGGTCTTTTGACTGCTCCTCGTGTATTCACAAAGATCATGGCAGTCATGGCAGGACATCTCAGGCATCAGGAGGTCAGAATTCTCCCTTTTTTTAGATGACCTTCTTCTGCTGGCTCAATCTCCGGAGGAAGTCCAAGATCACATCCACAGAACAGTGACTCTTCTACAAAGGCATGGTTGGATTATCAGTTGGTAAAAATCTGCTATCCTTCCATCTCAACGGATGGTCCATCTACTGTAGGAGCCCTCTTGGATTCCAAACTTCAGAGGGTTTTCCTGCCAGAGAACAGGCTTCAGACCCTCCAGTCCAGAATTCGGGATCTTCTCAAACACAAGGTTTCATTCATGCCTGCATGCGGGTCTTGTGCTCGATGGTTTCCACCTTTGAGATGCCCAATTCCACTCCCGTCCGCTGCAGTGGGAACTTCTGACCCAGTGGGACGGGTCACACCATCACATCAGGGCACAGGGGATCGTCCTCTCTCAGGAGGTACATCTGTCCCTCATGTGGTGGGGACCTACAGATGGGGCGCCCCACTGTCTGTCTTCCCAAATCCCTGCTCTCTGTCTATCACTAATCTACCCCTCATGGCTGTTAATCTCTCAACTTCAATTTCTCCTACCACTCCTCCCTCCTCCCAACCCATACCTATCCTGACCCCTCCCCCACACTCCCAAGGACCCCCCTCGCTTCTGCAATCCAAAAAACCTTATCCACATAAATACACAACCCACCCACCCTCTTTCCTGTGCCCTATGGAATGCAAGATCCATCTGCAATAAACTCCCTGACATCCATGACCTATTTATCTAGCGCATTCCACCTCCTTGCTATCACTGAGACCTGGCTCTCCACCTCTGATTCTGTCACTCCACCTCTGATTCTGTCTCTCCATCTGCTCTCTCCCACGGTGGCCTCTCTTTCTCTCACACCCCCAGGCCTGACGGTCACCAAGGTGGTGGCGTGGGCTTTCTCCTCTCAGCCTCCTGCACCTACAGTGTCATTCACCCTGAACCCTCTCTCCTCCTTTGAGTCTCACTCCATCCGTCTGTACTACCCCTACCACCTCTGTGTCGCTGCAATCTACCGTACCCCTGGCCCTACTGTATCTCCCAATTTCTTGACAACTTTGCCGCCTGGCTTCCACACTTCCTCTCCTCTGACCTACCTTCTGTCATTCTTGGTGACTTTAATATCCCATTGGATAACCCCGCTGATCCTGGCACCTCCAAATTCCTCTCTCTCTGCTCCTCTCTTGGCCTATCTCAGTGGACTACCTCTCCCACCCACACTCCCTCGATCTCATCTTCTCCCACTCTTGTACTCTTACCGACTACACTATCTCAGCTTTTCCTCTTTCTGACCATCACCTCATCTCCTTCTCCCTCACTGCTTCCCCCTCTGCCACCCCCCCCCCCCCAAGCGCATTGTTTTTTAACGGCATAACGTCAACACACTTGATGTTGCTGCCTTCTCGGACACGCTGTGTCCTCTTCTCGCCCCAATCGCCGCCATGTCCTGCCCGAACCTCGCCGCCTCCCTGTCACAGCCTGGACTTGCTGTGTTCCCGGCCCTGACCTGGGTGAGCCAGTGGAGGGCGCAGGGAATCGGAAGCTGGGAGGCTTGAGGTATCTGGAGCTCATTCACGGAAGGATGGAGAATGATGGCCTGTTGGGGACACAGAAGATTGGCTGAACCTAAGGCAGAGCCGCGGGGTCTAAGCGGACAGTGGTGTTCACCAGTGACCCCCGCAAGGGGATATGGACTTAGCTGCCACTGCTGACCAGGTCACGGCCCTCTACCCAGGTTCCCCTGTGGCTTTGGCAGGGTTGATACTCTGGAGACTGGTAGAGCAAAGATGTTATGGGGTACTTAAACCATTAATGGTGATCGATGGCACTGAATGCTTGGTAGCAACACAGAGGGCACAGAGGAATGTAGGTAGCAAGGTGTACACCGTATAGGGGACTGAGTACCGTGGGATACGGCCTGGGAGCCGGTCGATGGTATTCGATGGTTTGGCCTGGGAGCCGGAGGAGAGTTCTTGTGATGCGGCCTGGGAGCCGGAGGGGACTTAATGGTAATCGATGGAGATCACTGGGGCAGCCTGGAAGCTGAGAGGTGAAGGGCATGCGGACCCACTGGTATCCGGACGCTGAGCAGGTAACCTGGGCTGCACACAGAAAGCTGGATCACACGGCAGATGAAACTCGTGGAAGCTTCTGGCAGGAGTGGAATAACCAGGAACGCTGAGGATGGAAGCAGGTATCAGCGGACTCAGGTAACCAAACCTCTGGAGCAAGTGGGGAGTCTTGAAGGGAGCTTGATGCTGGAGAACTTGCAGGGGAACTGACAAGTTGTTCAAGACGGGGAGGAGACTGGGAAGCAGGCTTTTATTCCTCCAGGTGATTAGGGAATCAGCCGCAGGCTTGGGGAATTAGCCACAGCAGCAGTAGTACACAGACCAGGAAGTAAGTTGGAGCTTACCTGGAACATGTGACCCGCAATCAGGACAGGGAATACACCTGGAGTCCTAGGTGACACAGGGAATAGCTTGTGAGATGGAGACATCGCGCCAGGGGTTGTAGAGTGTACCAACAGCTGATCTGCGGAGCAGATTACACCAGCGTGCCGGTAAGGGGCGCACGCGAGCGGCATGGGAACCGGGGTTCCTGACACTCCCTCTATAACATCATCCTATCTTCGGCATAGGACTCTGCCTGCCCTCCCTCCTTCTATCCCCCTTCAATGCTCCAACCCCCAACCGTGGCACTCACCTATCACCCGATTCCTTAAAAAGTGCTCTCGCACAGCTGAGCGCTTCTGGAAGAAATCATGCTCCCTCGCGGATTATCTCTATTTCAAATTCATTATTTCCTCCTTCAGCTCAGCCCTTGCTCTGGCCAAGGAATCCTACTTTAAGTCCCTCATCCTTTCCCAATCATCCAACCCCCGCAGGCTCTTCACCACCTTCAACTCCTTGCTCTCCCCCCCCTCCTCCAGCTCTTTCATCCTCCATCATAGCCACTGATTTTGCTACCTACTTTTTAACCAAAATCTCCTCTCTCAGGACTGCCATCACTGCTGCCATGACCTCACCCTCTCCCTCCTCCCTTCCAACATCTCCACTCCCCTCCTTCCCACCCCTGTCCTCATTTTACCCCACCACTGCTGCTGAAGTCCATTCTATCCTTCAATCCACTTCTCCCTCCACCTGCCCACTCAATCCTATCCCCTCCAATATTATCCGTCATCTCAGTCCGTCGGTCTGCTCTCACCTCTTTAATCTTTTCCTATCCTCTGGGATGTTCCCCTCCTCCTTCAAACACGCTCTTGTCTCCCCAATTCTCAAAAAAAAAATATGAACCCAAACTCTCTCTCCAACTACAGGCCCATCTCCCTCCTCCCTTTTGCCTCCAAGCTCCTAGAATGTCTGGCCTATAATCATCTCCTAAACCACCTTACTGCTAACTCCATTCTTGACTCCCTTGAATCCGGGTTCCGCCCTTTACATTCCACTGAAACTGCCCTGACCAAAGTCACTAACGATCTACAATCGGCTAAATCCAAAGGCCTCTTCTCTATCCTCATCAGCTTGATCTGTCAGCTGCCTTTGACACTGTTGACCACCCTCTCCTGCTCAACACCCTTTGGCATCACTGGCACAGTCTTCTCCTGGTTCACCTCATACCTCTCCGATCACTCCTTCTCCATCTCCACTCCGAGCTCCTCCTCTCCTACTACCCCGCAGCCAGTCAGGTCAGTCCTTGGCCCTCTCCTCTTCTCCCTCTACACCACCTCTCTGGGCACCCTCATCAGCTCCTACGGCTTCCATTACCACTTTTATGCTGATGACACCCTAATCTATCTCTCCTCCTATCCCCATCACTCCTGTCCAGGGTCTCCGAATGCCTGACGGCCATCTCAGCCTGGATGACCCAATGCTTCCTGAAACTAAACATGGCTAAAACTGAATTTCTAATCTTCCATCCCGAACATCCCCTCTTCCCCCACTATCTCCATCAGCATTGGTGAAACCGAGATCACCTCCACCGACCAAACGCGCTGCCTCGGTATCATCATTGACTCCTCCCTCTCTTTCACCCCGCACATTCGTGCTCTCTCATGGTCTTGCCGCTTTCACCTCCGCAACATCTCGCGCATCAGACCATTCCTCTCCACTGACGCGACCAAAATTCTCATTCACTCTCTTGTCATCTCCCGCCTTGACTACTGCAACATCCTTCTCTCCGGGCTACCTCTCGCCCGCCTCGCCCCTCTCCAATCCATTCTTAATTCTATCTACCTCCGGCTCCCCCTCTGTCTATCTCTTCACTGGCTCCCCATTCATTTCTGAGTTCTATTTAAACTCTTTACCACCACCTACAAGGCTCTCTCTTCCTCCACCGCTCCTTACCTCTCTTCACTGATCTCTATCCACACTCCCTCCCGTCCTCTTCGCTCCGCCGCCGCCTGACCTCCTCCCACTCCCGTGTCCAAGATTTCTCTCGCGCTGCCCCCCTGCACTGGAACAACCTCCCGCCACCCATCAGGCTTTCTGATTCCCTTACCTCCTTCAAACGCTCCCTCAAAACCCACTTCTTCCGACTAGCCTATCCCTCATCCTCCTAACCTCTTTCACTCCTCCTATCCTGCCTACCCTACCCCTCCTTCCATTCCCATCCGTTCCTACTTATCCTATTGTTTTTCGTTCGTATACCCACCTCCTTTTAGTCTGTTAACTCTTATGAGTAGGGCCCTCCTTCCTCACGTACTCTCCCTACCTCTTTACCTCACCAGCACTCCTGCCCTGTTCTTCCCTTCCTCTACTTCATCTTCAGTCTCCTCCACAATTTCGACACCTACTTCAGAACTGAATACAGGAAAAGAGAAGGTATGTCTTGGTGTGGTGCACTGTAAGGAATTAATTCAAGCCAGTAAAAATTAACTTTTAATTGTTTTATTCTAAAATTGCGAAATATAAAATAAAACACATAAATAGACAAACACAGTGAAAAAATTGTGCGTGTTTAAAAATAGCACGTGTGGGAACTTGCTTGTGTGTCTATGAGAAGTCTCTTTAATGATGCGTTTGTGTTGTGTAACGTCTTCAATAAACAGTATCCTTTGCAAATGTGGGACAATTTCCTCTTGTTACATTTGTTGCTGTTTGATGCTGTGTACACACGGGGGCGATAGGGGCTGAAATCGCTGGGAATATGGTCGCTGAGCGACCATATTGCCAGTGATTGGAGTGTGCACCAGCGATAAATCGCCAGGTGCACGCTCCCGTTTTCAGCCCCTGAATGGTCGCTGGTCGGAGGAACATGCTCCTCCGACCAGCGACATCCCCTGCCTCTTCACCCAGCAGTGTTTAAATTTTCATCTGCGACCATCTCTGGTCGCAGATGAAAACGGGACACAGGGCAATATGATTGCTGAGCAATATATTGCTAGCAATATATTGCCAGTGATCATATTGCCCCATGTGTACGCACCTTAAGCTATATGGAAAGACTGCTAGCAATTAAGTGAGATGATTGTGTTTGTAAAATCCTTGTATTACTTGCCAATTAGATTGATGGTTGACACTTGTGTGTCGATGATTTTTACTGTTAGAGATTGTAAGTTTTAGTATGCAGGCTGCCAGTGGGTATTACTTGAGATCGTGTGTCTGCCTGATTATATTATAGTTAATTATAGTTAATGCAAAGGGCATATAATGTAATGCCTTGGCTTATATGTTTAGGCAATAGTTGACTCAATAATCCCCACAATTTGAAGCGGTACACACTGAGTTGATCATAATTAATATAATGCATATATGTACTGTAGTTTTTAGCTATTGCTGTAGTTTAGGGCAAGCGTTTGCTATAGCCTTATTGTAACCAGTCTGCGAAGCAAACTGTCAGCGTGTCTGGCGGTACACGCTGGTATCTAGCGTGTCCGCTTTCAATCTCACAGTTTAGGCAGCAGCAATGGCACACAGCGAGTGTACCCGCTGCTGTTATCAGACAATATGCTCACAATATTATATAGATTGACAGTGCTTCAACATACCTGCCAACTTCCCATGTAAAGAAATAGGGACACTCGCGCGGCGAAGCCGCGCGAGCGCCCGAAAAGGGGGCGTGGTGTATGCAAATGAGGGCGCGGCTTATGCTAATTAGCCGCGACCTCATTTTCATACGAGAATAGACGCTGTGCGCATGCGCACAGCGTCTATTCTACTACATTGGGGGGTCTCCCAACTGCCACCCCCCCGCAGCGGGACAATGCCTGCCGCGGGTGGGACGTCGGGACAGGACCCGAAAATCGGGACTGTCCCGACGGAATCGTGACAGTTGGGAGGTATGCTTCAAATATGATCAGTTTGCATGGCAAACTGTCAGTGTGTCTGGCGGTACCCGCTGATGGCTAGCGTGTCCGCTGATTGTAATTTGTTTTTTGTTTGCTATGTACGGCGCTGAGGACACTTTGTGGTGCCTTATAAATAGAGACCGGATTATATGCATTTGCATATTTGCATATGCATTTGCATATTTGCCCGATTTTCAGCAGAAATTGCATATCTGACCTAAATGTCCTGATGGTGCATATTTGGTATAGCGCGGTCGGCGCGGAGCGTTCACCCTCACTTCCTGACTTTTTTTTTCTTTATGTGAGGAAACGCCGCTGATAGACTGACAGAATCGCCCATCAGAGGAATGGATTAAGCGGCCTGTCAGCGCGGCGGGGGGTGGGATGTGGGTGGATACGCCGCAGTGTGTACTGTAGGCTCTTCCAGCTACATCCCACACCCGCCGCGCTGACAGGCTGCCCACCGCGCTGACAGGCTGCCCGCCGCGCTGACAGGCTGTCCACCTCTGCTGACACGCGGGGAATCACTGCGCGCCACACGGGTGCTGGAGGCCCCGAACAGTGGTGCTTCTGGACAGAACACTGACCTCAACCAACGGATGGCAACGGTGAGTGTAACTTACAGCACAGTTTCTGCTGGGGCATTACAGTATGTGCGGTTTTGCTGGGGGCATTATGTGCACTTCTGCTGGGGGCATTATGTGCACTTCTGCTGGGGGCATTATGTGCACTTCTGCTGGGGGCATTATCTGTGTTATACTGCTGGGGGCATTATCTGTGTTATACTGCTGGGGGCATTATCTGTGTTATACTGCTGGGGGCATTATCTGTGTTATACTGCTGGGGGCATTATGTGTGTTATACTGCTGGGGGCATTATGTGTGTTATACTGCTGGGGGCATTATGTGTGTTATACTGCTGGGGGCATTATGTGTGTTATACTGCTGGGGGCATTATGTGTGTTATACTGCTGGGGGCATTATGTGTGTTATACTGCTGGGGGCATTATGTGTGTTATACTGCTGGGGGCATTATGTGTGTTATACTGCTGGGGGCATTATGTGGGGTATACTGCTGGGGGCATTATGTGTGTTATACTGCTGGGGGCATTATGTGGCGTATACTGCTGGGGGCATTATGTGTGTTATACTGCTGGGGGCATTATCTGTGTTATACTGCTGGGGGCATTATCTGTGTTATACTGCTGGGGGCATTATGTGTGTTATACTGCTGGGGGCATTATGTGTGTTATACTGCTGGGGGCATTATGTGTGTTATACTACTGGGGGCATTATGTGTGTTATACTGCTGGGGGCATTATGTGTGTTATACGCTGGGGGCATTATGTGTGTTATACTGCTGGGGGCATTATGTGTGTTATACTGCTGGGGGCATTATGTGTGTTATACTGCTGGGGGCATTATGTGTGTTATACTGCTGGGGGGCATTATGTGGGGTATACTGCTGGGGGCATTATGTGTGTTATACTGCTGGGGGCATTATGTGGGGTATACTGCTGGGGGCATTATGTGGGGTATACTGCTGGGGGCATTATGTGGGGTATACTGCTGGGGGCATTATGTGGGGTATACTGCTGGGGGCATTATGTGGGGTATACTGCTGGGGGTCATTTACTACTTACTAATTGTATGCTGATTTAAGTAAAAAACTATAAAATTTCACTTTATTTTGTATTTTTTATTTAGCATATTTTGACGCTTTTCATGCATATTTTAAGTATTTTTCATGCATATTTGCATGCATATTTCGAGCTTTTTATGTTGCATATAATCCTGTCTCTACTTATAAATAAACAAACTACTACTACTACTTTTGGATCCAGGACTGGGTACTCCTGATGACAGACGCCAGTCTGCGCGGATGGGGCGCAGTCACCTGTCAGAAATCCTTCCAGGGTTTGTGGACTGCAAAGGAGACCTGTCTCTCCATCAATTGCCTTGAACTGAGGGCGGTATACTGAGCCCTTTGTCTGGCCCTCCCATTGCTTCAGGGTCGCCCTGTTCAGGTCCAGTAAGACAATGCTACGGCTGTAGCATACATTAATCACCAGGGAGGAACCCGCAGCCGGGGGGCCATGGCAGAGACCTGGTGCATCTTCCAGTGGGCGGAGAGACACATCCCGGCCATATCACCAGTATTCATACCGGGGGTACTGAACTGGGAAGAGGACTTTCTGAGCCGCCAGGCCTTCCTATCCGGAGAGTGGTCTTTTCATCAAGACGTGTTTGACCTGCTTGTAGACAGATGGGGAGCTCCGGAAGTGGACTTGATGGCCATTTGCCACAACTGCAAGGTCCAGAAGTACGGGTCTCGCACCAGAGATCCAGGAGCCTGTCTTCCAGACACCCTATCGCCACCTTGGCCATTTTAACTAATGTATGTGTTCCCCCCGATATCTCTCCTGCCCAGGGTTCTTCGCAAATTCAAAGTCGAAGGAGGAAGCTTGATTCTCGTCGCTCCAGATTGGCCCAGGAGGCCCTGCTACACGGATCTACTGGGAATGTCAGCGGACCTACCATTCCATCTTCCTCTACGACCAGATCTCATCAGTCAGGGTCCTTGTCTGCACCCGGATCTGCCCCGTCTCCGTTTGATGGGGTGGCTCTTGAAACATCCCTTTTGCAGGCAAAAGGTTTTTCCTCAGGAGTAATCCAGACTATGCTTCAGTCACGTAAGCCGTCTTCAGCAAGTGTCTATAATAGAATCTGGAGAGTCTTCTTTTCCTGGTGTGCGACAAGGGGTCTGGATCCCAGGCGTTATAGTATCTTATTTTTTCTCCAGATGGGCTTGGAGGCCGGTTTACGGCTTTCTTCACTAAAAGTGCAGATCTCTGCATTGTCTGTCCTGTTTCACAGAAGACTGGCTCTACTACCGGATGTTCGTACCTTCCCGCAGGGGGTTATCCGGATACAGCCTCCGTTTGTCCCGCCGGTAGCCCCGTGGGACGTCTCCCTGGTTCTCCGAGCTCTGCAGTCTCCTCCATTCGAACCGTTGCGCTCAATAGATTTTCCATGACTCTCTTGGAAGACTATAATTCCTTTTAGCTATTGCTTCTGCTCGACGAGTGTCCGACTTGTCAGCCCTGTCATGGTGTTCCCCTTATCTTGTCTTCCATCCAAACAGGGCAGTTCTTCGAACTCGCCCCTATCATTTGACTAAGGTTCACTCAAGGTTCCACATCAATCAGGAAATTGTGGTCCCTGCCTTCAGGTCCTCTGATCAAACGGCCTTGGAATCTTCTTTGGATGTGGTCCGCACTTTGCATCTATGTAAAGTGTACGAAGACAGTTCATGAATCAGATGCACTCTTTGTCCTGTATGCTGCCCACAAGCGAGGTTGGCTGGCATCGAAGGAGACGGTGGCCCGTGGACAGGGGCAGATCCAGGATAAAATGACAGGGGGGGCACCATGATAAAAGAGGGTTTGGGTGGCGAGGGGTGGTGTTAGTGGTGCCAGTGTACATGCTAAGAGAGCGGCAAAGAGAGGGTGGGAATGGGATTAAAAATAGGCTCTGGCATTTAAAGTATGCAGGCCCACCATGGCGACAAAAGTGAAGGATGTAGTTGTGCGCGTGCCGAAGGTGCGCTCCGGAAAAGGGGGTGTGGCCACTCAACAGGGGTCGTATCCTTGAGTGTAGTGTACCACACCATATACAACTTCTACACATTATGCAATAAAATACTAGACCCAATTATACTTGCCCCTTACACATGATGCCAAATGGAATGAGCCAAAATTCACATAATGCCACACAGATTGAGCCAAAATTCACATAATAACACACGGATTAAGCCAAAATTCACATAATGCCAAATGGATTGAGCCAAAATTCACATAATGCCACATGGATTGTGTCAAAATTCACATAATGCCACACGGATTGAGCCAAAATTCACATAATGCCACAAGGATTGAGCCAAAATTCACATAATGCCCCACGGATTGAGCCAGAATTCACATAATGCCACACGGATTAAGCCAAAATTCACAATACGCTTCATAAACAGGGACATTGTCTGCCAAAGGCGCGCGTTAAACATTTACACCATGTCCATTACACGTTAAGTTACACACCATTATGTCCATTATGGATTATGCCAAACACCATAATGCCTATTAAAATTATGCTACATAAGTGCTGCTAATCTACATGCTCATTGCCAAGGGTTCCATGCTCATTGTCAGAGGTTCCATGCTCGTTGCCATGTGGGATTACATGCTCGCGGTAAATGGGGGACAGCTGCCGCCATGCAGAAGTGATAGTCACTGACAGTGGCAGAGCCTGGCTGTATTCAGGTCCCGGCTATTTGAAATAATACCCCTTTCACACCAGAAAATGCATTCCCAGGTTGGCCCCTTTTACACTAGCCTAGTCCCTGCATTTTCTGGTGTGAGGGGGAGTGAAAACCACCCCTCCCCCCCTTTAACCAGTTATCTCATTTAACCGGTTATATCTTCGGAACCAACTGACCCATTTACATGAGACAAGTATCATATTGACAAACTTTTGAGTGGTCTTTGAATGATATTGGACAAGTGAAACTGAAATGTTTTGTTCCAGAGTAATCTGCCCTCAAAGAACATGAACAGCCATGAAATTACATTTCAAAAATAATAAAATCGGTTTATCCACAATATCTCTGGAACCGATTGACCGATAGGGACCAGTCTGATATAATATTGAAGGCCCAGCGATTTGGAATTGAATGAGATCAACCACATACTTCTGTGATGCCAGGGAAGGAACTAGCAGCCATCGGAACCGGGTGTCGGGTCGGAATTAACGGGTCCCATATTATCCTATGGGGAAAAACGTTACGGCTTTGCCAGGCGATATCTCTGGTTCCCAGGGGGCTAGAGACACGAGGCTGGGCTCGTTGGAAAGCCCTGGTACTCAGGTACCTCCCCGAATCCGCCAATGCCCGTGGATCAGATCCACTATCTGCCAGGCCTATCGGGACACTGACCTTCCGGTCCCTGACAGGATTCGGGCTCACTCCACAGGGTCGGTGAGTGCTTCTTGGGCTGTCCGTGGTGATGGGTGAGTGCAGGGGAAGGGGCGGGCAGGCAGGCGCAGGAGAAGAGGTGGGGGGGTGGGCAGCCAGGAGAAGTGGCGTGCGGGTGGCCAGTAGAAGGGGCGGGCAGGAGAAGGGGTGACAGCAGAGTGGGCGGTGTGGCCTGCACAGCGTGACCGTCACATTGCGCAGGCCACACGCTGGGGTCAGGAACCGCCGGGCAGCGTCTGAGCGAGCATGCGCAGTCTAATCCCGAAATCCCGGGATTGGATTTAGGGCCAAATCCCGGGATTTGCCACCCTACTCGAGATCCATAGGAGACACAGAGATCCCTCCCTGACGCGCCTGCTTTTATATGTTTCACTGCATTTTATAGGTTTTTGCGGTTAGGTTAGACCTGTTGTTATGTGTGTGGCCTTGTATGTTGCATATTGTCTTCCTTCTCTCTTTGCTCCTGCCTTGGGCTTGTTTACTAAAAAAAACTGGTGGCTTGAGGCGGTTTGATAAATGGTCACCTAAGTCCCTTACTCCGGTAATGGTGCAACTAGTAGGTAAGCTACCATCTGCACCACCCCTGCAGCCTGTTGGGCCATCCTCATCCTTGCTGTTAACCACCTCCTGTGCTGGAGCCCCTTTGGGTGCGTCCTTTAGCTGCCGCCATCCAGGGTATCCAGAAGTTTACAGGTTAGGACTAACAAGCGCAAGGCAACCTCTCCCTTCCTTCATTGGTAAATGACAAGGATGATGACTATGACAACCCCTCCAGGGGGGTACATCTCACCACACATTGATGTGGTGGCCTTAGTTATGGCGGTAAAAGAGGTCCTAAATTTGCAGGACCCCGCTGAACTGACTAGGTACTCTGGCCCTACTTCTAAGCACCCTAAGTGGGCCCTAGTAGTATTTCCCAAGTCTAAGGACTTGGAGGACACCCTCTTGGAGGCCTGGGAGATGCCCAATAGGAAGTTTACCCTACCTAGACGGTTTGCCTCCTTTACTCCCTCCCTCAACAGGATAGGGTCTGTTGGGAAACAGCCCCCAGAGTGGACGTACATGTCGCTAAGTCGGTCATGGCAGTGATGGGCAGCAGGCTGCGCAATCAGGGTATCCGGATACTGCCGTATCTGGATGACATGTTGATCCTGGCTCAGTCCCCGGGGGTTCTTCAGGCTCATTTGGTTGCGTTTATGTCTTGGAATGTCACGGCTGGATGATAAAGCCTCCATGCTTCCAGCACAATCCATGATCCAGCGGATATATCTGCCTGAAGACTGTCGTGGTACTCTGCAGTCCCGGGTCCAGTGTCTTCTCTCCCTCAGGCGGGTATCCACATATGCTTGCATGAGGGTCCTGGGCTCGGTGGTATTGGACTTCGAATGGCGGAAAATTCCCAATTCTACTCCCGTACTCTACAACAATAAATCCTCACCAAGTGGTCAGGATTCTAAATCAGCATTCGGTCCTGCCTTATCATCGGATATTCGTCTCTCCCTATCCTGGTGGCTTCTAGACCAGAACCTCACAGTGGGGAGACTTTTTGGGTCCTCACCACGGATACCAGCCTCCATGGGTGGGGGGCAGTTACTTGCCAAAGATCGTTACGGGTTTTATGGAATGCTCAGGAAACCCAACTTTCGATCAGTGTCCTCCAACTGAGGGAAGTGTTCTGGGCCCTTTGCCTGGCGGAACCATGGCTGAGTGGACGCCCCGTACAGGTCCAGTCGGACAGTGCAATGATATAAACCACCAGGGTGGCACTCGCAGTCGGGCCGCCATGGCGGAGATATCCCACATTTCCCAATAGGCGGAGAGGAAGATCCCTGCTCTCTCAGCGATCTTTAGCCTGGGAGTCCTCAACTGGGTAGCAGACTTCCTCAGCCTCCAGACTCTGGAGGCCGGCAAATGGACCCTCCATCCGGAGGTGTTCCGGATGCTAGTACGACGTTGGGGCAAACCTGAGGTGGACTTGATGGCATCATGCCACAACCACAAGGTCACCCTATACGGGACCAGGTCTCACAACCCAGGGGCTTGCATGGTGGTCAGCCCCATGGCCTTTTGCTCTGATGTACGCCTTCCCCACGATTTTGCTCCTCCTGAGGGTGATCCGCAAATTGAGAGCGGAGGGTGGTACATTGATCCTGGTGGGTCGCAATTGCCCCAGATGGATCTGGTTCTGCAGGCTCTATCAGTGGCCCCTCCAATCCGTCTACCTCTATGTCCAGACCGACCTGCTCTCTCAAGGACCACATCTACACCCAGACTTGCAGCGTCTGGCTTTGACGGGGTGGCTGTTGAGACCTTCCTGTTATGGGCCAGAGGCTTTAACTCCAGAGTAATCTCAACCATGCTCAGGGCATGCAAACATTCTTCAGCCAGTGCTTACCATCACATCTGGAAAGCTTACTTTTCCTGGTGTCGTGCTTGCCACTTCATTCCCATGACTTACCGCTTGGCCAGGATTCTGTCGTTCTTACAGAGGGGCCTGGAGGCCGTATTGAGCTTATCTCCTTTAAAGGTACAGGTTTCGGCTTTGTCCATCTTGTTCTGTAGGAAGTTGGCGTTGTTACCGGATGTCCGCACGTTCATGCATGGTGTCCTACATAGCCAACCTTCCTTTGTTCCCCCGGATGCCCCGTGGGACCTTTTCCTGGTACTCTCTGCTGTTCAGGACCCACCTTTTGAGCCCTTACGGTCGGTGGACCTTTGCTGGCTCACCTGGAAGGCAGTTTTCCTGTTGCCAATTGCTTCTGCCAGGAGGGTGTCTGACCTGTCGGCCCTGTCCTGTGGGTCCCCGTTCCTTCTCACCTCCCTAAGGTGGTGTCCAGGTTTCATGTCAACCAGGAGATTGTGGTCCCTGCCTTTCGTGGGCCAGATGCTTCTCCTGAACAGTCTTCCTTGGATGTTGTCGACCTAATGACTGTCGACCTAAGTGCTGTCGACAATACGATCCACACCCCTCCTTACTAGACCCGTGCGGGAGAGCTGGGCCACTATGACTTAAGCTTAAGCTTGAGGTCACTATACATTTTGTCCCGGCTTCTTTTAAGGAGGGTAGGTGAAACTATTACTTTAATAGCCCGGTTGTTTCCTAAGGCCTAGCTGAACTAATTCATAGAGACTGCAAATACTTTATACTGTGCTGGATTCTATAAGAGTCAAACTGGTGCTCTGATCTTTGCCCATTGCCCCTGTCGGTCCATTTTATCATTTATCATTGAGATGGTTGGCTGGGTGGGATCTTTTAGTTAGTTGGGGGGGGATAGCTAAAATGAAGACAGTTATTTCCTGTTGTTGCTGTGAGTCTACACTAGTTTTGAATCAGGACGACTGGTCAATTAGCTCATATTATCTACATGATTATAGTTAGTGTCGGTTAGGGGATCTAAATATACCTAGTGTTGGGCTAGATTCATAGTTACCTACCCTCTTGCATTCCGCAGGAGACTCCCTGAAATAGCAGCAATCTCCCTCTCTCCCTCATTAGTCTAGCAATCTCCCTCATTTCACCTAGCCCACATTACACTGTTACATCATAGTTACCTCACCTCTTGCATTCTGCAGGAGACTCCCTGACATAGCAGCAATCTCCCTCTCTCCCTCATTTCACCCAGCCCACATTACAGTTACATTTTTGGGGAAAAAAGGAATGAGAGACAGATACATTTACATTGAATCATCTGCACCATTTCCCAGCACTTTAGCAAGTATGGTATCTCGTACTAACTGCTTTGGGGCTCATCTAAATTTGGATATAAGTCATTTAAAATGATTCCTCTCAGATGTAGCAGTACACCCCCACACTTCTAGGTGCCACGTTCACAATTTCTTTTCACAATCTCTTCATATATGGAACTAGACACGCCCTTGGGTGGAGCATAACACGACCCCTTAATGGCTAGATTATTTATGATGGAGGTTTTGGGTGTAGGTTAGGGCTAGTTTTTTCTTTTTTGGGGTGTTTTAGGGGATCCAAGTATACCTAGTGTTGGTTTAGGTTCATACAGGGTTGAGGATTTTGGGGTAGGTTTGCTATGGGTGTTATTATTTTTATTTGGGTTGGTAGCTGGATCTATTCCATATATTTTAACGGGATGCGGTCATTTGGTCTACTGCATTATGGTCGACAGTCATTAGGTCGAATCCATTAGGTCGACATGCTAAAAGGTCGACATGACTCTAGGTCGACATGGGAAAAGGTCGACATGATTCTAGTTCGAAAGGTCATTAGTTCGACAGGTCATTAGTTCGACAAGGTCATTAGTTCGACATTGTCTATGTCGACATTCACAAGGTCGACATGGAGTTTTTCACTGTTTTTTGAGCCAACATGTGCCGACAGGCGGTATTTCATGCCCTACCATCCACTAGGGCGTGGTGGGAGAATAAAATAGTGTGCCGAGCGTAGCGAGGCACCGTGCCCGACGCATAGCGAGCGATGCGAGGGGATGCAGTGCACTTTAAACTGTGTCCATGTCGACTGTGTTGACATTTAGGTAAAAAAACAGTGAAAAACCCCATGTCGACCTTGTGAATGTCGACATAGACAATGTCGAACTAATGACCTTGTCGAACTAATGACCTGTCGAACTAATGACCTTTCGACCTAGAATCATGTCGACCTTTTCCCATGTCGACCTAGAGTCATGTCGACCTTTTAGCATGTCGACCTAATGGATTCGACCTAATGACTTTCGACCATAATGCAATAGACCAAATGATCCCAACCCATTTTAACTCTGTTTGGCTATTGCAGTTAGCTATGGTATACATTTCAGTGACTCTGTATTCAGTGACACGTTCGCCTACAAGTGTAATTTAATTTTATACACTATGGGCCTTATTCTAGTTTACTCTTAGGGCAGTATTCAATGAGAAAAATGACGACGTGCAGCGAATCCTGTTTAGGATTCGCTGCACATTCACCACTGCCCACCGCGTTCCGGAGCCTCGCCGGCTCCAGTATTCAACGAGTCAGGGGCTCGCTGCACCTGACCGGCGAATTTTAACTCCTACGGCAGATGCCGCAGGGAGCCTGAGGACAGCGGCAGGCAGGGAGATGGAAGTCTCCCTGCCTGCCCCAGAAGTTTGTGGGGGGGAGGTGGGCTCCCCGGGTGCCAGGCAGCACAGGCTGCCCCCCGGGAGAGCCAGCAGGGAAGCAGATATTCACTGCACCCGATCGTGCATATGTAATTATCATGCACATGAATAAAAATAGCATGCCCCTCCTCAGAATAAAATTCCTGATTTTTTGACACCAAATGTAAAAAACAAAACACTTTATTTTAAAAGTTCACATTCCACTTCACCATAAAAAGATAGCGATTGCTACTCGGTGAATCATGGCGATAAAAACCTTGAAATGTATTCACCCACTGGTCATTGAATAGGGTGATTCACCGTTTTAGTCAAAAAATCGCAGTACAGCACGAAAATAGCACAAAATCGCCAGAAAACATGGCGAATTAGGCTCATTGAATACGGCCCTTAGAGGCAAATTCCTTCTCAGATGGACAAAACCATGTGCACTGCAGGGGGGCAGATGTAACAGGTGCAGATAGAATTAGATTTGGGTGAGTTATTTTGTTTCTGTGCAGGGAAAATAATGACTACTTTATTTTTACACTGCAATATGGATCTCACTTTGAAGAAAAAACTCACCCCAATCTAACTCTCTCTGCACATGTTATTTTTGCCCCACCTGCAGTGCACATGGTTTTGTCCATTTGAGAAGGAATTTGCCTTTAAGAGTGAACTAGAATAATGCCCTATGCTCTCCTTTTGCATTTGTGCCTGAATGGCGCCTTCGGGTACTGTTGTAATCCAAATACTGTGCAGTGATTTTCTGAGCCTAATGTGTGTGATACAATGACCCTTACTCTCTATGTACAACTGTTTAATCCTATTCTACATGTATTTTTGCCTGCTATACTGATATCTGTATCGATTCAGCTGCCCACTTTCAATAAAAATTACTGAATGTACAAAAATAATAATGTCAGAGAGCTGAGTGCAGCAGATGCTGGGATCAACTAGTGACTTACACTGCGGGACTGGAAGCAGATATGACCAGCACAATTCTGACTGCAGATTCTGTGTCCGGCGGGTGGGAAACAAGGACAGAAAGTCCTTGCTGCCATAGGTGTGCGCACATTGAGTCTTATGGGTGCACAGGCACCCCCTAATGCTGTGCCCACCCTTATGAACACCTGCCTACCAGCAATACCTTTTACCAAAGACTTTTGCTTTTTAGAACTGTATTCCATTGAAAGAAGCGCCCATCAATCAATTATGTGTGTTTTGCATTGTTACTTGTGCCAGACCATTGTCATATCACTACATATCATCCATATATGTTTCTTACTTTATTTGCATATATTATTATACTGAGAGACGTTTTATATTGTAGCGAGTACCAATAGATTATGGTAGACACGCCTGATTGGTGCTGTTAGACACACCCAATGGGCGGTGTTATACATGTTTAAGATGTGGTGCTAGGCACACCCCTTTGACAGTGCACCCCCTAATAAAATGTGCTGCGCACGCCTATGCTTGCTGCCATGGTATTTGCTGTAACAGCCACTGACATGGCATGCTGGGGCATGCAGTGCCACCACAGCTAGATTATATGTACTGGACATAGAAATACTGTGGATTGTGCAAGACTGTAATGTACACAATAGTCAGGACAGTGTAAGGGGAGACTCGGAGCCAGCAGGGCCAGGGAGGGACTCCATGGGGGGAGGGGGGGGCGTGGGGGAGGTGGCATCAGTCAGTTGAGCTGGCATCAGTCAGTTTTCGGACGATTATTATTCAGCTCCTTACCACCGGTGTGTGCTGATGTATATTCCATAGTAATATATGTACTTATGACGAGCTCCATTATGAATAGGCCTCATCTGTAACTGTAGGCCTTCTGTTGAATGAAGGTATGGCCGTCTTCCTTCTATCCAGCGAGGGGTGGCGGTTCTTCCATACAGCAAACAATGCGTGACTGCTCTCTTAGCATATGTTCTGTTATATAAATACTGGGACGTCAGCAGCCAGCACACAGCAGTTATTTATGCCAGGGTCCTCATGTCACCTTCCGTGTGCTGCATCATATGATCTGGGGCCTGTTCCATACATCATGAAGTGTCTGGGAGTCAATGTACAGACACAGCTGCATATATTCCTGTCCCTGGTTACACGGTGCAGCCGTGGCAGATTACACACACCGGTATATGTATTGTAACATTGTCTCCCCACTGCAACCAGTACAGCGTGCCTCTGACCTGGGGCCCACACAACCACTCCCTACTGCAGCCAGTACAGCGTGCCTCCAACCTGGGGCCCCACACAACCAATCCCTACTGCAGCCAGTCCAGCATGCCTCTGACCTGGGGCCCCGTGCACATGTATACCCCGGGGCCCCACACAACCACTCCCTACTGCAGCCAGTTCAGCGTGCCTCTGACCTGGGGCCCACACAACTACTCCCTACTGCAGCCAGTACTGCGTTCCTCTGACCTGGGGCCCCACACAACCACTCCCTACTGCAGCCAGTACAGCGTGCCTCTGACCCGGGGCCACATGCACATGTATACCCCGGGGCCCCACACAACCACTCCCTACTGCACCCAGTACAGTGTGCCTCTAACCTGGGCCCCGTGCACATGTATACCCCGGGAGCTGCTCTGCTACGCACAAAACCCTGACCGAGAATCAGGTCGTCTACAAATGGTTTAGCACCGGGTGCCCAGCGAACATTCAATGCACTGTGCTGCGGGAGAGAGGCGGCCCTCTTCCGTCTGCACCCTACTCGACAGGCCTTGGGGTATGACGGGGTACAGATATGTGGGGTGCCTAGGCACACTGTATTGAAACAACTGTTTGTGGTCTTTTTTTCTCTTCATTTTTAAAGTCCTGTGTGTATACGTTGTGTGGTTTGGCTGGATACATTATGTGATTGTTTCACTGTATATGTTGTGTGATTTGGGTGTATGTGTTGTATATGGTGCATAATTGTGGGTTTTTAATTTAAATTTGTTTATGTTAATAGATTTCTGTTAAAGCCCGGTCATCGTATTGGATGATATTCCTGTCAATCACTTGTATTTTGTAAAAATAAATTAAATTACTGGCTGGATCTGTACTAAAGCTAGTTGTTTGTTACAGTAGGTATGCTGGCAGATTTATGGTGGTTTTTAGTATCCAATAGGTTTTTATTGATTTTAGGTACAGCTTTTACAATACAGTTCGGTTATAAGTCCGTCCAGCATGGGACAATGCGTTAGCTTAATAAATCACATACAAAAAAAAAGGACAACTGGAACAGAAACAATAGTGCAAATATGAAGAAGGTGGAAGATAAATGGGGAAAGGGTGGATAGAGGTGGGGGAGAGGAGGGGGGGGGGGGTATTCCGGTATATTTAAGAATATATCAATTACAAGGCTGAGACATCTGGTATATATGTATACTGAGATGTGTGAGCGGATCGACAAATACTCTCACCAGAGGAGAGGGTCGGCAGGAGAGAGAGCGCGATGGGTGGGTGGTGAGCTTCCAGGACGCTGGAGGGGGGGTGGAAGCACTAGGGGGACGAGGAGGCCATTACGTCTTTGTAGGTCTTTGTGTCCCTGAAGAGCAGCCATCTGGACCACGTACTCCTAAACTGGGCGTGTCTATCGTCAGCCGAGGATAGAATGTCCTCCATGTCCATGTAAAAGTCTATTTTTTTGAACCAGTCTTTTATTGTTGGAGGTGAGGTGGAACGCCATCTCACCGGAATAACTGATTTAGCTGCGTTGTTCAGGTGACACAGCAGAGAATTTTTGTATCTCGAGAGGGGGGCTGGGGAAAGGTGAAACAGCCAAAATAGTTGGTCGGTGGGGATTTGATCGCCTAGGATGATCCCCGACAGCCTGATGATTTCTGTCCAGAAAGGCCGAATGAGGGGGCACTGCCACCATATATGAAATGGGTTCCCTGGGGCCCCCGTGCAGCGCCAGCAAATATTGGGAACTCCAGTACCCATTTTGGAGAGAGTATCTGGGCATCTGTACCAGCGGGACAAAAGTTTGTATTGTGTCTCACGGACTCCTACATTAGTGGAGCAAGCGTGGGCCAGGCAGAAAATCTTTTCCCAGTTAGTTTCACCTACTTCCTTTCCCAATTCGTGATCCCATGTTACCGTAAAGTGGGGGAGTTTGAGACTAGTATCTGCCAAAATAAGGTTGTAAAGCGTAGAGATGGTGTGTTGGGGGGGAGACGAATTGGCACAGAGGAGTTCAAAGGGCGACGGGGGTGTGGTAAGCGCGGTGGGAGGGTCCAGGGAATGGAGGTAGTGACGGACCTGAAGGTATCGCCAGAATTCCACGTCCGGCAGATTCCATTCAGCTTTAGCTTCAGCAAAAGACAGAAGACGTCCCCCTCTCACCAGCTGTCCCACTCGGAAGAGTCCCCTGTCTAGCCAGCGGCTGAAGGCCTTTAGGTCGGTGCCTGGGGGAAAGCTGTTAAGGGCAAGGAAGGACTTAAACGGAGAGGCCTTTGAGGAGATAGAGGGGAGTTTCCTAAGAGATTTCCAGGTTTGCATAGTGGGTCCTATCGTGGGGTGGTTCAGACCAGGTAGGGAGGGGAGCCACGGGGCAAGGTATACCGGGATGTGTATTTCCTGCTGCTCAATCTGAACCCATTGCTTCGATGTATCCCTTCTTGACCATTCAAGGATTCTAGTTAGCAGGGAGGCCTGGTAGTACCCTTGGATGTTTGGAAGTCTAAGGCCCCCTCTGAGTGTTGTTCTATGCAAGAGATCAAGCCTCAAACGCGGTCGTTTTCCTGCCCATACAAATTCACGTATAATGGCCTGTATGTCCTTGAACCAGTGTTGGGGGATCTTGATGGGAAGGGTTTGAAGGAGGTATAGGATCCTAGGGAGGAAATTCATCTTCAGGATTCCCAATCTGCCAAACCACGAGAAGGGCCGAGCCCTCCACGCACACAGGTCGTGTCGCAGTTTTGCAAGAAGGGGAGTGAAGTTAGCCTCGAAAAGCTGGGAGGGGCTTCTGGTGATGACTACTCCTAGGTATTTTAATTGGGAGTCATGCCAGGTGAAGGGAAACGCTGCTTTGAGGCCGGTGATTATATTAGGGGGCGTGGTGATATTTAGTGCAATTGATTTTGTGTAGTTGATTTTGAAGTTAGAAAGAGATCCAAAGAGGCGAAATTCCTCCATTAGGTTAGGGAGGGAGGTGATCGGAGAGGTAAGTGTTGCGAGTAAATCGTCTGCGAATAAGGCCAGTTTATACTCCTGGCCATGGAGGGTGAAGCCGGAGATGTTAGGGTTAGCTCTGATAGAGAGGGCTAGTGCCTCCATGCACAGAACAAATATCAGCGGCGAAAGGGGGCATCCCTGGCGGGTGCCGTTCCTAATATTAAAGGAGGGGGAGAGAGAGCCGTTGACCCTGACCCTTGCCGAAGGACTACGGTACAGGGAGAGAATGTGTTGGGAGAAGGTGGGACCTAGTCCCATGTGTTGGAGGATGCCTGACATGAAGTTCCAGTCTACCCTGTCAAACGCTTTTTCCGCGTCGGTGGAGAGCAGGATCGCTGGAGCTCCCGTTTTGGAGATGTGGTGGACAAGGGCCAGGATTTTGGAGGTATTGTCACGGGCCTCACGTCCCGGGACAAATCCAACCTGGTCGCTGTGTATGATGCTAGGGAGGAGCAGTTTCATTCTATTTGCTAAGAGTTTGGCGAAGAGTTTTAAATCCGAATTCAAGAGTGATATAGGGCGGTAGCTGGGGCATAAGGACGGGTCTTTGCCTTCCTTGGGAATCACTGTAATAATAGCTTCAAGGGATTGGGAGGAGAAGGGAGATGAATCTGAAACTGAGTTGAAAGCTTCCAGTAGCATGGGGGTCAATCTGTCTTTGAAGGCCTTATAGTAAACAATGGGGAAGCCGTCAGGGCCTGGGCTCTTCCCGGAGGGGGTCGATTTTATGGCTTCTTCTAATTCGTGTAGCGTAAATGGTTTTTCTAGTTCCTCTATGTTAGCTGGGCTGAGCTTCGGGAACCCTACCCTAGTGAGATATTCACCTATCGCGCGTTGCTTTTCCCCGGTCTCAGAGGGGGGGCCCGTGGGTGGGAGATTGTAAAGCGAGGAGTAGTAGGAGCAAAAGGTCTCCGCTATCTTATCAGTTTCGTGGAGAGTATGGCCTTCTCCATCCCCAATAGAGGGTATGAAGGAGAAGGCTCTTTTTTCGCGGAGCGCACGGGCCAGCATTTTGCCAGGTTTGTTTCCCCATTTATAATATTTGCCTCGGCATTTTCTGTAGGAGAATTTAATCTTATCTAGGAGGATCTTGTTCAATTCTGACCGAGCAGCTAGGAGTTCTGAGTAGGTGTCTGAGGAGAGGGTAGTTTTGTGGGATGATTCGAGGCTTTGTATTTCCTTAAGGAGTTTCTCAATCTGGCCAGTCCTCTGCTTTTTAAGGAAGGAGCTTAACTGTATACATTTCCCCCTCAGGACACATTTATGCGCCTCCCATATTGAGAGTTTGGATACATCTGAGGTCGAGTTATGCTCAATGTAATCCTTAATGGCCTCGTCTAATTGCGATCTGCAGTATACATCGTTAAGCAAGGATTCATTTAAGCACCAGGGCCGGTAAAGTGGCGAAGCGGGACTCAAGGAAAAATCTAGTGAGGTGGGGGCGTGGTCGGACCAAGTCACTGGGCCAATTTTAGCATCACGGGCAGACTGAAGGTGGCTATGGTCTATCAGTATGTAGTCTATCCTAGAGTAGGATTGGTGAGGGGGGGAAAAGTGTGTGTAGTCTCTTTCGGATGGGTGCAGGATACGCCAGATGTCGGACAGCTGGTGAGAGTGGAGCAAGCGCCTGACCCTGCGTAGCGTCCGCTCAGGGCGGGAGGGTCCGGAGGAGACATCTAGACGGGGGTCTAAGGCCCAATTCAGATCCCCACCAATGACCAGAAGGCCGACACGGAGGTTCGATATCTTGTCTAGCATTTTCTCTATGAAGGCCGGCTGGCCCTGGTTGGGGGCATAGATATTAGCTATGGTTATATTGGAGTTGGCTATAGTGCAGGTGATAAGAAGGCATCTCCCCTCCTCCAACTCGTGTACAACAATATTGGAAACTGGTAGGTGCTTAGCAAATAGGATTGCTACTCCCTTAGACTTGGACTGGGAAAAGTTAGAGTAATGGGCAATGGGGAAGAAGTGATTGCTGAGTTTGGGCACTGTTTCTGACTGACGGAAATGAGTTTCCTGTACTAGGACTATGTCGGCCTTCTCGGCACGAAATGAGCGGAGGGCCTGGGACCTCTTTTCAGGGACGTTTAGCCCTCTGGCATTTATGGAAAGAATCCTAAGGGAAGTAGTCATGTGGGGGGAAAAGGACCAAGATGTATAGTGCTAGGATACCGGAGGGGGGGGTAGAGGTGGGGAGGTTGGGGAAAAGGACAACTGAGAGGGGGAAAGGTGAGACATGTGTAACCAAAGTAGGTAACTGCGTGCAACACAACATAATACAAATCAATCTGAAAACAAAAATATAGTAGCCGCATCCGGACAAAAAAAAGGGACTACCAGAGCCCTTATGTCACGGAAAAAACAGTTGCGGCAGGGGGCACACTGGGGGGCAGTGCCTTCGTCCGCCCAAGTGGGGGAATGGTACATACGAACAGTCGCATGTAGCGATAAACAATAAACACAGTGCATATTATTAGGTAGTAAAACATAGAGTAACACGTTTGTATATATGAAAAAAGGATATGCTCAGTCTCCAGACGCTCCTGGATACGTCAGGAGAGTGAGAGATGGATGTGGGCAAGAGAGGGGGTCGATGCAGGTCATGGGGGGTCTGAAGTTGAAGGAGGGCCTGCTTCTCTGGGCTTTTTCTTGGAGGATTTGACCAGGTCCCAGTGGGGCCTTCTCGGGAGGCTTGGCGTGGGGATGGAGGGGAGAGAGAAGGCCTGCCAGTCTGGCAGTTGTATAGGGTCAAGGCCAAGCGTGGAGCAGAAGTTCGAGAGACCTGAGGGATCCTTGAGGGTAATGGGTTGGCCCCCCTGCGAAACCTGGAGGGACAGCGGGAAACCCCAGCGGTACTTGATCTCTTTGTGGCGTAGGGCCTCCGTTAGAGGCTTCAGCATCCGTCGTTGTTGCAGGGTACGCCAGGAAAGGTCCTGGTAGATTTGGATACTAGCTCCTTCGAATTCTATTGCTTCCAAGGTGCGAACCCTGCGGAGAATTTCCTCCTTTTGGGAGAAATAGTGGACACGGCAGATAACATCTCTCGGGCGGTCCGTTGCAGCTCCCCTCGGACGTAAGGCCCTGTGGGCTCGATCAAATTCTATTGAGTCATTTGGGTCCAGGTTCAGGATCTCCCCAAAGATTTTGTTGAGAGCGTCCATCAGACCAGCAGGGGGGATGTCCTCTGGGAGGCCTCGGACCCGCAAGTTGTTCCTACGACCTCGATTGTCCAGATCGTCTAATTTACTTTGCGTCGACCTTAGGTCCATGGATTGTTGGGATAATGATTCCCGTAGGTGAAGGAGCTGGGCGTGGACTTCGTCCCTATCATCTTCCAGCGCAGAAACGCGTGTGCCTATGTGGGTTACGTCGGTCTGGACTAGTGCGATTTGGGATTGAAGGGACTCGTGAAGTCTCGTTTCAAGGGCCTGCATGTCTTGCTTAGAGGGCAGTGATTTAACATGAGATAGGATCTCTGATATTTCGCCTCTTAGCTGTGCAATGGTGTCCTGTGAGGGCCCTGGCGGAGGGGTTGCGGCCATTTTAGAGGATGAGGAAGTGGCCTCGTCCGGGGGGACTTCTGAGGGATCCTCGGAGCGGGGGGTGGAAAGAAAGGAGCGCAAATTCTGTTGGTAGGAGCTGGTGCGAGGTTTTAGAGGGGTTTGGCTTTGGGATCCTTTTCCCCTCTTGCCCATTTAGAAGAGGAAGCTAAGGGGTGGTTACATGTAGATGGAGCACTGTGTGTTGTGCTATAGGGGACGAAGGTCACATTCCCCCGTTAGTGGGGCGGCATGTCAGGTGGTGGGGGTTCACATTTGCTGGCTCCGGGAGGGCACCGTGAAAGAGCTGGGTAGCTGGGCACTGTTTCTATTCTTCTTTTCCCCTTATTTTTTTTTTTTTCCTCTTTATTTAAATTTTTATATATATATATTTTTTTTTTATTATTTTTATTTTTTTTCCTTTTATTTATTTATTTATTTATTTATTTTTTATTCCCTTCACCTCAGCAGGGGCTTCAGAATAGGAGTGCTGAAAGAGGCTGAGGGGTAGGCCACCAGAGGGAGCCCCTTGCTAGGGGATCTGTGTGGTCAAAGAGAGTCCAGCGTGGATCAATTTGTGGGAGCCAAGTGGGGGTTTGATGGCTGTAATTAAATGGGCTGCTGGGTATACGTATGTGGCAGTAGGGATCCTGCCCTTCAGGGGACAGTGGGCAGCGAGGGGAGCTATAGGGATATAAATCCCAGCTGGCGGCTGCCTGCACGTCTTGTGCTGCTTGGCCGCCCTGGGACACTTAGCTGGCAGCCCCTGTGCCTGAGGGAGCCAGGGGGAGTAAGCGTCCCCTCACTGCGGGCGGTGGAGGGTCCCGGGCGCAGAGTGTAGCGCGCGTGTGCTGCCTCCCTTAGATCTCCTGGGCAGTCCCCGGACAGGCGAGGGGGAATGGCGCCCGTCCACTTCCGGGTCTCGCTGCGTCTGGTGTGGCGCCCGGTCCGGGAGCGCAGCTTGTGATATCAGCGGTGGGGGGAGAGGGGTACCTGATTGGAGCTCGGACGGCCGGTCACTGGGTCTTCCTTCACGGCCACGTCCTCCGCAGCACTCGCGTCGAATCCGGGACCGCCACCAAATTTAGTCCCCGGCCTCTGACCGCAGGAAGGCCGCAGTCCGCAGGAGCCTTAAAAAAGGCACCCCGACTCCGCTGCCAGGTGAGGTCGGCGTCGGAGGGCACAGGGGAGGGGATGGCGCCTCGTGGGTAGTTGTACAAGTGGAAGGGTGTCCTCTGGGATCTGCTTTTAAAACCGAATCACCGGAGCTCTGCCAGAAAGCAGCCACTGTCTATGGCCGCCAAGCCACGCCCCTTATGGTGGTTTTTAAATACACTGCTTCATACATCTGGAGAGGTAAGAACAGTTTGTTGTTATTAACCCTCCCAGTCCCAGACCCCTTCTCCCAGTTTGCTGTCCTTATTCCTCCTAGTCCCAGAACCCCTTCTCCTAGTCTGCTGTTCTTACTCCTCCCAGTCCCAGAACCCCTTCTTCTAGTCTGTTGTCCTTATTCCGCACAGTCCCAGAACCCCTTCTCCCAGTCTGCTGTCCTTATTGCCCCAGTTACAGAACCTCTTCTCCCAGTCTACTGTCCTTATTCCCCACAGTCCCACAGTCCCACAGTCCCAGAACCCCTTTTACCAATCTACTGTCCTTATTCCCCACAGTCCCAGAACCACTTCTCCCAGTCTGCTGTCCTTATTTCCACAGTCCCAGAACCCCTTTTACCAGTCTGCTGTCCTTATTCCTCACAGTCCTAGAATCCCTTCTCCCAGTCTGCTGGCCTTATCCCCCCAGTCCCATAACTACTTCTCCCAGTCCACTGTTCTTATTCCTCCCAGTCCCAGAACCCCTTCTCACAATCTGCTGTCCTTATTGACCCAGTTCCAGAACCCCTTCTCCCAGTCTACTGTCCTTATTCCCCACAATCCCAGAACCCCTTTTACCAGTCTACTGTCCTTATTCCCCACAGTCCCAGAACCCCTTCTCCCAGTCTGCTGTCCTTATTCCCCACAGTCCCAGAACCCCTTCTCCCAGTCTGCTGGCCTTATTCCCCCAGTCCCAGAACCCCTTCTCCCAGTCTGCTGTTCTTATTCCCCCAGTCCTGGAACCCTTTTTCCCAGTCTGTTGCCCTTATTCCCCCAGTTCCAGAACCCCTTCTCCCAGTCTGCTGTCCTTAGTCCCCCAGTCCCAGAACCCCTTCTCCCAGTTCGCTGTCCTTATTCCCCCATTCATAGAACCCCTTCTCCCAGTCTGCTGTCCTTATTCCCCCAGTCCTAGAACCCCTTCTCCCAGTCTGCTGTCCTTATTCCCCCAGTCGCAGAAACCCTATTCCCAGTCGGCTGTCCTTATTCCCCTAGTCCCAGAACCCCTCTTCCCAGTCTGCTGTTCTTATTCCCCCAGTTCCAGACACCCCCCCCCCCCAGTGTGCTGTCCTTATTCCCCAAGTCCCGGAACCCCTTCTCCCAGTTCCAGAACCCCTTCTCCCAGTCTGCTGTCCTTAATCCCCACAGTCCCAGAACCCCTTATCCCAGTCTGCTGTCCTTATTCCCCACAGTTCCAGAACTCCTTCTCCCAGTCTGCTGTCCTTATTCCCCCCAGTTCCAGAACCCCTTCTCCCAGTCTGCTGTCCTTATTCCCCCAGTCCTAGAACCCCTCTCCCAGTTTGCTGTCCTTAGTCCCCACAGTCCCAGAACCCCTTGTCTGTTGTCCTTATTCCCCACAGTCCCAGAACCCCTTCTCCCAGTCTGCTGTCCTTATTCCACACAGTCCCAGAACCCCTTCTCCCAGTCTGCTGTTCTTATTCCCCCAGTTCCAGAACCCCTTCTCCCAGTCTGCTGTCCTTATTCCCCCAGTTCCAGAACCCCTTCTCCAAGTCTGCTGTCCTTATTCCCCCAGTCCCGAACCCCTCTCCCAGTTTGCTGTCCTTAGTCCCCACAGTCCCAGAACCCCTTGTCTGCTGTCATTATTCCCCACAGTCCCAGAACTCCTTCTCCCAGTCTGCTGTCCTTATTCCGGACAGTCCCAGAACCCCTTCTCCCAGTCTGCTGTACTTATTCCCCCAGTCCTAGAACCCCTCTCCCAGTTTGCTGTCCTTAGTCCCCACAGTCCCAGAACCCCTTGTCTGTTGTCCTTATTCCCCACAGTCCCAGAACCCCTTCTCCCAGTCTGCTGTCCTTATTCCACACAGTCCCAGAACCCCTTCTCCCAGTCTGCTGTCCTTATTCCCCCAGTTCCAGAACCCCTTCTCCCAGTCTGCTGTCCTTATTCCCCCAGTTCCAGAACCCCTTCTCCCAGTCTGCTGTGCTTATTCCCCCAGTTCCAGAACCCCTTCTCTCAGTCTGCTGTCCTTATTCCCCTGTCCCGGAACCCCTCTCCCAGTTTGCTGTCCTTAGTCCCCACAGTCCCAGAACCCCTTGTCTGCTGTCGTTATTCCCCACAGTCCCAGAACCCCTTCTCCCAGTCTGCTGTCCTTTTTCCGCAAAGTCCCAGAACCCCTTCTCCCAGTCTGCTGTCCTTATTCCCCCAGTCCCAGAACCCCTTCTCTCATACCCCTTTTACACCGCCGAAAAATCCGGGTCAGCGGCGGGTCAGACCCGGATCCTTGGCGGTGTAAATGGGGGGTATCCGTGTCCATTTACACGGGTCCTCTACCCAGGTCCTGACCTGGGTAGAACACGGATGGGACCCGTGTAAATGGCGGTGTAAATGGTCCCGCTGCGGGTCCAGGCACCCGCAGCGGGTCCACAGCGTGCAGCGCTGGGGAAACTGTCCCCAGGTGCTGCGGGAGGAAGGGGGTCCCTTCGGCTACTGAGTGGAGATGGGGTACCTGTCAGCGGCCAGCCTGACACGGCGCTGCCACTGCTGTATCTCCCCCGCTGCTGTATCTCTTGCGGCGGATGGCGGTGTCGGCGGTCCCTCGGCGGTCAGTGTCGGCGGTCCCTCTGGCGCAGGGGAAAAGACCCTATGATTGCCGGCGCTGCCGCTGCTGTATCTCCCCCCGGCGGGCGGTCCTTGCGGCGGATGGACAGTCAGTGTCGGCGGTCCCTCTGGAGCAGGGGAAATAGTACTATTTCCCCTGCGCCAGAGGGACCGCCGACACTGACTGTCCATCCGTCGCAAGGACCGGCCGCCGGGGGGAGATACAGCAGCGCCGGCAATCATAGGGTCTTTTCCCCTGCGCCAGAGGGACCGCCGACACTGACCGCCGAGGGACCGCCGACACCGCCATCCGCCGCAAGAGATACAGCAGCGGGGGAGATACAGCAGTGGCAGCGCCGTGTCAGGCTGGCCGCTGACAGGTACCCCATCTCCACTCAGTAGCCGCAGGGACCCCCCTCCTCCCGCAGCACCCGGGGACAGCTTCCCCCCTCTACCCCCACAGCACCCGGGGACAGCTTCCCCCCTCTACCCCCTCCAAGCTATATAGATAGATCTATATATATATATAGATCTATATATCTATATATATATATATATATAGATATATATATATATATATATATATATATATATAGATATGTATATCTATATATCTATATAGATATATATATCTATATAGATATATATATATATATAGATATATAGATATGTATATCTATATAGATATATATATATCTATATAGATATATATATATATATATATATCTATATATATATCTATATATCTATAGATATCTATAGATATCTATATATATATATATATATATATATATATCTATATATCAACAAGGAAAGGCAGGGCTGACCCAGGTTCAGTGTAAATGGTGCAGACCCAGGTCCGACCCAGGTCGAAGTGCTGTGTAAATGCAGTATAAAGCAGGGTCAGACCCTTGAAACTCCAGCGTTCAAACAACCAGGGTCGGACCAGGGTTTTTGGTGTAAAAGGGGTATTAGTCTGCTGTCCTTATTCCCCCAGTCCCAGAACCCCTTCTCCCTGTCACAGCATATTTTCTCCCAGTCTGCTGTAACTTCCTCTCCCCCGTCCCAGCTCCACATCTCCCTGTTTTCTTCTGTTCCTTCTCTCCCAGTCCCAGCACCCCGTTTATTACCAGTCTGCTGTGTATTCCCCTCCCAGTCCCAGTATCCCTCCCCTTCCCAGTCCTAGCACCCTTGCTCACAGTCAGTTGTCCCACTCCCGCCCCCTTCCTGTCCCGGCACCCTTTCTCCCTGTCTGCCCTCCCTCCCCCGCTCCCTCCCAGTAAACCCCCCCTATCTCAGTGACTCAGAAGCAGAAGTCTCCCATTACTGGACACATGTGTATAGGGTCTGATCTCACACAGCAGGCACTGGGATATCTGGTGCAGCAATGGGGGAGCTCCTATAATGATGTGTCATCCCTACTGATCCCACTAACTGACTACAGGTGAGACAGCTATTTATACTGCACGGTAGCCTGCTGAGTCTGCCTCCTCCATCCCTCACATTGCATTTATAGTATGTCCTGTGTATAGAAGTATACTGTACTGATAGGGTTAGTGCGACACCTTGTATCATCACTGCCGATGTCTGCTGCTACTAACAATATCTATCTATCATTCTATCTATCTATCTACTGTGTCTGCTGGTCCTACCAATAACCATTATCTATCTATTTATCTATCGGATCTGCTGGTCCTACGAATAACCATTATCTATCTATCTATCTATTTATCTATCCATCCATCCATCCATCTATCTGTCCTAACAATATCTATCTATCTATCTATCTATCTATCTATCTCTGCTGGTCCTGCCAATAACCATTATCTATCTATCTATCTATCTTTCTATTGTGTCTGATGGTCCTACCAATAACCATTATCTATCTATCTATCTGTCCTAACAATATCTATCTATCTATCTATCTTTCTATTGTGTCTGATGGTCCTACCAATAACCATTATCTATCTATCTATCTATCTATCTGTCCTAACAATATCTATCTATCTATCTATCTATCTATCTATCTCGGGTCTGCTGGTCCTGCCAATAACCATTATCTATCTATCTATCTATCTATCTATTGTGTCTGATGGTCCTACCAATAACCATTATCTATCTATCTATCTACCTATCTATGTGTCCTAACAATATCTATCTATCTCGGGTCTGCTGGTCCTACCAATAACCATTATCTATCTATCTATCTATCTATCTACTGTGTCTGCTGGTCCTACCAATAACCATTATCTATCTATCTATCTATCTATCTATCTATCTATGTGTCCTAACAATATCTATCTATCTATCTATCTCGGGTCTGCTGGTCCTGTCAATAATCACCATCTAGCTATCTATATATCTATCGATCGGTCCTAACAATATCTATCTATCTATCTATCGGTCCTAACAATATCTATCTATCTATCTATCGGGTCTGCTGGTCCTACCAATACCATCTATCTATCTATCTACTGTGTCTGATGGTCCTACCAATAACCATTATCTATCTATCTATCTATCTATCTATCTATCTATCTACTGTGTCTGCTGGTCCTACCAATAACCATTATCTATCTATCTATCTATCTATCTATCTATCTATCTAGTCTGCTAGTCCTACCAATAACATCTATCTATATCTATCAGGTCTGCTGATCTATCTATCTATCTATCTATCTATCTATCCAGAGGCGTAACTCTGGGAGGCAATGGAGTCATCTGTCGCCGGGCTCCTGCTCCCAAGAGGGCACCTCTTCTCTCCTGCAAATTTGCATCAGTTAATTGAAAGCCTTCAATATTGCCTCTGAGGCTGACTCCCCCTCCTAGCAGGACCATAGACTTCACACATTCTTTTTTTTAAACATAGTATATATACATACATACAATACTTATGTTTATATAAGGAGGTGTGTGTGTGTGTGTGTGTGTGTGTGTGTGTGTGTGTATGGGGGGGGGGGGGGGGGACTAATATTTTTCTTGCCTCCGGGCACCTGGGACAAACTTATCTATCTATCTATCTATCTATCTATCTATCTATATCTATCGGGTCTGCTGGTCCTACCAATAACCATTATCTATCTATCTATCTGCTGGACCTAATTATATCTATCTATCTAACTATCTATCTACTGTGTCTGCTGGTCCTACCAATAACCATTATCTATCTATCTATCTATCTACTGTGTCTGCTGGTCCTACCAATAACCATTATCTATCTATCTATCTATCTATCTGTCTTTCTATCGGCTCTGCTGGTCCTGCCAATAACCTCTATCTATCTATCTATCTATCTATCTATCTGTCCTAACAATATCTATCTATCTATTTATCTATCGGGTCTGCTGGTCCTACCAATAACATCTATCTATCTATCTATCGGTGGGATGTATTAATATACATCGCCGCCCTTCGCCTGACAGCCGCCGTGATGCTACCGCATATGTACTAACATATGCGGCTAGCATCGGGTTGCGGTGACGGAGACCCCTGCGATACCTGTAATGTGGTGTGCGGGGGTCTCCGTCACATCCCGGCGGCTGTCAGTGTCCCCCTGCGTCTCCTCCTCCCCCCTGCAGCCGGATGTCCTCCCGGTTGTGACACCTGCTGGGGGAGGAGGAGATCAATGGAGGACGGTAGGGGGGTCGCGCGGACGGCGGGCGGTGATAGAAGCCCATAGGCTTCTATAGGGTATCGCCACCCAGAGGGGGGTGATACCCTGCCAGGCGGAGACGGGGCGGACGGGTAATGGTACATAGGAAAATGCGGTAAAAACCCCAGTTTTACCGCATTTTCCCTTTAGTACATCCCGCCCTATCTATCTATCTACTGTGTCTGCTGGTCCTAACAATAACCATTATCTATCTATTTATCTATCTACTGTGTCGGTTTGGTACTACCAATAACCATTATCTATCTATCTATCTATCTATCTATCTATCTATCTATCTATCTATGTATGTATGTCTGCTGGTCCTAGCATCTATCTATCTGTGTCCGCTGGTCCTAACAATGTACAGAGACAGAGGTGACACATGAAATCTGGGTTTGCACCACCCTGGCGTACGCTGCACATTGGGGTACAGCCAGAAACGCTCGGGTGTTTGGGCATTCCTGCTATCCCTGTCTATAACATTTCACATGTGCTCCATCCCCTGGTGCATGATGTAAATGAGCCCCACGATGCACAGTGACAGGGACATTTATCCTAACTGTCCTCTGTGAGCGAGGAACATGCCGCCATAAATCACTGTGCGCTGTTACTGTTTATTAGTCTGCATAGCTGTGTCATGGCTGGTATATATAGTCCATATGTACATACAGCAGCACGTTATGTGCTGGGGTAACTGAGGACAGCAATATTAAATAGTATTCCCAACATCGGACCTCCAGACACACAGGACAAGGGCTTAAATCCAAATAACTGAGGTACTAATAACTAATTACCTGTACTCAAACCTGGATATCCCTAATACCTGCACTGTTAGGGCATACCTCCCAGCATGACCCTCTCCAGTGGACACAATGCTCTAATCCTGGACTTCCTCTTAGCGTATGATTACCATCGCATGTGCTGACACACCTTTCTTATCAATTACTCAACAGGTGATGGTAATCATATGCTAAAAGGGAAGTCCAGGATTAGAGCATTAAGGGGCCCATTTATCAAACCATATTTGCGGCTAAATCGGGGGTTTAGCCGCAAATATTAAGTATCTCCTAAATGTATCAAAGGGGGACCGCAGCAGGAATCTCCGATCCCTGCTACGATCCCCCCTGCACCGCCGCCGGCTGCATCCCTCATAGTTTTCTATGGGGGATGCGAAGCTGCCTGATGTATTAACATCGGGGCCCGGCTTCGCATCCCTGGGCTATCGCCATTCTGGGATGGCAATAGCCCATTGTAGCCTATGGCTGCGGGATCGCACTGCCGAGCGGGGCAGTGCAGTCAGAGGGGTCGGCGGGGGTCAGCGCATAACCGCGCATGCGCAGACCCCCCGGCCTCCGGGTCAGGGCTTCGCAGGGACGGGCTTTCAGAGCCCTGTGCCTGCGCCCTTCTAGTGATACATTCAGGCGGTGTAACTCAACACCACAATGCGATGTCACTGCGCCGGCATCGCACTATGTTGATAAATGCACCCCTTAGTCCCTTCTGGAGAGGGTCATGTATGAGGCATCTCCTGCTGCATGGTGTCATACCTACCAACATGACCCTCTCCAGGAGGGACACATTGCTTTGCTCCTGGACTTTCCACTTAATGCATGATTCTCTTCATCTGTGTTGAACAGGTTAATTGATAATAAAGGTGCTTCAACACAGGTGATGGCAATCATGCATTAAGAGGGAAGTGCAGGAGCAGAGCTATGTGTCCTTCCTGGAGATGGTCATGTTGGGAGGTATGTGGTGTACTGAGGCTGGATGTACAGTATGAGTTATCTCACACTGCGTGGTGTACTGAGGCTGGATGTATGAAGTATATCACACTGCATGGTGTACTGAGGCTAGATGAGTTATATCATGCTGCATGATGTTCTGAGGCTGGATGCATGAGGGATCTCGTGGTGCATGGTGTACGGAGGCTGGATGTATGAGGTATCTCTCATATGGAAAATTAGAAAAACATTTCTAAGCATTCTTTGGTGCCACCCATGACATCATACTGTGTGCGGACAGGCACATGCCACCACCTCTGGTACAGTACCTGTATATATTGCCCCTCTCGTGTCTCTAGCTCTATGGCCCGTCCTGGCTGCTGCTTGGGATTGTTGGAAAATGACTACGCAGCCGCTTCGGCGGCATTTGGAGAGTTGCAGAGGAAATGACATCCTGTAGGAATACTTTCCCTTTATTCTAGTGACCGGGACATTCCCAGCCTGAGGCAAGAGGGGTACAGGACAGGGATATTCCCAGCCTGAGGCGCAGTGAGTACCAGAACATTCCCAGCCTGAGGAGCAGCGGGGTATCGGAACATTCCCAGCCTGAGGCACAGGGGGTACAGGGAGATTCCCAGCCTGAGGCGCAGCGGGCACAGAGACATTCCCAGCCTGAGGCGCAGTGGGCACAGGGACAGTCCAAGCCTGAGGTGCAGGGGGTACCGGGACATTCCCAGCCTGAGGCACAGTGGACACATGGACATTCCCAGCCTGAGGTGCAGCGGGCACAGGGACATTCCCTGTCTGAGGTGGGTACAGGGCAGGGAGGCATGGTGTGTACAGGGCAGGGATGTTCCCAGTCTGAGGCGTGGTGTGTACAGGGCAGGGACATTCCCAGCCTGATGCGCGGCGGGTACAGGGACATTCCCAGTCTGAGGTGGGTACAGGGCAACGACAGTCACAGCCTGAGGCGTGGTGGGTACAGGGACATTCCCAGCCTGAGGCACATCGGGCATAGGGCATTCCCAGCCTGAGGCACATCGATATTCCCAGCCTGAGGTGCAGCGGGCACAGGGACATTCCCAGCCTGAGACGCATCGGGCACAGGGACATTCCCAGCCGAGGCACATCGACATTTCCAGCCTGAGGCGCAGCGGGCACAGGTACATTCCCAGCCTGAGGAACAGCGGGACAGGGACATTCCCAGCCTGAGGCACAGTGGGCACAGGGACAGTCACAGCCTGAGGCACAGCAGGTACAGGGCAGGGACAGTCACAGACTGAGGCGCGGCAGATACAGGGCAGGGACAGTCACAGCCTGAGGCATGGCGTGTACAAGGCAGGTAGAGTTACAGCCTGAGGAGCGGTGGGTACAGGGCAGGGACAGTCCCAGCCTGAGGCATGGTGGGTACAGGGACATTCCCAGCCTGAGGTGTGCTGTATACAGGGACATTCCCAGCCAGAGGCACAGCGGGTACAGGGTAGGGACATTCCCAGCCTGAGGCATGGTGGGTACAGGGCAGGGACATTCCCAGCCTGAGGCACGGCGGGTACAGGGCAGGGACATTCCCAGCCTAAGGTGTGGCAGGTACAGGGCAGGGACATTCCCAGCCTGAGGCACAGCGGGTACAGGGCAGGGACATTCCCAAAAGAGATATTCCCTGGGAATATTCAGGCGCTTTGACACGGGTTGTTGCTCCAATAGAAGCAGCTGCTCAAATGTGGGGGCAGTCACTCCCCACTGAAAAAGCTAAAGAAAGGGGACAAGCACAAGGCGAGTCGAGCAGCGCTGTAAATGAATAATACCAGATGATTGGAAATATAACAAATTCTTTACTCACATTAAAAATAACCTGAATATACAATGGTACAATACAATAAATTAATAGAAAAAGATAAGGGGGGAGAATAAAAGTAAATTGGAATGAAATTTAAAGTCAATAGCCAAGCCTCAATGGATTCGTGTAATTGGAAGATGGAGAGTGATCACTGGTGGGTGAAGGTAAGTGCACATTACCAAATGTTGAACCAGGTCCTTGGTTGGTGGAATACAGATGATGTCCTCACGATGAGCGCGGCTTGTTAGAATACCGCTGGAGGATGTAATCAATTGCTGTCGCTTACTGGTGTACTCTGTCCACTTTTTTGGAGGGGGTGGGTATCATTTGAGTCACCGGAAGAATCCTTGGAGCGAGCCACCACCTTGGCCGTCAATAGGTGAAGTATTAGGTCCGGCTTCCGTGCACAGTTAGTGATGCAAGTGTAGGTGCAGGTTGTTGTTTCTGGTCACCTGAAAGTTCTGTGCAGGGTGTCCACCGATGTAGATGGAGAGTTGCCAGTAGTGGAAATGGCAATGTCCACAATGGAGGGGGAAATCACAAGACACTATCCAGAGGCTGGGTTGTAGCACCTAACGCGTTTCACTGCATCCTGCAGCTTTATCAAAGGTGATTTGGCTGTGTACCTGGCTCAGGTATATATACGTTACTTAATGAGGAAGTGAATAACACCTGTAAGGTCCAATCATCGGTAGAATTACAACCATATTACATAATTACAATATGAAAATAAGGAGGCAGACAGATATCCATGAATAAAAATTTATAGTTGTTATTTGCATTAAAATTATTACAGAGACCGTTTATTCCAATGTATAAGTTCCGATCACGTGATCGGGGTTAAAGTTCGTTATGCAGGCGGATGACAGATAGCCAACATTATTATGCTTTTATTATTTCATAAATCATGATATCCACTTCTATTGAGTGAATGTATTTATTTCCTAGACTTTATAGGGAGCACGTACATTATAAGTAGGTGGAACGCAGATGCGTTTCACATAAGTTAACTAACTACTTCCGCCAGCACCCCGGAAGTGAAGGGTAGATGCGGCGGTGTTCCAGGCAAGGGGATAGAGAGAAAAGAGAGAGAAAACTAATGTAACCAATCACTGGGTTAATGTGACGTTGATGGTCACCTGATCATCATGTGACTGTGAGTCAGAAACTGTGTGTTACGTTGTGAATCACGTGTGTGTCACGTGACCGCAACTCAAATCTCCTGGGGCGTGTGTAGATCTACGTATTGTATCGTTGGTCACGTGTATAACACGTGACCGCAACTAAACTCTGCTGGACCGCATATGCGCTCCAGAGCTATCATGGATGTCATGTGACCGCTACTCAAGTCTACTGGAACGCACATGCGTTCCAGAGCCATCGTGAGTATCACGTGGCTTTAAGTATGCAGTACCAAATAGTTCGGATGTCATATACAGTACTTTAAAGACACATACATGAATTAAGTCGTTATAGATTGAAACAAGGGCAGGAAATAGTGTCATGTGGCCTGCAGAGTACACACCTACAGATGTGGCCAGGTACATTGTGGTTTACAACACGCTTGTGAGGGCTCTGACTCGCGAGTAGTAGATTGCGTTATGTCCTGCGTTATGTTCCACGCCATGTAATACATAGTTTAACCACTGGGTGACTAATGTTCCACGTTAAGACTACGGTGCCGAATACAGCGATATTGGAGTTGACATTGAGAGTATGAGAAACTGGCCAATCAACGTTCTTCCCTTTATAAAATAAAAAAAATCTACAGTACTGTACACTTGTACAGTATCTTCTACAAAACGCAGTCCCGCAACTTCACACCACAGATTTTGTCCTTTGCTAAACAGTCAAGCTGCCACTTTACACTACGGATTTTGTCCTTACTTTACGGACAGAGTTTTTGTATTTTATTCGCAGCCGCAGTTACGTACGGTAATTTATGTAATTGGTACAGAAGCCATGCTAACCTTTGCTATTGCTGGATGACTACTTAAAACATTATTTGAGGACCTACAGTATCATACGGAGCATGTCATACAGTACGTACTGTACTTTACGGGGCATGTCTTGTACTGGACGTTGCTGTATATCACACACCAATGGAGCGAAGAAAATCACAGGTAACAGTGGCCTAGTGGGTAGAGGCACAGCTACACTATGACAGTAACAGTGGTTCGATCCTCAGTTGGTTACAATACTGTATATTTTCATTTTGTAAACGTACTTTTTTTTTATCAATAGTTACAGTATTTGGTGCTTAGCAAATTCCTTCTGACTTTTCCCACAAACAAAAATTCACAATGGCAGGCTGCCATGTACACGATAGTTAATACCCATACATACTGCGCTACAGAGAACGTTTTTTTCGCAAAATAGATTTCGCTCTTCAGGTAAAAGTCCTTGCTTTGAGGACCGTGTTTCGGGATTAAATTCGCTTCTCCAGCTTTTCAAGGCTACACATGTCCCTGGTTCAGAGTGCTACCGTGTGAACATAGAAGCCATGCTAACCTTTGCTAGTCAAGCTGCCACGACTTTACACTACGGATTTTGTCCTTACTTTACGGACAGAGTTTTTGTATTTTATTCCCAGCCGCAGTTACGTACGGTAATTTATGTAAGTGGTACAGAAGCCATGCTAACCTTTGCTATTGCTGGATGACTACTTAAAACATTATTTGAGGACCTACAGTATCAAACGGAGCATGTCATACAGTTCGTACTGTACTTTACGGGGCATGTCTTGTATTGGACGTTGCTGTATATCACACACCAATGGAGCGTAGAAAATCACAGTTAACAGTGGCCTAGCGCGTAGAGGCACAGCTACACTATGACAGTAACAGTGGTTCGATCCTCAGTTGGGTACAATATATTTTTATTTTTTAAACGTACTTTTTTTTTTAAATCAATAGTTACAGTATTTGGTGCTTAGCAAATTCCTTCTGACTTTTCCACAAACAAAAATTCACAATGGCAGGCTGCCATGTACACAGTTATTGCCCATACATACTGCGCTACAGACAACGTTTTTTTTCCGCAACAATAGATTTCTCAAAACTCAGACACAGACCGGCACCTCAGACAATAAGATGTTGATTGCAGTCATACAAAATACAGTATGTTAATTGCAGTCTGCCTTCCTTTTGTTTACCTGCTATTGTACATAATTCAAATGCACCTATCAGCATTTAGCCGTGAAGGTTTTCCTTTGTCTCTGCCAGCATAAATTCAGCTACAGACGCTAAAATTGTCATACTACTGTATCCATTTTGTTTTTCTGCATCTAAACCGTTTAGAATTACTACGGATCGTCTCTTCATCTCTTGCCTGTATACAAGCACGAGATTGTACCTGTACACCTGGACTATTCATTCTGCTGAATCCAAAGTCAAGTTGTTGCTGCGTTCCTGTTTCTACCAAGCTTTACCAGCATACTGCCTTCCGCAAGAACAGCACAGTATCTTCTCGCTGGAGCAGTAAGTACAGTACAGTCATTTGTACATTTTGACTGATTGCTGCATTACAGTATACAGTACACAGCCAGGCTCCTACGAGGACAAAATGGACGGTTCCCACCTTGTCCCTGAATGAACCTGTTTCCCTTCTTTCCCTACTGTTCAAATGCAACCGGTGCAGAATACTGTATACAATCGCCTGCTGTGTATGGATGGGCCAGAGATTAGCGATGAGATTAGCGATAAGAATACAGTATTCAGATAATGCAGGCTGCCGCTATGGGTATTGTCCGTAAACACTAGATTCGGGGTATTGTCCGTAATACTGTTGAAGTAATAGTGCAATTGACGGATTTGTTCGCAAAACTAGGCATTCATTAAAGGACTGTTTCGCAAACTCATTTCGCAGACTCATACAGAATACAGTAGTGATATCGTGATTTTTGATGGCTTCCACGTTCAGTACAGTGCAGCAGAGAAAGCGCCATTTAGAATATTGGACAGTGTGTTAAAATTGCTTGGTGTGTATGGGCCAGAGATCTCCGACTAGCAATGACAATACTGTATTAGTGTAGGATACTGCAGGCTGCCACTATAGGTATTGTCCGTATAATCTGTGCTAAATACTAGATTAGTCCGTAATACTGTTGGTGTAATATTGTAAATACTGTAACGTATTTTTTTGCAAACGAGGGATTGGTGTTTTTCGCATATTAACGGACTATTTCGCAGACTCAGTTATTGTATACAGCAGTAGGAGCACGTGATATTGTTATGTTCAGCCATGTTGGGAATCGACATGGCTGCACAGTGCAGTAGAGAAAGCGCCATTTGGAATATTGTACAGTGTGTTTACAACCTTCCGTGGTAAATTTGCTAGGGCAGGATCAACTACACAGAACGTCGGTTCTCCCACCCCCTTACTGTACTTCTGCTTCAGGTACCATAAGTACCATACTGAACTAGAGATGTGCGGCGGCCACTTTTTCGGGTTTTGGTTTTGGATCTGGATCTTCCTTCGTGTTTTGGATCTGGATTGGTTTTGGCAAAACCACCCTTGTGGGTTTTGGTTTTGGATCTGGATTTTTATGAAAAAATGCTAAAAATGGCTAAAATAACAGAATTTGGGCCTGTTTTTGCCCCTAAAGTATTATTAACCTCAATAACATTAGTTTCCACTCATTTCTAGTCAATTTTGATCACTTCACAGCTTACAAAATTGTTTTCATTTACTGTAGTTGGGCCAAAAGGGTATACCGAGGTAGCTGGATGACTAAGCTAAGCGACAGCAGTCGGCATCACATAGATGTGGACCTTACACTTCCAACCTGGCAGAGCGGCACTGCAGGGGCAGACAGGGTGGCAGTTTAATAAACTATCCCAAAAAAAGAGAAATGCTCCAAACAGCAAATACAAAGAGGTATCGGCTTTGTCATGACTGGTGGTAGCAGCTTCAGCACTCCCACTATTTCCTCCTCCATCATCCTCCAAAAATGTGTTTTTATTTTATTTATTACTTTTATTTCTTTTTCTTACTTTACACTGGACACAGCCTGTCACACTGGACACAGCCCCTTGGACACTGCCCCTGGACACTGCCCCTGGACACAGTCCCTGGACACAGTCCCTGGACACTGCCCCTGGACACTGGACACAGCCTGTCACCCTGGACACAGCCCCTGGACAATGGACACAGCCTCTGGACACAGCTCCTGTACACTGGACACAGCCGTCACACTGGACACAGCCCCTGGACAATGGACACAGCAGTCACACTGGACACAGCCTCTGGACACCGCCCCTGGACACAGCTCCTGTACACTGGACAATGGATATATGTCACGCTGGACACTGGATATATGCCGTCACACAGGACACAGGATATATGTCGTCACACTGGACACAGGATATATGTCGTCACACTGGACACTGGATATATGTCGTCACAGTGGACACAAGATATATGTCGTCACACTGGACACAGGATATATGTCGTCACACTGGACACTGGATATATGTCGTCACACTGGACACTGGATATATGTCGTCACACTGGACACTGGATATATGTCGTCACACTGGACAATGGATATATGTCACGCTGGACACAGGATATATGCCGGCACACATTACATATCACACTGGACACCGGATATATGTTGTGACTTGTGACACTGGACACAGGATATATTGTCGTCACACTGGACACTGGATATATGTCGTCACACTGGACACTGGATATATGTCGTCACAGTGGACACAGGATATATGTCGTCACACTGGACACAGGATATATGTCGTAACACTGGACACTGGATATATGTCGTCACAGTGGACACAGGATATATGTCGTCACACTGGACACAGGATATATGTCGTCAAACTGGACACAGGATATATGTCGTCACACTGGACACTGGATATATGTCGTCACACTGGACACTGGATACAGATGGGGCCGGGCTCATCTTTGCAGGGGATGGCGATGGCGTCGCCATCGCCATTCCCTGCTCCCGCGCCATCTGTGTGTCGGAAGGGGACGCGCGCGCACGAGGTGCGCGCGCGTCCCCTTCCGACGGTGCTGCCCTCGGTCGCCCGGTGCCCACACCGGGCGCCCGCACCCCCCCACAGCCTCCTCGGGTCCCCCCAGCCCCCCTCGAGCGGGAGGCGGACAGTATTGCGTCCGCCTCGCCGGCCGGCCGCCCGGATACTGAGACGCGCGTGCGTGGGGGACGCATGCGCGTCTCAGTCAGATGGCGCGCCGTGTTGCTGGCGGATCGCCAGCAGCATGCTGCTGGCGATTCGCCAGCAAGCATAAGGCCTGCGCTATCTGTATATGTCGTCACACTGGACAATGGATATATGTCGTCACACTGGACAATGGATATATGTCACGCTGGACACAGGATATATGCCGGCACACATTACATGTCACACTGGACACAGGATATATGTTGTGACTTGTGACACTGGACACAGGATATATTGTCGTCACACTGGACACTGGATATATGTCGTCACACTGGACACTGGATATATGTCGTCACACTGGATATATGTCGTCACACTGGACAATGGATATATGTCACGGTGGACACAGGATATATGCCGGCACACATTACATGTCACACTGGGCACAGGATATATGTTGTGACTTGTGACACTGGACACAGGATATATTGTCGTCACACTGGATATATGTCATCACACTGGACACAGGATATATGTCGTCACACTGGACACAGGATATGTCGTCACACAGGACACAGGATATATGTCGTGAGTGACTCGTGACACTGGACAATGGATAAGATATAGGCCATCACACTGGACACAGCCCCTTGTATTACTGCAGCCCCTGTACACAGTGTACTACTCAGCAGCACTGCAGCCCCTGCGTGTGAGCACTGCAGCACTGAGTTAGTTAGTTAAATCACAAAAAACACAGGGTTCAGGGCTAAATAAATCACAACACAGGGCTTAGGGCTAAATAAATCACAACAGAGCACAGGCCACAGGACAGCCCCTGGACAGTGGACACTGCAGCCCCTGCGTGTGAGCACTGCAGCACCTAGTTAGTTAAATCACACTACAGGGCTCAGGCCTATAAACAGTCACTGACTCTCAATACAAGTCTACAACACAGGGCAGTGAGGGCACACGGCAGGTCACGGAGCACAGCACAGGGCAGTGAGGGCACAGGGCAGGTCACGGAGCACAGCACAGGGCAGTGAGGGCACAGGGCAGGTCACGGAGCACATGGCACGGAGCACAGCACAGGGCAGTGAGGGCACAGGGCAGGTCACGGAGCACAGCACGGAGCACATGGCACAGAGCACAGCACGGAGCACACGGAGCTTCCCAACCACCCTCTTCCCTCTCCAAGATTGGAGTGAAGATGGCGGGGCGTGCGTGCGTCTTTTATAAGATCCCGCTCCCGCGAGAATGACGTTCGGCCTCGTTATTGGTCCGGAATTCAGGCGGGAACTCCCGAGCCGGCTCGGATCTGGCCCGGATCCCCGATATTCGGATCTGTCGGATCTCGGGGATCCGGACCCGCTCATCTCTATACTGAACAGTATTGAACATACGTACTGTACAGTATGACATGATCCGTATGATACTGTAGGTCCTCAAATAATGTTCTAAGTAGTCATCCAGCAATAGCAAAGGTTAGCATGGCTTCTGTACCCATTACATAAATTACCATACGTAACTGCGGCTGTGAATAAAATACAAGAACTCTGTCCGTAAAGTAAGGACAAAATCTGTAGTGTAAAGTGGCAGCCTGACTGTTTTGTAGAAGAGATTTTTATGCGCTGTACTGTTTGGGAAAAGTGACATCTGGTGGTCAATGAGTGTAATTGCAGGTTACATTTACAAGATTACGTTACATTTATAACGCGATCTATAACGGGACTATAGCGCAAGGAGCAGGCGCGATTCATGCGCGATTTGCATAGCGCACGTTATGCGCAACGCAGCCACGATGTACTTGGCCACATCTGTATATATGCTATCAGTCACATTTAGAGAAGTTAGTTAAACCAAATATAACAGATATATGTATAGTTAAGAGGGCATGATGAAGAACAATCCATTATTTAACAACAATAATAAAAATAATTTTCTATGTATATTACAACATGAATCGTAATATTATTATTGATATTAGAAGTATATGGAAGTAAGGTGAGTAATAATAGAAATAAATGTATACATATATATATATATATATATATATATATATATATATATATTTTTTTTTTTTTTTTTTTTTGTGGGGGGTGTTGGTGTTAGGGTGTAGGATAGTTACACTACAACCACAGACTACTTCACATTACATGTACAACAACAGCAGATGTATCGGATTTTGTTATTATTTTAAAGAGACCCTTCAATCAAACGAGAGAATCTATAGGACAATGTTTAGCTCCATCGCCTCATTAAGGCCCCTTGGAAATAGACAATCCATTTTGAAGGTCCAAAAAAATTTCCTGTTTACATAGAGTGCGGAACCTGTCGCCACCCCTTTTAGTGGGTGGTATATGTTCAAGTCCGGTGAGTTTTAAATGTTTGGGGTTACTTTCATGGTGTTCGGCAAAATGCCGTGATACACTATGTAATAAGGAACCCTTCAAAATGTTGCGACGGTGTTCGAGGAATCTAGTCCTCAAAGGTCGTGTTGTACGACCTACATATTTAAGATCACAGGTGCAGGTAAGAAGATAGATAGTAAAGGGTGTATTACAATTAATGAACCCCCGGCTTTTAATATTCTCTGTAGGTGTATTGATCATCACTGCTTTGTTAGTGATGAAGTTACACGTAATATACTGATTACCACCACATTTATAACAGCCCATTGGTTTGGCTGGAAGCCAATCTGATGTTAGGGGCAATGGATTAGTTGTAGCTTGGGGGCATTTTAGGCAGCTGGGGGCTTTTTTTAAGAGATTTATTAATTCGAAAAATAAACAGAGGTTTAAAAGTGGAGATGAAAGAAATGCGATTATCGCTGGTGGGGAGGAGGGCTCTTGGTGGTTTACCACACAGGAGAGTATCTCTGTCTCTCTCTCTGCTAGATCTATATGCCTCCTGAACCAGTTGAGTGGGATACCCACAGCCCTGAAATGCTTTTATGAGACCTTTAGCTTGATGGTCGAATGTCTCAAGTTCGGAGCAGTTGCGTCTAAGGCGCAACATCTGCCCCTTAGGGATATTTTTCACCAAAGGTGGGTAAGGGGCGCTCTTAACATTCAAATAGGAGTTGGTATTTACTGGGTTTTGATAGTTACTTATTTGAATAGAGCCATTAGTACTTTTGAGAGTTAGGTCCAGGAAATTGATAGTATGCGGGTGACAATCATAAGTGAATTTTAAATTAAAAGAATTTGAATTCAGGTGAGAAACAAAGGAGGTGATAGAAGTGACATCCCCATCCCAAATGACCCCCATATAAGTTGGTCCTCAACCTCCCCCATGTAGAGGTTGGCATAACTTGGCGCGAATCTGGTCCCCATGGCCGTTCCCATCACCTGTAAATAAAAAGTGTCCTGAAAAAGAAAATAATTGTGTTTTAATATGAATGAGATGGAGTTCGTGAGAAATTGTTGTAGTTCCACCGTCAGATCATCATCAACCCTCAATCTTTTAGAGATGGTTCGAATACCCAATTCATGGGGTATATTGGAGTAAAGATTCTCTACATCGAGAGTCAGTAAGTGATGAGTCCTTCCAATCGATGTTTTTAATTAAATTGAGAAAATGGGTGGAATCACGGATGTGTGATCTGAGGGTGGTAACTCGTGGCTGTAAATAAGAATCAACAAACTGTGAAAGGTTGGAAGTGATTGATTGGACACCAGAAATAATAGGACAACCAGGTCGGGAAGTGAGGTGCTTGTGAATTTTGGGAAGGTGATAAAAGATGGGAACCAAAGGGTGACGATTAAATAAAAAGTGATGTTCCTCCTTGGTAATAACTGAATCCAAGACCGCTTGATCAAGAAGTAATTTTAGGGGGGGCGTGGCCTGGCACGCAAGCCGAGAAGACGCATCCATAGCGAGCTCCTGGGGCACCAGTAGCTATTACGCCTACCCTGCACCCCTGGTGCCCACTAGACCCTACCTCCGACATCTATTGTGAGGGAGGCATCCCCCGGAACCTCCTGTCCACGGCAGCGGAGCCGGGCAGCTCTTTTAAGGGCTGCCGCGGGTTGCGGCCTGGTCCGGGAACGGAAGCCGGGGCCTCGAGTTTGGAGTCGGAGCGTCGGCGCGAAGGGAGACGCGGTTCTCAGGTGAGCCCCGCTCTCCCCCTGCAGTCACCCGACATCGCTGCCTGCTGCACACCGGTGCCCGGCCCTGATCGCTGCGTCCCCATCCTACGCAGCCTGCCTGAGCCTGGACGCCGGAGCAAGAGGCAGAGGCCTACCACGCGCCGCCATCCGCGCACCTTCCCCGCTGATCTAGCGGGACTCCAGCGAGGGAGCTGGGTCCCCACCTGCAAAGTACAGCTACCGGGGGTTATCCTCCCCTCTCCCCTATACATTAGAGGCACCATCTTTCAGCCTCAATCGCCACAGGCGCCCACGTGGTGCCCGCCATCTTCCCCCCCCCAGGTCCCTATCATTAACCGGTGACCTCCACAGGTGGAGGCATTAGACCTTCCCCCCCCCCCTCAGGGACCACGCAAATCTGCCGCATCTTGCGCCCCACTACCCCCAGCCTCCCCCACAAACACAGAGCTCACTGCATCACCTGCACAGGACTGCCTTCACCAAGTGAATTAGCCCTGCCCTGTGCTGCGGCTATTCGCTCCCATCTTGAAAGCCCATCTTGCTCCCATTCCCTCTCCTTAACGCTCCCCCCCTCTGCCAAAACCACCTACCAGAGCTTAATGTGACCAATGTAACCACATGGCAGCCTCTCCGTGACGACTACAGCCTGCCAACTTCCATGTGAAAACGCAACAGCCATAGGGACCCCCACAGTGCCTGATCTCTATCTCCTCTCCATACATTTAAACAGTGCCTGCCACCGTCATGCCCCCAAAGAGGCCTAGAGAAGTCGCACCCACCAAGATCAACATGCCTGCTAGAAAATCCCCACAAACCCCCCAACACCAACCAAGTCCTCTGAAACAAGTGTATAACCACCCGAGTGCCCTACCAGAGCCCAGCCCCCCTCCTGGATTAGCTGGCATAGATGCGGAATCAGACGAGCCGGTGACGGTGAAGTCACTATGCCAAGTCTTCTCAGCTTTCCAGGCTGAACTGGCCAGAGATCTCAAACTGGCCAGAGATCTCAAACTGGCCATTCGGGAGGTTAAAACTGAATTAGTGGCAATAGGTGACAGAACAGATCACCTGGAGAAGAAGATGGAGGAATTGGTCACATCCCACAATGCTCTCGCATCATCCTATGACCGCCAACAACTTGAGATGGACCAGTACAAAGCTAAATTAGCTGATCTGGAGGACAGATCTAGAAGGAACAATATTAAAATCAGAGGCATCCCAGAATCGGTGACCAACGCTGAACTTGAAGGATATGCCACAGCATTGTTCCGCAGGCTCCTCCCCTCAGTCGATCCTAAGGACCTCCTCATTGATCGTATCCACCGCCTGCCAAGACCCAAAACGATCTCAACCGACCTACCCAAGGACACCCTGCTCCGGGTGCACTTCTACACAGTCAAAGAACGCCTACTTAAGGCGGCCCGTGACGCAAAGCTCTCAGACACGCTAGGGGGCCTCCAGGTGTTCCAAGACCTCTCTCCCGCAACACTGGCCAGCAGACGGTCGCTTGCCCCTATTACCCTGGCACTTCGCAACCACGAGATCCGGTACAGGTGGGGGTTCCCGGTGAAATTAATCATCACACATGAAGACACCACCTATACAATATCATCTTTGGATGCAGGGGTGAAACTCCTGCTAGAATGGGACATCTCCATCGCCGCCCCCCAGGGGCAGAAGCGCCCACAACCTCTTCGCCAGGATTGGTCCGACACTTGATGTCTAGCCGCCGTTTACTACCTCCTTTCCTAAAGATGGACTTCCCACGCCAACGGACCTCCACCACCTCCCCACCGCGGGTCGAGGCCTCATTGCTAAGTATCACCTTTTATTATTTACCAATGGTGCAGGTCTATGTGCACTGGGACTTTGCTGCTCTTAGTTTGTAGCAGCTCACTGTTAGCTTGTTAGCCTGTTTAAGGCTCCGTTAGTCTCTTATAGCTTATTGTTCCCCACTGGTTGGGGACCCGTTACCTCACTATCTTAAGTAGCCTTGACGGGATTTAACCTCTGTTATAGTGTGTTTCCCCCCCTGAGTTCTCAGGTGGACTGTTATATCTATACGTTATGATTTAAAGCATATATTAAATGTTTGTTTAGTTAAATATGTCGTTACTGGAGGGGTGGCCAATCTCTCCCCCCGCTCTATAACCAGAGTCGCCAGGCCACCACCCCCAACCTCTCCATATACTACTGCATGAAAATGCCTTTCTTTTCCCCTGCAGTAGTTGTGCGGGTCCTAGATATTGGACCCTTTTGTTTTTTCCTATCCTTGTTCCCCCCTCCCTGTCAACATACTATCCCTCTCAAGCCCATCCCTTCCCTCCCCTGGACTGCACTACTACCACCTACCTCCCCCTCTCTGCGCCCTCCCTTCATAGAAGTAGTTGCTACTTTTACGCATTACTTAACACCCTGCCATGCCTAAGTTCCTTTCACTAAATGTCAAAGGGCTGAACTCCCCCCACAAGCGTAGAATGGCATTGTCATACTTCCACAAACAGAAAGCCGACATTGTGGCCCTCCAGGAGACCCACTTCGCCTCCCCCCGACCACCCACATTTAGGGATTCCAACTACCCGACTGCCTTTTACGCCAATGGACCCTTTAAACGTAATGGTGTAGCCATTCTGTTTAACAGAAACACCCCCTTTATCTGTCACTCCCAGACCGCCGATAAGAACGGTAGGTACCTGATCTTAACCGGCTCCCTGGAGGACAGACTTACGACATTAGTCTGTATCTATGCTCCCAACACGAACCAAGTGGCCTTCCTCCGTAAACTCTTCACCCTCTTACAAAAAACCACCAAGGGCTCCTTAATAATATTGGGAGACTTTAATTTAACATTAGACCCTCGCCTGGACAAATCCCACCTCCCATCTAGTCACCAATCTTACACAGATAATCAATCAACAGCCTTCCGTAACCTCTCAGAGTTCGACTTATATGACACATGGAGAACAACATACCCCACAGGACGGGAATATACCTTCCACTCTCAAGTACACAACACCTACTCGAGGATTGATTATATCCTTTGTGACAAGTGGTCCCTACAGCACTCCGTAGGAGTTGATATTCTCCCAATCACGTGGTCTGACCACGCTCCAGTGGTGTGGCAATGGAACTTCCATCCCTCCAGAATCCCCCCTAGGCCCTGGCGCTTGTTCCCTCACTTACTGTCTAACCCAGCAGCCAAAAGCACCATCCAAAAATCTATGGAACTATATATGTCCAACAATAAAGTCTCAGACACCTCGGTGATCAACCATTGGTGCGCTTTTAAAGCGGTCACAAGAGGGGCTGCTATCCAGGCTGGGGCAACTCTGAAGAGAAACGCCGCCGCAACTCAAAAAGCCCTAGAGGCTAAATTAGTGGAACTAGATGCCAGAAACAAAGCTACTCCCTCTAACTCCCTGAAAGTAGAGCTGGCTTCAGTACGGAGCCAACTACAGAAACTGCTTCTCACCCGTACCCAATCGGCCTTAAAGAGAATAAGACACAGGTTCTACCTAGCCAGCAACAGATCGGGAAGAATGTTAGCCCGGAAGCTGCGCGCCCAGCATGCCAGAAACCGTATTAAATACATTACAGCCCCCAACAAAGTGAAAATACTAAACCCCAAAGATATAGCCAACCAGTTCGCAGATTACTACTCCAACCTATACAACCTCTCCAAAGACCCTTCCACGCCGCAGCCCACCCCCGCCTCTATCCACAGTTTTCTTGAGAGCCTACACTTACCCACCCTTTCCCAGGACCAATTAGACGCTTTAAATGCCCCCTGGTCCCATTTAGAGGTCCAGACAGTTATAAAGGAACTCCCGAGCAATAAAGCCCCAGGGCCCGATGGGTTCATTACAGAATTCTATAAAACCTTTAGTGACTTGCTCTCCCCCTACCTCACTGACATGTTCAATGAACTCTCCTCGCTCGGACGCGCCCCCCCCTGAACTCTTAGAAGCCAGAATTATTACTATCCCAAAACCCGGTAAGAACCCTGCCCTGTGCCAAAACTATCGCCCTATAGCCCTCCTGAACAGTGACATCAAGATCTTCGCCAAATTAATGGCATCCCGAATCAATCTCTACCTACCCTTGCTGATACACCCGGACCAGACGGGGTTTGTTCCGGGACGCCAAGCCCCGGACAATACCCGGAGAGTCTTTAACTTAATAGACTCCCTGTCAGCTAAACAGGATCTACTTCTCGTCTCACTCGATGCCGAAAAGGCATTCGACCGCCTTAACTGGCAGTATATGCAGGAAGTCTTGTCTCGCTTCGGTTTCAGGGATCGTATATTATCATCAATTATGTCATTATATAGCTCCCCCTCGGCCCGAGTGTTCAGCAATGGCTTTCTTTCCTCCCCCTTCAATATCACGAATGGCACAAGGCAGGGTTGTCCACTCTCACCCCTAATATTCGTCCTCTCTATTGAACCATTGGCCACGGCCATCCGCAAAAACCCCAACATTCCCGGTCTCCAGGTGGGCCCCAATAAGCATAAACTAAGCCTCTTCGCGGACGACGTGCTACTATTCGTGACAGACCCCATCCACACGCTCCCTCACGTTCACGAGACACTTACTGCTTACAGTGCCACATCCTATTATAAACTCAATACTTCCAAGATGGATGCATTGCCAATTAATCTCACAGACCAGCTCCCCCTACTGAAAACCTCTTACACCTACAACTGGCAAACCACCTCCATAAAATACCTAGGTATCCACATCCCACCCAATATGTCATCAGTATTCGACCTTTCCCCCCTCCTAGCCTCCCTTACAATATTATCCAGATCTTGGTCGGCCTATGAAATCTCATGGATGGGCAGGATGGCGGCATTTAAAATGTCACTCCTGCCCAAACTAATGTATCTGTTTCGCACTATCCCCTATGTCTTTCCTAAAAAGTCCCTTCAACAAGCTACCTCCATCCTGACAAAATATATCTGGGCATCTAAGCCCCCCACTTTGGCCCGCTCCAAAATGACACTCCCAAGAGCTTATGGAGGTCTCGATCTCCCAGACCTATCCCAATACCAACTAGCCTGCCTACTCGCCCCCTCCAAACACTATTCTGAAAGCCCTACTCATAGAGCTTGGGTAGATATTGAGCAACGCCACTCCCCCCGATATTCCCCTTTGTGACCTCCTCAAGATCCCTAAACACATCAGGCCCCCTTAACCTTCCCTTCTCCCTACAACGTCCGCTACTCTTTTTGCATGGGACCAACTACTGTCCACCATGCGTGCCTCTACTTCCCTTATCACTACCCTCCCCATCACTACTGTGGCGAAACTAATCCCCAACCTCAACCTCACCCTTTGGAGACAAAGGGGGATTACAGCCCTAGGGGATATAGTCGACGCCAACTCAATCCGACCGTTTTCTTACCTTCAGGAAGCATACTCTCTCCCCCCCCAAGAGTACCTCCACTATTTTCAGGTGGCACACTGGTGGAACTCCCACTTCTCTGGCTGTCCCACAAAAGACCCCCGCCACCAGATGATCCTAACCCGCCCCTCTCAGACACTATCCAGAGGAGACATCTCCTTCTGGTACGACTCGCTTATAACCCCCACAGAGTTCACCAAATCTCCTGCCCATGGGAATCTGATTTGGGCATTCAGCTCTCGGGTCCTCAATGGCGTAAGATATTCCTATCCTCTTACACAATGTCTCGTTGCCTCAATCACTCGGAGATGCATATCAAACTGATAAACCGCCTCTACCTAACCCCGGATCGCCTCCACACCTTTTGGCCAACGTGCTCCAATATGTGCTGGCGACAATGCGGAAATATAGGTTCCATCTACCACATTTTCTGGTCCTGCCATAAGCTCAAGGCATACTGGAGTGAGGTTTTTGAACTCATCTCGGAAGTGGTACAACTAACCCTTGTTCCAGACCCACTCCTAGCTCTATTCCATGTATACCCACAGGAACTCCCAAGTGGGAAAACCTATGTCCTCGGACACATCCTCATAGCAGCAAGAGCAAACCTAGCTCAGCACTGGAAGCAGCCCTCGCCCCCCCCTTTTCTCCAGGTTATACTAAAAATAAACCACCATTTCCTCATGGAAACAGGTTTTCAGCCCCACTCCCCCAACCCTTCCTCGCCTCACTCTAAATGGGCTCCCTGGCACACATATATGTCTGGGAGAGAGAGCTCGAGACTCTTCCCCCCAACTATGTCTGGACAAACCACCCTTTTTAGCCTGAATGAACCCCCAGACTCGGATTCAGATCCTCCCTCACCCCCTACCTAGGTCTAATCGAGGATCTCCCACCCTAGACTAACTTTATACCAAATTTGTATTTGTATGTCTGTTTTCAGTTCGCTCTGCGTAGCGTTCTACCATGATTGTTATGGTCCTGTATAAAACTTTGTATGTAAACTACTGTTGTCCTATATTGTCCGCACCCTAACTTCTTAGTTAACTAACTTCTTTGTCCGCACCCTTAACTAACTTCTCTAAATGTGACTGATAGAATATATAGGTGTGTACTCTGCAGGCCACATTACACTATTTCCTGCCCTTGTTCCAATCTATAACGACTTAATTCATGTATGTGTCTTTAAAGTACTGTATATGACATCCAAACTATTTGGTACTGCATACTTAAAGCCACGTGATACTCACGATGGCTCTGGAACACATGTGCGTTCCAGTAGACTTGAGTAGCTGTCACATGACATCCATGATAGCTCTGGAGCGCATATGCGGTCCAGCAGAGTTTAGTTGCGGTCACGTATTATACGCGTGACCAACGATACAATACGTAGATCTACACACGCCCCAGGAGATTTGAGTTGCGGTCACGTGACACACATGTGATCCACAACGTGACACACAGTTTCTGACTCACAGTCACACGATGATCAGGTGACCATCAACGTCACATTAACCCAGTGATTGGTTACATTAGTTTTCTCTCTCTTTTCTCTCTATCCCCTTGCCTGGAACACCGCCGCATCTACCCTTCACTTCCGGGGTGCTGGTGGAAGTAGTTAGTTAACTTATGTGAAACGCATCTGCGTTCCACCTACTTATAATGTACGTGCTCCCTATAAAGTCTAGGAAATAAATACATTCACTCAATAGAAGTGGATATCATGATTTATGAAATAATAAAAGCATAAAAATGTTGGCTATCTGTCATCCGCCTGCATAACGAACTTTAACCCCGATCACATGATCGGAACTTATACCTTGGAATAAACGGTCTCTGTAATAATTTTAATTCATGGATATCTGTCTGCCTCCTTATTTTCATATTATAATTATGTAATATGGTTGTAATTATACCGATGATTGGACCTTACAGGTGTTATTCACTTCCTCATTAAGTAACGTATATATACCTGAGCCAGGTACACAGCCAAATCACCTTTGATAAAGCTGCAGGATGCAGTGAAACGCGTTAGGGCTACAATCCATCCTCTGGATAGTGTCTTGTGATTCCCCCCTCCATTGTGGACATTGCCATTTCCACTACTGGCAACTCTCCATCTACATCGGCGGACACCGTGCACAGAACTTTCAGGTGACCAGAAACAACATCCTGCACCTACACTTGCATCACTAACTGTGCACGGAAGCCGGACCTAATACTTCACCTATTGACGGCCAAGGTGGTGTCTCGCTCCAAGGATTCTTCCGGTGACTCAAGTGATACCCACCCCCTCCAAAAAAGTGGACAGAGTACACCAGTAAGCGACAGCAATTGATTACATCCTCCAGCGGTATTCTAACAAGCCGCGCTCATCGTGAGGACATCATCTGTATTCCACCAACCAAGGACCTGGTTCAACATGTGGTAATGTGCACTTACCTACACCCACCAGTGATCACTCTCCATCTTCCAATTACACGAATCCATTGAGGCTTTGCTATTGATTTTAAATTTCATTCCAATTTACTTTTATTCTCCCCCCCTTATCTTTTTTCTATTAATTTATTGTATTTTACCATTGTATATTCAGGTTATTTTTAATGTGAGTAAAGAATTTGTTATATTTCCAATCATCTGGTATTATTCATTTACAGCGCTGCTCGACTCGCCTTGTGCTTGTCCCCTTTCTCCAGGGACATTCCCAGCCTGAGGCACGGCGGGTACAGGGCAGGGAGGCGTGGTGCGTACATGGTAGGGACATTCCCAGTCTGAGGCGCGGCGGGTACAGGGACATTCCCAGCCTGAGGCACGACGGGTACAGAGACATTCCCAGTCTGAGGCGGGTACAGGGCAGGGACAGTCACAGCCTGAGGCGTGGTCGGTACAGGAACATTCTCAGCCAGAGGCGAAGCAGGTACAGGGCAGCGATGTGACCTAGGCTGGGGGGCACCTGGGCTGTCACACTAACACCACTTCTTCTGTTGTTTACTGCAGAGAGACACAAGCACCTAAGCCGTTAACTAGCTGTGGCACCCAGCGAACGGGAGAACCAGGCACACCTTGGGCGCTGCCGGGGACAATGCTGAGAGGAGTTCTACTATTTATCTGTAAGTACAGCCTGGGGTCCGCCCACATGTCTGCCCTATACATCGGAATGGGACTCAGGATGCCTCAGTATTCACTGGCTGCTGTTGGATCACTCTGACTCTGTATGGTCACTCTGTCGATCCTATCTAGGTCGACATGCATTTGGTTGACCACTAAAGTTCGATAGGGCTTAGGTCAATATCTGAAGGTCAACAGGGTTGGAAGGTTGACACAAGCAATAGGGTGACAATGAGATGCTTGACAGTCAAAAGGTTGACATCAGTTTTTCATGGTTTTTTTAGCCAATATATGCTCATGTCCCCGTGTCCTGATACTTTTCTACCGCCCCCCCCCCCATGTCAGTGCATGTCCACGTCCCCTGATACTTCTGTACCGCCCCCTCCCCCCGTGTCCTGGTACTTCTCCCCTCCCCCCGTGTCAGCACACATCCCTGTCTCCTGATACTTCTCTCCCCCATGTCAGCACATGCGTCCCTGTCTCCTGATACTTCTCTCCCCCCGTGTCAGCACATGACCCCATGTCCTGATACACCCCCCCCCCCCGGCAGCGCATGTGTCCCTGTGTCCTAATAAGTCTCCCCTCCCCCGTGTCAGTGCATGCCATAATAATTTATTGAAACATATATCATTGTATGATACATACAATGATACATGTTTCAATAAATTATGTAAACCACCTCATAAATCCAAAATGTAAATGATATAAAATACTGAAAGTAACATTATACATTACGACACACACATACACACACACACACACACACACACACACACACACACCATAATGCCCATTACACATTATGGAACACACGGTAATTCCCATTACATATAAGGCTACACACCATAATGCCCATTACACATTATGGCACACAAGGTAATGCCCATTTTATATAAGGCTACACACCATAATGCCCATTACACATTATGGCACACAAGGTAATGCACACCATAATGCCCATTACATATTATGAAACATCAAAAATCACCTTGTTTAAACAATATGAAACACTGTAATGCCCATTACATATAAGGCTACACACAGTAATGAATACAACAAAAGTGTGAAACACAAATAGCAGTTTGTCTGAGAAAATTTGGAAAACATATTAATATATTTAAAACATAAAATATAAGCAAATTTAATAAACAGAAATGTATCAATAAAATTATAATAAATGTATGTGGCTTTAGAAATATATTAGGAGAGCGTCTGTTTTAAGTGTGGCCAGTTACTCAATGTAAAATTAGAGTGGTCCTTATTGGCATAAAATTCCACCTGCAATAATAATGTGGATAAATCTCACCACTGGAGGGTTATTGGGGTTCTTATAATCTGCTTTTCAATGTCCTCACGGTTCCTTGTATAGGCATATTTTAACAGAAGACCACTGGAGGAAGATCTGTGGAGTGGATATTTGCAACCCATTTTGTCCTCTATGTTGTAGGTGGAATGGCAGGTTTTAAATCCAATTTGGTTGGTATGACAGGACCAAAGATGAAAGTGAAGGCTGACAGGTTGCTCTCCTAGGCACCAACGTGTTTCGTTTTCTTTCCCAAAGCTTTTTCAAGGTGAAATGCATATGACACATTATGACACACCGTATGTATGGCAGCCAAGTATCAAAGAACTTAGCTGTCAATATTTATTTTTGGATTGAGGTTTCTGTCCAGTCCATTGTGAACAGATGATATATTCTAGGGAACAGAGGCGTAGGGGGGGCGGAGCCAGTGGAGCATATGCTCCGGGGCGCCGCCCCCCCCCCCCCCTCCGCAAATTAGCCGGGAGTCCGCTGTCTCAGACAGCTCAGCAGCCTGCGGCTGCTCTGCCCGGCGCCCGCGGCCCGCCTGCCCTGCTCACCCGGACCCGGTCCCTGGAAAAAGATGAAGTCACGGGTCACGCACCCGCCGCGCGTCACTCTTCTCCCTGGCCTCTTCTGCTGCTTCTGCTCGGGTCGTCTCCCGGGCAGCGCTGCACAGCATAAATCAGGAGAGGACTCCTCTCCTGCCTGCTACACACAGACGGTCACTCCCTCCTCCCTGGCTGCAGCAGCGTCATCAACATCACTCCTTCCCATTGCCCAAGCGCTGGCTGTAGCCTGGAGGAGGTGGCTGACTTTCTGCTGCTGCCTGCTGCTGTGCAATGTCTCAAGGACAAGGTGGATTTTATTTTTTAAATAAAGATATTAAATAATCATGGGGTTTGGGGGGATGGGTGGGGGGGGCATTCTGCAGTCCCCCTTGGCAACAAGCTATTTAGTCCCCCTTGGCAATGAGCTATTTAGTCACCCTTGGCAACAAGTTTTTTTAGTCCCCCTTGGCAATGAGCACTTTTAGCCCCCCTTGGTAACAAGCAATTTCAGTCCCCCTTGCAATGAGCTATTTCAGTCCCCCTTGGCAACAAGCTATTTCAATCCCCCTTGGCAACATGCTTTCTCTTTCGTCCAGTTCGGTGACACAGTTAACCTTGGGATGTGGGAGGGTCTGCAGGAGCCAAGGCACCTATTGCTGAAAGCTTTCCACTGGACGCAGGCTCCTCTCCTTTTGCATCCCATCATGCTTCAGTTCGTTTTAGGTGCCCACAGGAGTGGTTGCTTTGCTGATCGGCTGCTGCTGCCGGCTTTTTACCGGAATTTTTTACTAGTGTAGCTAGGTTTTTATTATTTTATTAACTATAGTGACTAGTGCAGGTTTTCTACACCAGTGTGCTGCTTCTAACAGAAGCAAGGCACACTGAAAGCGCAGCAGAGGCTGACAGAAGCACTGCTCTGTGTACACCTGTGTGCACCCGCTGCACAGCGCTTAACCCCAGCTATGCTGGGGTTTGCCTGGGCCCTAGGAGCGTCCGGAACTGGCTCCGGTACTTCTGTAGTTTCACGGCACCGGAAGTGCAGAGGCTCGCGTGCCGCTCTAGCTATGAAACTTGGCAGCCTGCCAGAGGCTCTGTTTCACTGTGCGCGTGCCGCTCTAGCTCTGTCTGACTGAGCTTGTGCCGCTCTAGCTGGACGTAAACAGCGTAGCGGCCGGCCAGCAGCAGCGGCGCTGCCCAGGCACTGACAGGTCAATGTCACTGTGGCACTTGTTTTTCCACAGTGAAATAGGCAGCGCCTGGGCACCGCTGACAACGGGGGTATGTTAAAGTGGACACCCCGGCACAGCGATGCCGGGGCTTCTAAACTGTACGCGAGATTCAGACGCAACTGCGTCTGAATCTCGAGTCACATAGATAGCCGCTAAGAAGCCGGAAAGCTTGGATTCAGACGTGGCCCTAGGGGAACACTATTGAAACCCACCCTCAGTGCCACTAGTGGACGCCACAGCTGTGGACCGTGTAAATCCCACTATCCACGCCAACCCGAAGTGTGGCGTGCGCAGCGGTACGCGTCCTACGACCTTTTCATACCCCCACTATCCACGTCGGCGTGGAGTTGAGAATAGATTAGTGTGGCGAGCGCAGCGAGCCCCGCGAGGGGACGCGGATACCTTCACAGCTATCCGCGTCCCCTCGCGGGCTTCACAGGTGTCAGCGTCCGCTCGCCACGCTTCGGGCTCGGTGCGTGGCGAGCGGACGCTGACACCTGTGAAGTCCGCGAGGGGACGCGGATAGCTGTGAAGGTATCCGCGTCCGCTCGCCACGCTTTGGGCTCGGTGGCTCGCTGCGCTCGCCACACTAATCTATTCTCAACTCCACGCCGACGTGGATAGTGGGGGTATGAAAAGGTCGTAGGACGCGTACCGCTGCGCTCGCCACGCTTCGGGTGGGCGTGGATAGTGGGATTTACACGGTCCACAGCTGTGGCGTCCACTAGTGGCACTGAGGGTGGGTTTCAATAGTGTTCCCCTAGGGCCACCTAAACTTCTTAGCGGCTATCTATGTGACTCGAGATTCAGACGCAGTTGCGTCTGAATCTCGCGCACAGTTTAGAAGCCCCGGCATCGCTGTGCCGGGGTGTCCACTTTAACATACCCCCGTTGGTGTGTGTGCAGATGATTTTTCTGGTGACCATAGGGAAGTGGCTGATGCGTCTGTCTGAGGTATTGAGGATCTTATTCTGGCTGTAAAGGCCCCCATACACTATGCATTTTGGACCGATTCCACGCGATTTCGGCACTTGGGCCGATAAATCGCGTGAAATCTGACCAAAATCGCATGTGTTTGACTTTTGATCCGATCCGATGTGCGGTCCCGTGCGCATCGGACCGGATCAGGAGGTCGGACGTGCAGCATGTACGATCACACCTGTAAAAAATGGCACATCAAGTCCTCAATTGTACGTGAGCCTCCCGGGGAGCTGCCGGGCGGCTCGGAGGAGAATTGGGTCCGACTTGTCCTTAGGACAAGTCGGCCTAATGCATGGGGGCCTTAAGACAGGCTTTAGACCTGTCAGAGGAAGATAAGATTCAGGCTCATTGTATCTTTAAGAGAATGAGCAGAGACTCTGTGACTTTTCCCTCAGACCCTGGTATGGTCTCGTTGTAAGGGGAGGCTTGGAAAGTCCCTGATAAAAAGGTGTCTAAGAGATATGCAAATATGTATCCCATGCCTGAAGAGCATGTGAAATTGTGGGAGAAAGTCCCAATGGTAGATGCCCTGGTGGCTAGATTATCAAAGGCTACAACATTGCCAGTTCAGGGTGGTGCAGCCTTTAAGGATCCAGTGGATAAAAAAGTGGAAGGATGCTTAAAAGCAGTTTTTGAGGGAGTACTTTCTTGCCTACCACCGCTAAGACTTCAGGCTCTAAGGGGGTTATTCTAGTTCATTCTTTCTGACAAAATCCTTCTTAGATGGACAAAACCATGTGCACTGCGGGTGGGGCAGATGTAACTTGTGCAGAGAGAATTAGATTTGGGTGGGGTTTTTCTTCAAAGTGAGATCTATATTGCAGTGTAAAATAAAGCAGTCAGTATTTTCCCTGCACAGAAACAAAAAAACTCACCCAAATCTAATTCTCTCTGCACATGTTACATCTGCCCCCCTGCAGTGCACATGGTTTTGTCCATCTAAGAAGGATTTTGTCAGAAAGAATGAACTAGAATAAACCCCTAAGTTTGGGGCTTTTAAGCCTACTTTCGTGGCTGTGCATCCAGTAAAGGACAGGTGGGAAGAGGTAGATTCCCAGCCGGTAGAGGTAAGGCTGCCAAATCCAGATTTGGGGCCTTCAGTAAGAACCAAGTTTCAAAAGGAGAGGATAAGTCCTCCACATGACGGGGTACAGGCTCCCCGTTCTGGACTCAGAGTGGGGGGGTCGCCTCCTGCAGTATCGGGACAAGTGGAACATTCCGACTTCGGACCCTTGGATAGGAATCCATTGTCACAAAAGGTTATCAGATAAATCTCAGGGGGAATCCTCCGAGGAGATTTCTGCCAACTCCTTTACCAAGGGAAGCCACTTCATGGAAGGGGTTGTGGTCCCGGACCCTCAGGAGGAACACAAGAAGGCTTTTTATTCAATACTCTTCTTGGTGCCCAAACCAGATGGGTCAGTGAGACCCATACTAAATTTTAAGTCTTTAAATCAACACCTCTGGGTGGATCACTTCCGAATGGAGTCGATCCGCTCAGTGCTTGGCAGCATAGAGCCAGGGGAATTTTTAGCATCCGTAGTCATCCAGGATGATCCAGGATGCATATCTACACATACCCATATGCAGAGAACACCAGTCCTTACTTCACTTTGCGATAGGGGAGACTCATTTACAGTTCCAGGCCCTACCCTTTGGTAGGGTCTGGAATCAAGCACCAAGGGTATTCACAAAGGTGATGGCAGTCATGGCTGCGTCCCTGAGGCTAAGGGGGATTGTGATCATCCCATACTTAGACGATCTGCTATTCAAAGTCAGAAAACAAGTTGCTGGAACATCTGTCGATAGGGACTCAGTTTTTGCAGGACATGGGATGGGTGTTAAATTTGACCAAATCCAATTTGGTTCCTTCCAAGAAATTTCTATTTCTGTGGGTAATCTTGGACACCCATTTACACCATTTACACCGTTTTACATTGTTACATAGTTACATAGTACAAAACAATAGAAAATAAGGAAGAGCGCCCACAGTTAGGCAATGGTGCTTACATCCCAGTCTCTGGTTCAGGTTTTAAAGAGTCTTTGGCTTTCTTTCTCAGTGGAACATGTAAAAAAAATGGGAAAAAAGACAATGTGTAGTCCAATTTTTCAAATGGGGTACAATATTTTCAGGTTTCTTGGACCACTAGAAGTTTTCTTTCCCAGTGTGAATATATCTCTAGAGGTTCACCACGTGTCTCCTGATTAATCTGGGGGTGACGTACATGTATGCTTACACATAAAAGGTGTTTGTAAAGCACATCAAGGTATCTTTAATTTTCTCACATGTATGCTTACTTTCTTGTATATGGGGGCCCTCTCATCAAGGTATCTTTCAGTAAGGGACGTGCTCCCAAATTGAGTATCCAAACGATTTTATTGGTAAAAAAAAGTTTTTTTTGTACACTTAAAAGGATTTTTCAGACAATGATGAAATAAAAACAGCCCGTATACAAGTTTTTATGGATTGCTTGTTGCCTATGCCTGGGAGCAACAGATGTTAAATGCCCGGGAACACTCACCAACAGCAAAAGGTCTCTCAGCAAAGAACATAGACCTTAAAAACTTTTGCAACACCGCACCGACGCGTTTCGACCTCCAGGTCTTTATCAAGGTGGTGTTGCATTGGTGTCTCGGTCTGGATTAAATACCCTGCATGGTTTCCTCCCCACTGCATCATTGAGGGGCATATCTAGGCTTAAACTGCTCTTTCCAGTGTATAAAACACATCAAAAGTCCTAAAATATTGTTGGTAATAGGTATCACATTATTTTCATCCAAATACATTTTTAAAATACATATAATAACAACATTCAAACAAACATATCAATTAGGACGCCGGAAATATGTAAACCGGAAGTCCATATACGGGCATCCTGCCCTGTGTTCTGTATAAGTTATCCTAACTTTGTGTTGTTACAGGTTTGTATATAGTTTAGCCTTAGGAGGGGGCTGTCACCATCTATTTCATGAGGGGACCTTACGGCTCCCCGTAGTTGTGCTGCCTCCGATGCTCGTATGTAGCGAGATATTCAATGGCACGCATCGTGGAACGCACGGCCATGTTCTTCAGAACAGTGCACCTCACTTCCGGGTTCCGTCAATGCGGAAGAGCAATCTTGTTGGATGTGACGTGCAGGCACACGGCCACGTTTTCATTGTGTGCGCTTCACTTCCTGATTCTATGGATGTTCATTCCTCCTGCTGTATATGCTGTGAAACGCACGGCCATATTGCCCTGACATTCTTCCGTGGAAACCCGCAGCCATCTTTATAAATGGAATACAGTTATAGGCTATTGGCAATAATTCCCAGATGACTTTTGATTAAAATATATTTTGAAATGAAGGACGGAAATAGATTTAATAAAAAATATTTTGAATAAAAAATAGTATTTATATTGTGCTTACTGATTGGAGATCAATTGCTTCTGTTTCCTGAAGGAGGATATTTCCTACAGGAACCATTTTACCTCGAAATCTCCATTCAGGCCATTTGGAGTTAGGGTTTTCATGTTGTAGATGTACTTCATTTTGGTTTTCGCAAGAAGGGTTTCACATCCCTTTTCTCTCCAATTACCCACTACTTTTTTTATACTTTTTTATACCGATCACTTTTGGTATTTCAAGCAATCCATAAAAACTTTTTTTTTTAAATCATTATTTCATCATTGTCTGAAAAATCCTTTTAAGTGTACAAAAAAAACTTTTTTTACCAATAAAATCGTTTGGATACTCAATTTGGGAGCACGTCCCTTACTGAAAGATACCTTGATGAGAGGACCCCCATACACAAGAAAGTAAGCATACATGTGAGAAAATTAAAGATACCTTGATGTGCTTTACAAACACCTTTTATGTGTAAGCATACATGTACGTCACCCCCAGATTAATCAGGAGACACGTGGTGAACCTCTAGAGATATATTCACACTGGGAAAGAAAACTTCTAGTGGTCCAAGAAACCTGAAAATATTGTACCCCATTTGAAAAATTGGACTACACATTGGGTGACATTCTATGGGTTCCGATTTTTAGGCATGTCTAAAATTCGCACCAAATCTCACTTTTTAAAATCGCATTTTTTGGCCGTTTTTCGCATATTATATGAGATGCGAATTTCGGAGAAAAAAGTGCGATTAGGTGCGATAATGTGCGGATTTTAGGTATGAAAATGTGCGAATTTTAGGCATGAAAATGTGCGAATTTAAGGAAATGTGTGATTTTTTGTTCTTAAATAAAAATAAAAAATAGCGTGGGGTCCCCTCCTGAGCATAACCAGCCCCGGGCTCATTGAGCCGGGGCTGGTTCCCAAAATACGGGGGACAAAAAGCATAGGGGTCCCCCGTATTTCTGAAACCAGCCCCGGACTCTTGGACCGGTCCTGGTTCCAAAAATACGAGGGACAAAAAATCTGGGGGTCCCCCGTATTTTGAAACCAGCACCGGGCTCCAACAGCCCTCGGTGTCATGCTACAGCCGGGGGACACTTTTTATATAAGGTCCCCCGGCCGAAACATGAGCACCGTGGCTGGTCAGCCTTGGACTGGGTACCTGGAGGAGTGGGCCCCCCCCCCCCCCCATAAAGGGGTCCCCCCCAGGCTTCACCTGTCCAGGGCTGAAGCCCGGGGCTGTCACCGGCGTACGTGGCCAGTGGACGCCGGCCTGATATGGTTAAATCTTACATACATAACATTGCTTGATACAGGAGAACTACAAGTGCCAGCAGACCTCCCCCGCATGCTGGGACTTGGAGAACCACAAGTCCTAGCATGCGGGGCATTAATGGGCCCGCTGGGACTTGTAGTCCACCTGTAAAAAGAATGTTAAAAGAAAACACACACACACAGAAGTAAAACTTTATTCCATACTCACACACACACCTCACTTTTACACAAATATACTCACCAATCCAGGTCCAGCACTGTCCTCTTCACAGCCAGCTCCCCCCGCACTGACAGCGGGGAGAACCGACTGTCTCCGATGCCGCTAACAGCTTCTGTTGCGCTGTCCCAGCGCTACAGAGGCTGAGAGCGTGATTGGCCGATGCGTCTCCATGGAGACGCATAGCTCAAGTGGTCGGCGTCCCGGACCACGTGACCGGCGTCCAGCGTCATGCTGCCCGTCATTGGAGCATATTCGGGCTCCGGTCACATGACCGCCCGGCGTCTGTCTCCTTCATGTTCCCCGTGTGAACATGTGACATAGTCATGTGTCACACCATGTGATGGTCTTTCGGCCAATCACGGCGGTTTTTGTCTTACACCAGGAAGTGCTTGTATTGATTGTGCCACAGCCCCATCTACCACAAATATGCGAACCCAGATTCAACAAAAAGGGCTCTAAAAGCTGTGGCCACTGTAAGGCTTGTAAATTTATGATTCCCAAAGAAGACTTCACTGACAAGAATCTCAAAGTCTGGAAAATCCAAAGCCTAATAACATGCACGACTGTAGGCACAGTATATCATTTGGAGTGCCCTTGTGGAAAGATCTACATAGGGAAAACATCAAGACCTCTAAAGATCCGCATTTTGGAGCACGTAGGAACAATACGGAATGCTCGAACAGACTCCCTGAAATTCAAAAATTTGCGAGCACATAATGGAGATCCAAGTGGCCTCAAAGCCTTTGGAATGAGACACATACAATTGGGTATACGTGGGGGAGATCTGGATAGACAACTATTACAGTTTGAGACCAAGATGATCTTCCTCCTTGATAGCCTCTTTCCAAAAGGATTGAATGAAGCAAATAGCTATGCATCATTCCTCTGACCAACAATCGGAGATATTTCTTTCCAGATAATTTTCCTTCTTTTTCAGAATTTCCTCCCCCTTCCCCTTTTTTTCACAATAAAATCAATCAAATTAACAGCTATATTCACAGATGCTTTCTGATATGATTAAATGCGACATGATATCATCGACACACATACATCCTTGTGTCTCCACCTTTTTCTCCTCTCCCTCCCTTCTACTGACAATGGGCAGTCTGATAGATGTCACAAATATCATACCCTAAAAACTAACATCTTTAGGGAATTTCTTCAATAAACCCACTGATGTGGGACACAATTTCCTCTTCAAATGGAAATACTTACCTGACCCACGGATGTGGGATAGAATCCATCCAGAAGTCTTGTCATGGATCCACCAATCAAAATGATTTATTTACTCACACATAATATAGGGGTTTATTCTAGTTCATTCTTTCTGACAAAATCCTTCTTAGATGGACAAAACCATGCGCACTGCAGGGGGGCAGATGTAACATGTGCAGATAGAATTAGATTTGTGTGAGTTATTTTGTTTCTGTGCAGGGAAAATACTGACTGCTTTATTTTACACTGCAATAAAGATCTCACTTTGAAGAAAAACCCCACCCAAATCTAATTCTCTCTGCACAAGTTACATCTGCCCCACCCGCTGTGCACATGGTTTTGTCCATCTAAGAAGGATTTTGTCAGAAAGAATGAACTAGAATAACCCCCATAGTGTGAACATGAATCACTCTTTTCAAATTTTTTCCCTCTCCCTCTTTTTTCATGAGTGAACCCCATTTTTCAGTAATAAAAACCACTCCGAACTCCAATGTAGGAATTATAACACTGAATAATAACCCACCCCAGTTCCGGGTCCTAATGATATTTTCAATATCTTATTGTTTTAGTAGGAACTTCCCCCGAATTATTCTGACATCTTATCAGATGCCAATTGATCTATCAATAACTCTCCCAATACTGTCCTCTATAGAATCAAGTGACTCTTGACACTAACTCTCACGAGAACCTGTTCATCTATACACTCTATAGCACGTTGCATTAATTATCCAAATTATGGTTCATATGCCATCTACATTTCCAAAACATGTTTTTCCCCCCCCACTCCTCCCTCCCCTTTTTTTTATTTTATTTTTCCTTCCCCCTCCTTTCATCTTATTGGCCCTTATTCTGATCGGTGCGTATATTCCCGAATTCTTTCGGTGCGGGCCGCACGCATCGCTGTGCGGCCATCGTCCGTAGAAACGCCCACGTGTCCTCCGCATTCGGACGGACTCACTCTGTAAGAACAGGGCGTGTGTACGGACGACATATAAACCATGCGTGTGCGGGGGAAACACTCCGATTCTGCACGGTCTGACCGCGTATGCACGGCCTTCCCGCGTCAGAACGGACGCGAACCGGCCACTACGCACAGATGCGGTGTACTTCCGCATACAACAAGACTACTGTTATCAGAGTTCCCACATAGATCACATGACACACTTATGCAATTAGCAAACCACTTTGAGAACAGATTGTTGCTCCTGGTCATCTGTTATTTAGCTAATTGATCCTTAAACACTTACAAGCACTATACATTAACCCTAACATTCCCTATGGGGATAAAAATGTTATCTACCCTTTTGCTGTGTACATATCTAAACATCCACATGTTTGTGTGTTAAATGCTTTTTATACTTTTAATGTTAAAGACTAAAATAACACACAGACAACTTCTTAAACAAGTGCAAACTTTTATTCAAAAACATAACAAAAGGACCACTATCACTGGTCCAGCAGCAGGACACAGAGGTCCTCCACATGGGCCGTCATCCGCCTCAGGTCCTCTCTCAAGCTCATGAGAGCCCCTCTCACTCCCTGGGGTGGCTCCTGGTAATCTGTGTGCATGAGAAAGGGGGTACAACATTAATTATGCTACTCACGTACACCTTGTACAGTCAATCCTAAGTACCTACACCACAGGTCTTCAACCTGTGGCCCTCCAGATGTTGTGGAACTACATGTCCCAGCATGCCCTGAGGTTTTTTGGCATGCTCTTATAGGAACAAATGTGGCAATGCATGTTGGAACATGTAGTTTCACAACATCTGGAGGGCCAAAGGTTGAAGACCCATGACCTACACCATGCGAAATCATACATACCAAAAAAACCTTATCCACTCTTGTATGTTATGTCATCAAATATATGATCATGATGCTGCCACCACACCCACACACTTGTGTGACATATACATTTCACAATCTATATATCAAAAACACAACCACACTTGAGGATCACTCACACTTGTCCTGGCCAAAGACTCCTCACTCAACTCAAAACATACACCCACTACAACATGCCACATTGACCCATACATATATACCTGCATGTTACTGCTTAATAGCTAAACTGCATGATAGATAGATAGATAGATAGATAGATAGATAGAATAGATACCACAGGAAAATGCTCGGCTACTTCCTCTGCCCATTACTTCATGATTCCTTGTCACATTTGACACATAGGTGAAAGGGCAGAACTAATCCGCTTCCATACAACTAACAATTTCTAAGCTCAATCCATCATACATAATACCTTACAAAAATACATGACAACAACACGGGCACACTGGCTAGAGGGGGGCCCATGCAAACTGCCCACATGGGACTCCAGTATAAATCAGGCCTGCCCATATTCCATTGAAGTGTTTTTGTTGCTTCTATACAAAGAGCATCCATAAATTAACACTCATCACCTACATGAGCATCCAGATTGCACGTTTGCAGCATGGGCCTATAAGACCAAAGTGTGTCTGTTGTTTTCCATTTTTTGGGACTACTCTTTACTATATTATAGGAAAATTGAATCAGCTGTGCGACATAACAACCTGTACCTAACCCACTAATGAAGCATTATGTCTACTTACCCCTGGCAGCCAGCTCGACCAGGTCGTCCTCCTCCACATTGGGAGGTGGTGGAACATCCTCCAGGGGTAGGGGCACCTCCTCCTCCTCCACTTCCACCTCCTGCCCGACCTCCTGTGCCTCCTCTGTATCCTCCTCTGTCACATAACTCTGGGCCTGTGACTCCTCGTCAATGGCCACCTCTTGTCTGGGCTCCTCAATGGCCATCTCCTCATTGGCCACCTCCTCTGTGGCCTCCGCACTGGCCACCTCCTGGGCCTCCTGACGGGCCTGTCTTGCTCTCTCCCGTGCTGTGGGTTAAACATACAAAATGGGTGAGTGTCATTTCACATTGAAATTACTCTAACAAGTACATCTCATAATCACATTATATATGTGTTATATATCACACATATAGTATATGGCTTTTCTATGTCATAAACACCCAATTGACCTCATGTAATATTAATATTAAATAATGTGAAAATGCAAACACTCAATGGCCTAGATGCACTAGCCTTCAAAAGTGATACAATGTAGAGTGATAAACACGCAGCCAATCAGATCCTTCCTGTCATGTCACAGACTGTAGTTGTAAAAGGGCAGGTAGGAGCTGATTGGCTGCCTGTTTGTTCATCTCCATTTTAAAAATTGTGAAGCAGACCAAATCCTGGCCTCTGTCAATTATATGTATTTGCACAAAATACTTACAGCGTTGCAGACGCCGCCTCAGAGCCTGCAGACGCTCCGGCTCCCGCCTCCGCAGGTCGGACCATCGCCTCTCCAGTTGGGCGATGGTCCTCCGCACATGAGTGCGGGCGAATATGCGGCGCCGTGCCGCAACATATGCCCGGCGCTTGTCGCGGTTAGTAATGAAGGGGCCTGCCTGCCCCAGTCTGCGCTCCATAACTCCCACCAGCGCCAGTAGCTCCGCAGTGGAGAAGGGTTCTGCACGCTGGTAGGAAGCCATTTTAGGAGTGACACTAATCAAACTATCATGTGCTGTCATTGGTTGGTTCGAGTGATATTTGGTATTAACTTTATTGTTCATTTTTACACTAACAGCGTGTATGCGCCCGAACATCCGGCTAACCCATTGCATCGCACCCCCATCCTAAACACACAGTCTAAACTAAGATGTAAACACATTATATATAATCTATAACATTCACCAAACATGGGTATAAGCACCAGGTGAAATAGTCTGCATCACTAGACACTAACACCTAACTCAACAAGGTACTAAACAGATATTTTATAATGAAAGCTATGCCACAGAAACATAGCAAATAATGGCAGACCTTTTCCCAAAATTACGCCATGGTGCCATGTGTACACTTACCTTCTACTGGCCCATACTACAGAGGTGGAATGAAAAGTAGCTAGAATCCGGCCTGAATTTGGAGTGCTTTCACATGTGATTTGGATGCTAGCACTGATTACTTGTGGCTAAGTGGTGGACTGGATTGACATATGGAATGGGTAGTGTCAGTTGTACTACATAGCAAACAAGTGCACAGTACAGAAGTACATTCAAATATACATTGCATGTCTGACCTCAGTTGTATTTGGTCATTGGTGTTGGAATCTGCATTTAGCAAATAAATCAGACTTATTTCTCTACACCAAGGGGCGGGACGTATGCGCCGCACGGTTGACGCTGGCGTACGGGGCGCGGCCGTACGGAACGCAGGTTGCAGCTGATTAACGCCAATTACAGAAATAGTATTTAAAGTTGACCTAGAAAGGCAAACAGTTGTTGCTAACATGCCAGGCTCAGGCTCAGAGGAAGACCAGGTGGTGCAGAATCTCTTGGCACGCATGGAGGCCAACACCACCTATGTCCTCCTCAACCCAGAGGACCCAGATGGCCCATCAACATCAGGCCAATCAGCTGGTGGGCCATCCTCAGCTTCAGCAGAATCATTGGGAACACAGCAGGTGGCTTCACAACAGAGTAGCCAACCCAGCACTTCAGGTACAGCAACCGGTGGCCGTGGCAGTGCCCGTGCCCGTGGCCGCAGTGGGGCAACACGGGAACCAACAACACGAAACATGGCATTTGAACCGCGGGAGCTTGACATCCTGGTGACCCGGGCACGTGATTTAATTGAGTGTCCTGCGGTGAAGTTGACACACACAAGGAGATGGAAGATCTGGGAGGAGATAACGGCGGAGATTAATGCAGTGGCTCCACAAGTTCGTCAGACGGAGCACGTTAAGAAGAGGCAAGTACATGTGTGTAAAATTTGAGTAGGACAAGTCCAGTAATGTTTACATTCAATATTAGATGGAGTTGGCCAATGGGTGTTCACGTTGCTTGGACGCACAGACATGTAGGCCATGACATTGAATTGATAGTTATTGGAGGGTGACTGTTTTTGTATCTTCTAAGGATTGGTTTGAAAAAAGAATATAGTACGTTTGGTGTCAGTAGGCACATGTTGTATTATGTTTCAGATTGCAATGGGTGCTACAGCAAACATGAGGAGTTACATGTATTAATATGTACACTTTGATTGCAGGTGGCACGACTTCAAAGGCAACCTCAAGAAGAAATTGACCGAGCGGTGGCAACACAGCCAGACCTCTGGGGCTGGCCCCATGCCTGGCAAGCTGGAGCTCACCCCCCTGGAAGAGATGGCCCAGTGCTGTATAGCAGTGGAGGAGGTCCGGGGGGTGAGCACTATAGACAGCGAGTCCCCAGCGGAAGTGATGGCTTCTACTCTTGAAGGTAATTATTTGCCAGGCCATAAGTAGATGTTTTAAATGTTGCATGGAATGTGTGGTAATTTGAATTTTCTTGTTCAACAGCATCGCCACCGCTTGGTCAAGATTCTCTTGAGGAGGTTGTGGAGTCTGTGCCACCTGGCCCCAGTAGCAGGCCCGTGCAGCAGCTGCCAAGATTGTCTGCGGCTGAATTGTCCATGTGGGGCCGTGTGCTGGATAGTATTGTGCAGCAGGGAGAGTCGGCATTCGAGCGGGTGCGTAGGGCCGAGGAGGTGCTGCAGGGTTTGACCACCAGCCAGCAGAGTATTGCTGAGAGCCTGCAGGCTATGAGTGCCAGCCAGCAAGCTATGGCTGGCAGCCACCAAGCTATTGCTGGTAGCCTGCAGGTGCTGGCTGATCAAGCCCTGCGGCAAAACGACCTCCTCCTCCGCCATAATGAACTTATGGTGGAGCTAGTTAACAGCAATAGGGCCCTAATGTCACCCGCTTCGGGTGCATTACCAACCTCATCACTCCCTGCTGCCAGAGGGGGAAGAAGATCCACCCCCTCACCAGCACGTGCTCCACATGAGCCACCATCGGACTCTGGCCGTGGACGAGGCCGAAGAGCTGCTGCACGTGGCAAGGAGCCTGCCAGGGGCAAACGTGCTCGCAAATGAACTTGTGTCCCCATTAATCTCCTCCGTTATGTCTTCCCAAATCTTCCATTGAGCTGTGTGTGTCAGCATCCTGTGTCCAAATCCGTGCCCAGGGTCACCACTTTTGCCCGCGGTTCAAATGTCATGTTTGGTTCCCCTGTTGCCCTGTTTCGGCTACCATTACTGTGTGCTGTTCTTGAAGTGTTGGTGCTGTACTTTTGTTGTGAAGCCACCTGATGTGTTCCCAATGATTCTGCTGTGGCTATTTATTATGTATTATGTCATTTTTGTCCTGGTATGGTACCATTTGTTTTGATATGGTTTTTAAAATTGTACCAAAGTTTGTTTAATAAATTTTATGTTGGCCCCCCAAATGTCTGTATTAATTGATACATGCACAAGTGCCATGTGTATTAGTATTATTAATATTAAGTTGTGTTGATTATTTGCAGTGTAAAAGTGTGTGACAAGTGCAGCATGTAATGTTCCCTTTAAGCTGCAATGCTTCCAATTGTAGCAGTGAGAAGCGTGTAATTAACAAGTAATGGGTAAAGTATGTGATTGTATTGGGTTCAGGTGACATTGGTTGAGGTGCGTTCGTCCTGATTAGGCGTTCCGATTGCCTAGCGCATGACCGAGTGGTGTCCGCAAAGCAAGAGTAACCTTTTGTACACCGCACATTTCTTCCCTTTTCGCTCGCGTGCATTCGGCGTGCTGTCCGAATGCACGCCTACCAAAATGTGTGTACTCCCCCGTGTCCGCCCATGTTTCCGCCCAGTTTAGCCCACTTTGAAACTACGCCCCTGTGTCATTCCGCATGACGCCCATAACACACCCATATTGGCCGAGTGATTGCGGTGCACATTTCTGTATGGTATTAGTGAGAACAAGTACGGAGACCATGCGTGGCACATGCGCGTCGCGTTCTCCACGCATGCGCAGACGGCTAAAAAACGCCATCCGAAAGAATGCGGAAAAGTCAGCACCGATCAGAATAAGGGCCATTGTCACATATCAACACTATCAAATTTTGGTTTGGTTTAAGGCACTTTTTGCAGTGGTCACTCACATACCTCCCAATCCCATGTTTCCCACCTTTTATGACTCATCCTACTTTGTAATTTTGACACTTAATATATTTTTATATCTCACTTCAATACATGTATCAAGTCACTTGGATACAATATGTTATCCAATTATCATACCTCCCAACATGACCCCCTCCAGGAGGGACACAATGCTCTGCTCCTGGACTTTCCTCTTAATGTATGATTGCCATCACCTGTGGTGAAACGCCTTTCTTATTAGTAAACTTGTTCAACACAGGTGATGGCAATCATACATTAAGAGGAAAGTCCAGAAGTAGAATAGTTTGTCCCTCCTGGCATGGGTCATGTTGGGATGTATGCAATTATATTTCCCCATTCAAGATCTTGGGTGAAATGTAATAGGATGAGAGATTCAGAAAGTGAGAGATTTGGTAAGAAAGCTCCAGTTTTTTTAAAGCAGCAGTCATTTACACTGCAAAGGCAAACTGGTTTTGCTGTGTAAATGACTGCCGCTTTAAAAAAACTGGAGCTTTCTTACCAAATCTCTCACTTTCTGAATCTCTCATCCTATTACATTTCACCCCTTGTTTTCATTCACTCTCACCAGCACCATACTACCCATTTAGTAGCACTTATTCACACTAAACTGTAGGTAATCACGGATTACCTGATTAAATTTAGTGTAAACCTTACAAGATACCCTGGTAATTATTTATTACAATATCCAAATCCATAAAACCCGATTAGGGGGTTAGTTATATGAAACAAGATGGATGAACAATAAGATATTGAATGCAAATGAAGCATTATGATGAAACAGTAGCACTTGTACCACCCACTAAATAAAGAGGAAACTGAAGACATGAAGAGTATCTATTGATAGATTTATTTATGCAAAAACCGAGTAAATAATTAATATACCTATCATAAATGTTATACATTATGCAGATTCCGGGGCTGGGGCTGTGGCACAATCAATACAAGCACTTCCTGGTGTAAGCCAAAAACCGCCGTGATTGGCCGAAAGACCATCACATGGTGTGACACATGACTATGTCACATGTTCACACGGGGAACATGAAGGAGACAGACGCCGGGCGGTCATGTGACCGGAGCCCGAATATGCTCCAATAAATGGGCAGCATGATGCTGGACGCCGGTCACGTGGGCCCTTATTCTGATCTGTGCGGCCAGATCAGAATATGCGGCCAGGACCGTGCAGGCGAATCCCCGCCTTCCATACGGATCGCCACCTCCGTCCGTACGCGGATATGTGGCGGTCCGCATGAAAGTGGACGGGGATACGCCTCCTCCATCTTGGGAGCAGCCCCTGCATTCGATGGTCGCCGAACATCGAATGCAGGGCCGCACGCTCCACCAGCGCCCGCCACCCTAGACCACACGGACACTTGTCCGTATGAAATCATGTATGGGGGCGGGCAGCTGACATCCGGCGATGTCAGATGCCCGCCCCCTACACATGCGTCACGGCTTCATTACCATGCATACGCCCTGCGTTTGCATGGGAACGCCCATGAAACGCGGGGCGTATGCATAGGGTAATGAGGCTAAGTAGCCCTTCACGCCCCTCTCCGCCCCCTGTGTGGCGTCTAAAGAATAGGTACGGCGAAACCGCCTGCACATGCGCAGAGTGACCTCTGCACATGCGCAGTCGGAAACCATCGGCGGTCCGACCGCATGCGGAAAAATCCGCACCGATCAGAATAAGGGCTGTGGTCCGGGACGCCGACCACGCGACATAGGAGCGCGGTCACATGACCGCAAACGTCAGGCTCCTACTAAGAATACGTCCGATATGGGGGAGGTATTAGGGAAATTGAGTGGACACATGATTGGACATCACTCACATGTGACACAGGGACAGCGTTCCCATTGGTGGGCTACCCTTGAATAAATATAAGCTAGCTGGGGCAATCAGGTTGGCCTTGATAAAGCTGATTCTATTCAGCGAAACGCATGCGTCGGTTTCCAATAGATATGTTATGTTTGTCAATTGATATGTATTAGAAATAATGTGTTGTTAGTGTAACTGTGCGCTATTTAGATCTCCCAGGTGCTAACCCTCACACCTGGTGTGAGACAGGTAGTGACCCTTGTTGGGCTTCCAACCAGCCTCATATCTGTATATTTAAGGGCAACCAGGGAATTACCCAAAGCCTGTAATACAATATACAAGATAGGTCCACCTGAGCGCACCAGTGCACCTGAACCGTAATCTCTTACAAGTGTACTGATTCATTCAGACGAGATACCCCTGACCCTATGTGTAACTGATTACCCTGCTTCCCATAAACAACTGGGAATTATTTTCTCCTCCTTCTGATAAATTCTCTGTGTGTCATAAACAAGCCTCACTGTGTACACTACACTGAAAACCAGTGCACTACCATAAAATACCAGTAGATGGCACCAAAGGACTATTCATAAACAAATGGTACCAAATAAATAAAGATATCTCCAACAAGATTTTCTTATAAAGTCAGTGCAATTTCTAGCCACCTATAGATGGCAACCAATGGTGGATTAGTCAGATATATTGCAATCAGAATACCAAATATTGCTTGAGATCTTTATTGGATATATATAAATCCTACAAAGTATTATAGACACAACAGATAAACAGAAGCAGCTTATACCATTATAAACGGTTACACACAGAGGGAGAGAATTATATGTTGCACAACATCACTGACAGAAATAAACTAACATCTTTCGACTTGGACTCAAACATGATTTTAAAACACTATTTCTTTCTTTGAACACAATATATGTTTTGTATGTCAAAAGTTTTTTAACCTCTATTTTTCGCTGTAAACCCCATTTCCCGCACAATAAATGATGGGAATATTAATGGTTTAAGAAATAAAAGTTACATTTTATGAAAGAAGAAAATATATATTTTTTTCTCTTGCTTCTTTAGTGCGTTCCTCATACAGCAGTCCCTTTTTTCTCTTTTGTCCTAAAAACCATTGTATACCTGACTGCTAGGAACAGCACCCCCTCCACTGATTGGATGACCTGGGGCCTCTCTATAAAAATATTACATTTATTCGGTGTGCAGATGTGCAAACTAGCTCCCTAGTGGAGCCAATAGAACTAATGAACTTTCAACCTTTTCCCATGTCGACCTAATGACTGTCGACCATCATGCTGTGGACCAAATGATCCCAACCCGGTTTGATGTCCAGAATAGACTATGTTCTATGTTCTACAACCCTGTTCCCAAGCATACGGTCTGTCACTATGGAACTAATTCCCATTTCCGACCATAGCTTGATCTGGTGCGAGCTCAATACAGGTTTAGAGAGAAGTAGCTGTAGGTAATGGAGTTTCCTACTCCTTTATCTAGAAGTAAATTGGAATCCGTTTGGGAGGAATTCCGTATTCATAACGACTCGATAGCTGAGATTTATATCCTACACCGTCTCCGAGAAAAAACTCATTTCCAAAGACAACATACAGGCTCCATCAGATATCATAGGTGCTTTTTAGAAATCTAACACACCACACTTAAAGATAAAGAACAGATGGAAAACCATTCCACATTCCGCAAAGACTACAGATTTTATAGATTCCATAATAGGACAGGAAAGATACTCGCCAACTAGGTGCGTGACCAACGTCCCCCAATGGTTATTAGACCACTACGCAACAAGGAAGGTACCCTTACTACTTCTAATTCTCACATTGCAGCCACATTTACAGAATTTTATTCTAAGTTATATGATTCCCGTCCTGCAACACCTGCCGACGTCCCACACTCGTTTTGATCGTGCTTACCTATACCTCACTTGACATCGAAACAAGTTGATCTATTGATAGCCCCAATTACAGAATTTGAAGTGTCCCGTGTCAACGCCAAATATAAAATTGGGTAAGGCCCCCAGTCCTAATGGCTTTACGTCTGATTATTTTAAACTCCTGGCTCATAAAATTACATGGCCTCCCTTAATCTAATTCCCAAGCCGGGAAGAAATCTCTGGTTAGCATTTCAGAATCTATATTCAAACAAAAATAATTGCAGGCAGGTTGAAATCCATACTCCCCACCATTATACATTCGGATCAGACAGGATTCATTATGTGTCAAATTCTGTTGTTTAATATTCGCAGGGTTCTTGTAGCCAATACGCCATTCCAGTCTCCCAAATCAATCTACGCCTAGGGCCATTCCTACCTTGGATGCAGAAAAGGCTTTTGATATGGTCCATTGGAATAATTTATATTATTATTCATTACAACAATTTGGATTTCTTACAGAGAGTGGTAGATGCTCAATTAGTTCAGTAGCATTTCCCAGGTGCATGAGGGAGGGGTTAAATACTGGTTAAGTAAAACAAGACATTTTTTCCCTCAGCACACTGAGCAATGCTAGTAACCAATCTATAACACTACATGATAATAGAATTCAGAGATATTGGTTACATATACCTGCGAAGGTGTATGCTATGCCCCCAAGCCGCGTCAAGGCTTCTCTGTATATTGGGTGTGGCACCCCAAAAAACCACCAATTTGGATTTCGGCAACAATTTCCTATATAGTTACATGTTACATTTGCTTTATTCCTCCCCTTACACAAAAATGTTAGGTAACAATATCTTTCCGACCCTGTGCTGAGAGGTACTAGGCAGGGATGTCCGCTCTTGCCATTGTTGTTTGCTAGAGCCCTCAAACCCTTGGCAATAGCATTGGGAAAATCAACCTTATTTCAAGGTACTATGATCAAGGATATTGATTTACGTATTTCATTGTTTGCTGATGATATTTTCCTCACAGACCCCGCTAAATCTATACCCCGCTCAGACTGTGCAATAGTATTCAACATAATTTTACAATTTGGTGTCCTGTCACAAAATTAACAAATTCGAACTATTACCATTAGGCAATAACCACTCTTACTTACCTCTAGCTCCAGCTTTTAAAGATATTAAAATAGTACACACCTGTTTCAAATATTTAGGTATACATATTCCTTTCCCCCGTAATAAATTGTATGAGTTGAATTTCACGCCTCCGTTTCCAACCAGGTTTAGTTGGATGCTGCTCCCTTTATCGTTCCTTGGTCGTATATTGGTTATAAAATCAGTGATTTTCCCGAAATTAGCACACACTATACAGATGCTACCAATTCTTCTTACTAAGCCAGACTTGGTAAGAATAAACAAATTATTTAAAAAAAATATTTGGAAACAAGGACGTCCCAGGATAGCCAGAAATACATTGTACACATCCCGTTCCTCGGGTGGTCTCAATTTACCTAATTTAACACTCTTTTTTTTATCTTATTCCGTCTTCTTCAGCTATATCAGTGACTGGTTATTGGAGCGAGATTTATACAATATTAATGCCTTGGATTGCGCTGTTTGTGCTCCTTACTCCCCTAGTGCCTTATTATCCCAGGTCTAAAATCCTGCCCTCTTTACTTGAGGACCTGTTTTTCAGAGATACCTTACTCCTGGTGGCATACTAACAAAGTTCTAAAAAAGGAATCCTACCTGTTCTATTTTAATACCTTTTTGGGGTAATCCCCAATTTCATCCGGACATAGAGAACTACTTTTTCTTTTCTTTTCTTTTTTTTTACAACTGAAAGGTAAGGTTGTACGCAAGACTGCAAACGTATATGACCCGGGTGGCAAGTTATTCTCCTGTCCTGACTTTTCTGGAAAATTTTCCTTGAACTACTCTTTTTACTTCGCTTACCTCCAACTTCTGCACTACATCAAGACTTTTCCGTTATCTCCTCCCACTCCAAACACTGCAGATATTGTTATGACCTTAATATCCTCTATAGTGACATTGACTTATAGAACATGTTATTCTCTACAGTCACCCACTTGTCAATAAGTCAATTGGCAAAAATGGAAACGCTATCACATTAGTTTGGTGAGGGGATATACCCGCAATGCCTGCCCAATTATCTGTAAAGACCTTACTCTTCGCATTCTGCATTCTATTTACAGGAGGTTCACATGCAGTGGCGTAACTAGAGAGGGTGCAGGGGATGCAACTGCTATGGGGCCCGGGGGCTTGGGGGGCCCGAGGACCCAGCAGTCTATCCCCTGCACCCTTTTGAAAGTTTTTATCTTTTAAAAAAAATCTGTAATGCGGACACTGCTTAATAGGAGTTTGGCACAGTGCTGTGTCTCCCTTCCTGGAGGAGGAGGTGTGGTCCTTTTAAGGTAGGCTGCTGCTGACACTGCCAGACTAGAGGGCGCTGCAGGCAGGGCTGGCTTCGTCAATTTGCAGCTCCTTCACATGAGGAGCGATTTTACACGGCGCAGGGACATCGGCAGGAGGGCAAGCGAGTGACTGTGTACCTTACACTGGCAGCAGAGGGAGATGGCCGCTTCTAGTTACAGTACACCCGTTGAAGAGCCCACAGAATCCAGGTAACTGGTTAGCGGTCTGTCTGGACAGCGAATGCTACTTCTATAACAAACAGACACTCCCTTTCTGTGCACCACTTGTTTTGCCCTCACCCCCCTGCAAGTGACAGCTTCCCCCTGGCTCTCCTGTGTGTGCCTGTAATCCCCCATTCCCCATGAAAATGACAGCTTCCACCCCCCCCCCCCCCCCACCACTCCTCCAGCTTTCTTGGGTGTGCCTGTGACCCACCCCACCCTTGCAGGTGACAGGTGGCTTTCTTGCTGTGTGTGCTTGCAACCCCCCTTCCCCCCATGCAAAATTGCAGCTTAACCCCCCCCCCTCCTCCAGCTTTCTCCTGTGTGCCTGCGATTTGCCCCCCCCCCCCCCCCCTCCCTGCAGGTAACAGCCCCCAGCTTTCTCTTTACCTGAGATCCCCCTGTAAGTGACAGCCCTCCCGGCTCTTGTGTGTGCCTCCGACCCCCCCCCCTCTCTCTAACAGCATGGGGGGCCCCTATCAAATGTTGCTATGGGGCCCACAGACTTATAGTTACGCCCCTGTTCACATGATAAAGACTCACAGGACATATACTGTATATCTCAGGCCCAAAGAAAACACTTCGTAGACCCTGAATCCAGGCATTTGTCCATAATGCAAACATGGCACAGCTACATGCATGGACAAGTATTATAATGTAATGCTTTTGGAACAAATTGAGAGATTTCAGTAGGTGCACTTTCCAAGTAATCATACCACTTGTCAAATTGGCCTTTCAAAACAGGACATTGTCCTCGGAAGCTGGTAAATCACTACTACCCTTTCTGATGGTTCTGGACACAGTGGCTAAGAAAATAATTCTTAATCATTGGATCTACCCTTCCTCCCCCACTTTGTTAGAAGCCCATAATCTTCTCTTGAAGACACGTAGGGTGACATTCTATGGTTTGAGATAAATGCGCATGTTTTTTTTTCGCACCACATCGCCGCTATTCGCCCTTTTTAAAATTGCATTTTTTGGTAATAATTCGCATATTTAATGTGATGCGCTTTGGTGGCTGAAAAGTGCGAAGTGGTGCGATTTGCGGCGAAGTGGTGCGATTTTAAGTAACAAAAAAGTGCGATTTCATCCGCCGGTCATGTGCGAGTTTTGGACCAACCGGAGTGCGATTTACAAAACTGTCTCCGCATGATTAAGAACCCCCCAACCTATTGGCCCACCTCTGTCCCCTCCATTATGCATCAAACCCCCTATATAAAGGGGCACTGGCGCCATTTCACTCTTTGATAGGAAGTAAGGAGCATGGAGAGGAGCAGTGGCAGTGTGAGTAGAGGAAGAGGTGTTGGTGGCAGAGTGAGGAGTGGCAGAGGGAGCAGTGGCAGAGTGAGGAGTGGCAGAGGAAGCAGTGGCAGAGGAAGCAGTGGCAGAGGGAGCAGTGGCAGAGGGAGAAGTGGCAGCAGCCAGCCAAGTGGGAGAGCCAGCAGTGTGGCAGGCAGCATGGCCACAGCAAGGCCAGCCCCAGACCAGGCCCTGGCCGTCCAGCACCAGCAGCAGGAGGAGGTGGAGGATCCGCTGGCATCCCCATCCTATAGCCCAGACCTTGACCATACCCCACAGCAGCTACAGGAGGGCCACATGTCAGAGGTGGAGGAAGATGGAGGTGTGGAGGAGGAAGACACTGGCATGGAGGAGGAGGGGTACATGGCTGGAGTAGAAAATGAGAAGGAGGAGGAGGTAGAAGCTGGCCACACAAAAAGTGGCCGAAAGGTCAGATTCTCCTACGAGGAAAATGCTGCACTTGTCCGGGCTATCATGCCTGTGTTTGACCGTTTACTTGGCAAAACTCACCATAAGACCACTGCACAGCGCAAAATGGCTATGTGGAAGGACATCACCCAGGCGGTGAACGCTGTAAGTCAGCACAAGCACCTGGTCAGAAATGTCAAGAAGAGATTCAATGACATCAAAAGGCAGCTGAAAAGTAAAATGGCCATGGAGTTGGAGGAGGCCACCAAGACTGGCGGAGGAAGCCCCACCACTGTGTGCTACACATCCTATGAGGTGAAGTTGAAGTGCATCATACCCCCTGAGGTCCTGCCTGGCATGCACGTGGCGGATACCGATAGGCCGCAAACGCCATCCAGAGCTGGTAAGTGTGACCACATGCAATCTTAAACATACATGCCAATGTTTTCTAACTGTAATGTTCACTTGAATTGTTATGCTAAGAAAAGTGCTGCTGTGGAACTACATAGCCCAGCAAGGTCATGCACAAGAAATTGCCTGCTCCTACTTTAAAATTGCTCATAATGCTGGGCCTTGTAGTTCCACAACTGCTCATATTGATCAACACTGTAACATTCTTTCTAGCAGCCTAACATGTATGTGGCCAAAAACACAGAGGTGTACTGGTGGTTTAGCTGCCATGCCTACATCCAACAGTTGTCATGTGTACAATAGTTTAATAATACTCTAACAAAATAATCTGGTGAAAAGAAAAAAAAAATGTAGGGAATAAATAATGTAGTCCTTATCCAAATTAAGTATTGTCCATTAATGTCATTTCAATGCATGTTTGCCGAAAATGGTTATCCATTGCAAAGTACATAATGGCTGCCCATCTTTCCTTTCACAGATTGTCCATCCCGAAGTGCTCACGCATCCAAGAAAAGAAGGCCCGTTGCTGCTGAATCTGTGGAAGCAGGTAAATTAACAAAAAACACGCCATTACACATACAGTACACACACCCATGTCACATCAACAATATCTCACACTACATTCATCTCCTGCTGCTACATTGCAACGGAAATGAATATAATCTGAGCTAGGCATGTGACTTATTATTAATGTCAATGTTACATGCTGTATGGGGGTACATGTGTAAGTACATAAGACCCCTAGGTATGTGCGTCCAGCATCTCCAGCCCTTTCTAAAACAGTACTGAAGAAAGTCTGGCCTATATATGCATCAGTACTTACCTCTTCATCTGTATCCACAGGTACTATACAACTAGGGACAGATCAAACAGATTCTTCAATGATGGTGTTAGACGAAATGGACATCATTCTTGAACCGGTGGAGACCTTTGCGGCAGAGGAGGAAATACAGACCTCATCACAGAGTGATCTTCCCCCAAGTGGGGTGTCTCCCAACCCACCCCCACCCAAAAACACACCCATACAGCAGCTTCTGCTTCCCAAGTAGCTAACTCCTTGGTCAATTTCAAGGACAAACAAATCGAATTTATGGCCTCCCAAAGCCTGCAAATAGGTAACATCCAGGGGTACATGCGTGACACGTTTCTTCAATTACGAAAAATTGCACGTAGTGTACGGGTAGGTGTAGGCACTCATGTGCGCATTGCTAATAGCATTGACACCCGTTTTGCAGATCTAACTTCTGCTGTAAGGGAACAGAATAGCCATATTGGCAGCCTTGCGCAAAGTATAGCTGCACTAAGCCAATCATGCACAGCGCAGACCAATGCCTTAATAGGTATGCAGGCCCAACTACAGCAGCTGGAAGCCAATGTCGGAGGTGGCGCAGCATCAACTCTCAGTAGTGTATCTAGCACCCCAATAAGTGGCTCCCCCACTTCCCCACCCCGTCGGAGTATTAGGACCCGTGGTGGGCTGGGTGCAGGTTCTAGAAGTGGTGTAGGGTTGCCTGATGGTGGGCGAAGATAGCTCATATTTCTGATAATTTTGTAATATGCAATACATTTTGTTACTTCCCCCGACAGTTGTAATGTTTAACTTGCAAAAATGCAGATTGCTTCTGGCATAGTATACTGCAGTAAAAATGTCTAACCGCAAACCATTGTGTCAGTGTATTATTTATCAACCAATTGATGTGTGAATTATGACATAGTGTAATGGTATATGACAATGGGATTGCTGTAAAGTAGTTACATAGTTACATAGTAGGTAAGGCTGAAAAAAGACTTGCGTCCATCTAGTTCAACCTGGTATAGATATCCATTGCTGATTTGGTTGGTTCTGGTATTTTACAGACAAATTATATTTCTTATTTGTACCCATGGATGTTTTTCTCCAGTAAATGTTTGTCCAACTTTGCCTTGAACGCATTTAATGAGCCAGCCGTTACCACCTCTCTGGGAAGAGAGTTCCAGAGTTTGACTGTTCTGACCGTAAAGAAATTCTTTCTACTAGCTGAATGAAATCTTTTTTCTTCTAATCTATACTCATGCCCTCGCGTCCTAGATTCCTTTCTAGTAGAAAATAGGGTGTGTGACAGTTCCTTATATTGGCCCTTGATATACTTGTACATGTTGAGCATGTCCCCCCTTAAACGTCTCTTTTCTAATGTAAATAGTCCCAAATTGCTTAATCTCTCCCCGTAGCTTAAATTCTCCATTCCCCTAATAAGCTTTGTTGCTCGCCTTTGGACTTTTTCTAATTCTATGATGTCCTTTTTATAGTGTGGGGCCCAGAACTGTACTCCGTACTCTAGGTGAGGTCTCACCAATGCTTTATATAGTGGCATAATTACCCTTGAGTCCCTAGTTTCCATTCCCCTCTTAATACATGCCAGAATTTTGTTGGCCTTTTTTGTAGCTACATTACAATGGGCACTACATCCTAGATTGCTGTCTATTTGGACTCCTAGATCCTTTTCAAGTATGGAATTACCCAGTTCCTCTCCACTAAGGTTGTAACTTGCACACTGGTTGTGTCTCCCAAGGTGCATAACCTTACATTTATCTACATTGAACCTCATCTTCCATTTTTTTGCCCACTCATCTAGAATTGCAAGATCATTTTGAAGCATGGTGACATCTAGTGTGGGGTAAGGTTGTGGAACTACATATTCCAGCAAGCTCTGACACTCAGTTTGGACTGTAATGGTTATAGTGTGCTGGCACGTGTAGTTCCACAACACCAGTGAGCCATGTTTTTCAGCAAACGTTATTCATACATGTATCAAATGTACTTACAAGCTTGATACAGGCAAGGGATAGGTCAGCACCACCTGCTGCATCCGTTGGGCTCTGTGTATTAGGCTAAATGTGGGTGTAAACAGATGGTATTGGTAAATAATTTGTTTATGAGTACAATTACAGCAAAGGTACATTTTGGAATACAGGGCACATGTGCTTACCAGAAAAGTAACGGCTGATGATGTGTGTGCGCACCAGATTCCCCCTCTGCGTACCCCTCACTACACGAGGTGTGGTAGGTTGGGCTTCCTGCACGACTGCTGCATGTTCCTCCTCCACATAGGCAGGTTGGGACAGGGCTATGTTGTGCAACATGCAGCAAGCCTGGATGATCATCACTACTTTGGCAGGGTGGTAAAGCAGTGTACCCGATGACCGGTCCAAACACCGGAATCTATTCTTCAAAACGCCAAATGTGCGCTCCACCACATTGCGGGTTGCAATATGGGCTTCATTATACCGGTGCTGTGCAGGGCCCTCTGGGGAGCGCAAAGGTGTCATGAGCCAGGAAACACACCCATATCCTGAGTCACCTAAAACACAGATAGGAAGTGATTGCCTTATATGGTAAGGTATGTATTTTTTTCAAACAGGAGACACTGGTAGAAGAACATTATGCTTGTGAAACAGGAAACACACACATTAGAGCAGGTACAAATAAGGACAGACAGGGTAATATGTAAAAAGGTACTTACCTAGTAGCCAGCCCTCTGGCATTTGGTGGTTGGTAAATCGGTTCCAGAGGGCTGAGTGCCTCAGAATATAGGCGTCGTGGCAGTTCCCAAGAAAGCCTGCAACAACACTCAGGATTTTGAGGTGAGCATTGGAAACAACCTGCACGTTCAGGGAGTGCCGCCCACGCCTATTGACGTAGACGTGGCCCCGCACGTGCGGTGCCCGAATCCCAATGTGTGTGCAGTCTATAGCTCCCAGCACGTGCGGGAATGCTGAGAGTCTATAGAAAGCCAACTTGTGGTCCTGCCACTCCAACTCAGAACTGGGGAATCCGATGTATGTCCGCCACAACTTCTTTAAAGCAAGTAACACTTGAGTAAAATGCTTAGAGAAAGTGGCCTGTGATACCCCCAAGGACCATGAGGTCACAAACTGAGTGGAGCCTGTGGCCAAATAGTAGAGGGCACACATTAATTTGTGCAGCCCAGACACTGCATAGTTGCCTCCCCCAAAAGGGTCCAAATCATCTCTCACCTGCTCAAATAAGTCCAACAGGTTAATGCGGTTCAGCCTAAACATCCCCACAACCTGTTGATCCGAGAGGGAGTCCAGGTACAGCCGAGCACGATACATACGTGGGGTACGCAGTAGTCGGGGGGCTACCTGGATCTGGCGCGCAGCTTCCTCCCTCCTGCGCAGCTCCTCCAAATGGGCCACATCACAGATAAGCAACTCCAAACCACTCTGCAAAATCTCCATGTCTCAAACCCTCACAGGTGTCCTTAATGATGTTGGGGTTTATGTAGGGGTGTTTCTGAGTGAAAATGAGGGCACCTGTGCTGAAATTAACCATGTGTGCACTTGACCAAAATGAGTTCTGGGCCAAATCGCCAAACAGAACCTGGTCTGAAATAAGTGCGATTATTAGACACCTAAAAAGTGCGATTTGAGAAAACGCATTGCATTAAATAAGCAATTTCTATACTTTTCTGTACGAAAACATCTGGATGCGATATAAATGCGAATTTATCTCGCACTTTTGGTCCGCATGCCTTAACGCACATAATATGCGATTTCAGTCCCTTAGCGCATCCTATTAAATAGGCGATTTGACGGAAAAATGCGATATCGCCATTTCGTTTACAAATTAACGCCAAAAAACACAAATCTCATCCCATAGAATGTCACCCTTTATTTTGATAGATATTCCTCCTTCCCTGAAATCGAAACAGGAGTTTTTTTTTGTTTGTTTTTTAGGAAATTGGGTCCTTACATTGAAACTTTAGCTATGGTTCAACAGTCAACGATTATGAGTATTTGAAAAAACGGAGTGGTTTCCTTTCAGACAAATTGCACGTCCTGCCACTTTGGACCGGTAATTGTGAAATTATGTCAGGGTTGCCTACCCTCCCGGAATGACTGGAAGGGTCCTGGTAATTGGGTCCCCCATCTGCCCACCTGCAGTGCACATGGTTTTGTCCTTCTAAGAAGGAATTTGTCAGAAAGAGTGAACCAAAATAACCCCCACTGAACATTGTCTTGTGAAATGATGTTAGTCTTTCCTAAATTGTAGTATTGTTTTTTTTTTAATTATTATTATTATTATAACTTGTATCTCGACGTTTATTAAATATTTTATGGAATTTGTAATTTTTTTTATTTATGACTATACTTATCCTTGCTCTTTGTATGTTTATTTTAAAAAAAGTAGCATTTATGCTTTTTCACATACATAACTACACCCCCCCCCCCCCCCCCCGAATGCAGCCTTTCTACATAGAGGAGGAGCCTGGTACAGCTATATCCTGGCAGGGAAGAGTATGGCACTGCAGGGAAGAGAAGAGCAGCAGGATCAGCAGAGCATGGCACCATTTCTGTATGAAGCACAGCATATTAATATCAGCACCTGTTGCATTCTGTGTTGCAGGTGGTCTCGTCCTCGGCAGTGCTGCGATCATTCCCAACGACTGTCAGATCATAGATGCATTAAGCGGCAAATTGTTGTATGACAAACGCGTAACATACATGGTAAGTATCACTAATGCTCACATTATATATTGCCTCTAATATACAGGAGGGATGCTTATCTGCACTCCCAACCCCTAGCCACACTCCTGCCTCACCCTACATGTGCCCACCCCCTAGTCATCTTATCTCTATAGCACTGTACAGTATGGAGACTATCTCTGTGGCACTGTATGGTATGCGGACTGTATCTGTGGTACTGTACGGTATGGGGACTATCTCTGTGGCGCTGTATGGTATGCAGACTGTATCTGTGGTACTGTACGGTATGGGGACTGTCTCTGTGGCACTGTATGGTATGGGGACTGTGTCTGTGGAAGTGTACGGTATGCGGACTGTATCTGTGGCATTGTACGGTATGGGGACTATCTATATAGCACTGTCCGGTATGGGGACTATCTCCGTGGCACTGTACGGTATGGGGACTATCTCTGTGGCACTGTACGGTATGAGGACTATCTCTGTGGCACTATACGGTATGAGGACTGTCTCTGTGGAAGTGTATGGTATGGGGACTGTTTCTGTGGCATTGTAAGGTGTGGGGACTGTCTCTGTGGAAGCGTATGGTATGGGGACTATCTCTGTGGCACTGTCCGGTATGGGGACTATCTCTGTGGCACTGTCCGGTATGGGGACTATCTCTGTGGCACTGTCCGGTATGGGGACTATCTCTGTGGCACTGTCTGGTATGGGGACTATCTCTGTGGCACTCTCCGGTATGGGTACTGTCTCTGTGGCACTGTACGGTATGGGGATGGTCTCTGTGGCACTGTCCGGTATGGGGACTATCTCTATGGCACTGTCCGGTATGGGGACTGTCTCTGTGGCACTGTACGGTATGGGGACGGTCTCTGTGGCACTATACGGTATGAGGACTCTCCCTGTAGAAGTGTATGGTATGGTGACTGTCTCTGTGGCACTGTCAGGTATGGGGACTATCTCTATAGCACTGTCCGGTATGGGGACTATCTCTGTGGCACTGTACGGTATGGGGTCTATCTCTGTGGCACTGTACGGTATGGGGACTGTCTCAGAGGCACTGTACGATATGAGGACTATCTCTGTGGCACTATACGGTATGAGGACTGTCTCTGTGGAAGTCTATGGTATGGGGACTCTCTCTGTGGAACTGTACGGTATGGGGACTGTCTCTGTGTCATTGTAAGGAGTGGGGACTGTCTCTGTGGAAGTGTATGGTATGGGGACTGTCTCTATGGTGCTGTATGATGTGGGACCTGTCTGTGGCACTGTACAGTAGGGACAGTCTCTATAGCACTGTACAGTACAGGGACTATAAGGCAAAGTAGAACACTGTGTTTTCACAATCTCCATCTGTAAATATGGATAGTACTATGTCTATCTAGAACAATAAATAGGAGTCAGGATTATGGGCCTTATTCAGATCTGAGCTCAGTACTAATTTGTTTGGAAAATGGGCAAAACCATGTGCACTGCAGGAGGAGCAGATGTAACCTGTGCAGAGAGAGTTAAATTTGGGTGGGGTGTGCTGAAACTGAAATCTAAATTGCAGTGTAAAAATAACGCAGCCAGTATTTACCCTGCACAGAAACAAAATAACTCACACAAATCTAACTTTCTTTGCACAGGTTACATCTGCTCCCCCTGCAGTGTACATGGTTTTGCCCATTTTCAAACATATTTGTACTGAGCTCAGATCTGAATAAGGCCCAATGTTCCATCTATCTAGAACAAAGGATAAAAGCGCTGTGTGACATAGGGGCGCATTTATCAAGATCGCATTTACAATGCGATCTGGGCAGAATATTACCGCCCAGGATCGCATTGTAAAATGCAATCATATCACCGGGATGTATTACCTGGCAGGGCGCAGGGACAGGGCTCCGAAAGGAGCCCGTCCCTGCGAAGCCCTGACCCGGAAGCGCCCAGTGCGATGTGTAGCCATAGGCTACAATGGGCTATCGCCATATCAGAATGGCGATAGCCCAGGGGTGCGATGCCGGGCTGCCCGATGTTGATACATCGGGCAGCTTCGCATCCCCCATAGAAACCTATGGGGGATGCGGCCGGCTGCGGTGCAGGGGGGATCGCAGCAGGGAACGGAGATTCCTGCTGCGGTCCCCCTTTAATACTTAATATTTGCGGTTAACCCCCGAAAACTGATGTTTTCGGGGATTTAGCCGCAAATATTGGTGGATAAATGGGCCCCATAGGCTGTACACATGTAACAATAGATAAGATCGCTGTATGACATAGGCTGTACACATGTAACGATGGATAAGAGCGCTGTGTGACACATGATGTACACATGTAATGATGGATAAGAGCGCTGTGTGACATATGTTGTACAAGTGTGACGATGGATAAGAGTGCCGTGTGACATAGGCTGTACACGTGTAATGACGGATAAGAGCACTGTGTGACATACGGCCTTATTCTAGTTCACTCTTTCTGACAAAATCCTTCTTAGATGGACGAAACCATGTGCACTGCAGGGGGGCAGATGTAAAATGTGCAGAGAGAATTAGATTTGGGTGAATTATTTTGTTTCTGTGCAGGGTAAATACTGACTGCTTTATTTTTACACTGCAATATAGATCTCACTTTGAAGCAAAATCCCACTCAAATCTAATTCTCTCTGCACAAGTAACATCTACCCCACCTGCAGTGCACATGGTTTTGTCCATCTAAGAAGGATTTTATCAGAAAGAGTGAACTAAAATAGGCTGTAGACGTGTAACGATGGATAAGAGCGCTATGTGACAAGGCTGTACACGTGTAACGATGGATAAGAGCTCTGTGTGACATTCTATACACATGTATGTGGAAGTGTATGGTATGGGGACTGTCTCTGTGGAACTGTACGGTATGGAGACTGTTATTGTGGCATTGTAAGGTGTGGGGACTGTCTCTGTGGAAGTGTATGGTATGGGGACTGTCTCTGTGGAAGTGTATGGTATAGGGACTGTCTCTGTGGAAGTGTATAGTATGTGGACTTTCTCTGTGGCACTGTACGGTATATGCAGGGCCGGTCTGGGACCAGAAATCGGCCCTGGCATTTTTAGCACACAGGCCCACCTGCAGTAGGCGGGACCCTTGCGCGGCGAAAAGGGGACGTGGTCTCATGCAGGGCCATCTTAACAGCATTATGGGCCCCTGGGCAAAGAGGTGCAGTGGGGCCCCTACCTACATGACCACTCACAAAAATCAGGGACCCTTGCGCGGCAAATCCACGCACTGCAAACAGGGGGTGTGGTCTCATAAAAAGGGGGCACCCGTCTCTTCTGCTGGATATTGATATCCACAAATGAACACTAATTATGATATGAATATATGTGTTGGAGTTTCACCTACCCCAACTACAGAGTGCACCAGATCATTATCACCTGTATAGTATTGCAGATTGTGAATGTGTGCCACAGCCACTACGTTTTATATATATATATATATATATATATATATATATATATATATATATATGTATATGATGATATTGAGAGTGTCGTGAGTGCCGCACCCTGTTCCCCTGTATTGGCATACTGCTGTGAAGGCACCTACCAGCACTGAATTTTGTTATTGGGAGTGCCGGACCCGATCTGCATATATATATATATATATATATATATATATATATATAGTCAACGTAGTAAAACAGCGGCACTCAGAGACCTTTTTCAAAGTGTATAGGTGAGACAACAGGGTACAGTGTTTCTTACCTTAAATAGGGTGTCCTCCTTCCTGCCGCTCTCCCGATCCCCGCCTGCCGGAACTGCCTGGACCCGGTAGTCGGAAGTCAGCTGTGGCCAGAAATGACATGACGGGGAACAATCGCTCTAGCTTGCTTGGACCGCAAGCTTTAGGTCACCATGGTGATCTTCCCGACATTACTTAGTATGCATTTCAGTCATTACTAAGTAATGTCAGGGAGATCACCATATATACACCATATAAGTGTATATATTATATATATATATATATATATATATATATATATATATATATATATATATATATATATATATATATATATATATGTAGAGTTGAATGCACAACACTTTCTGAATCAATGGTCAACTGTGCCAGGTTTGCAGAAAATCACAGTAATCATATCCTCATTTTCAGCAAGCCGAAGTATAAGGATAAACCAGCACCAGTCTTTTAAACAATGAAAACTTTTTAATGATGCATAGCAGGCTTCAGTGATAAAAGCAGAACATCTTGAAATGGTCACATGGCATAAATGTAAGCTACTTGCACAGGTCCATCTGGGCGGCAGCCGTTTCGGTGTATCCACACCCTTTTCAACAGAATGTGGCTATGGAAAAAGGTTCTGTTAAAAAAGGTGTGGATACACCGAAACGACTGCCATCCAGATGGATCTGTGCAAGTATCTTACATTTATGCCATGTGACCATTTCAAGCTGTTCTGCTTTTATCACTGAAGCCTGCTATGCATCATTAAAAAGTTTTTATTGTTTAAAAGACTGGTGCTGGTTTATCCTTATACTTCGGCTTGCTGAAAATGAGGATATGATTACTATATATATATATATATATATATATATATATATATATATAGGTACTTATGTAGTATCTGGGCGTCCGATTTAGAAATCGGATCGGATCGCATCGCATCGCATGCGACCAAATCGTATGTGATGCGATGGTCAAGATTTTTCCATAGGATTTAATGTTAAAATGGTCTGAGTCCATTTTAACATAGAATTCAATGGGAAAAAGGAGTCATTTTCCTTTCCCCACTATCCAAGTGGGCATGGAGTTGGATATAAACCTGTGGCGAGCGTAGCGAGCCACCAAGCCCGAAGCGTGGCGAGCGTAGCGAGCCCCGCGAGGGGACACAGAATACTTTTTAAGAAATATGCGTCCCCTCGCGGGGCTCGCTTCGCTCGCCACGCTTCGGGCTCGGTGGCTCGCTGCGCTCGCCACGCTATATAAAATCAACTCTATGCCCACTTGGATAGTGGGGAAATGAACAGGACCTTCTTAACATTGAATCCTATGCAAAATCGCATCGAATCGCATCGCATCGCATCTGATTGTATGCCTTAAGGTAAGGCATACAATCACAAAATCGGACGCCCAGATACTACATAAGTACCTATATATATCCTGTAAAAGACCGCACTCTCACGTAATGTAGGGAGATAACTGATGGGGTGCCTACAGAGAGTTCATGTAGTCCAAGGATTCTCAAATGAGAAGTAGGCACTCTCCTTGTGCAAATAAAGTTACTCTGGTGTAAAATCCAATTTGCAGTTTATTTGGACATCCAATTTAAATACATAATGTGCCCATCAAAGCCCCAACGTTTCGGTCCATTGAATGCGGACCTTTATCAAGGAGCGTGAATCAGAAGTCACAACAGAACAAAATGCATGGCAGCATGGGTAAAGATGAAAACCTCCTAGGGCAGGAGGACATCATGGAGCAAATCATGGGAGCGGGGCGTGGGGGGGGTGTCCGTGAATTGAGGGAGGGGGGTTGTGGGGGTCAGTGAATTGTGGGAGGGGGGGTTGCGGGGGTCCGTGAATCGCGGGAGGGGGGGTGGTGGTGTGTGTGCCGCGAATCGCGGGAGGGGCCCACGAATCGCGGGAGGGGGGGTGGCGCAGGGGGGCCCCCGCGAATTGCAGGAAGGGGGGCGCGGGGGCCTGTGAATCGCGGGAGGGGGGCCTGTGAATCGCGGGAGGGGGGCCGTTAATCGCGGGGGGGGCACGGGGGGCCCGCAAATCGCAGGAGGGGGGGTTGCGGGGGTCTGGGTTGGGGTGCTGGCAGAGGAGGGGGGGGAGGGTTCGGGCAGACCCGCCTCTCACCTGGTGGCTGTGGAGTAATGGTGGATGGTGAGTGTGTACTGTAGCCCTGGTTGGGCAGGGGGAGGTGATGTCAAGGGGGTGGTGGTGTTGTAGAACACTGTTTTTTTCCATGGGGGGGGGGGCGCGGGTTTGTTTATCCCGCTGGGCGGGAACATTGAATCATGGGAGGGGCGTGGGGGGTGCCGTGAGTGAAGGGAGGGGGGGTTGTATCCCTCCCTCACCTGCTCCCCACTCCTGTAACCTGCTACTTGGCGGCACTGACTGTCCTGCTCTCCATGGCGGCTCACTACCACTATCCAGTGGCCGCTTAGAGGACCACAATCACTGTATAGCGTATAAAAAAAAAATTCCACTGCAGAACTACAAGTCCCAGCAGCAGGGCCAGGGTCTGCCTAAAAATGTAAAATATCCCTAGACCAAGAAGAAACAGTCTGGTTTAACTAAATAAGTTAAGTAATGGCAAATATGGCAATCATTCCTGGTTGGATGTAAATTGTAAAACTGCAAATTACCTTGTGTGCTGCTGGAGTCGACTCACAGCAGAGTTCACTCTGAGTCCTCTGCACTCTGCAGTACAGGATACAGCAGCCACAGCCAGCGGGAGGGAGGTCAGAGGTTCTCCTGTCAGCTTCACCCGTACAGTCCCGGTGTGTCTCATCTCATGATCTGTGCTTGCCTCCCTGAATGCTAAGATGCGGCTACTCAGCTCCTCCAGCCCGCACAGTATGGGAACTTGGGAAGGTGGGCGGCAGCTCAGCCATGTAACGATGGGTAAGAGCGCTATGTGACATAGGCTGTACACATGTGACAACGGATAAGAGCACTGTGTGACATAGGCTGTACACATGTAACGATGGATAAGAGCGCTAGGCTGTACACATGTAATGATGGATAAGAGCGCTAGGCTGTACACATGTAATGATGGATAAGAGCCCTAGGCTATACACATGTAATGATGGATAAGAGCGCTGTGTGACAGGCTGTACACATGTAACGATGGAAAAGAGCGCTATGTGACATAGGCTGTACACATGTAACGATGGATAAGAGCGCTAGGCTGTACACATGTAACCATGGATAAGAGTGCTGTGTGACATAGGCTGTACACATGTAGCGATGGATAAGAGGGCTATGTGACATAGGCTGTACACATGTAACGATGGATAAGAGCGCTAGGCTGTACACATGTAACGATGGATAAGAGTTCTGTGTGACATAGGCTGTACACATGTAGCGATGGATAAGAGGGCTATGTGACATAGGCTGTACACATGTAAGGATGGATAAGAGCGCTATGTGACATAGGCTGTACACGTGTAACAATGGACAAGAGCGCTGTGTGACATATGATGTACACGTGTAACAATGGATAAGAGAGCTGTGTGACATATGATGTACATGTGTAATGACGGATAAGAGCGATGTGTGACATAGGCTGTACACATGTAACGATGGATAAGAGTGCTGTGTGACATATGCTGTACATGTGTAACAATGGTCTGTCCTCCCATTGGCAGTATGAATACTTCCCCACAGACTACAGGCTGCAGGTGAAATATGAAGAGGTTCTACGCTGCCAGAATATCACAGCGCTGGTAAGAATTACATACAAGATATATGGTTTCCCCCAGATCCATGAATGGTATTAGTAACCAGTCTAGAACACTACATGATAATAGAATTCAGAGATATTGGGTACATATATTTGCGCAAATTGATGACGGCTTGAGGGCTTACACATAAATTTGCACAAATATATGTAACCAATATCTCCGAATTCTATTATCATGTAGTGCTCTAGACTGGTTACCAGGGCTGTGGAGTCGGTAGATAAATGTTCTGACTCCGACCCCGACTCCGACTCCTCGACTCCAACTCCTCTGTAATAATATGCCAATGTATTTGATACATTCCTTGAAGGAAAGAAAGGCAACACACATATTATTACTACAGAATCTAGAGGCTGGGAAGCCAACAGTCTACTGTATTGAACAGTTTAAGCAAAGGACAAACACAATGAAAACAAAGTTTTATTAATTTTTTTATTAATTAATTAAATGGCTGGATAGTAGCAGTAGGCATAAACATCAGGAACAGGAACTTTACCAGTTCAAAGATAAAAACCACATTATTTGGTTGTTTTGGGAACAAAAACAATAGGAAAGGTTCAGAAGTGTGGAGCATGAGTTCCGCATGCTTTGTGATGACAACAAAAATCAACGAGCCACAATCTCTGCTGGTTTGCTTGCTCGTCACCGTTCAATTCATGGACACAAGGAACGATTTCTTTACCGAATTGTTACTGGCGACGAAAAATGGTGCCTGTACATCAATATGAACCAGCGTAAGGAATGGCATAGCCAAGGTAAACAAACGACCCCGCGCATGAAAAAAGATCTTCATCCGCGTAAAAAGATGTTGTGCGTATGGTGGGAGAGCTTGGTTGAATGAATTTTTCGAGTCTACACCAGGTGATTTCTACCAACGAGGTATTGAAAACCTTATTGAACATTGGAAATAAGTTGTAAACTACAAGGGAGGATACATTTATAAGTATTGGTGCTCCGAATTGTGCGTTGCGTGCCATATAGTGAAGCACATGAAAAGCATGCTTTTTCACAGTCACTTAACGTGTTCGTTTTGCGGTTACGTGAGGCACTGCATGCATTGGTCTTTATTCTTACAGTAGAGAAGTCATTAATTATAATTTTCGGAGTCGGAGTCGGTGCATTGATTGCCGACTCCGACTCCAGGTACTCGAAATTTCCTCCGACTCCTCGACTCCGACTCCACAGCCCTGCTGGTTACTAATACCAAGGAGGGAGCTGGGGGAAAACATGTATTGTAACTTACTCAGTATTACCCCTCCTCCCATGCACCTGAATGGTATTACTAAGCTAATTGAGCATCTTCCAGTATATAGAAGCATTACATACACCCAGCGCTATCATTCTGCTCTATGGTATCTTCCATGAAGTGATCAGGCAGATGAGTATGTACATATGATGCTTTTGTTTTTTGTTGCTTCAACCACTACCTATCCCATTGGGACTGATTCTAAATTGGGAGTGAAGCAATAAAAGTCAGTAACTGAGCAGCTGGGTAACACCATGCTGCATCCTCCAGGAATCGATGATGTGTGAAGTGGCAACCCTGGGTGTCACACCCTGTATTAAAATCCATGGCCTGTTCCACTTGAAGTAGACTGATAAAGCGATTTGCTCCTGCATAATTCCAGAGGGTTGTTCACAGTGGTGTTCCATATAAAGAGATCCACAAGTCCAGGATATCCTGAAGCAAGAATATGGGGCAGGACAAAAGGCCCCCCGAGCCGCCCTGAACATCCCCGAGCCTGCCGCCTTCGTCACTAAAGTGAATGGCGGCTAGGGAAGCGGCAGGAGTCGGGGGAGCTCTGGCGTACGATCGCCGGAGCAGAGGGGATGGGGGGGCTCTAGAGGTGGTGCGCCAGTGGCGCGCACCTACTGCATATTAGTGGTATGCCTGGAAATCCGGGACAGCCTGCTGCAGCAGCGCAGCTGAGCCCGTTAAATTTAAAAGGGGTTAATAGGCAAAAGATTAAACCATAATTATCTTATCGACGTTTCGGCCTCTCATAGGCCTTTATCAAGACATCAATCCAGCTTGAAAGTCAGCATCCAGAAATTATTTATTTATATACATTTACATTATCATTTATTTTAAGTTAAACAAATACAGCAGTCACACCTAGGATTAGAACCTGTGACCTTTCTCACTGGAGGCAGATATCTTACTGATAGAGCTATTAGCTCCTGCACAATAACTCTGCAGATTCTATGTATAACTGTTATGGTGGCCATACACGCTCCGTGCGTTCTGGGCTAAAATAGCATCCATCACATCGCATTGCATGCCTTGTGCATGCAATGCGATGCGTTGAAAAGCAAGTACAAAAAGTATGTGCAGCACATTCTTTTTGTACTGTGGGATGAGGTGCTGCGGGAGCGCGCACCTCAAAGCACACATCGCACCGCCGGGATCGGAGCGTGTATGGGCTCCTTTAGTTTGATGCAATGCCACTGCCGGGTGATGGTCCACGGGTCCCCGCACAGTGACAGAGAACGGATTATCAGTGACTGTAACTCTCTTCCCTGCAGATTGATAGAGGAATCACGGTGAAGGAACTGCGCTATCTCTGGGGCATCATCAATTATAATGTGTTGACCAAAATGCAAGCAGTGCTACCAGAGCGGCACCCATCCCTCTCTTATGTCACCGAGCTGCACACAATGCTCCTCCAGCTGCAGCAGGACCAGGTACCTATCTGGGTCTGAACGGTGCTTATTGCCAACACTACAGGATCAGCTCTCCAGGTGGGGAGGGCCAGCTCCAGAAACCTTATGGCCCTGTACACTTGGAGGGTGCACACAAACATAGAACGTGTGATGTCATCGCGTGAGGTCATTGAGTCATGAGGCTACTCTGGGGGTGGATAAATGATTAACTACCGTGCAATAGTTCCATCATTGCTATACAGTAAGGCCTGCTGACGGGTAGTTCCCTACCCTATACCTTGATACTACGTAACTGTTGTCTTCTGTTGCTGCCTTGAGAAAGGTCCTAAGGGACCGAAACGTCGGCAGGCCTTACTGTAAACCAGGGGTGGCCAAACCTGTGCTCAATATCTACCAACAGTGCATGTTTTCCAGGCAACCTGTAGATCTATAGTAGGAATGTGACAGTAAAGCCGTGTACACGCGGCAGCGATGTTTGCTGATATCGCTGGGAATATGGTCACTGGCGACCATATTGCCAATGATGGGAGTGTGCCCCGGCAATAAAACGCTGGGTGCGCGCTCCTGTTTTCCGCCCCGTTATAATCGCTGGTCGCAGGAGCTTGCTTCCCCGGCAGAGGTTCCCTTTCATCAGCGACCATCTCTGGTCTCTGATGAAAAGGAGACACTGAGCAATATATCTCCCCCGTGTGTACGCACCTTCAGGGTCATGGAAGGAGCCTCTGGGTAAAGGGAGATTTGCAGTCGCCATGTGCTGGCTCCAGGTGCGTGCCACAGTTTCCTCTTATGCCGGGACTGATGCCTTGCACGCCGCTGGAACATGGATATATGGAGAGATAGTCTGTGCCCGGGGCTGCCCCAGTGTTATGTAGTTACCCACCCCTGTCATTGCCAGCATTAATGTACACGCATTCTTTGGGTAACCGTCTGTCTTCTCCCTTTAGGACGTGGAGAGTAACGTCATCCGAGAGATCCTGGACAGACTGGTAACAGCGGAAGGAAAAATGAAGGCTGTGTCACCCAAGGCCTTGCTGGACAACTGCTACCGTGTCCTGTTTGCCCTGTATGAGGATGAGTGTGGACTGTGTAACCCCAGGTCAGAGGAAGCATTGTGCCCCCCAACAGCCACCCCAACACCCGCCGCTGAGCAAGGAATGTATTGTGACCGTTAGGGGTGGGGGTGATTTAGGGATTGTGCAGAGGAGAGTTACAGGAGATATGAGTGTGCACATACCTCACAATGGGATCCCTGGGATGGGATACGGTCATTGGGTCACCAGCATGATGGTCGATACCATTAGGTCATCATGCATTTAGGTCTACATGACTTAAGGTCGAGAGGGTCATTAGGTCGACATGGGGTTTATTACTGTTTTTAAGCAAAAATGTGCCAACAGGTGGTATTTCATATCCTACCATCCACTAGGGCGTGGCGGAGAATAAAATAGTGTGCCGAGCGTAGCAAGGCACCGTGCCCGAAGCATGGCAAGCGCAGCAAGCCATGTGAGGGGACACAGTGCTACGTTTTAGTGTTTATGTTGACATTCCGGTAAAAAAATAAAAATAAATTCAATGTCAACCTTACCCATATTGACCCTGTTGATCTTACCCATGTCGACCTGACCATGTCGACCTAAAGTCATGTCGAGCTAATGCTTGTCGACCATAAAGCTGGTGACCTAATGATTCATACCCCCGGGGATATCTCCATGTATCCCCCCTATTATACAGTGGGGACGGGGGGCAGTGTAACATAAACTGGGGTGCGGTCAGCGCCTATATCGGGTTGAGGCCACCACACAACAGATACATACTCCTGATATATTACCCTCACATATAAATCCCTGGAGTCTCTCCATGCAATACCCCCACCCTGTATTATTACATCTTTATAACTGCATCCTAGGCCTGATGCCAGTATGGGGTACAAATATACTGTGTTCCTGTATTATACTAACAATAATAACTTCATGTGACTGCTGGAGGTAGATTGTCAGCTCATAGGCCCAGAATGCTGTATTGCTGTGCACACCTTCCTGGCTCACCATTGCCATCTGCAGGAGACGTGTAGTGTGCAGTCCCAGTCAGGGTCATGGTGACAATGTTTGTACAATGCAATTGTCTGGAATTAGTGCTGGTATGTGTTGTCCACAGCAGCTCGTAATAGCTGCACGGCCATATGCTATGGGGGAAAGGGGTCTGTCCTCTCAGAGATGTCACCACATCAGTCACTAGACGCAATACAGATATTGCTGGGTCAGACCGGCCATGGTGCAACACCAGTATTATAGCAGCATGGCCATATGCTATGGGGGGAGGGAGGTGGTCTGTCCTCTTGGAGAGGTCACCATATCAGAGTCACTAAACGCATCATATAGATATTGCTGGGTCAGACCGGGCATGGTGCAGCACCAGTATTATAGCAGCATGGCCATATGCTATGGGGGGGACTGTCCTCTCGGAGAGGTCACCACATCAGAGTCACTAGATGCGTCATACAGATATTGCTGGGTCAGACCATGTGATATAAGGGGGAGGGTCTGTCCTCTCGGAGAGGTCACCACATCAGAGTCACTAGACGCGTAATACAGATATTGCTGGGTCAGACCATGTGATATATGGGGGAGGGTCTGTCCTCTCGGAGAGGTCACCACATTAGAGTCACTAGACGCGTAATACAGATATTGCTGGGTCAGACCATGTGATATAAGGGGGAGGGTCTGTCCTCTCGAAGAGGTCACCACATCAGAGTCACTCACTAGCCGCATCATACAGATATTGCTTGGTCAGACTGGGCATCGTACCCAGTATCTAGGGCGCAGGTGACCAGAGGGAAGGGATATCCTGTAACCCTGGTCCTGTGGCACTGTTGCCAGAAACATTTTTGTTGCCTAAAGATACCGGGCGCTGGGTTCCAGCTCCGGCTGACGCGCTCCCATGACCTCACGTGTTTCTCTTTTACATCACAGCATTTTGTTGGCTATCTGAGCTTACTGCATCTGCATGACCCGACTTGCATGGCTGACCAGTAAGGACTACCGTACCTGAAGACCTGCTCCAAGTGTAGTGCCGCTGGCCGCTGATATGACGCATGAGATTCTGCTTTACCGCATAACGCACAACTGCGCACTGTGGGCGCATGTACGGTACAAAAGGGTCTGCCCACTTATAGTGCCATGGGCTGGGTGCAGCTCAGACATCTAACCAAAAAGCTTACACACAGTAGGTTACATGGTGGCACTGGGGGA